>NC_042533.1:10555422-11156359 GCF_900963305.1 Echeneis naucrates
TACCACTGCTCCATAATAACTGTTCAACGGCTGAGTTTTGATTGTTTAAGAGTGTTGAACTGTTCGGAGGATGGATTTTAGTGTAAGCACCTTTGCTGAACCCTGCTGTGTTGTGGAAAACTAATCCTGCCACATGCAACATTAAATCAGAAGGTGGTTGCTAATGCAAATGCTAATGGGAAAAGGAGATTTATCGATTGACTTCTTCATTAAAACAATGCAAATCTGTTTAGCTGCACTGCAAACAAATACACTACCTGCCCTTCTGCTGTAGTTTAAACTTCTTTTTTTGCGATAGAAAGTTAACACAAAGTCGCTGACTGAATGTCTAATACACTCAAAGGTAGAAATCTACATCCAAGAAAACTTCACTAACATCATTCTGCCTATTGATCCTCAAAAAATTAAAACTGTTTGTTTACAGGTGTAAGCTCACTTTCACAGACATCTACTGTCTTCAAAGGAACTCCCAAAACACAATTGCACTGGCAGATTGCAGTGTGGATCAATCATTTCACTTTGATGGTTGACCACATTTACCCAGGATGGAGCACAGATGACAGGTGAGAAACTAAATCAAATGGAAGAGGCAAGTCAAAGAATGGAGGCATAGACAGAAAGAAACCAGGAGCATCAAAAAACGGAAACACACCTTAGGAAACTTTTGCTGTAGAGAGTGGAAGCTGATTATTGCAGACTGTGATGTCTTCAGCAGTGTAACAGGAAAATGAACCTGTTAGCAATGTCATCTTTGGAGACATGTATTTAATCAGGTGAAGAATATATAGTAACGGAGAGGACAATTTCTTAGTGACTGTCAACGAAGAAAAAAATAACCACAACATGTAAAATACTATGTAAGGATTACAATGTTTAATTCACACTTGTTAAATTGCCTTCACTGAGTGTCTTTCCATACCATATTTTCCTCAGTATGGTATGTTGTTTTCCTATATTCCCAGAAAAGCCATTACACAACCCATAAACTCATAACATAATTCAACAAGGAATCTATTGTTTCACCAAATTAATCTCATTAGCTTAACAAACGAAAAACTGTATGTAAGCGTTTAAGACTGTGTTCATCTGTTCTCAGTACAGAGCTGAGAACATAATGAAAGAACACTTATGTAGTTCTTTCTATAACAGGCTATACTGTATGAGGAGTCAGACATTCAGCGGCCCATGGGTTTCTTGCACGATCACAACATAAAACCAAGGAAAATGGAGTTGAGTATAAAAGGAAATAATAGAAACCAAATACACAAGTGCAAGGCAGAGAGCTCAGGAATCCATTAGGTGCTAATGGACTGCCATGCTTCAGTGTTCTTGAAGGTACAACTGTGCAAGCCAGAGAAAGGAGAGGAGACTGAGGGTGAAGAGAGAAATGGGTAACCAGAGAATGAGCTGGTCAAAGTGAGGCAGTAGGCGACTACAGGAAATCAGAGGGAATAAAATGTACAAGGCCACAGAAATAATGTCAGAGAAAAAGAAGAGGAGGGAAAAAAAAAAGAAAAGAAAACACCACTGCCTGGAGGTACTGCTGCACTTTCCCAATCAACAACAGAGGGTGATATGCATCATCTCCTTGCCAAATGCCAAACTGCCACCCTAGATAAATCTAAGATTACATTTCTGTTGTGACTTCTTTCAGCTCATGAAACCGTTTACCTGCTTTGTGTGTAAACACATGTTACTGGTGATTCTGACAGAGTATAAAGAGAAAAGGTAATCAAAAGCATGAGGACAAGAGGAGAGGAGGATAAATGAGCAAAAAGAGAACAGGGAATGGTCCAGAAATAAATGGGAGGGAAAGCCAGATTCTGAAAGAGCAGGCCAGCAGGATGGAGAGAAAAAGGCAAAGAGCGCGAAATAAATTTTCTTTAAAAGCAAAAAAGAAAGGAGGACACAAGGAAAGGACAAACAGAAAGGAAAGAAGGTTTCATCTTGCTAGCTTCTTGACAATGTGACAATGAATTCAGCGCTTCTAGCTCAGGCATTACAAGAGAGGACATAGCCTGAGGTATTCCCTTTCACACACTCTCCCTCCCTGTCTCTCACTCTTTCCCTAACAGACATGCATGATTGAAAGAAAAGGGAGGGGCTTCACAGTCTATGACACACCACGGGCCTGTCAACGTGCTGCTATGGCACTGGACAAGCAGTACCACTCACCAGCTAATAGGTTAGACATGCCTGGAAATACAGGAGCCGAGTTTGTGAACCACAGCTTCCTTTAATTTTTCCCTGTCACTGCCTCACTCCACAGTAATTTCCACATGTATACAGATAATCCATCATAGCCTGGCCTTCTTCTATCTTTCATCAGTGGTACAGTAATACCACTTTTGTCAGTGGTGACTAGGGCTGTGACAATAATAGCAAAACTACAACACCCTGGTCATGTAACATCTACCACAGGGGTTGATGCAGGGGCACGCTCTCATTGCACTGATGCACACAGTGGCCAGTGAAGAGACAGACAGGGCCATTTAAAAACAATATGGATTTTTTGACAGTCCATCGGTTGGGCTTCTTCCAGTAGACCCAATGGCTATGTCAAACACTAAACAGATGAAGCAAAGCTGCAAAACACTGCCTATTTTCAAGCTTTTCTAAGTTATTAAGGGAAACATTGAAATGTTTCTAACCACAAATTAGACTAGCTGGACAGTGCAAGCTTGTACGTTAGGTATTCACAGATTGTTGTCCCATGGCACAGGTACACAATGGCTCAGTATACTGTACTCTCAGTTTTCAGGAGATTTGGTGAAAGAAAAATACTAAATATTATCAAACCAATTCCTTACAATTATTCTCTCAAACTACATTTATGGCTAACACTAACAAACAGCAGGACAACTACTTAAAGTTGTTGTAAAATTAAACAAATAAAATACTGGACATGCCTAGAGATATGATTTATATCAATATGTTGCTATCAGCTTACCTGTATAACCTCGGTGATCCGAATGTGCAGTATACAAATACATTCATTTACTATGGCTTTGTGAGGTAATTCAGGAGGTGCAGCTGCTTCATGAATCCAACACCTCACTATGAATTGATAAGCACAAGCTAAGTAGCTGCTTGCGTTTACTTCACTTCAGGGTTGCTAACATGTAGTTATCAAAACAGTTGCTATCTCACTACCATCTTTATGTCACACTGAATAGAATGACGCACTGGAAGCAAGTACTGCATACTGATACAAGTGAGTATTATTTTAGCAATTAAGTATTTCAATATTTCTGTGGTTTCAGTGAGAACACACAATTTCATAAACAAGTTGCACACAGCACCCAAGTACAATGCACCAAACCAGGAGACAGCATCTCAACAACACAAGTTATACCTTCTGGGGAGTAACAAGGGGTATTCTAGGTAAAGATGAAAGTCACTGACTGGAATTAGAGGCAGACTGTGAAATCACAATGGTAAGTTGCAACTTTGACCACAATCAACAACAAAGGCTAAGGATCTTACTAAAAGGAATAAGAAGTACCAATGGGCTTCAGGCAAATCCCAGCTCTGAACTTGTAGGCCTAGTTAAAATAACATTGGCATCAGTTATACACATGTGATGTGTAACGAGAAAGATGTAAAAACTCAGCGCTCCAGGTCTGGCACCATGTTTGTGTGTAAGTTTATACTCACGTAGGAAGTGTTTCTCCAATAAGGCAATTTCCAGGTGACCTTTGACTTCATTGAGCCGGTCTGACTCTGACCTCTGGAACTCCTGGATGGCTGCAGCCATGGGGGGAGACCCTGAACCTGCCTATCCACATGCATGCATATATAGAGCACATGAGTGTCCATGCATAGGTCCACACAAACAAAAAAAACACACACACACACACACACACACACACAAAAAAGAGAAAACAGAAGAGAGAAATACTTTGGAATTACAAATTCTTGACAACAAAAATCAACAAAATACATACTCAAGCACAGACAGGAATACCCCACAAGCATCAGGCCATGACTCACAGTAATGTTTCCTCTCACGATTCAAATCCAGCAGGACTGAGATAGCAGGGCAATAAAAAAAAGAGGAAATTCCCCCTCTTCTGACTACAGCAGCACTGATGACTCACTCTTCTGACTAAGGTCTTAGTCTTAGCACACACATACCTAGCAACACAGAACGAGTCTAGGTGGACTGAGCCAATGGAAGTTATTGAGTGATGATATCTCTAAGAGAGGAAAGGAATAAGGTAGAGTGTGTGAAGATTTAAGGGTGAGTGGATGATGGCAGAAAAAGGAGAGTGCAAGAGGAGAGACGGCTGTGCTCACAAGATGATGAGAAATGCAGGTTGAGCCTTGCAGCCTGACTACAGGGAGGGTCCTTTAAGAGACTAATATACACATACACACACATGCTGCAGCAGCAGCAGCGAACCAGTATGTGTCTGTCTGCACAAATACACTGCAGTGTCTCCAGCTTATGAGCGGTCTGCAAAAGTGAGAACCCACGAAAGAGCAAAGGAGTAAAAGAGGAAGGGAGAGAGCGAGAGAGAGAGCAATACTGACAGTGACCTGAAAAAATGTACACTGGGAAAGAACCAAAGCCGACATGACAGCCCGGTGGGCAGACAGGGATGGAGATGGCGAGAGAGTCTGTGAAAGAGGAAGCACTTCAAACAGCCTCTTCTGGAAGTGCACAAAAAAGAAAAAGTTTTGATTCAGGTTATGAAAAGGAGACAGAAGGATAAAAGCAAATGAGGTAGAAGAGAGAAATACCAGGGAAATGTGCATAAGAAGAAAGGAATGGACAGAAGACCGGAAAGAATATTTGCTGCATTACAGGCAATCATCAATAAGGCTCTTTGGTTTGGATAATGCCTCCATTGTTTTCTCTAAATTAGTAATGGGTTACTACATTATGTAGACACACCTTTGTGTTTCAATGCAGTCATCAGCTCATAGTCTGAGCCTTCAGGTCATCAAAAGCGGGTCAAGCCCTGACGTCACTCTGGACGATTATCAGCCGATTAATTATTGTATTCAACCTCTCCCTGGTCAATGTAAGCCACAGTCTTTTCTCTTTCATTGAATGGATTTTTTTTCTTCAGGTCCAGTTGACATAAGAATACTTTTCTGTCTGTATAGCATTTTCTGACAGAGCAATATGAATCTAAATTGCAACTAAGTGAGAATACACAACTCAACACAAACTAATCAATCACCTTTCACAGAGGAGACAAAACACAATGTTACTTACAATTACTCGTAATACATAAATGTAATTCACAGCTGTTAGACTCTTCAGTCACTCAAAGTCAAGCCTGTTTATGCTTCATCCCCCTTAGAAGCAGCTCTTCTATTGTTTCCCAGCTCTCTTATTTTTTCTGTTTGTTTGAGACCTCCTTGCACTGTATTCAGCCTCTAGAAAAACATATCCATAGACATGTCACTAATGGACATGTCTATATTCCTCAGTACAGAACTGATATAGAACTGATATAGCAATGTCTTTTATTGTTAAAAGATGTTCCCATTTTTTGTTCTGTATTGTAAAATATAATTGTGCTTTTTCAGCTTACAACTCATGGGTTTCAGGGTATGTCTGACAGTAGGAGGTGAAGTACACAAGGAGTCATTTCATGGCCTTGTTCTCATTAACACCAATATCCCTGGAGACCTTCTGCAAGTCTGGCAGATGGTTGTCGTCCTGCATAGTGCTGGTGGCATTTTCAGTGTAATGTCCAATAATCCTCCAAATTTTAAGTAAACAGGTTTTAATGAGCAGTAAGAGATCATTCCAGTGTTTTTTAAATGTGTGTTTTGTGAAATGTCTGACAGTAATGGTGGTGACAGATCTTTTAAAAATAGTTAAGGCAATTCATAAAATAAAAAGGGTAAAGTGTTAGGCATTGTTCATTAGATTTTAATCTATGCTGTCAAATCATTAAGATTAATTGAGGTGGAAGAACTATAAAACAAGCTTGCAGAGATAATGAGAAACACTCTGGTGATGGCAGATAAAGCTGATTATGGGGTTGTACTCAACTTGACAGACATGACATTATCTGAACTGCCTGTTCTACTTCTACTATTTTCAACTATTTTGTAACACTGAGCTTGATTATATTGCTGTATTGCTTGTTTTTTCTTTACATACAGTATATCATGTTACCAGTCAGCATTTAATGCATTTAATCATGCAGTGAGGAAGCCAACTGATGTAGCAGGAAAATCCATTGAGGGTGTATGCAGTTGCAATGGCTGTGCACCATGTGCGTGATGGCATTCTGGTTATTTAGTATGGATATAGTGAGCTACTTTGTCATTAAGTATCATTCGGTCATGGTTTCTGCAGCCCAAGGGCATGATCTGGCCTCTTTTTGACGGATAGGTATTCAAGGTCAGGTCTGGACGCATGTGACTGTGGCTGATCCTGGACACTGGAGAGACAAACATCACTGCAGTATGTGTCAGCTCCAGTTCCAGTGTGCCAGTAAGGACCTAAGAAGGGTCTTACATAAGGAAGATGAGATTTCCACCATGAAGTGGCAACTCTTTGACAATGAATGCAATGGCGCTCTTTGGGGGATGAAAAGTGTTCATGTGTTATGTGTATTTGTGAGTGTGTGTCCCAGCAGGGATAAGAGTGAGCTTGGTCTATTTTGGGGCTCCAGAGTGTGACTCATCAGTGCCATGATGTGGGCGATTCCTTCCCAGTAGGCTGGTAATAACAGAGGCAAACACTTGCCCATACAGACATACAAATACCAGTTCACATGCACACTTGCAGTCAGAAGAAAGCTCATGTGAAAAAAGCAATGTTGTACATGGTCAGCTACATGAGTTGTTAAAAAAGGTAATGCTGTAGAACCAATTAAAAAAAAAAAAAAAAAGGGGCAGTGAGGCCTATGAAGGTTTAATGGTGCATTTCTCTCGAAGTACCACTCATTTACCGCCAGGCTTTGGCTAGCTTTCAATTGATGTTAGGAATCACTATAGAGTAGAGTTTCAGAGATTCCTGATGCCTCCATTCAGGAAATGATGAATTCAAGTGACTAATCTGGTGAAATTAACTCAGGTATCTCCCTCTCATGCCCATGCACAATAATGACAGCAATGCTGATGTTTTTAGACATCCACAAAGATGAGACAGCTGCACTTTCATGAAATGTGAACAGTGTCTAGCGTGGGCGGTAGAACCATCAGAAAACAAGATCAGGAGTTTTTTATTTTCTTATTTACCTGTTTGTCACAGTGGTTGTGTTTGCTTGTTCTCTTCTAGATCAGCGGTCCCCAACCTTTTTTGTGCCACGGACCGGTTTAATGTCAGACAATATTTCCACGGACCAGCCTTTAAGGTGTGGCATATAAATGCAACAAAATAAAATTATACGATCGGCATAAAAACTGTGCTATTTTCTAAATGTCATAATAAACGTGAATCCACTGTGCACTCATATGCAACTTTATTAGCAGCGTCATCGTAACATCCTCTCTGCCCCCTAACCCCGAACCTAAATGCAGCTTTCTTTTTCATGGAAGTCTCAGGCTCTTCTTCTGTCTCCTCACTGGGCCTTTTCACCTTCACAAAGAAACTATCCTTTTTTAATCATTTCGCTAGCTTGTGGGTTTAATTTTAGCAGTAACGTATCACGTGACCGAGACAAGCTCAAGAGTGAGTCATAGACGGATGTAACGGAGAGAATCCGGTCATTTTTCAAAATAAAACATAGCTCAGATTCAGATAATAAATAAAACATAAATAATGTATGTTATTTATTCTTTCTGCGCGGCCCGGTTCAAAAGACCCACGGACCGGTACTGGTCCGCGGCCCGGGGGTTGGGGACCACTGTTCTAGATATTAGAATCTAGTCGGGGGAAGCTTAATTCCTGTCCTCTAGCCTCCTTTATCACTTTCCCCGCTTTAATCTTTTCTCTCCTTCTATTTTTTTTTATTCCCTTCCTGCTCTCCAGTAGATGTTCATCTCCCCACTGATTTCCCTATTTCTGCTCCTGCTGCTGTATGGTATCTCTATTCTACGTTTACCATTGAAAAAGCTTTATCACTGTCATCTCCTCCATTTTTCTTTATCATAAGAACCCCTCAATCCATCATTCTCCTCTGCTGCTAAGTGGCAGTATAACAAGAGAAGACTGTATAAATAAAAAACAAAGAATCAAAATGTTTTTTTGTTTTTTTTAACCATAAATGAATATCAGTCTTGTTAATGACACTAAAACAACATCAGAATGGTGAAACAGAGGTCAGCTTCCATTTTCGTTTGTTTCTTGTTGGGATTTTTTGTCCAGCAAATTCTGCATCCCATTGAGGCCAGTGCAGAGTATTTCATCAGTCATGAATAAATAATGTGCTTGTTCGAACCAGTCATGGCTAAATATATGTGTGACATTTAATATATATAAACAAATGAAGTACTAGAGATGACAGAAAGCCTTACGAAGAGAGGCAGCTGACAGAATTGACAGAAAAGAGGAAACTGAAAAAGAAAAAAAAAAAAAAAATTACTTTCTGCTTCCTGTCTCAAAACTGCAAATACTACCACGGGTCCCAAATTAGATAGAAATGTGTGGCGAATACTCACAGGGTCTCGCAAGAGGTCCTCTGTGTCTCGCAGAGCTGCCTTGGGCTTCAGCTGCACATCATCGCTACATTCGTTGTCAGAGGCATTTGGCGACTCAGCCAAATCTGGGAAGTCTTCTCTCGTCCTGGGGCCCCGGAAACGGATTTTGTCCAGGCGCTTTAGCATGGTTAACACCGTGCACCTGGGCTTTACCTTAACATGGCGGACGGCAACCCTGGAGGAACAAATAAGACAGTTGCTGTCAGCTCCTGAATATTTCTTTGTTATAACAACTGCTCCTTCCATCATTTTCTTCCCATGTGTACCCACGTGTGCTCAAGGAATTTTTACTGCAGAGCAACTATAAAAGTATTTATTACCTATCCTTAAATAAATAAATAAAAAGATAATGAAAAGGGAAGTGGTTTCTTTTAATAAAGGTTGTTCTATATTAAATCTGGGATGTAATGGTACGTGTATTTGTACTGAACTTGAGTTAATGAATCCAGCTAAAAAGCCAGTCTAACGTGAGTAAAGACGAGCCACATGGCAACTCATTTTAGCATTTTTTCAATTGTATTAATTTTTTTATTTATTTATTTTTTTTGTTTTTTGTTTTTTAGTTTTCGTTATCGATGTGGGGGTGTAATGAAATTACGTTGTTCTGCACTGTTCAAGAGGGCCCAAATTTATGGGAACCACAGTTTTGAATCACAAACATAAAAAATATATATATAAAATATAAATAACACCAACTTGTTTGTGGATCAGTATCAACACTTAAAAGACCATTCATTTCAAGAAGCTTTCAATATAATGACTTCAAGCTGCGGTAGCATAAATCATTTTTAGATGTTTTTTTTCCTCCCATATTTCATTTTGTAATGCATTCCACAACCATGCAAGCTTCCTATCCACTTTAATCTAAAGTTGTCTGACATTGGGACCCTTAGTAATTACCGCTTTGCGCCAAACTGCAAATTCCCCAAAGGTGACACGAGCCGTGACACACGGCAGGCTTCAACCTTTAAAGCTCAGTGCTTCTGATTTGCCCTCCCCCTCGGCCTACACAGGAAGATGGAACCACAAACCCCGTTAGACCCATAACAACCACATCCTTTCACTCTTCTGCTAAAAAAAGTTGAGAGCAGCAGAGCTACTAACCTCGTTTATAAATTAAATTTTCGTAGCTGGATCCGTAGAAATGGCTGGGTGAGAGGTTTTTGAGAAGCTTAATGGTTGTGTTTAGGTCTTGATGGCCGAAATGTAATGATGACAGAATAGTGGGGCTGTTCATGTCACTGCACACAGAGAAGCAAGAGTCAAGCTGCGGCTTCCTGCAGCAGTAGTCTGGCACTGCAGTAAAATTAATCCCAGTGACAGAAACAATACACAGACACACTTTTTGACATTGTTAGTCCTCACCAATAGTAAGCCAACATAAGTGAAGTACAGTGCATTAAGTGAGTTTTTGCATGATAAACATCAATAGGGTTCAAAACACAGCAGGTGCTACACCGTTATTAGGCAAGATATTCCAGTCTCCTCTTCAGTTCAATGTTACTGACTTAATTAAAGTCAGGCTGCACCCCAAGTGTTGATTCTAGCCTGTAAAAAGTGCTGACTGAATGAAACAACAGTGGGATTCCCTTGTAGTAGTGTTATGGTCATGCCTCATTTGAATGAATACCACACGTCAAAAAAAAAAAAAAAATTCTCTCAACAAACCTTCATCCTTTGCTTTATCTGAGCATGAAGCAACATAATGTATAAGTGAATGTGACTGTAGCATGTTTTGACTGTTGTGATTTGTCATTTGGGAGTTCTTCTGAAAGAGATCTTCCAAATACTTTGGTTGGACTAGATGAGTAGTAAAGACACCGCCCAGATACAAATCCACTGATTGACTGTGGGTCTGTTTATGAATAACAGCCTAACTGATATGATTAATGGTCCAGAAAACGACAGCAGACAACAACTATTGTAACAACTGCTATAAATATCCCCTGAAAGCCAAATTTCTTCTTTACTTTCTTGTGAAACTGTATTTACCCGATTGCCTTTTGCCAAAAACATTTAGACTATCATTTTAGAAATTATTCTGATTCCTGAATTATTAGCTGATGAATTTAATACATTTACAAACAGAATATCGACGCCTTCTTAATAAATAATCGCCTAAGTAATTTTTTTCAGATTTTTCAGGAAACACAAAAAACTGAACCATTTGTTGAATATATGATCTTTAGACAAAAAAAATTAAGTAAAAGTAAAGTAAAAATAATTTTAAGAGGGTGACAATATCAATAAATGGATGGGTGGCAAATTGTAGTGGCAAGTACTGTTGCTACATGACTGGAGGGTGGTCCAAATGCCATGCAGGCCTTGGGTTGTCTTGCGTGGAGTTTGCATGTTCTCCCTGTGCCCATTCACTTTGGGTTCAGTTAACCTAAACATATGCAGGTTTAGGTTAATTGTTGACTATAAATTGCCCACAAGCATGAGTGTGAGTGTGAATGATTTTTTTGTCTCAATATCTCAGCCCTGCAACACTCTGATTATCTACCCAAGTTGTTTCCCGTCCTCACCTAATGTGAGCTTGGATTGGCTCCAGCTAGATAATACATGGATGGAATATTAATAAATATCAAAATAATAGACACCTGTTGAGATATCCATAGACTTATGTTTTACTCATATTTCAAACACTGTGTGAGTAAACTAATTAGTTGTTGAGAGCAAGGCATCTGTGCAAACAAAAAGGTCCAGAGTCCATTTCTCTCAGTCCAGTTGACCAATTCTGTTTATCTTGTATTGCTCTGCATCTTCAGAAAAAAGGACCAAGTTGCACTGGCAAGACACAAGGAGGGAAATGCAATTTATATCAAGAGAAGTATTGTACCAAAAGTAAAGTAAACAGGTGGGCTTAAAGGCTTCAACTGTTTGGGTTTTTTCCTGGAAGCAAATATGACATACCTGCACATATACAAAACACCTGCAGGAGCACAAATAAAACAAAATTACAGAGGTGACAGGGGGGTTGATCGCTTTCCTGAGGGGTGACTGGAAACATTGCAGGTTAATAAATATTTCTCTCCTCTTGTCAAGACACCTGCTACAAAATCTGCCACACTACAGCTTAGTCAGTCACTGGTCAGCTCAAACTACCTACAGTTTCCTGCATGAGATGTCCATCTACAGTACTTATTAAAAAATAAACACCAGAAATTAACTATTCAATTTAGAGCTCATCTGAAAACCCATGTCTGAAGATAATTGCTGTAATTTGCAGAAAGTAAGCTTGTTTTTAAAAGTACAACATGTTCTCACGCTTTTATATTATATTGCTGAGGTGTTCTGCAGGTTATCTCTCTTTTATTCATTTTCCTTTTAAGGATTTCTTTAGTCCAGAGGCAATTTCAACCACATCATCTTCAATAGAGAATGAAAAGATGAAAAGAGAGGATGGAAGGCGGAGGAGTAGGTAGGGGCTTCAGCTCAAGGTCTGATCACTGTTAATGTTATTGTAAGGACACATACAATCAGGCTCCATGAGTCATTTGCCCAGCTCAGTTAAAAACACAAAGACACATCCATCCGCCTTTCACAACAGACCCAAACACACATGTGCATACAAAACAATATGAAAATGCAGCAGCACTTACAAGCTGATGCTTTATAACCACACACATTAGTCAGGGGTGAGTAGTTTTGCAAGCCGAGTTTGTATTCACTGCTCAACCCTAATACTGTAACTGGGTGTCAGTGTGTATAAGTGCGCATGGGAATGTGATCTTATGTCTTTCCGAGTAATCTTCTACTAATGACATGGAGTAGTTGGAGGTTACTCTTGTCCAAAGAGGTCAGACTTGCAGAAAAAGCCAATCACAGTTATGTGTGGATCTCACTTTCGTGGCAGCCCAGTGCCCTTTGTCCTACATCAGCGCTACTCAGTTTTATACCACAAACAGTCATGGAAAGAGCTCATGTGAGACTGACTATTATTTTGCTAACTAATTAATCTTTTATGCCATTGTTTAAAAGAAAACATGTCAATCTGAGGACAGCTACAGCTTCTGAAATGTAGGGATGTGCTCTCTTTCTCATTTCAAAAGGCAATGTCTTGTGTTTTCTTGTGTTTTGAGTTTTCATTTTTATTTTGTACTGGACCATCTGATGAATGAAGAAAATAATCTGTAGTTTCTGAACAAAACAAAAAATGAATAAATATTCAATAAACATAACAGGCACTTTAGAAAGACAACACAATCATGGCACAGCTTGTCTGACTGTATTGAAATTGTCTTTACAGGAAGAGAAAGAAACCAAATGATGTAATCCAACATAATTTAACCTCAAGGTACTCATACTCTGTTTAGTGTTCACTCTTTATGCTTTATCTGAGCTATGAAAAGCTTATGCTAATGCAAAGAGGAAATCTTACTGCTGCTTAAGAAAATGCTAAATATTTGTCAAAAACTACATACCAAAACTGTCACCATCCCCCCATTCAACATTCAAAAAGCATTCTCAACATCTTAAAGAGGATACTGGCTTGGTAGAGGCATATGAGACAAGAGTGGTTATAACCACAATTGCATACTATTTCACTGTTGCCAATTAGCAATGCTTGACTGAGAAGTGGGTCAGTGGATGCACTCAAACAGGCACATACTATTGAGCACAATGCAGGCTAGGGTACTGACACAAGTAGGACATTTTCTATGCAAGTGTATTTTCTAGAACATTAGTCCGTCAGGTTTTGCTTCACAAAAATATAAAAAAAGAAAGTATGACAATAACTACTTGTTAGCTGGAAATGCTATGCTATAGTCTTTCCACTGTGGTGACTGATGCAAACCATACTTCCTTTAACAGGTGCTGTCACTTAAATAGTTATTTGAGGCCATTCTGTCATTGTCGTCATCATCATTCATCCATGGTGCTTGGTTTTTGCAGAAACAAGGCTCAGAACAGCAACAAACCTGCCAGTGCAGCTATTGTCAACTGCAACAGGTTTCAAGAGACACTCAGAGAGACAAAGAGAAAGAACAGGATTTACATGGCCCTTAAATATTACATATTCCAGCATCGTCCAGGTTCACTTTCTTTCATTAATGAAAAAGTGAAACGTGACAGTTGACCCAAAGGATCTGAAAAAGCATTCTGTCTCATACCACTGTGAGAAGACAGGAAGATAAATATTTTTGGCCGACAAGTAACAATGTTTCACCAAGCTGACAAATTTTTTGCCAGAGTAGCTACTCACTAAACACATTCTGAGTAGGCTTAGATCACAATGTCAAAATTCATATACAGTCCGATTGTGAACGTTATTTTATCAAGGTTCTTTTTATTTGATGTCAACCCTTGGTATGGGGCAGGAGGAAAGGAGGAGGGTGCAGATGAAATACTTTAAGTAAGCCAACCAGGTAAATTTTATACTGTTTGTAGTCAGAAACTAAACAAGGGCCTCAAGCAGGGAGAAATCCTAGCGCCGAAGGCATTCAACAAATTTGGACAAAAAAGTAATAATAATAATAAAAAAAAAAAATTGGTAGGAAGAAAAGAAATGCATTAGCTTTTATCCAGCCCACTAATTGAACCCTGTGGGTTGCATATAATTGGCTGAACAAGACTAAAAAAAAAAAAAAAAAAAAAAAAAAAAAAATCTTTATGACATGCACTTTTCAAAACCGACACCATGTTTGGGTTAATTTATGTCACTGCAGCTTTTTTTCCTCCGTCATTATAAGTCAGGGGTTATAGATTACAATTATGCAAATGCCAAAAAAAAAAGAAAGAAATGCATCTATGCTGAGTAGGCTTGCCAAACAAAGGTCACCAGTCACTATTTATTCTAAAACACGTCAGAGTAAACCTTGAATTTGTAATTCTCTTGTGAAAACATAAAAAAAAAACAAAAAAATACCCAAATTACAGTCTGCCATTGAGATGAGTGACCTGAGCAATGATGAGGGTAAGGCCTTCCTTAAGTACCTAAATACTTTGTTGTTGTTACCCTATTACACTGTCCTTGTACTCCCTGCCAGACATGCAGCATCCCTCCTACTCTGCTGCTATTATCTCACCATGCAGTTACATAAACACAGATATAAGCAATCAATTCCTCCCAAACAGCTGGCCCAATCTGCCCCCTCACTCCTTTGGCTGGTCAAGTGTTGTCAAAGTTGAGCACTCAGGGGTTGAAAAAACAGGCTCAATCCAGGACAGTGAAGTAAACCCTGTCCACCACTGACTGTGAAATAGGTATTCCTTTTCATTTGATTGACAGCCCCTTTTTAAAACATTTATTAAAAAAAAAAAAAAAAACGTAGTTATCCAAAATCTAGCGTTCCCTACTGTCCGTGAACACACCAGACCTGCAATTCTCAGATAATTAGGCACCTTTAAGTTAAATTATGCGCCTTTAACCCTAGCATGAAACCAAGTGAGGAGTGATTTAACATGTTTATCTTAAAATAAACCCCAATTTATTTTTGATATAATTATAAATTATACATAAAAATGTTTAGCTGTGGAGTTTCCAAGTTCATGTCACAAGTGCGCGACCAAGACTGACACCCTGCAAGCACGCCTGCTTAAAATACATTTAAGATAAATAATAATAACAATTTTTAAAAAAGCAGCTAAGCTATATCATTGCTCTGGGACATTGTTTGAACAGACTTTCATGCACAGTAAAGACTAAAAAAGACGCTGTTAAAAAGCGCAAATGTCCGTTATTTAACAAATAAAGTGTGTTGACAGCGGACGACCGTTAGACGTTAGCTAGGCCAAACTACTGTGTTGAATACAGATGACCGTGAGACTTAAAGCTTTATTAACACCGTTTCTTAAGTTGGGCCTCGACTTTACTGGAAAAAACAAGAAAATGAAAACACCTCAAATGGACGGAGATGTTTGCTTGGTTGTTTTTTCGGGGGGGTCTGTAACATGAGGAGACACGACAAGACGACCGAATTATCCGCATTTTAAATGATCGGCAGGATGACACAAAACAGCAGCCTTGATTATTTGTGCCAGTCAGACATTTGATCGCGGTAGGATCCGGTGAAGAGGGGGGGAATTAAGTGATCTTACCCAGCACGTAAATCGTAGCAAAGTTTCATGAACACTGGAGATTTTGCCTTTCGCCTCGCTTTATCCTTTCGATACACCTGCTGCTCAGGACGTCCAAATTAGCGCCAGTCTCACTGCCAGAACGGATCACTCGGTCCCTCCATATCCGACCGCTGAATGCCGAGCGGTTAGGCAGGTAGACAGTGACTGGAGGAGGGGGGGGGGGTTAAAAAATAAAAACAAAAATAAAAATGAACGCCAGCTGGGTCCCTCTCCTCCCTGGAGAGAGCTGCCCTCACCAGCACCGTCGGCCCGGAGCTTGTTGATTTCTCAGAAGCGGCCGCCGGAGGAGTGAGCAGGGCCGAGGAAATTTCGTCAGCGTGTCGGCGGCGCCGTCTTAAAGGGGCCGCGGCTCGGACGCACGCCTCTCCTTACCACCGCCCTGCTGCCGCCGTCATGTCAGCCTCCTGTGACTACACATCCAGCCCACAGAAAATGGATCATCTCTGCAGCAATATTAATCAGATCACCTTTTATTATATAGCGCCAGATCCTAACAAAGTTACTGTAAGGAACTTGACATACACAGAAGGTATCACACTTTATTTATTCAGTCAACAAATCTCTCCACGCACGGACGCTTAGGCTTTACCTATTCTATTCAAGCATGTATTCAGTGTTTGAGGGCAAAAGTGGACGTGCTAAATCTGTAATACTCATGATGGACAACAGTGGGATTCTCCTGTAGTAGTCTTAGGTCATTCCTGATTTGAATGAATGCCTTACGTCAAAAATGTTCTCAACAAACCATCATCCTTTGCTTCATCTGAGAATGAAGCAGCATAATGTTTAAAGCATAATGTGGCTGCAGCATTTGTTGACTGCTGTGATTTGTCATTTGGGAAGGTACCAAGTGTAGTTCTTCGTAATGTGATCTTCCAGGGACTTCGGTTTGACCTTATATTTAGAAAAGGTCTAGACCAAACTCTTTATTTATTTAAAGAACCCCAACAAATCCCTCCATGCATGGATGCTTATCCTTTACCTATTCTATTCAAGCATGTATAAAGTGTTTGAATGCAAAGGTGAAAACACTAAATCTGTAATGCTCATGATTGGTTTTTACGTTTGATTTCTCCAATGGTTTGTCTGTTTTCTTCTGCCAAATGATACAGTTTGATTCCAGGGCTTCTTTTGGAAGCTTTAAGGAAATGACATGGTGTGTGTGTTCAACGCTGTTGCAAAGCCCTCTTCATCATTCCAGGAATGTCATGGGAAAAGATTAAATATATGTGGAGAAATGATTGAATTTGCTTAAAATGAATTACGCTTTTAACTGTGGAACATAAATTGCATTAAAAAGTCCTTGGGCGGAAAAATGACAGCATGGCCTTAGTATCCTTAGAAGCCCTGATTCCTTTTTAAACTAGGAGATTAATTTTCAACATAGGTGAAGTATTACATTGAGTTTATTGTGCAAGATTGTGTTTGATTTTAGAAAAGCCACAGTTTTTACTTTCTATCAGTTTATATCCTGTGGGCTTTTAGTCTATACAAATCAGTAACAGTAGTTCCAATCATGCCTTCATTTGACCTCTGGTAAGAGCTGCTGTGGGTGGATGTATTAGCTTAGTTTGAATGGATAAATAATGACTTGAAGCTTTGAGGTACTAACCTTTGCATGGTTGTCTTGTCAGTCTGTGAGACTGTCCTTGTCTTGCTTAAGTAACCGAAAGTCAAAAGCCGGTGCAGTCGTCTCAGAAAGTAGAAATAGAAAGTGGAAAGTGGGCGAGGAACAGGAGTTGACGACTCTTGACCTCTGAGATGAGACAATAGATCACAGGGAGGAAATCACAAGTACTTTCTCTGCCTGCCGTCTAACCCCAATAAGGCAGATGAGGATAAGTGTATACTCTCACTAGAGCTTTGGCCTGGTTTTCCTGTGGCTGTCATGCTGACACCTCATACTAGCGCTAAAATCACACTTTTAGCAGCCCACATAAGAACTCAGCGTGTTAGAGTAGAAGTGGACCAGACTTGAGAGCATTGCCAATATTTTTTTCCCACATTAAGTCCTATCCTGCATGTGAACATTGAAAGAGACAGAAGAAGTCATGGCTGTGTCTTACCGTCAACCAGCTGCAACCCCTGCTGACTGTTCATGTTGTCATGGAGTTCATGTTTGTGTGATCAGATCCGGACACCCAGTCCTTGCCTTCACATTTGTGTAGGCAAATGTGTGTCAGCAGCAGTAAGGGCAAGGATTTTCCATGCAGACCCTAAACAAAAGGGTGCATTTTGACTCCCTGATTTCTAGAATATTTCCTAATGATATTATATAATATGCAGTTATATTATTATGTTGCATCACTGATCAGGTGATATGAAATGAACTTGGAATGACTATAGTTGTATAGTGTAATAGTAACATAAGCAAAGCTTTGTTTCCGCCCATTAGAATACCCATTTCATTATCTCACATTAATTTGCTGTTAATGGAATGTTCTCTGAGGTGTGGATTTCCATTATGATCCATTACGTCTTTAAATCATTATCAGAGCTTGACAGTTCATTAACTTTCATATTTGCCATGGATCAAATGGTTTTATTGGCTGATAGCTTGTTGCTTGTCATGATGAACTGACTGAGAATTATTACAGGACAGTTCTCAGCTCCGCAAAGCTTTGTCTTGATATAATCAGGATTTGGTTTGACTAACCACAACGTCTGGTTCCAATGTCATGACTATGATTGCCTGTACTACAGCTGACTGACAAAGTTAGCATCCATCTTGTAAACATTGTAGGTAACAGCAGCTAAACAGCCAAATAATTCTTCCAAATGTTCCCCCAATTATTGGATGTACATTTGCCAGATATCCAAAAGCATAAATCATAATGAATGCTACTGCTGCTACATAGTAATTGGATATGTATATTGGCAACAGTTTCCAACAAGGTCAATGTATTAACTTCAGCAGTAATGCAATGTCAGCATTGCATTCAAAGACTGCCCCCAAATGGCTAAAAAGGGGACTCATTAGTGACGAGATTTATTATTTCTTGACACACTGTAAATGTTTCCATCCAAATTTGAATTTCTGGTCAAAGTAGTTAATTGTTCAAATGTGTGTTGTGTGAGAATTGTTTTCCTTCCGTGGATGCACAGAGATACTACTACTTTTATTGTTATTGTAGATCTTTTTTCAGGGAAAACTAATTTCTAATGAAATTATTTGACCTACCATGAAACCAATCTATTAATACTCCTTATTGCAAAATCATTTTGAAACCATCATTCAAAAGGCTTTGTGGCTCACATATATCTGAATTCTGTCAGTAGCCATGTTTCAGGCTATTTATATCGTCCAGGTTAATTCAGCCACATATTGATGGATCACTTGGCATAACCATGGAAACATCAATCTGTAAATACTGTAAGCAACAGTGCGAAACCACTGCACAGTCTTCAAAGATTATGCAGCAAACAAGTGGACTATTGCTTTTAGATGGGATTCCCCTCAGTCACGCTCACATACACACACAATGGGTTCTCTGATCCTCTTCAATGTCTTCTAGCAAAACTACCACTGCTGAGATTTCCCAAATCCTCCCTCTGTGCTCATTTAGAACCATGTAATAAACCTCTTAATCCCAAGCCAAGATTTTCTAGAGGGCTGCACAACCATGCATGGCTTATGCAACTGGCATAGTGTCCAAAGTCAATAATAGGACATATGGGAGGAAAGGGAGGCCAGATCATGAGGCTGCTGATTCAAAAAGACATTTGAATGAGATGGCTGATTAAATTATGTCAATTTGGTTTAGCAAATAGTGAGATATGATTTTAGAAGGCCGTCTAATGACTGTCTTTATTATTATAATAAAATACTTAAGACGCAGCATTCATCACTGCAGATTTGACAGAACTGTGTAAATTTGACTTATTCATATTCTATCAGCTTCCACACTGGTTTCAATACCATATTTCTGAGGAGCCATTACATATGCAACATAAATCACTGTCGCTTGCTCCCTTAAAATTAATTGTAACCATAACTTCAAACACAAAGTCATCCATAACTAAATCAGTGGTTGTTATCAAATGACCATTTGATACCAAATACTATGTCACTGTTTTGGATGGAAAGTACAAAATGGCAGCTCAAATAGTAGCTTGGTTGAAGATAGTTAATGATGATGATTAATGATCCTTTCAAACTATGATTTAAGTTCCATAAATTCGTTTTTTATGGAAATTTTTTAGAGTTTAAAAGACAAGATTTTGTCAATTAACCTTCACTTTTAAATCCAATTTTGTGCCAACTGAATAACATTAATCCTCCATCCATTCAGTAACTCTCCTCCAAAGCCACACTTAGATTGCTCCAATTTGAGATTTGGCTTTCCATTCTCCGCCAGTAGATGGCAGTTGAATAGTATGTTGTTGCCCTCTCATCTCTTGCCTGGTCTCATCGGTCACGGTTAAGACTGCCAACTCTGGAGAGTCTAAATTATTTAGTTTGCTTTCTTGTGATGGGACAGAGATAAAGAGGAGGGTTAGGGTTAGAGGGTTGGTCTGATAAAGCTTGAGCTGGAGACCAGCCACCAGCGCCGGCCTAACTTTCATTCTAAAGTGATATCCAGCCCACTAAAATGAGACTTATTTTGACAGTTTTTGAAGTGAATGTAATGTCATGTAATGGAGAAGATAGGGACTGTGGGGACAACACAAGTGTTTCATTATAGTGATGACTCACCCTGCCACCTGTCACAATCTGACATGGTGCGTCTGCTCCAGCTCCTTACTTCATCTTTGCACCTTCTGTCACCTTAAGGGAGGTTCGGCTCCGGTCGCCATGACTACTAGACACCTATTAGGCTACTGAAACCTGAATCTCCCATCTAACCTTTCACTCCGACTGTTCACAATAATTTACTTGGCAATACTCATTGGCAGCAGGCTCCATTGTCCATGTGTACGTATTTTTGTGATGGACTTGGCACAGTTGCTATTTCCACTTCCTGATATGACTTCTAACCTTACAAAAACCCCATTACATCAATGACACAAGGACACCCCCACCCTCAATCCTCAGCTCAAGCAGAGGGAGCACTCAAGCTCCTGTTTTACCTCTCCCCAGCTCTTTGATCTGCCGCCACAGAAGTGCATCTCTCCTAATCTGGCACATATGGCAGGAGTCAAACTCCCATAGACAAACACTGCATGCAGGGCTTCATGTAGCAAGTTGATTACAGAGGAATGCCAGAGCGAACTGTCTGTCTTTAAGTGAGCAGAAAAAAATTTAAAGTTCAGCATTGGATTTAGTAGTTGGCTTCAGCGGCATATTTAAGGCATGAACCTCAGTCTAGAAATTGTATTACCATTTCCTTTCATTCAAAACCTCAAAGTCCTGCTTTAAATCAGGTACCACTTATAAAAAAACATTCAACAAATGGAAAAAGTTAGATAATTTACAGATTAAATGTGCAGACATCTCTTACCAAGCCCTTTTTAGTAATAAGTTGTGTAAACTGTGATTAACCAGCCACCACTGCTCAAGGATTAGAATTGTGGAGGTGAAAACACTAAGATAATATTTTGTGATTCATGTTTATGTATAGTTCATCTCACACTGAAATGGTTAAAACTGTTAAAAAAGATAAATAATGAAGATGTAATAATATGGTAAAAATCATTGTTTGTTGGCTTTATATGTGCAGGAATCTATGCCTGTATTATTTTTGCTTTCGGGGGGCGCATCATTTTGATTTCCTTGTAAAAAGATGCACATGTTCATCTGCCACAGGTGCTGCCACTGGTGTGTATAACACCAGATCCAGACAAGAGTGGACGCAAAAGGTTTTCTTACTGCACACATTTCTGGAATTGTAATGTGCTCATACAGAAATAAAGAATATTAAGACGAAGCTTTACTGAACAAATGTTGCCATGAGAAGAGACTTTTTTGGGAATAAAGCCAGCGCGTAAAGGACAATTCCGCTGAACGATTTAAACCTCTCCAACAGACGCGCACATACCTAAAAGCCTCCCACCCACTTTGATAAACACAGAATTCTTATGTTTTTGTTTCCGACCAACAATGTGCCGACTTTACACTATAGGTTTACTCAGGTGTCTGATAGCCTGCTCTACACTGATCAGTAGGCTTAAGCCAGACTGCTCTCCCTACACATTACCTTGTATGGACAACATCTCCATAGCAAACACAGCCGTTCAGACTGAGCCTCTGTTTGAAATCACTCATCTATGTTGAATTCTTTCCAGCTCTTGGTCAGTTTATCTCACCCTCCACATCTACTGGATTATTCTTCATCTGCTTTATGTTACATTTCATTAATATAAAAGGAAATATTCACAAAAGAAAATAAATACATTTTGGGACAAAATAACATGTTCATGTATCACTTTGAGCTTGAAATGTTTAGAAAGAGGCATGGAAGTATGCAACATGGCTTACCCTGTGATGGCAATGTGGTATTAGACATTAATTCACGTATTGAGGAATTCTGATTGGTGGGAGGAAGCATGTGACATCACCTTTTTCTAAAAATAAGCCCAACCTCCTTTGAACCAGTCAGAAGAGCATAAGTAGAGGCTTTGGGAAAAAAATTGAAGTGTTTTAAATGCATTGTTTTGAATGGGGTTGTACATTTACTCACCTCATATTTGTACTGTATACTTGAGTATTAAAATATTGTAAAACATTAGATAGCTCAAAAATCTATTCAAGAGAGGAAGTTCAAGTTCATTGCATTTGAACAGAAACGGGTCTTGATTGGCTTCATCTAGATATCTTGCGACTCAGACCAGTAAATAGCTACTGAACTGGAAAGTTTCCTGTTATCAGTGACCTAGTTTCCCTCAACACAGGAACAACAAAATGTAAAAAGCAAAAAATAGACAGGAATCATAATATCACATCTCCATTCCAGCCATGTTACCAGCACATTTAAGTACGGACTTGAGACCTCTCTTTTACACTTCACCTACAACACACTGCCTACTCTAAAACTACGAGGTAAGATAGTCTCAGATTCTGTTACTCATTGCTTGTCTGATCCAAACAGTGGATGATACTGAATAGAGTTTCAGCTCACAATGCTCCCTTCCAGCCAAAAGATGGATATACAAAAGCTACTACGTGGTTACAAATTCATCATGTTGTCTTTAATTTTACAGTCACAATCATCTTTTCTTTCCAGTGTCGTAAAACCATAAAAAATAAATATACATTATGTTACAAAACATTTCCAGTGTCTTGGATCAATAAAACAAAAAAAAAAACAAGGACATTTATCGGCAGCATTGACTGCACGAGAGCAAAACACTGGGGTTGTACAGTGTGTATGGAAAATAAGGCTTTCAGACAGTGGTAAACCAGACTTTATGTTGACTTATACTAGCTGAAAAATGTATTTGAGCTGGGGCAATTTTCTCTTTAAACTCAGAGCTCATCATACGAAAAAGGTGAATCATATCAGTTCTGGGTTAATGTGTCCCAAATGTTGGCCAGGAGCGGGTGGTGGAGGTGATTGTCGCTGGACATTTACAAGAAAAGAGTACAGTATACGTCCTCTAAACCGCTTTACTATTTCAGGGTAGACTGGAATTTAGAGTGACGCTGCATTGGAAAGTGGCTGGCTTGTTAACAGGGAAACTTCAGCAGAAGAAAAGAAAAGAGGTAACGTTGATCTTGTTTTCCATCACTGGTGACAGCTCTTGGTGAGCAAAGAAAGTTTGATGCAGAGTTTGCACCTTTTCTTCTAAACTGGTAAGTAGCTGTTAATACAAACATTGGCTAAAAGCAAAACTTAACTAGCTCCTATAAGAAATAGTCCTAACATCAAATCCATCCTCAAATTCTGTGCTTCTTTTGTTTTTGTTGCAGTCCCAAATGTTTGTTTTTTTTCCACTGCTGAAATTGTGAGGAAATTGAGGTAAGAGGCAACTGACCTCAACCATGCACTGTATTTGATGCCTTTGGTAAACAGGTGTGCTTTTGTTGCATTAGGCAAACAGGTAGGATGGACGCTGGAAAAGAAGGCTTCATGGTGCTCAGCTGTGTTTTCACCAGAGACGGGATTCCCCTCCATTCAATATGATTAATGTTCATTGAAGCTGTGCTGTGCAGTAGGTACAACCACACACACACACACACACACATAACAACCTCGCATCTGCTGTGTTCGTATGTGCCAGACAGTGTGTTTCATCATCCGAAAGCCCAGTACAGACTAATACAGTGTCTGTGAGTTAGTGAGTGAGTGAGTGTGTGTGTGTGTGTGTGTGTGTGTGTGTGTGTGTGTGTGTGTGTGTGTGTGTGTGTGTGTGTGAAAATGGGTAAGGCATAAATCCAGAAAGAAGGCACACAGATTATGGTTCTCAGTTGATTAAGCCAGCATATCAAGTGATTTCTTACAATCCAAATGTGACACAGGCAAACAATTTTTAATTCAACTTGTCCTTGCTACAGCTGAAATACAAAATAGATCATTTCTTCTTCACCTTTAACAGTATCTACACATTAATTACACTCTAAATGCACTGCATCGAGAGGCTGGGGTAGCCTTTCTTTGAGTTAAAAAAAAAAAAAAGGAATAAAAAAAAAAGAGCACTTGATGTGTGACCGCACTGTTCGGCATCAATTTGTTGGAGGTGTGCAAAAGTCAGTGAGAACAGCTTGTGTCAGGCTTCTGTCTGTTGATGCTTTAGGGGACTTGTAGTCGGTGAAATTCTTTCCGACTACAAATGAGGCTGTACCAGCACGTATGGGTTCGTGAACAGTGGTCTGCCCTTCTCCATGAGAAAGAAGCGGCCCAAAGGTGTAGTTCAACAGTCCTTACTTCAGCGGCTGATGGGGAAAGCAACATACATACAGTCACGGACTCCCCATTACTGTGAGCTTTTTGGGGCTTGCAACGCATTCTTCTGCCATTTCATTTAGTGGTTTTGGCACATATGGCTCCATTTCATCCTCTCTTGGTACAGTCCAACACAACATTCCCTTTATTATTTCTCACATCTTTTCGGTATCTCTGCTTATTATCTTGTCTCGGGCAGTCTTAAAGTCTGCAATTAATACTGCTCTCCAGAGAGAGGGAACACGAGGGGAAGGGTGGATGGACAGATCAGGCACAAGGAAAATGATCTTTTCCCCCATTTCACCAAATCTTCTTCTTCAATCTTTTCATTTCATTCCCCCTCAACTCTTGGCGCTCCTCCCCCCAACAGTTTCAACCCGCTCGTCCTCTCACAAGGGCAGGCTGGTCTGGGTTTTCCTAACAGGTCAGATCGAAGTCTCATTACTGCCACTGTTAGAGGAAAAGGCGGGGGGCGGGGAGAGAGGGGTGGAAGTTGGAGCGGTGGGTGCAGGGGGGAATGATGCAGGGAGAAAGGTGGGAAGGTGAAAACGTGCAAATAAAAATTACTGCAGGCATGCAGGAAAGTCATCGTGCAACATCTGAGGTGGGTGACGATATTATTTCATGCCGTAGGAACAGGTTGACATTTAGGGTAGTTTGCTTTCTTGCTTTGGGCTAGAGAGGAAGTCTGAGACCACTTTCATGTCTGTATGTATTCATACAGCTAAATAATTGTAGCTTTCTATTTCGCAACCAGACACATGAGTGGAATCAGTCTTCTTATCTAATCTCAGCAACTTTTCCCTTTATTATTATTATTATTATTACTACTACTATTATGACACATGCATTGTTGCATCAGTTGACATAATAATCATCAACAGTTATTCTTATTTAGTCTTAAGTCCATAGGCAAGACTTTTTCAGGCGGCAATTGATTTGGTCAAAAATATTTTTTCAGTGATTCAAATTATGACAAGATGATGCATTTGCACAACTGATTGAAATGTATTATTATAGATGTTTTTCATGCTCAATAAAACTATTGTTGCTATTACATGCCAACAATCTCTCAAACACTACTCACTCTGAGTCAGACTCGTTGCCTCCATTGACCGTCCCTGACTTCAAGTGCATGGCTACTCCCCCATTGGTCTCCCGGTAGATGCCCGCTGGCGAGGACCTGACGGGTGGCCGCTGGGCAATAGGCGGTTTGATGAGGGAGCTGTTTCCGTGGATGCCAGAGTGATTATCGTCGATTGAAGCCAGCGAGGGTGGCTGGGACGAAGGGGCCATGATGTTGATGGAGGTGGGTGACGGGGAGGATGTGGTGTTGTTGTTGATCGGTGGAGGGGAGGTGATGGTGGGGGAGTTGTAGTCGCTCAGCTTCTCCCTCAGACGGTTCTTCATGTTCTTGTCGGTCAGCGGAGGAGGGTAGCTGATCTTATTCTTTAGAATACCTGAATTGGACAAATAGTTCATTCCAGATCAATTAAACAATGTGAATTAATTTATTTCATTTCATTGGATCCTCTTCTTACCTTTCCTCTGCTCAGGTTGGTGGTTGCTGTTGCTGTTGGGTTGGCCGGGGGGCGCTGTGTCTTTAGCATTGCTTGGTGTCTGTCTGTCTCTCTCCTGGAGTGCCTCTCTCTCTCTTTCTCCAACATGATTAAGCTTATTTTCCGGGTGCAGCTCCACATTCACCTTGGTCTCCACCCTAAGTCTCTCTGCGCCCCCAGGATCCTCACTGTCACTGGCTGTGGTGGCCTCGGTGGGCCAGTAAGGCTTCATGTGATTAGGCACTGACTCCACTGATGGGGGGAAAAGATGAAGTTAATTGTTCAATATTAAAACTAAATTCCACTCTGATTTTCTCCTACAGTCTTGTGTAGTTCTTGTATGTATCTTGTAGCAGTGATGTCATACTTGAAGGCAGGACTTGGACTTGACTTGGTCCTGACTTGGACTCGGACTGAGACTCATACATTGAGAAGATGGGGGACATTTTCTTGGTCATAATATTGGTAGGTGCATTAATACTGTAACATCTTTCTATTTGACTCCTCACGTGCACAAGCACATACATGCTTTCAAGGGAATTTCTTTGGTTTTTATGTCATTTGAATGAAGATGACAGTAGTGTAATTTGTGTTTGATTTAAACCTCTCTTATTTGCAAAGGGAGTGGACTTGAACTCAAGTCTGCTCCGGTGACTCGGATTTTGTACATGATGACCGATGGTCTATGAAGTATTCTGAAAAATTTAACCATCGCCACCCTGTTGATGCTCCAGGACAAGTAAAACATGCAGAAAATAAAAATACATTCACGTTTATTGTAAGTATCTTACGAGAAAAAGATAAAAAAGATATTGACATAAAATATAGATTGTATTTTATTCTTCAATATTTTTTTCTGGAGGCATTTCACTTTGGCATTGGATCTGTTACCACTACTTTAAGTTTTTTTGATGAGTTTAATCTATAAAACACAATTTTAAAAATCATATTTATATAATATTTTTTAAATATAGGATAATCCAAAAAGTAAATATACCTGTCAAAGTAAAGTAAAGCTGATGACCAGATCTATACCTTTAGGTGTGCTGTGGACGGGCTGCCTCTCATTGTTCCACTTCGGCTTGACGTCAATATCGTCCTCCTCGCTGTCGGAGGAGTGGGAGGAGGCGTAGGAGGAGCTGTGTTCATCCACTGACAGCTCACTATCTGAGTCGGAGTCTGATGGGAACAAGGAGCGAAGTGAGCGAAGAAACTTAATGCCTACAACTGACACATGAAAAGCTTAAGTGAACTCACCATCTCCTTTGGTGCCGTTACGGTGAAACAAAGGTCCGTCCAGATCTGTGCGTCCTTTAGCTGTTCCTGAAGAGACACTGGGCTTTTGACCAGACTCCTCCCTACACAGATAAAGGCAGATAGGAAGGAAGAGAGAAGGACAGGAAAGCCAGAGATAAATGGGAATGGAAAAGTAGAGGTGTAGGCAGAGAAGAAAATTAATTCAAGCCCGAACTTGATGTTTGAGACAACCCATGTAAAATCTCTCATTACAAAACATGTTTCTGTTGTTCAACAGAGGCTGGAACAAATAATAAACTGTGCTTTAGGTACACTTGTAGCTGGCTCAAGTCAATAAACTGGCTGCTGAACGATCAACAGAAACACATCTGCCATTGATGGATTAATGAAAGAGGACTTTTAGACCTGCATCACTGTCTGCTTTCATTCATTTATGGTGCGGATAAATGAAATGGACACACATTTTTTGAGCAGGCTACCAGGTTGCAGCAGCTTTTATCATTTTGTCCTCTCCTCTTGCAGCTGTTTATTCCAGGTTGTACTGAGATGTTGGCTGGAGGGCACAAATGCTACTTGAGACGCTGACCTGTCTGATGGCTGAACACATGCCAACAGCCGCAGGGAAGAACTATACGTATGCCTGTATTAGATTCCTTCTTCCAACAGGTAGAATCCCATCGCCCTCCTGTTTCATGTCTCATGCACGTCTCCCTCTTTTTCTCCCCTTTTCCCTTGCTCTTATCCTGTGTGTCTCACAAAGGCAGCACGCCTGGCTGCTCCCCGCTAGCGTTTTTGCTCTCATTGACCCAAGTGTCAGTTCGCGTTACCTAGATGACAGCTTTATGAGTCGAGGCACACAGTCAGACCTAACCTTGGTTCTGTAAAACACCAGGTATATGTAACAACACTTCCCTGCACTGAAAACACCACTGTGGTGCTCACACACAGGTTGAGATTAAGGCAGACATTAAAAACACCTCTATTGGGAATTTTTAACATCTCTATTGTGTTAATGCTACAAATTCACAACTTACACACGAGTATGTACAACACACTACAACATAACTGTATAAATGAGCAATGTGTATGGATCCACAGCGGGTGTCATGTTCCTGTGCCGAGGTATCTAAATATCAGTTTGGAAACATGCGCTTTGCACTGGCAAAGATCAGCTTGGCCTTTCATGCAAGCAGAGTTTCTGTATAAAGCAGGCACCCTGTTGCAGCATCCCTGTATGAAAGCAAAGAAACCAATAGCCTGAAAAGTAGAGAAGCCCAGAAAAGTAGCTTAAGGCTTACAATATAAACTGTGTGTGTGTGTGTGTGTGTGTAAATTAGGGGCTTGGGGTGTGTTAGTATGTGTGAGACATTTGATGAATCAGTAGACATGCTGGGAGGATGGTTAGAGATGGAAAATGTTCAAAGATGCGTGCAAGCGCGCGCACACACACACACACACACACACGCCATGCAGCAGTGCAGTAAAAGCAGCCATGCAGTCAGTGAGCGTGTTGTACCTGAGTGTGTAAGCCAAGTAGCTGCTGCGGCTCTTAGCTGACCTGAGCGTACTGTCCAAGGAGACAGTGGACTCTCCGATGCCCGAACGGTACAATGGCCCGTCTTCTGTGTATGTGTTGTTACAATTGAGAGAACGCTGAGGATGGAAGTAGATATTATTATAAAAAAATAATAAAATAAGTTAAATATATAATAATATAATATATATATATATATATATATATATATATATATATATATATATATAAACAACACTGGAATTGATATTTGCTTGTGTCTTTTCACGCACTGTGAGCAAAGACGCTCTTGTGGTGCTGGACTCGTCTGGTACACTCTTCTTCCCTGTGAAGATGTTCTTCAGGTTTTTCCTAGCTTCTTTGTTGAAGACCACATGGAAGAAGAAGATGAAGACTCCCTGTGGGGAAAAAAGCAAAAGAAAGATTATTTATTATAACAACTCAGTGTCTATGACAAAGGTTAAATCACCTATACGCTTTAATCTTAATCAGATACTTTTTAGTTCCTACAGTGAGAACACGAAAGGTCTCCATTGAGACATATTAGAGGTCAAAGATGAGCACGGTGTCACCTGCAGACAACTGAAGACAGCAAAGAGGTAGTGGAAAGTCATAACGTCGCTGTTGACTGCCATTAGCCCCAGCAGCCAGGTGGCGCTGATGAGGAGCAACAGGAGGAAGGCCATTCGCAGCGCGGGACTGAGAAGAGAAGGGAATATGTTATCCTGACATGCACTCATTATTAAGGTTAGATCGATGCTGAGGATGTTGGTGCCAGTAAAGGTGGAACCTACATGGCTCCTGACTTTTCCACCGCCTTCTGCCTGCGCCCACAGGAAGCCTTCGCAGCCAGGATAAAGATCACAATGTTCACCTACAGCAAGACAGAGAGAAAGGATGAACGAGTGAGCATGTTTGTCCAACTTAATGTCACCCTTACACTTTTATCTATTTGACTGCATCTGTGATGACTAATTAGTGCATTGCTGCACCGCACGTTTATATCACATCATGTCTCATTTCAGATGAGTCTGTGACAGCTGAGGTGTCTGGGTATTCATTGAATTCTCACACATACCAGGACGACCACAAAGATGGGTCCTGCGAAGCTCCAGATGAGTGTGTCGTGAACAGAAAGCCAACAGAAATCTGGATTCCCATATCCTTGAGGGTCAAGACCCACTGCTAGACCTACACAAACACACACAGACGGCAAAGTCAACGCAAACACAATCATATTTCAGCTCGAATGAAGTTTTTCTTTTCCCTTGATGTTGGTCATAGAAAAAAATTCCTATTCATTCTGCTTAAATCCTCTTTTAATATACAGTGTATATCGAAAATTAAGACAGGAAATTTCTGGCTACCTACCAACTTTATTTTGTTTGTTTCTTTTGTTCAATAATTTTCTCACAAGGATCGTTGGCTCTTCAGAAGAGACAAGTCTCAGCGCGTATCGACCTGACAATCTGCCATCTGCAATTGCCCTGTTTGCTTGCATTGCGTATGTGTGTGTTTGCGTGTCTCACCAGTGATGATAGCTGGTATGCCCCAGCCCATGGCGTAGTAAAACCTCATGTGGCCGTGGTTGATGTTGCGCAGCTCGGTCAGCATGCGGTAGATATGGAGCCCCTCCACAAACATCCAGGCAAAGGTGCACATGTAGAAGTAATGAAGGAGGATGGCGATCACTGTACACACAAACTAGAGCGAGGACAGAGACAGAAATGAGTCAGTATGAGTCGAGGGACGTCATTTTGCAAACCAGGTGAGTTTGTTTTTACAAAAACAGACAGAAAAAGTCATCTCACATCACACATGCACATCACTGTGAATCAAACTTCTTGGAATATTGGTCTGTTAGACTGAATATTGGAAAACAGAACAAGTGATGGGAACATAACCCGACAAGCCTACAGAATACTGTGATGGACATGTTTTTTTTTTTTCCAGCAACAGTTCAAATTATAAGTAGTAATAATTAGATAAACTGATGATAAAAATAGTCACGTGGAATGGGAGTATAGCTTCTCATGACATACTTCACCAATAAATGAATAGTAGTGATAATTCAGCCTATCCACACACCCCTTTACCTCCTTTCCCTCCCATTTCCACGTCTGCTGCTGGTGAAATGGAGGAATGCAGTATGTCAGGGAATGTCCAAGACGTTAAGATACAATATTTTAAATATGCTTTGAATTGCTGTATGTGTGTGTGTGTGTGTGTGTGTGTGTGTGACAAAGAGAGAGTGAGAGACTACGTTGACAGGGTAATAAATCATTCTGCAGATGGCCCTGGGCACACACTGACAGCATTCCACAGTCCTGACACACAAACACAAATTCAGAATTCAATGAAAAAACAAAAACAAACAAGGTTTAGTACTTTTGCTGTTTTCCGTGAAGACTCAACTCCACTATAACTCATACAGGTAAAGATAAGCAGAGCGTGGTTTGTTTGTGTGCAAGTCATCTCCATCCCAGTCATAACACTATGAGTCAGAACATTTCTACCAGAAGAAGACAAATCTCCCACAACAGAAGCTGAATCGAAACCATCAAATCTGATTGATGCTGTGGATCAGGGGAGGACATCTGATTGGTCAGCTCAGTGGAATGGAGTCAAATGGAGAGAGGATGCTGAAAAAAAGTCTGAGTTTGTACCCAAAGTAAAGTAAAAATAATAAAGCTGAAAGAGTATGAGTGATGAGTGAGGTTGTACACCATGGACTGCCTTTGAACAGTTCTCTCCCTCCGTTGAGGGTCAGTGCCAAAATGTACATCTGGTTAATGGTTAGGCCTTGGCAATGAGTGCCCATCATGGTGCTCCAAGATTGGCAGTTGGACCTGATCTTGTGATATCTTCACATAAGACTGTAGACATCTGGTTTAGCAGGAATATCAGTCATGTCTTAAAGTTAGACTGTGCAACTTTTGGGAGACGAAGTAACACATTTTAACTTAAAAAAAAAAGAAAAAAAGAACAATGAACTACATACATGGTTAAAAAGACCACTGCTCAAAACAGTCCAGTTCCCATTGATTCAACAAGATAAAGTTATATCTACATTTAAAAAAGAAACTTGTTTTTTTTTTTTTTTTGGTCCATAGTCTAACTCTGTCCTGATGTCTCCCTCAGACCAAATAAGGATATCAACTTTCCCGACCTCATTACATAAAAAAGGATTACCCCTCCATTAACAGATTAATGATGTTTTCTTTACCACAAACATGCAAGAGATTTATCAAGTGAAAACTATGAAGTTGTTCTGGGAAACCTTTGCCAAGGCATATTGCCCTGAGGCCTGTTTCTGGAGACAGGTACCAGTCACAGCATGTCTCTGCTACTGGTCCACAGAAGTGTGTGTGTGTCCAAATGTCTGTCTCAGCAGACTTCAGAGGGTTCCCACACCTTCTGATCTTTTACTGTATATCTAAATGTGTGGCTGTTACTGTGAGAAATCTAACTCCAAACTAGATTAAGGATTTTACATAACAAACCCACCACTGTCTGATCCACCTAATCTACACTGTCTCAGCCGGTATCATACAACTCTTTAAATAAAGATATTTACAGTAACAGTTACATTTAGACCGGACTCGGCTCAGTGAACTCAGCCTGTCTCACTATTCAGCTATTAGTGGAGCATCCAAACACGAAATCTGCCAAATAAAGACAGACTTGGAGGTAAAGCTTGGCCCATTGAGGCTGGTAAAACCTCTGTCAACACCAGCATTAGATGGCTGCCTGCGGGCCAAACTAATTCTTGTAGGATTCCTGGTAGTTTTAATACACAAAATACCACAGTAAGACACCCCAATCCCATCACAAGCATGGGAGAAGTTATGCGTGTCTGTATGATATCCAGTGATCCCTAACCAGTAGTACCTAATAAGTTTCTGAGTGCCAGGGTGTTTGGGAACATTAAAGGGTAGTTTGGTGATTTTAAATCAATTTCCATCCGACAAAAATATGAGTCACCTGCTTGAAAACTAGTCAGCAGTTTAAAGGCTCAGATTAAATTTCAGACAAATGGCTGACAGATGAAATGTTAGATAAAGGTACTGGATAAACAGATGAAAAGTTCGATAAAGGTTCTGGATAAACAGATGAAATGTTAGATAAAGGTACTGGATAAACAGATGAAAAGTTCGATAAAGGTACTGGATAAACAGATGAAAAGTTCGATAAAGGTACTGAATAAACAGATGAAATGTTCGATAAAGGTACTGGATAAACAGATGAAATGTTAGATAAAGGTACTGAATAAACAGATGAAATGTTAGATAAAGGTTCTGGATAAACAGATGAAATGTTAGATAAAGGTTCTGGATAAACAGATGAAATGTTAGATAAAGGTTCTGGATAAACAGATGAAATGTTGCAATGAATGTTACCTCAGTTTTATGCAGCAAAATGATAAATAAATCATCAACATCATAAATAGTAAAACAACATAAAATTGGTGTTGGTTAAGGCCTACTTGAGTTCATCTGAGAGGGCTGATCAGTCACCGACAAAAAAAACTCGAACCAAACGCCACACACACTCACCGGGTTATCAGTCTGGTTGATGCCGAGCAGGAAGACGAGCTCAGAGAAGAAGAGCGCTGCCACCAGGTTCCTGTGGATGGCATGAAGGTTGGAGCGGAGCCGACGCAACAGACACAACAGGATGAAGGTGATGAGGAGAAGGACGAGGGAGACCAACACGGTGGTGTAGGTGACGATCTTCAGGGGGAGAACATCGCCATGCTATGGAGTGTGTTCAGGACATCAGGTCAGAAGTCACTACACATACATCAAATGGCCCAAAGCAAGCTTAGCTGGACATTTCAAATCACACACCTCTCTCTTGGAGATATCCATCAGCACAGCAAAGCTGGTCAGGTGATTACACTGACAGCTTATATGGGTGTTATTCCTATTCAGCACCTCGCAGCCTTTAGAAGACCAGCCACCTGTTCCTCCAATCCTAAACACGCCAACACGCCAAAAAGACATCAGCAACATTTGACAGAATGCCGAAAAAACAAACCAAAACAAAACGCCATCATGACTCCCAACTCACGGGATGGAGTGGTTCCAGAAGACGCAGACTGGCTTGGTCCTCTCCTCTGTCTCCAGTAAGGTGTACCTCAGGGTGATGGGGGGGTCGAGGATGGAAGGGAGAGGGGGACCCTCACTGTGGACTGTGGCGCTCACTATGGCTGTGTTGATCACTGGACGGTTGGGGAGTCTGAAAAGACAAAACCAAATGAAGCAGTAGCACAAACATTTTTAGTCATGTTTAAATCGGAAAATATCATAAGAGTTTTTTTACGGACAGTGAGTTTATACTAAATATTGTGACGTGTTAACGTTGGAGATTAAATATTTTCATGCAACTAGAATTTGAAGTTTATTGAGATTGAGATATTGTGAATTATGTGCTCAACAGTATGAAACAGTATGAGTTTTTAGAGTCCACATAAGGCGTGGGCTCTCATTCTTTTCTTTTCAAGAATCTACCTCAGACTCCTGCGGTCGGGATCATATCTTTCTGGGAGCAGGTCTCCCAGTGATTTGTACACGATCACCACGACAACTGGCAGATGGGCAGCTGGTTCGAGGTGTCTGCGTCTCCGATCAGACACCGTGTGCTCCTCCCCGACAGGCGGATCAGTCTGGGTCGGAGGGACTGGAGGGGGCTCGGCTGGAGTTAAATGGAAAGAAGATGGAAAAGATAAGGTGACCGACTCTGAGTGCAGCTTCAACTTGGTCCATTTCTCTGAACATGTCTTGTTAGTGAGGTGGGATGCTACCTCTGTGGCCCTGAGGGAGGGGTTTCAACTGGGGGAAGAGGACAGAGGACCCGAGCTCTTTGGGATACGCCTCCTGGATCTCCTGGAAATGAGGGTATGTCGCTTTTTCAGGGTCCGACACATCCAGGTAGTCCACGGTCAGAACTAGTGGTGAAGCAGAGAGGAAAACCACAAGGATGATGGGATGCGTGACGATGCGCACCACATTCGCGCAGCACGATTTCTTTTCTTCCACTCACTCATATTCTCAGTAACGATGGTGAAGGGTTTCAGGTAGGTTTTCCTGACGTTCTGGGCCAACGTGTTGGCGTAGTCCTCGAAGTTGCGGAGCAGATGTGCGGTGCCGCCCTCCGTCCTCTGGATCTGCGCCCAGTGGTCCTTGGTCTCAGGACCCAATATGGCGCTTCCTGCTCGCACCAAATTCTGGAAAAAATTAACAATGTATTGCTGAAGATTACATGACTATCGAGGGGACTGGAGGACAAAATAATGACGCAGAGGTAGAAGTTGGATAACTTCAGCGACTGCTCAGGTTGCTTTCACAAGCAGGGTCAACCAGTGGAGGGCAGTGTGCCAACAGTGCTACAGCCAGTTATCAAAGTTGTGATTCCAACTTTTTAGTAAAAGTTTTGCATGTCATTCATCACATTTGATGATTTTCTTTTCTACCTCATTGAACTCTGCGTCCCTCATGGCCGTGAGGTCGAATCCCGTCTGCTGGCTCTCATACTGCAGCACCTGATTCAGCAGCTGAGCAGCTGTTTTCACGTCATTGCCGTAGTAATTCGGTGTGCCGTTGGTGGCGCTGTGGAGCAAGCGCACAATGTTCTTGGAGTGCTCACTGTCCATCCTTGACGTGTTGCGGCGCAGATCCTCGTTCTGAAGGAGGAGGAGGAAGAGAGCAGGTCAAGACAGAGGAAAGCTGAGCAATGAAACACAACAGAAATTGGTCAATCCCCGGATTAGTGAGACTTTGAGAAGTTCAAGCCTCAAGCATTAAGTTTAGGTTCAAACACAATGTGTAAAGCACTTGTTCAAATCTCTTGTAAACTGTAGCTCAAATTACATTTCACCACAGACACATCAGCACTCTTACACTACAATATAATTTGCAATAACTATCAGCGATCGCTGCGGTTTTTCTAAACAACCAGCAGACATGACGATAGTATTTTGTAATACTAGTAGGGAGGATTCTTGCTTAAAATGACAGTTTTTTGTTTATTTTAAAATTGTATTCAAACTTGTATTCACCAGTTTCTTCAGGTGTGAAAAGGTGACGGTTGTGCAGTTGAACAGCTCAGGTGACAACCAGCCTTTCTCATCGCTACAGTGCCGAATGGCAGTACCTGGAGAAAAAAAATAAAATAAATACTAAATCTGATAAAGAAACATCAGTTCTGACCTCCAATGAAGTTGCTCACATTCATTTCTGACAAATACGCAAATACCATAATACAAACAAAACATAGAAACTCAGATGCTTGATCCTGGAGAGAGCTCTGAATATCTGCCACAGTTAATGACCTCAGACATGCAAACCACTTCTTGTCTTGGTGGTGTAAATATCTGAAACCACGCTTTATGGTTGCAGTCTGGGTACGTTTGAAAAAAAAAAAAAAAAAAAAAAAAAAAAAAAGACTTCATCCAAATGCAAAGTCTCCTCCCATGCTATTGTTGGAAGGAAGGAATGGCCGAAGGGGTTGCCAGTTGGAGCTCGGAGAGTGCAATGAGCGATGTCAGCAAATACATTCTCCCATGAGTTTGTGGGAACAACAAAGAGGTCACCATGGTAATGGCAGTTTCTAAGGAGGTAACCTTGGAAGAAGCAATGGCTTTACTTGAGTTTTGAATTTGCCTCAATCCTCTCACTCTCACACACACATGGAGCCGGAGGAGGTGGGCTCTTAATGTATATAGTGATTGTCCAACAGTCTCCACACATTTAATTTAGCTGCTATAAAATCCCCGCTCTGATAACCTACCAATCAGAGAGCCTTATTCTGGTTATATTTGTCATGTTGTGTGTGTATCAAACTGTGGGCTTTTACATGCCTTAAAATTATATCCACTTAACTGAATCCAACATAGACATTTTTGTATTCTTGTTTCCAGAGTCAGAATATGTAGACACAAATTATGACAAAAATTTAGTCTTGGAAATAAAAAGTCAGCAGCTGATTAGCATAGCTTTATCCAAAGGCTGGCCCTGAGTCCGGAGGTAAAAAAAAAAAAAAAAAAACTCTGCCATTAACACATACATTACCCTGAAATAGCTCATTTTGTCATGCACCTTGATATAAAGTTGGCCTGGAAATCAACTGACCTCCATTCATTCAAGACACTCACAGACTGATTACATACAGAGCTAAATATTTACTCCACACCATGCAATTTAAGAGCCCTCACCAATGGATCCTTTGGGACAGTTCATGGCAGCAGGACGTCCAAATTTGGTCTTGGGCCACCAGATGCCTGCATCGAAAGCTTTGGGACAGCCCTCGTACACCACTGTGGAAGGCCGCACCAACAAGAATAGACTGTGGTCAGTACATGGTTTAAAAAGGAAGGCACTAAATTCAAAGTCAGTAAAACAAACACCATGCTTGACATACAGCTGCCATCCCACAAATTGTCGATTCAAAGCTAAGAGTAAGAGTTGAGAATATCGTTTGATATTGGAAATGGCCGATGCAGACCAACAGAGAGGCCAAATGAAGCCTGCAGAACAAGTACACAAACTGTGACCCACGGTTCATGTCGGCGTATATGGCTTAATAAATATCCAGGACAAACCAAGCTGGGAAATGCAGGTTTGTTTTTGGCTCCTGTTAATTGCATGTAATCCCACAGTTTCAATAGGAGCTATGACACATTGCTCTTCCCTTTTAAATTTGTTTCATCTAAACTCGTTGTTTGTTGTGACTAGATAGGATTATTTTACAGTGCTTTGCTCAAGAGCCGCTAAACCACCAGACTCTCTGTCAACGGCAAAGGCTGCGGTGACATGAGCTGTGTGATTTACTGCGTCTCCCTGTCTTCTGGCCTGTGTGTGCTGCGGAGCTGACAGGCTGGTATGATTCCTGCCACGGATGGTCGCATCTCAGTGAACCGCAGGGCCCGAAAAAGTATTTTGGGTTTTTTTTTCTTTTTTTTTTCTTTTCACCCTCTCCTCATCCTCCTCTCCTTCCTGAGTCAGAATTTGCAAAGCCATTTCTATATGAAACTACGATATCAAAATTTCCTATCAAATATTGAAGGATGAATTAAAGCATCTGATTTTAACAAAGAGCACTGACACAAAGAGGCCCAGACGTTTACGTCCATTAGAAGTCTGAGCACGTTCTGAGGCTCTGAAGAGCTTCATATTGGGTCAAACAGTCAGGACCTTGACATTCATTTTCTCTTCAGGACTTTGTCGTTTTGTCCTCCATTCATCTCTACTGTATTGTGTGTGTGCGGTCCCACTGCCAAGTTTGCCCACAAGCCAGACTCTCCCCTTCTGCTTGGCTGGGTGGCGACAAAAGCCGCAAAGTTAGCCCAACTGCAGCACCAGCAGACGTGAGCGACACTATTTGTCTCCTCCTGACACTTCATCGATTCATCCGGCTACACTGTGTGAACCAGAACATTTAAAGGAATAATACACCCGTCCTTCTCAAAACTGTCCTTGTCATAAATACCTCAAAGCCTTTTTCACTTTTCATACACAGCACATTATTTATGTGACCCGGCAGCATATTTTTGGCTGTGGATGAATCATGTTTTATAATTAAGGAACAGTTATTGTTTTAACTTATCACTATCATTAATCTATTAGTTCACATTCAAGTAAATTAATCCATTGACTGTATGTAGAAATGTTCTCTTTTACTTGATACATATTAGGACATTTGTGAATTTAAAAAAACTATTTCAACGTTATAGAAGCTCTATATCATTCAGTAACCATTTGCTAATTTAATCACTCAATTTCACAAAATTTTTCCAGCAAAAATATCATAGAAATGAGGAAAGCTCATGATTTAACCAAGTGCATTGACAGACAAATAAACTGCCATACCTTCACATCCTACGGGAGTGACTTCTGCAAAGGGGTTGTCACAGCGGTTACACTGACGACCTATGACTCCACCTTTACAAAGGCACTGGCCAGTGATGGGGTCGCAGGTCCGAGACTCAGAGCCAACCGAGAAACACTCACAGGGGTAGCAAGTATCCTCGCCCTCTGGGCGATAGTGGTTTTCCTGCACGGAGAAGGAAACAAACAATAGCAACTGAATAACTCTGAATATGCAGCTCCTCAGAATTAAGATGGAAAGAAATGTTCATACATCAAAGACCCTGCAAATGCATAATTAAATGAGTCAAGATTGACTCAGCAGCAGCCACTGAGGCAACAACAACAACAACAGGGTCATACCATAACAGGGAGTTATTATGAATAACTGCTTCAGTGATAAAATCTTTACACAGCAGCATGTTCCTAAGCTTAGTCAAATTTTGGGCCAGACCAGTTCAGGTTGTAAGGGGATTAAAAAAAAAGTACATTTGTTTTTATTGCTTATAAATTTAATTTTTCTTCCATAAGAGGAAGACGGAAAGCTTCTTGCTTAAAATACTGAAAAAAAAAACCAACACCAGTAAGTGAATTAGCTGATTTCTGTGCACCCTTCGCTTTAAACACAATGTTGTTCTCCCTGTTGACTTTAAAAAAAAAAAAAAAAAAAAAAAAAAAAAAAAGATTACAGAAAAGGTTTTCACCTTGCATCTGCACTCTCCGGTGGTCTTGTTGCAGTCTCTGTGAAATCCTCTGCTCGTATCACAGTCACACGGTCCACACACGGGACTGCCCCACCAGCCTTGAGCACATGGCTTCTCCACTCTGTGACATATTAAACCAAACTCAGCACATTTTAAGACACTTTGAAGCTGAAAGAAAATGTTTTCGCTCTCTTGAAAGAGCTAGTAAAATTTATAGATTCAGACTGCTCAGGGGAAAAGGAAGAAGGAAAGATGTTACTTGTTTATTCAGTAACATGAATTAAAGTGATGCTTGATCTGGTTGTGGCGTGTTACTGATTTGGTATCAGCTTGTACAAATCTGATAGTGGATTATCTGTGTGTGTATCTGCGGCTCACGGCCTCTCTGGATCTAGAATAAACTTCCTCTGTAGCTTGAAGTCAATTAATCAAGTGTGACTCATTCATACAAACACACACAGACTTTCTTTCTCTCTCAAGAGATGCGATCTCCAGTTGAGTGATGCAATTTGATAGGGGACAAGCAACAGGATGAGGACAGAAGAGACTAAACACCTATGGAGGATCAGTCAGGCATGGAGGGGGAATCCCACATCCTGCTTAAGACAGGAAGTGAAGCGTGTCGGGCAGGTCAGGTCAGGAGGGAAATGGCTGCTCCTCCATCAAAGCTGGCTAATTTATATGAACTCTGAGACCATGGCGGCTGTGCAAACCTGCACACCACCTTCTGCATGGAGAAATTTCCCAGGTTCACATCACAGCTTGATTTTTATGTCACTCTCTCTCTCTCAGCATTACAACATTACAGAAGAAGCAAGAGCGTAACGCAACAGGAGAAAATTAGAGAGCTCTGTCTCAGCGGGGGGCAAAGTTTCGAACATCTGGATATGTTCTTGGAGGAAACATGACGTGTTCTCTGTCTTTAAAAATCCAGTTAAAGCCGCGATGCTCCTTATAGGTTGGGTTTTTTTTTGTTCAACAAACATTTCAAGGAACACCATGAACCATTTTAAAGACAGCAGCAATGAGCACTCATTCTTCTTGTTCCTCAGGAGACAAACAGCTTAGCTTCATTTAGTCAAACTCTCACATGTATAGATGCCACTAACACACCACCTGCTGTCCCTATTCAGACTCCTTTCAGGCTGTAAATAATGTGGTGTGTGACCATGCATGCTTCTGACCCCTGTTTAACATGCGGTGATGGCAATTGAACGATTGGAGAATGAAGGAATTACAGCATGAGAGCCAAATGAAAAATATTGGCACTGATACTGAGAAAGTGAAGGGACCTTACTTGTTTTCACAGTATTGGCCAAAGTAGTTCTGTCCACATTCACAGGTGTAGCCATGAGAGGAGCTGGGCTTACGAACACAGGTGGAAACATGCTCACATGGGTTGAGATGACAGGCGTCAACACACTCCTTCCCAAAGTATCCTGAGGGATGGACAGAAATAAGTGGGGATGGATACACAAACCTCACTGAGTGGGTCCTTATGTGTGTGCGTGTATTACCTGGGTCACAGACACAGGTGTGTGTACTCCAGTCGTCACTGCAGTGGCTGTTGTCAGGGCAGATATTGGAGTCGCAGGGGTCTTCCAGGTCGCAGCCGTCCTCCACTCGGATCTTCAAACCCTGAGCCATGTTCACGTTGGCTACATTGGTGGATGTCTCACCCATACGCACACCCTGAAGATAAGAGGTGAAAGCAAGAAGCGTAAGAAAGCAGAAAACCGATGTGCTTATTTCTATCTTTTCTGAGAGACTTTTTCTTTTCTACACACACATGCAGACTGACCTGTATGCATCCAACAAAGCCTTTTCTGACACGGTTTCCCACACCTGGCAAACCTCCCACGTGAAGAGTTTGCAGCTTCAAACCTGGCAGGTCGTTACCTATCTCCACTGACTTCTGCTCAAAAACACAAAGACGAAGAAATGAGGACAAGAAAAACTTGAACCTAATGTTGCACTGTCACTACTGCGATGTCGTTCGCTCTGTACCTGGTACATGCTGTAGTCCAGGGACAGAGTGGCCATGTATTTGATGTCTTTGCTGTCTTTAATGCTTTTTAATTCTACCAGCAAGTGATGCCACTCCCCATCGTTGACACGAACTTGGGGAAAGCTCAGCGACGCCACCAGCTGCTCCCTCAGCAACACTTCCATCCGGATCTGCTGCTCACTCACCTGGTTGGAGGAAGACGGAGAAATTCCGTGATCAGGTGAATGAACAAGAAGAAAAAAGTTTGCACTGCATGCCTGATTGTGTTTCTGTTGACAACGTGCTCTCTGACTTACCATCAGGTTGATGGTGGAGGAAGGTCCAATATTGACCTGCATGAGGGTGCCAGCGGGCTGCCTGGTGCGGAACATGAGCCCCATGTACCAGGGAACGGCCACTGTAATGTCTGGTTCACTCCAGGAGACCAGCGCCTTGCCATCAAAATACTGAGGGGATGGCATCACTGAAGCAAGAAGACATGGGGAGAGTCATGTTAGACTGGACAGGGATGGGGTTCCCCCTGGATAGTCCATCACAGGGCCGACATTTAGAGACAGACAACCATTTGTGCTCATACTCACACAAGGAGTCATTAATTAACTTTAACTTTAATTCTGATGGAGAAATTAAAGTCATCTGTAAAGTCGTCTGCATTGACTTAACAAATAAAAACTACTCCACTTCAGATCATCAAGTTAAATTGTGTATTCATAGTTACAATGCCAATATTGTGATTACCACTTGTCTAAAGAACATAAGAATTTATTTCACAAAAATCTGCTGTCTAGAGACACACAACACAAAATCCTACAGATGTGACTGTCTGTATAAACTCATGTGGATGTTGAGAGTTCAAGAAACACAAAAACACAACATTGGGTTAGTGAGTAGAGCGTGCAGTTCATATTTCCTCCAGTATAACCTGCAGCATCGACTGCGTGGCTCCTCAGGGCACATATTTCACCCGAAGCTTAGGCATAATTACGAGACAAAGCACAATTTTGTTCCCGGTAGCGACTAGCTGCAGTGGTTTTATTCTGACTACTTTGCTAAAGCTTAGTCCCCCATTGAGTTAGAAGAAAAAAATTAATCTCTTGTCAGAAGACAGGAAGAGTTTAAGGCAATTCTGGTGTTTCTTGTGAACACGCTCCATCAGGGTGTTTTCATTTGCTTATTTGCACAAACATGTTAGACCCTCAAAAACATGTCAATACATTTTTTGGAAGCTTGATGGTGCTACAGAAGACCTTTGGGAGTTACCAAAGTGAGCAAGAATTTGCCCTCAAGCGACCATTAACATTTGTAGAAAATACACACAGAGATGTTTCAGTGTAAATTGAAAAATTATGGAGGTCATTTGCTGCTGCTGGCTCGGCTTAAACATCACACACAAAAAATAACAAAGCTCGGGTCTGTAGGACAAATTAACTGGAAAGTCCAACATAAATACAAAGTGAGATTCATAAAAACTCCAACTCTTCCTTTTGAGATCAGTCCTTAAAATATTTAGTCAACCAGGTATGTTGACTATAAACAGAGCCTTAATTACTACAACAGCATGTATGACACGAGTCCAGAGATTCAAACTTGAGATCTACTTGTGTTTACAAGTTAATGCCACCCATGAGCAGGAGTGTTTTACAGTTTGTGGTATCTCTCTACTCAACCAGTATTTCATTAGGTGATACAAAACTCTTCTCTTCACTTTAAAACAAACAGTCTGTGAAACAGAAAGCTGTGACAGTAAAACAATATGAAGTAAGAAAAACTATGTGACCTCGAGCGAATGTCTGTGTTTTTACGTTGTTCCAGTCTATATTACTGTGCCACCGTAAAATAAATGATAACACAATCTCATGTAGCAGCAAGGCGTGCGGAGCCTCAAACCAAATGTGTCAACAAACGGCAGAGCGGCCAAAAACCTCTTCCCAGTCTGCTGTGATCCTGGCCCAGTTCAGATACTGGATACTGGAGCCTGGCACTGGCTAGGCGGCTAACTCACAGAAGAGAGGGCCAGGAGAAGCATTCACACCTTCACACATTGTTTGGAAGCTCGCCCCAGAGGGGGTAATCAAAGTTCTCTCCTTACCATAGAAGAACGTGAGATGGTTTATGCAATGTGAATAATAAGTGTTGGAAAGCTGTGATCCTTTTATGCTGCCAATTTAAAAAAAAAAAAAACTAAACAAACTGAAATATGCATTATCTTTTATGACCTGTGTATTTATCTATATGGTTATAGACCATTAGGTCTGCACTTCAGTAACACGAGCCGCTTGTCAGGTTTGATGAGGTGGCAGCGGTGACAGGTATGAGGTCAATGGAATATGTTTGTGTCTTTTGTGTAATCCTTTGAATTTGGATCAAGAGGAGTGAGTCAGAATTTGAAACTCCGGTCCCGAGGCCATATTCAGTGGCTGTACAGTGGTGAGCTTCACCGTGAATCTCCAATGCGCCGGCTGCATGATTCAGACTGAGTCACAGGAGTTGCTCCTTATCCTGGTTGATCTCACAAAGACACGCTATTTCCTCATAGTCCTCAGGACACAGGTACGCACACCGTCGACATACGCACACATGTACAAAGACAGGCCCGCAGGGATGTGTCCAAAAGGGGCGTGTGCAGATACAGATGAGATATAATTCTGTTTAATGACTTGAAATAAAAAATAAAAACACATCTTTTACCTTGTTCACAGTTCTTGCCGCCATAACCAGTCGGGCAGTCGCAGCTGTAGGTATTCCACTTGCTGACACACACTCCTCCATTCTGGCACACCTCATTTGTGCAAAAGTTTTTCTTTGCAGGACAGCCTGAATATCAAACACATTTGGATAGATGTTAATATCGCTACGTGGAATGTACGGTTCTGTTCATGGGCTGCAGGATCTTGAGGTGATGATGGCTTTGGTTTACAGCGTCGCACGTCTGACCTTCTGTGGTGCCGTTGTTCGCGATGTAGCTGGCCATGTCGATGGGTTTGCTGTCAATGCTGAGGTTTCTCATGCAACCGACAAAGTCTCTGTTCCTAACCGGGAAGTCTTCAGGCAGGTTGGGAACACCGCCTAGCAGCAATGGCCCAGTTAAGTCCAGCGACCTGCAGACGATAAAGACAGGAAATCAAATTCACTTGTAACTACATTACTAAATAAACCTAGACTGTGGCAACCCATCCATGCCAGGAAGGGTGAGCGAGGTGGCGTGCCAACAATTAGCATGACTGACATTTCTGAAATAAGGTTACTGTGTCGAAGGTTTAAGCTGTACAAGGCAAACTGCCTTCCCCATCAGTAAGTTGGGGGCGACTCGGTGGGTCACGGAGGAAGCTGCTTACAACCCCAAGCCCCTCAAGATCAAGACCTTATTGTGATGCAATGCTACACAAAAAAATGTGTCTAAACCACTGACTGTATGAATTGTGTCGATGCATAGTATGCACACATAAGGAATTCAGTGAGGGTAAAACATTTCAGAGTGACAGCAAATCAGAGATGCAGTGGTATAATTTAAGAATACTTCTGTGCTGCTGAAAACCGACTAACACTAATTTTTCTTTACTTCTTTTATCCACATACGGAATATACTGATTGCACTGACCCGACAGCAAATTAACTTCCAGGCATCCTGCTGTACGGTCAAGTGGCTTGTACCCTATCTTGCATTTAGGACTACAGCAACCAGGGCCTTTGGCAGGAAATCAAGCAAAGGCAGAGCACTCTGACTGACCACTCTGAAAGAAGCTTAAAGTTACAGCCAGGTGCCATATCCAAACACCGGATCATGTGAGTGTAACCAAAAGTGAAACCTTTTGGGCATTGGGCACGCTGGAGTGCACACCAGTACAACGTATGTCTGAAAATTCCTCCTCTAAGTAGAAGTTATGGCAGAATAGAAATGCCTGTTGGCGTGTACAACCTGTGCAACAAGTTCCTGGAGGAATGTAACCTCATTAATTCCGCTTTGAAGTACCCTCTCTCTGCCTCTCTCCCTCTCTTTTTTCCCCTCTGCATATTAAATGGGTCTCAGCATGTTAGCCCTCCAAAAGACTCATTAAAAAAACCTCTCACGCTATAATAAATAGGAATCAATTAGTCCGTGGTAAACACAGAGTAAATCGCTTTAAGCCCAGGTTTAGATGAGCTTTTGGTTGTCTAAGGCCATGTCTGACAGCAGAAAGGCTACTGGGATGAACTCAGAGATTAAAAGACAAAAGAACGGTAGAATGAGAGTTGTGTAATAAGTTGTAATGGAGGCAAATGCGGGCCCTGAGGTGCAACATATTTTCCTATTAGTCCTGCTTCAGGGGGGTATTATATGTGGTGAGTGTGTTGGGTGGACTGGAGACTGAGACCTTATGGGAAAAAAAAAAAGAAAAAAAAACCTGTTATAAGAACAGATCTGTTCTTAAGTTGAAAATAAACAAGGAATGAAGTTGACATTTGGTCTGTGACTCATGGACTGTTTTCTACACAGGAAGAAAATCTTTATTTCAATTAATAAATATGCTGGCTTTATGTGATCTAGAGTTCGAAAATAGATATAAAATGCGTGTGGCATGTGGATGTCTGACCAATACTCTTATTTTCCTGAAAGTTTAGGGGATTTATTGTAACACGTATGCGCCATCTTGTGAACAGGTGGTGTTCATCCATCTGAGATGAGTGATTTATAACCTGTTGGAGCAGTTAGGAGAGTTTGCTGAATTCAACTTGGAACAGTTGCACAAAGGGAGAGAAGCTGAAAATGAAAATGTTCTTCATTAAGTCAGGTTAGAGTGTGGACCCCAAGAGAGAAGGAAGAACATGAAAGAGAAAGGAGTTTAAAAAAAAAAGAGGAAAAGACTCCAGCTTACTTCTTCTGTCCGGTCTGAGTGCCCTGAGCAGCGCAGGAGTAGTTGCCGATCTGCTTTCCGAAGCGAATGGCCATGGAGATGTCGCAGTCATCCACTGCAACCACAGCCACCTTCTCTCCAGAGGGGCCATGAGGGATGCCCAAACGGCCAATGTTAGGCTGAAAAAGAAAACCGAGAATGCATCCGATATATGTCAACATTTAGGGAAGAAACTACTAACAAGTGTGTAGGAAACAGGCAGCAGGCAGAGAAGACAAATAGTTACAGAAAAGTAATCAATAAGCCTCATCGAGAAACGGTTGATATTGTTAATAGTGTAATCGCAAAAGAAGTTGGCTAAAATAGATAAGCAGTAAAAATAACTATTACATTCTTAATAATAATCAATAAATAAAAAGTTGGCAAGCCATTACTGGAAATGGCCAAAGAGCTTTCATATGGATAAATGGTCGAAATAGCACACATGCATTTACTATTTGCTGCTCTAAATCCAAATGTCTCATTAATTACTGAACTAATATACAAAACAAAACAGACAAAAAACTATCACAAAGGATGGTTACTGACAGGTGGTATTGATGCAGTGTGTACTTGTTTGTCTACACTTAAAGGAAGCATTTCTTTCCCACCTGAGTGTTTATACACTGTATTGTTGTGGTAAATGACTCCATCTAACTGAAGTTAGTTCAAATTTAATGCTTGATTTATATCTTTTGTTTCTTTTCATCCAATCGGATCTCGTTAGCCGGGACAGCTTTGGTCAGCGCTACACAAACAATGTATAGCTGACTTTAGCCAACTTGCAGCAGAAGCACACGGGCCCCTGTGGGCTTAAGATGACAAAAAGCCTATTGTGCATTAGCTTGTACCTACTGATTACAAAGTAGGCTAATTCCTTCATCAAGGCTTGTGGCCGACAAATGTTGATCTGAGAAAATGTGGATCAGCTTAGAAAATCAGGCCACCAAATCTCTTTAGTTCTTATAATATCTAACCGGAGATCGAAGTTCAATGGAGCATTTCCTTAACAATAGTGGATTTGAAACAAGAAGCGGATATTCGATGTGTTTAATTAAAAAACACCTTTTCATTGACGTGAAAGGACAGGTAAAATTACAAGTGGCCTTTTTACTTTCTGGCAGTGAGTGTCTTCCAGTAGATTAAATGATTATGCTGTCTCTGTTATCTCTCCTGGGAGAATGGGAAATCCCTGGACTACAAATCGACAACAAGTTTCTGATCACAGCGCCCAGGCTACTTAAAGGTTGACCGGTTGTGCGATTGCAAGACCGATTTTCAAACCACTCGGGTGGTGTGTCGCAAAAAGAAAAAACAAACCTGAAGCTTTTAAAAAAAAATTCTAACTACTCCTGAAATCTAATTGGCTCAGTCGACATTTCCCAACAGCTGATTTCAGGCAGTCTGTTGGTTTCATATCACATGTGAAAAGGTGGAGAAGGAGAGGAATAGAGGAATGGATAAAAAGACAATGTGTGTGCATGTGCTTGTTTCCTACATAAATGGGATTAGAGTAATGAGATACCGGCGGGGCGGAGACGCAGCAGAGGAGGGAAAAATAGAGCGGGGAAAAATAGGTAAGAAAGAGCAACAGACAAAAATAGGGAAGTAGATTGACCAGAAATAAGAGACTGAAAGAGAGGGACAAAAGAAAGGATGGCAGATGGGGGAGAAAAAAACCAACAGAAGGGTGCAGTGTCTGCTATTTTAGCTCCAGTGGGCTCTGGTTCAACATATTTTCCAGCCCATAGGGAGATGGATTATAGTTTGTTGCTGCCACTCCCATCAACATAACCTGTTTCCACCAATTCCACAAAAAACATTCTCACACTTTCCATAAAGGCAAACAGAAGGAACTACATTTTTGACACCTCACTTTTTCTCAGCCAATGCAAAAAACAAACAAACCCAAAAGATAATTTACTGTCAGGTAAGAAGATGGCCACATTTTATAGTTAATGTAAAACATTTTTGCTTGGGGGTACAAAAGAATACTTAAATGGTCCACGAATTATCATAATTCTTGCTGGTATACTATCTTTCAATCAAACTAATGATTTTGGATATTTAAAATGATAATATTTTATCAGTGAGAGTCACATGAATCTTCCTAAGCTTCTTCCTCCACTAGCTTCTCACAGACTGTTCCTCGTTTCTCTGTGTTAACAACCTAATACGTGGAACATGTATGTCAAAGATGTTGCTAAGAAACCACACCCCTAGCACTGGCTACCAGCCAATCAGCCCTCTGCACAGGTACCTGCAGGTGCCTACTTGTGTTAATCCCACCCACACCACCTCCTCGTATCAAAGTGGTAACCGCAGCCATTTGTCTTTTCAGGCGGCCTACGTGTGAACCAGTAAACTCACGTTGGGGCCTCCCAGTGTTGGATCAAGTACCATAACTATATTAAGGACAAGCCCTGTTAGCAAAACCTTCATGTCATGATTTATTGTGTTATGTAACTTGGATTCTACTTCCTGGAATAACTTCATGAAATCTGTGTCATAGGTGCGCTCAGGTGAAGGGGTTACAACCAACGCTAAGTGCTCAGCAGCTTTGGAAATGAACACATTTCATCCGTGGTGGTGAAGGGAAAATAAGGAAAAAAAAAAAAAAAAAAAAGTCTAGTTTGATTTTAGACAAAAAGGAGCAGTCTCTAGCCTGATGCTGTGTAAAAATGTAGAAAAATGTGCAGTCAGCAGCAAGAGAACAATGATCGACACAAAAACAATGGCAGCAAGTAAAGGATGAACAGAGAATATGGCCAGATTTCGAATAGAAATGTGCCATTCGATTGGACATGTTATTAAAAATAATCTCCATGGGAAACAAATTCCTTTCCAACCAAAGTCCAACTATTAATCAGTGATTAATCTTTTAAATGTATTTCCCAGAATGTTGAACTCCTCCTTTAAAAGTCAAAGCGTTAAGTTGAACAATGATCTCAAATTACTTATCTCAAAAGCAGGCAGCGGAAATTAAGAAAGCACGACACTTGCATAGAAAGTTTTCCATGGCTTACAAAAGGTAAGTTGATGATAGACTCTCCAGAGAAATCTGACTGTTGCACTGATCGCAATCTTATCGTCACTTTAGGATCCAGACAAGCGAAGGATGAGATAAAGCTGACACAGCTGAGAAAAAGAGCTCCCCCGATGTTGCACACAATGGACCCGCAACCCAAAATCTCAGGAGGTGCAGCTGCTACCTGTGCTAAGTCATGGACTGGCACACACACGTACAGTATAAACACTGTGTTAGTGTTGAACTGCTTGTATTGCGGGCATGTGTGTAGTGAGTATATTTTATGTGGGGATAGAAGAAACAAATTGAGATTTAAAGGAAAAGTGTTTCAGTCACAAAAAAAAAAACAAAAAAAAAAAACCCCACATCAAAACAAATGAACCGCAGCTTGATCATTTTGGAAGCACAAGAAGGTCACAAATCAGACACAGATCAGAATGAAAGTCTTAAATGACAAGGAAGACCAATTTTAAGATAAAAAACCTTTTCTCCTAATATTCTTTTTATTTGTACTTTTGTACAAAGCCTCCATTAAGAGAGCTTCAACAGCATTTCCCCTTCTGTGTTTCTGTTTAAAAAGCTCTCATAAGATGAACAGAGAGAGCAACTCATGCCAAGAACGACAGTACAGTTGTATTATTGCGAAAAATATTGGATTCTCTAAATCAACATAAGACTAAATCATATTTTCTGAATTCCCTGATGAATGTAGGACTGTATATAGTTTCAAACTTCTCTCTGACTCCTAATTTGAAAGTGCACTTGGCCCTCACTCTGAGGGGCCCCATGAGAGTCTCTTATTTGCCCTCCACCCGACTCTGAGCTGTTGAAGATTCCCCCTCTCTGTGGTGTCGTCTCCAGGGGCTGCAGCCATGGCAACGCACTTGATCCCCGCAGTTATCCGCTAAAGGCGAGGAAGGCAGGGGACACGAGCGGGTGTGAGAACACACACACACACACAGAAAGGACTCAGTCACATACTCCAAAACTTCAGCGTACACCTAAACTTCTTGCCAACTGCGAACCGAGACACCCACACTGTCTCTTAGCAGTACAAACCCGTCTACACACAGACACAGAACAAAGACCCACCCGACCACACACACACCCTCTCCCTCCACACACTGACACCTCATTACTACCAGGCTGCCTGACAAGGCCGACATGATCACTCAATCAGCCCTGCAGCCAGGATAAAGAGTGTTGCCGCACAGATGGAGTTACATGCAAAACACAGATAGACAACTTAGTCAAGAGCTATGTAAAACACTGTCAAACTGAGCAACTAATGACCCTGAGTGTGTGTGTGTGTGTGTGTGTTTTGGGGGCAAGATGGAGGGAATGCTGGCTGGTGATTACATGTTTGTGCGTGTGCTTGGGGAGTATGGGAAGGATGTCTGCAGAATGTGTTTGAGCACGTGTGTTGAGTGAGTAAGCGGCATGTTTATGCTTCTGTGTGTGGTGTGTGTTAGTGTGTGTGAAGCAGGAAGCCAGTCGCAGAGCTGCAGACGGCCACACAGTTCATTCAGATTATAGAGGAAAAGGGGCCGCATGGACTTTTATTTCATCTGGGCTCGCCTGAGGAAATGCCATTGTTTCTCTGAGTCTTGGAAGAAAAAAAAATAAAAAATAAAAAATTTAACGGATATTTCAACATGTGATATCTCCCGATGCTTTGAGGTGTGTGTGTGTGTGTGTGTGTGTGTGTGCACGCGAGTATGCGAACATGAACTAGAGAAGAACTGAAACCAAAATAGAAGGGCATTGAACCAACAACAATAGATCAATATCTCTTGGAACTGTGTGTGTGTGTGTGTGTGTGTGTGTGTGTGTGTGTGTGTGTGTGCGTGTGTGTGCGTGTGTGTGTTAAGTTGATTTTTGGATTTTTGGCCCTGCCTTACATAGCTACAATGTCCCAGCTTCCCTCTGGCAGCAAAAGACTCTGTCATGTCCACATTACCTCACCTGCCCTCTGGCTATGTAAACTTAGAAGTGTGAATTATTGAAAGAAAGACACACACACACACACACACAGACACACAGTGATCCAGCCGTAATGTTACTGCTGTCCCTGTCACGTCATCACACTTCTATCTTTCAGTGTAACAGATGGGCTGCAGCCATTGTTGGCTTGTAGCTTTCAAGCTGCAAAACAAATGTAGAGAAGACACAAAAACTGAAGTAGGCGTAACCTTATCCCATCGGGAACGACTTCAAAAAATCCCTTCTACAACTGGACTAACATGGGTATCTGCGTATCTGCTGACATCTGTGGTGTTACCTCCTGATTGATGTTTACCACCCTTCTTCTTTCTTCCTTGCTTTCAATGAGGTAGATGACAGACTTTGTTTCTGTCATTTATCATTTGTACATTTGTATTTAAAACTAGATTTTTTTTTCTGAGCGTGGTTATTTTAGCTCCATGTCTAACTTGCTGACACAACACAACTCACAGGTCCAGCAATGTGACATGGTGCTTTACAAAAACCAAAGAGGATGCTGAGCTAAGCTAAGTGTCTTCTTGATCTGGCATCATATTTAAAGGATAGATAAGACGTTGCTGTCAATTTTTTCATCTTTCTCTCGGCAGAAGTGCCTCTACAGTGGCCATCTAACCATTATCTAAGCAGCCTTGAAGATCAGCGGGAATGATCTTAATGTTTGGCAGTAAAAGCAGGGCCAGATAGGGATCACATAAGAAATATGCGTAAGCGGAAAAAGATAAGAGAAAGATGAAGAGACAGAGAGGCGGAACAGGAGGAGGAGGGAGATACATTAGTGCCAGGACTTTAGAGTATGTATAAACTAACTAAAGGACAATATCTCCCTCTCTAAGCTTCCAGTACAGCTGTTTATCTCCTCTTCTCCCCTGAATTCCTCTGTCTCAACTTTAATAAGAGATTTAGGCCACGCTAGCTGAGGTGCGTGAAATTCCCTGCTGGCAATGACACACACACACTCCCTCGCATCACAGGAGAGCGGGGAAGGAATGTAAAAACTAGAGATGGAGAAGAGAAAGAGGCATGAAGTGGAGATAGTGATGTAGTGAGTTGGCTGGCTGTGTATGAGGGCGGTCTGCAGTGACAGATTTATAAGACGCATCTTCATTCCTCAATGACAGCCTGGTGCTGTTCGCACTGGCTGGTACCATTATAATCCTACCACATCAAACACACACATCTCCAAGAGCCACATATACACTTATTGAACAGAGTGGCTCTGACTTTAGTTTGCGTTCTACAATACTGCCTCACTATTATTACTTTTGATTCTCAATTTAATGCCATCAGCTGCCATCTAATAAAGTCCATCAACAATGTAAATCAAGACAAGATAAGCATCTCAAAGTAAATCCCTCAAACAAAATAAAAAGTGGAAAGAGAGGGCCTTGATGCATTTGCTGTCAATGCTGATTACAAGTCATCTTTCAGTGCTGTTAATCCTCTCTGACAGAATCCATGCTTTGGCTGCCACTCTGCTGGAAATGCAATCGCTGCTCACTGGATGTCTACCTACCAGTCTGTCTGTCTGTCTGCCAGCCAAAGATCAGATATGTTTTTTTCACCTGAGCAAACTTCAACAGAGGAAGTGAATGAGAGCTGACAGATGGACGAGTAGGCTGCTACTCTGTCACGTTTCAACGTGAGCAGCTTATTCAACCAGACGGAGGAACCGAGCAGAGCATACAGGCGATGCAGAGGAGGATGGTGATATTATTTCTAAGGAGGATAAAAACAATATGCACTTTCAAACAAAAGCAAGAAAGATGTGGCAGTGGGGCAGTAATGTACTGACATAATTCATCTAAAGCCTGATCCAAAGGATCCCTTTCTCACTTCACCTTGAACTCGACTTCACAGCCTACAACTGGATGAGCTGGATGGAGTTCAGTAAGGTCAGTGTCCTCCGAAGCTTAAAAAAGCACCAGCTTTCCAAAAAAAAAAAAAAAAAAAAAACTTTATCCACTCACTGCAGGGACTGATTCTGATCAAGCTCTGTGAGTTTAGAAACACAGTTTTCTGTTCATTTTGTTTGTTTTGAAAAGGAGAATGTAGGACTACATGAGCATGGAAAAGAGGTAACACCAGAGAAGATAGTTGAGTCAGTCTGCGTATTCACTTAAAAGGTAGCTCGCGGAGTCTCGTTGCACTAAATATTTCTTGTGGATGTGCACTCATTACATTCACATCCCTGCACTGAGAGACAGTTGGTGGTAGTGGCACACAAAGGACCTTTTTTTTTTTTTTTTTTTGTTCAGAAACGTTTAAGTGAGACAAAAGCAGCATGTCACATCGTGTCTTCCCCCAGACCTTAGAGACAAGATAGACTCCACACATCCACACATCTTCAACAGCCAAAAAAAAAAAAAAAAAAAAAACCCAGAAGAGGACCACAAAGCTAGAAAACTGGCGCCCACAGTCCAGACCAGTCGAGAGCCGAGCTAAATTAGATCTGACACCCGATTGTTAGAATCCATGTTACCTGCGTACACCTTAGGTAAGCATGGACAGAGTTAGACCTGCAGACTATACTAGAAGCAGAGTAGGGGCTAAATGTGAATGAGACTCCATGGGGGGGGTGGGGGGGTGGAAAGCATCAGTGGGGACTAGGCTAGAGGTCAGAGGTTACCTCCTTCTGATCGAGCTCCAGCCAGGCGGTATAGAGCGGGAGCCGCAGAGCCCCACTGGAGTCCACAAGACTCCCCCCGTCCTGGGAGAGAGATACCGTGAGAGAGAGACACCGGGTTAGACCTGCAGCCCACAACCATGCCACGCCACTTGTATCCACATGTGCATTCAAGTGTGTTTGGCCCGCAACTATCAATGCACAGCATGAAGTAACAAGGCAAATATTATTGTGTGTGCGCACGCTGTGTGTATATACGGAGGCATGCATGCTGAATTGTCCGTGTCTGCCAGTTGGCCAACAATAACATTATCCATAACAAAACCTAATTCCTCTGTGCCCACAACCCCCCCACCCCCCAAAAAACAGCCCCACCGACTACCTCACATAATGGACAACAACTCATGTGCTGCTGATTTTAGACAAGGGTATCTCCGGCAGATTTATTTAACACTGTGAAATACCACAGCCATGTGAGGAGCAGGTGAAATTTACAACGTGCGAAAGCCCAAAACCAGCCTCCACGTGTTAACAAGGGTAGTTTCACCACAAAGACACAAAACATGGATTTGCAGAAGGTGTAAACACCACATTATTAGATTACAATGGGCTACAATTATGTCGGAGCGATTTGAAGTACTGAAATTTTTTTGAAATTTGTCTGAAAAGCCACAAAGAAATTGCTTTATAATTAGGAAGAGGGTTTTTAAATGCAACCTGTGTGTTCATGTGTGATGATAATCCTGGCTCTTTGAGGTCTTTGGAAGCATACATGAAGAACAACAAAGAACAAAATGGCCTCTTCCTCTAGAAAGGCAAATCCTGCCAAGTCTGGGGCTTCACCTCAAAAACAACTACTTAACCTTTCTGCAACTGACTGAGCAGAGAAAATACCCACATGAGGCGGCAGTCCGTCATTACACACACATACATACATACATACAGCATGGTGTTCAACCCTGTGCACAGCTGATAAAGTGTGTGTGTGTTGTCATGACACAGTCAAACACCTAATAAGTTATGCATCTGTCACTCTGGCCACCCAGGAAAGCCGCAAGTGGCTTCAACTGTTCGCAAAGAACCCACAACAAGGAGATTGAGGACAACTACAAAACCACTTACGGGCTCTCTGTGGTGGATTCTAAGAGCTATTATCCACTGTGGGAACATATTGTGTAGAACAAGTGTGTGTGTATGTGGGTCTTTCTGTATATCAGCTCATCCTGGAAACTCAGCAACCACTGACACATCGACAGAGAGCCGATGAGGGAGAAAAGGAAAAAGACACAAACAAGTGTTAGCTGTTTATTTTATAGCACAGCCTGAGGTCACTGTTCAAAACTACTCGCCGGAAGGAGACCAGTGAGACAGGGCTAAATGCCCAGTACATTTGTATTTGTATTTCTAGAAAGATGTTGCTCCACTCTGACTAATCTGTTGATTGTCACCTGTGGCTCTTTCAACAAAAATTCCTGGTAAACATTGTGTACTGACCACAGGCACGCCAAAGCCATGTCTGCCTGTTATTTGGTGTTGAGTGACTGCTACCTATGCAAACTACGGCCTGAAAGATGTTGAAATGCTCATTCCACATAGAGCCACTAAACACTGAGCAAACGTTTTTATTTATTTTTTTTTTTTTTTTTACAGAAGATGTCTATTGTTAATACACTCCCTACTTCTATATGACTCACTAAAAAGAAACTTCAACGCCTGAATCAATGAGCCGATTGTTCTGAGACAGAGATTCCAAAAGCAATGGATGGGTGTTAAAAGGGTAAAGTTGGACTACCTGCAGCATAGAAACAGAAGGGATATTTAAAGCAGTGGCACCTTAGTGGGATCTTGGTGTCAAAGTTAATTTCAATTATATATATTATTGTTGAAACTTTTAAAGAAAGACCTGTCGCCCTTTGATTTAACCCCAAAGGTTTCTAAATACAGCTGAGTGGTGGAGTTATATAGAGAGCTTAGCCCAACAGATTTGGAGAGCAAGAAATATACCCAGGTATATAAAAAAAAAATAAAAAATACCTCAAGCTCTGCTGTGAAGTAATTTGCACCTATGTTCTGATGATTAAAGCCCAGCCATGTACACAGCGCCCGAGTGAGCGCGGCGGAGGAACAGCAGAAGCAGGAAGACTGAACTTTTGATAGACGGAGGGTGACAAGAGCCAAATAAGACTGTCTAGGAATGCTGTCTGCACACACCTGGCTGTAAATATCACAGTCTTCATTAGCCAGAGTAATTCTATTAGCATGTCTAACATCAGGTCTGTGTGCAGCAGAGAGGAGCGTTACAAAAATACTGTAAACGCACAGGCTTGTCACATCTGTGGTCATGCTCTGCTTCACTGACTCATCACCATGTGGATGGATCGCAGGGATAATTATAGTTTACTTATTGCTCTGGTTTACAGGTAATTTGAGATGCACTCATAAGCATTTTGTCACACTTTATCACCATTTGAATGATACTTGGTGAAGCATGGAGGCAAATATAAGATTCCTGCTGATTCTTTCTTGCTCATCTTTTTTATGAGCGTTGATGAAAAGAAAATTAACAAATGAGACTCATGAAGTAATGACAGACACAGGCCCAAATTGATTAAGTGGCAGAAATTGATATATCAGACTGTGACAAATGGATATGTGGACTAGTTCTTACTGTGATTGCCAAATCACTAAGTAAACAAATACACTGTCACGGATACACAGATTACTGTGTGCGCTATATTCTGAAAACAAAGTACTTTTAATAAAACTGTAACCAAAAAGAAAGAGAAATGGCTCAATTATGCTTGAAATTCTGGTAAGACTGAATGGAAACACAACAAACCAAGCTCTCTCGTCTGTTAGGTCCTATTGTAACCTGATGCAATCCTTGCAGGTGGCCTGGCAGATACAATCATGATCTAACTGACATCCTGCCCAGTGTCCAGCTAAATAACATCATTTCCTGTAGTTAGTGCACATCAAAACCCCAGAGAGAAGCCCCTGCTGCTGCAGGAATACCCATCTTGCTCTGTGTTTGTACGTTTCCTGTTTGGAGTTGCTGACATAGTTAACTGTCCTTGAGACGTTGCACCGTGGTATTTCAAAAATGTCTTTCTCTTTCCAGTTCCATTGTGTAACATCTCTATTAGTGGTAACATGCACCCTCAGACACACACACAGACACACACACAGACACACACACGCACAGAATCAGGGCACGTCTTTATTTGTCTGCCCCCCGCAGATACAAACACACGCACACACAGCTTTCCAACCGACCCAGATCATTGCAACAATGGCAAGTCCATGTCTGTTGTCATGCCAACCCTCCTCTGACCCTTGACCTCTGTTTTTTATCTGAGGCACCCTGTTTCTTCTGAAGAGAGGAGAAGCGGATTTAACAGGGGGGCACCCGCACAACCCTGCACAACTTCAACCGCCTCATCATTTGACCTAATAAATCACCATCTGTGTGTGTGTGTGTGTGTGTGTGTGTGTGTGTATTGTGTTAGGAATTGGTTCAAACAGTAAAAAAAACAATTGGGGATCAGATTGGAAAAACAACAGTGGATTAGGTTGAAACAGTAACATTTTTCTATAATTTGAATCTTCTTATGTATTTTTTTTTTACTTTCCTTTTTATCCACACATGCATGAATCTCCAGTTAGTTAACACCTAATTTATCATTAGACTGATTTCTACTATGGCCTTAATGCTGAGTTAAAGTTAGGATCCTTATTGTTTTGATCAGGTCAGGTCAGATGTGTGGCTCATATTCCATATTGGCTTTTACTCAACACACACATGCTCTCACACATCAGCAAAGCCATAAGTCATATCTTCAGGAATATTTTCTGCTCCGTTTATATCTAGACATGAATGACTATAAAAATAAATAAATATAACTGCAATACAGTATGTGCAACTACCTATTAGTTATTATTGTCAACAAACCCTAAAGTGCCCAGAGAATATAACATTAGGACATATTATCTGTGCATGTGTTTGTTTGACATGAGTCTGGATTACATCACAGTTAAAGAATTGGGCTCTGATCTGCTCCCAAGCCTCTCTGGACTATGTGAGCAATGCTATCTATAGATAATGTACGTGTCTTTGAATATATCTGCTCTTTCATGTATGGCAAACATGTGTGCCTTCATTCACATCCATACATTCACATGTCAACGTGTCTAATCTATTGTGAGAATGCTGCTGCTTTCTGCCATATAGGTTTTCACTGATCCCTCCAGCAACTGACGCGGTATTAAATTACCATCAGTCAGTCTGACTCCTGACCATTCAACACGTGAAGAAAAACTGACGCTGGGTCAGTGCTACAGTCAGCCTTGGGCTAATTCAACAGAATGTGTCACCAGCTTCGCAAATCACTGCTGGGTATTGAAACTGGCATTGGCGAATCACACACACACACACACCTCCTACTTTACACGCTAATTGCACAAGGATACAGTCATTACCTGGGTTAATGCGTGTGTTTGTTTGAGCATGTCTGCATGTTGTAGCAGCGAGAAATGAATCCTATAGGATCACAGAAGCTAAATCAATACGAAAATCAAACTGCATACAAGCGGAACAAAGCAAGAAATCTCTCCGATCATGGAAATTAAGCTCTTGCAGCCATGGAGACATCCATCGAAATGCAAGACAACCCAAGAAGTGAAAAAACAAAAACAAGAAAAGGTCTTCAGCACCAACACGCTGGAGCCTGAAAATAATACCTGTGGTAATGAGCAGACTAGCAGCAACATTAACAGAGCGCTACAAGGTTTAAGCCATTGTCTCGAGCATCATAAAGCCAGTGCCGGTGTGAAGAGGGACATACAGCCTAAATACGCCTCAAACAATAGATACAGCTGTGACCCTGCAGCTAAGAAGCTGCAGTACGGCCGCCCGATCCATCACCTTTGATGAATACTTCGCTGTCAAGTCTACGAAGTATGCTATGGGTTCTATAGCATGTAGAGAACAGCGTGTGAAATGTGAGATGGCGTGTATTGCTGGCTAATGTTAGGCGAAGAAGCAAGGTACTCTTTTTAACAAGTTGCACAACACAGGCGCCGCTGCAGATGAAATACAATGCTGGACGTCTTGGGTCAAGCCAATGAGGCTACAAGCTTTCAGCACCAGCTACGTGAAGAAAGGCAGAAAGAAAAGAAATGATGAATCAAGTCAAAAAGGGGGGATCAATGTCTTTTGTAACAGCATAGCATAGCTAAGGTTAGCGAATGCTTATATGGCCAGAAGCTGTTTGTTTCACTTGGGGGGAAAATGGAATAGTTCATGCATAGTATTGCTTTTATTTATAGAGAGGAAACTTATGAGTGCAAATTCTAGTTAATTATACAAATAACAACAAACTATGTGCAAAACTACAGGATGTTTATGCTAAGAAAGCCGGCGTCATCTCATTTCCCATCAGGTTTAATGTTATAAGAGTAATGCCTGCAGGCTCTGGAAGTTTGTCGGAAGATAATACAAGCAGTTCACAGCAATGTAAGCCCATCTAATATGATATTCCAAGTGAAGTGGTTACATGAGCTAGGTTGGGAAATAATCACCATTTCTTTTCTACGACTGGACTTTGTGAGGGAGAAAGAAAACCATCGTGGGAACATCTCGAAAAGCAACTTCAGTGAGACAAACTAAAATGTCTTGCAGTAAAAGAGACATTCTTTTTGTCGGTGATTAAGATTAAATTGAGATTGAACAATTACTGAAGTATGCATAGGGTGCATGCGATGATCAGTCTTTGGCTGAGAAACATGTAATGTGTGTACTAAAGCTGTCTGGTGGGAAAATGCATTTCATGAACTTTTGACCTGCGAAGCTGAAGGCAAGCCTCAGTGCTTCTTTCAGCGCTCGTCACTAGTCAAACCTGTACAGTCAGGGTAATCTCCCGAATAGGCAGCCAAGGTCAACAGCCTTGGTAGCCTGAGAAATCCACATATCATGAACTTTAATCCCGCATTATCACTACTGAGCGTGCTCACCCTTAACGTGGGCAAATTTTGATCTTGACCTCCAACAAGAGCTGTGCGCTTGATGCAATATCTGAAGTCTCATTAAAAAAAAGTCTACTCATGCAGGAGTGGGTTGTGGTCGGTTCGTTGACTTGGCTTCTTACCTTGTTGTAGTAGTGGAGCTGGACAGAGTGCCACTGGCCGTCACTGACTCCACCCTGGATGTAGGGAGATACTGTGGTCTTCGTTTCACCTGGGTGATGAAGGAAGAAGGGTAGAAAGAGGAAGTGAGTGACGGGGGACAAACATTGGACAAGTGGAAGGAGAAACATGAACAGTGATGAGTAGGGAGGGTAGAAGAAAGGAATCGACAGACAGCATGGGAAATTAGTGACAGTGAACGGGATGTGACGTTAAAATAGCCATATTAACATCAGTAAGAATATACACTAATGATATTTACATCTGCAGCACAGTTTGAGTTCAAGATCTTCACATCATTCACTTCCTTTGGGTGTGGTGGAGCCACAATAAACACGTCTCCTGTTGATTTATAATGTGTTTCAGTCATTAATTAGCTTTACTTTCCAAATCGGGGAAATGCTTAGCTGTGTCAAGTTTTAACATGTAAAACCAGCACAAGCAGAGAGGAGTCACAAAGTCAGAAAACAGCCTCTAACGTTTGCTTTAAAAAAAAAAATAAATAAATAAAAAAAAGATCACGTCAGTTAATGTTTGCGAGAAAACAGCTGGTGGTCATACCAAACTGCAAAATCCCTGTATTTTATAGTCTTATGAATTGGTCTAGATTAAATGAATTTCGCAACGTATTCAACAGGTTGCTATTACGCCATAGTCATCAATCAACCATAAAATATATGTAGGCTGTGTTAGTCTGTGGTGTCAGTGGCTGTCAGTGAGAAGATTGTAGAGCACAAAAAGAGCAGATTTACTGGGGGCTTACTCTGTTTGTCAAAGGCAAGAGCAGCCCAGGAAGAAATCCACTTCTCTGGAAATCAGTAAACCGTGTAGCGACTCAGACAGGAAATCTGTGCGTCTTTGTATGTGAGAGGAAAGTTAATAAGTGATGGCTATTTTCTGGCCATGCATGTGAGAAAGGGAACAGAAAGGTGGCGTAGTTTGTGTCACTCAATGAACTACTTTAGCGTTTCGTTTGATGATTCATGCATTCAGCGTTTAGTCATATGTCAGATCTGAAGCCGGGCACATGGACTTGGCTCGCTTCCCAAACAGGCTTCACCCAGCATAATCATATTGAATTGGACTGCTGCCTGTTTGGTACCATGGGAAAGTCGAAGCTGAAAACAACAGCCACCAACAGTCCAACTAATATGTGTTTGATCTGCAGTCCCACGGTTAGCACTGTTAACGGTGATTGTGGGTGTGTGTTTGGTTGTGCTTCAGCTGTGTGTCCGTTCACATTTGTGCTTCAAAATTTGTTGCTGGAGAAAGACAAATTTTGAGTGACTTAAGTGTGTGTGTGTGTGTGTGTGTGTGTGTGTGTGTGTGTGTGTGTCCTGGGCTAGTGTCCAGTTAAATGTCTGAACCGTTGTTAATCGGCCTGGTAGAAAGTAACTACCTTCAATATAGTAACACACACAAAACTATCGCTCTTGCGTTCCTGCACAAAAAAACACAACATTCAGCCTTTGAAAAGAAAATGAATGCTGATAAGAACTATTTAGCCAGCTCTTTGTGAAAGTCCTTTTAGATAAAGTGTGCTCAGCCCTGCCTTAATCTACTTAAAGTGTCGCTGATATTAAGAGCAATCACTGTGAGTGGTCAACACACATACACCACCAGACAAACACACACGATGTGAGGCCTAACCTCCAGAGAAGGTGAGCTGAATCTGTTCGTTGATTATCTCCAGGGCGATGAAATCATGCTTCTCATTAAATCTGCCATTGTAGAGGAGCAGGGCGTTTCTTTCTCTGGTGGCAAACCTGCAGAGACAGATGAGATTTCTTTCAGCTTTCAGCAGCATGACCAGAAATCAACGGTTAAAACTGAAAATGTATGTAATGTGGAACCCTCTTAACGATGTTGGCATACAAGACAGTGTGTGGAATTAGCTTTTTTGCTATATGAAAGATGTATGTCAGACCGTGACTTTTCAGACTTCTGTTGTTGAAAAGGTAGAGTGAATTCCTGCTATTTTTTTCCCTACTCTGGCATGCTTCCTGTCATTTCTAAGGATCTATCCAACTCAAACAGACCGGGACTTATCGGTTGACAGCCATGCAGATAGCTTTACGACGTAAGGACCGAGGAGCTCTTGAGGAAAAGTCACTTGGAAAGGAAAGGCAGGATGTGTCAAAGCCAGCAGGCTGCAGAGAGGAAACCGCTCGCCCGCATTAGACGATGCACAAGCCTATCCCAGATGTGAGAGAGCGAGAGAGACCTGGCGACTGAGCCAGCACCTTCACATGAGAGTACAGAGTTCACGTGTGTGGCTGTTTGTGTGTGAAGAGTGTAAGGTGAGGGCAGAGGAGTCAGCCAGCAGATGCCAGTGAGGTGAGGAGGGCAGGAAGCCAGGATGGCTGTAGCCACACACTGATAAGAGAAACTCATCACACAGCCTTTCCTGTTTTCACCGGGCTGCAAACCTTTCTCACCGTCATCATCATCATCATCATCATCATGATAAGCTAAGCTGTCAAACTTTTCTCACTTATTACTGGGAATGAAAAAAGGTGATAAAGTTTTTCTCAGCACATATTTACTGTTTGATTGAATCTGGCAGGACTTTGCTTATTTTCTTTCAGCGCTCTCACTTTGTTTAAAAGTGTGAGAACACAAATCTATCTCATGAAGTCCCCCTCATTTAGGCAGAGTGTGTGTCTTCTGTGCTCTTATATGCGTTTATGCATGCTGCCATTGAAAGGAGGGAACTGACACACAATGGAAAAGTATACGCGGGTCTCGACACGCCCCGGTTGACACACTTCAGCTCTGTTTATTTGTGCAGCTCATTCCACTCCCTAAATTACCATCATCAAAGATTACTGCTGGTATAGTGGAAAGATGTGTGGTGTAGCAATCTCATATGGGAAAGGGGAAAAAAATTACATTGTGTATTATATTATATTATGTAGCCAATATTTTATAACCCAAAACTGAATTCATTTTTGCAATACTTAAAAGGGCATTATTTGATCCTATACAGCTTACTTAACTAAACATTCTCAATTTTAATATCAATATCAGTGATATTGGGGGGGGCATGAATTATCTGCAAAGCCAAAAGTACAAATTGAAAGTGTGAACAATGGTTCCAAATTTGTTTATCTGCTTTAGGACAAGCTAAAACTGTTAGATAGCTTGTCTATCTAAAGCATACTCTCAAGAGTACTAACAATTAGCATTTATTCAAAGACCAGGACACATATTACAAAGAGGAATATATTTTTTAAAAATGTTTGAAATTAAAAAAGCCACAGTGTTGCTACAGTGTTGGCTGTGTTAGTACCTGCAGTACTTCAAGAATGGAGTCAAATGCTGATGTTGTTGACTTAGGAAACTACATCTTCTACTCTGTATCTGCTACCGCGACCGTTACCTCAGCCTGAAAGGTCAAACCACTGGTCACGGAGAAAGTACCCATTATTTCAAAATCTCCAACGATATTCATTTATCCATCTGCCTCTTTTTTTCCATATAAACTGGTTATGACAGCAAAAAGCTTGAGGCGAAGTCAGTTCAGGTGTCTCTAATTTGAAAGGGAGTGTCTGGCAGTTTGTGGTAACTAATAAGACAGGACAGAGAGGAGCAGAAGGGGAAAGGGAGGTGAGAAAGCACTTACATGAAAGAGACGGTGAAGTGGAACCTTTGCCGGAGGCCTCTGAAGGTGATGAAGGACTGTCCGGGGAAGCTGCGGGTGGTCATCTCACAGTAGGGCTTCTCGTACGCCCCTGGTGGACACTGGCACATGAAGCCGCCTGCCAGCCGGTTGACACACTTGCCGCCGTTCTTACACACTCCGGGCACACAGCGACCCGATGACGCGTTCAGTTCACAGTGTTCACCTGTGAGCAAAAAAAAAGAAATCACTTGTGTTGAAGCTTCAAACTGTGTATCTATAACCACTACCACGCACAGTGCGTAGGTGCCGTGGGTTCAACAGTGCTCTGAATGATAAATTACCTGTCATATCACCTCGTCAAATTCTTATCATTTCATCTTTTCTATGAAGGGTGTTCTCCACCGTTGACTGCAATACAGACCTTACATCAGCTGACTGGAATCCAGTTGTTTTAACAGGTTCCCTCTGATTATCAATCAAGCTTACACTACACACTTACACTAATAAAACAATGCGTGTATCGGTGCAGTTAAGCTCCCTGTAAGACATCAGAGGCCAGAGGTCTTAGCCGCGGAGTAATTTGGTCATATTTGAAGAGGAGAGAGAGGATAGAGATAGTGTGCAAAAGGAGTGATGAGGGCAAAACAGAAAGAAAGAGAGCGGTGTTGAAGACGTGGATGAAATCCAAGCATTAAGTCCAATCCATGACTAAAGTCATGCTGATACTTTTAAAGCTGGTAAAGATCAGATAAAAGCCGGATAGCTAAATCCTTGTTAGTCTCACTCCAGTTTGGGTTTTTATGAAGTTAGAGAAGATATCAAATTAATGCGCTGCATGACTACCATTGTTTCTGGGTTGAAAATGTTCAAATTAATTAACATCAACTTTAACTAAGAGAGTCCAATATTACCAAGAATCTTTTTTTATATGAGCTTTTAGTTTTCAATTGAAACTGGATAAAGGTATCTAAATAGGCTTGTGTGATTCGTCAGTCTTTTAATATGCAGGTATGCACTTCTGCTGTGAAAACACAGCAGTCTCTGTCAGGGGAGAAACTTTATCTCTGTTGTTCACTGTAGAGAGAGAAGACTAAACTGCGACAGACGGACTCAGATGCACTAAATGAATGAACAGAGTAAGAATCACCGACCGAGACTGGAAGAGACAGGCAGACAACATGAATGGTAACATTTTATGTTTGCTAGAAAAATGCAAAGAGCACAACCGTTGGTCCCAAAGCTTTAAAAGCCAATGAAATAAAATGCTTAGAAGCTAATGCGTGTCTCAAGAACTGTTCAGGGCAGTTACACAGAGAGATTACAGTATGTGCAGGTGGAATATAGTGGAATACAGATGTCCAGAAGCTGGAAGAAATAACTCACTCTACTGAGTGAGTTATAGCTGAAATTTAACTTTATTATATTACATTTACTGCCGGGTTTCCCTCTGTGGGAAATTCCATTTGAATCACTATGTGGATCTAACTTTGTCCAAAATAAGAGTTGGGCCGAGTTTCCTGGCGTTGCTCATTTAAATTCCTCCACTAATACACCAGGAGACCTCTTTCTGACTGTAATATTACTTGTAATAGGTGTCTTCTTGTCCCATGCAGGGTTGTGTGTCAACTTGCTGTCCAGAACAACCCAAAGAGCCCTCCACCCAGGACACACATAGACCCCCAACATCACCGCCTGGAACCAGCTAATGGCCCTTCTCTCCTCAGCATAATCCCTTTCTCCAAGGGAGAATTATAAGGATCTATTTCCCTGTAATGTAGGAAACCCAAGGAGGACAGAGCGGGCCCCTGCTGTCATCAGCCCCGTAATGGCCCCTGATGGGCCCTGACTATCTGGAGTTGAACTGTGACCTTCAAAGCGGGGACACTGAGATGTAGCTAAGGGAAATATGATGGGTGGCTGGAGTAGGAAGGCATGGGGAGGAGGAGGAGGCGAGAGAGGGCAGCTCTAATCAGGTAATTACATCAGATAAGAGGGAGGAAGAGAAGGAGAGGAGAGGTAGAGTGTTGGGAGAGACAGGCGGAGAGGAGGGACGGAGGCTGTCAGAGGCCGTCTAAGCTCTATTAGAGGGAGAGACAGTCAGTCAGGTATCAGATGTACGAGGGGGAAGTTATGGGAGGAAGATCACGGACATTGGGAAATATTTCAGAAAGCGATTTCAATAGGAATGATGAAAGCTTCCAGTTCTTCCCGGAGCTCATCTGCCATGTGAATAATGCACAGAGTCACTCCACTAGCAGCTTCCAGGATTTCCAGGAGCTGCTTTAAGTTATAGTTATAATTCCCTGCATTATGACTATTTTCAGTTTTAAGGCAAAAATGTTATCTAAGCTAATGTGGTTTTGAGGAGAGGGTTAAGTGATACTGGAGACAGATCTGGTTTGACCAGTATAGCCGGCATTCTTTACACCTCTATACAGCAATAAATCTACTGCACTGAATGTGGGTATGTATGTGACTGTGTGTGTGTGTGTGTGTGTGTGTAGGTGGCTGTAACTACAGTGTTACAAAGCATGTTTTCTCTTCCTGCACTGGGGTCGACCTCAAGCTACAACAATAGCTGCTGAGTGCCTTTACAACCTGTCAGTGTGGTTTGGATGTCTTGTAAAAGTCATTAAAGCCATTGTAACACACAATAGAACACCCCTAACACACTTACAATACACTTTTTTTTTTTGTTGTTGCATTGGGGGAAAAAAAAAGCTGTTTTCATTCACATACCATAATCATTTGTATGATGCACAATACAGTATAGTGTTGCTTAAGCAAAAAAAAGATATGGGGGGATATTTTCTGATTCATCTGATTGAAAAAATAAAATAAGTACAAAGAGTTATCAAAGCTTTGCTCCCTCACCAATCAGATTTAAGATACAACAAACTAAAATCAATATTCAAAAGCTCCCTGAGGTTGTCACCGACTTTGTATACATAACTACATGCAGAATTAGTTTGGTCCGATTGTTTTGGTCTGATCATATATTTTGACGTAATTTAAATGAAAAATAAGTAGAAACATTGCTTCAGTGAGTGAATTTGAATTCATTCACGGTTTTTCCCTCTCACCTGTGAAGTCTTCCAGGCACTCGCAAGTGTATCCTCCCTCTCGGCTGCGGCACCTGCCGTTGTTCTTGCACGGCCCCGAGTAGCACAGGTCGATCTCGGTCTCGCAGTAATCCCCAGTGAAACCGAGCGGGCAGCGGCAGCGCAGCCCGTTGATGGGGTGGATGGGTCGGAACAGGACTGTGTCGGAGGCGATGAAGGGAGGGGAGCTGTCAAACTTCAGCACCGAGACGCACTTCATGTAGTTCTCGCAAGGCTCGCGGAGGCAGATGTTGTCATCAAACGGTAACACCTGAAGACAGGAGGAAAAGTCAGTCACATGAATTGATCTGTTTTTAGATGACTTCTTTAGTGTTGTTTTGGCTGCAGAGGCTTGAAATTCTGGCTGACGATTTGGAAAGAGTTCATTTGTGTTTAGGCGAATATGAACGCCTTTCCTTGCGTGTCCCTACCTCCTGCGAAGATATCAGCCTGAGCAGAGTCCTGTTCAGGTAGATCTGCTCCTGCAGCTCCTCGGAGGGGAAGAACGTCCCTTTACCCGGGATGCCTCCAGGCTGCATCGCGGAGAAGGTGACGTTGAGGATGGACCCTTGCACATCGGTGTCGTTTTGGATGTTGAACACAAACACTGCTTCCCGTTTGGTGGAGAGCACAGCAGCTACGCCGTCGAGGAAAAGGGTGAGCAGGGGAGAGAGGAAGCGCTCCTGGGACATGTTCTCCAGCCGCACTGTGATGCTGTTGGTCAGCATGTCATCGGTGATGATGGTGACACGCAGCGTGCAGAAGGCTTCAACGGTGTGGATCCCATCTAGGAGAGAGAGATATTTGTTGCACATATTTAACAACTTTATCAAGTGTAAACCAAACAGTGTAGAGTGATACAAAAAGGCAGATTTCCCAACAAAGATCAAAGCGCCTGAGGCAGGTCCGGTGTTCTTAAACCAGGCCAGGTTTCCACCCTTCTTGAGATACAGCCCATATCAGCAAAGCAGAAGGTCATATTCAGCCAAACACGGCGTGCACATGTAAGCCAAACGTACTTCTAAGGTTTCCAAGGACTAATAAAAATGAGAAACTTTATGAGACCCTCCGCCCCGTCAAAATAAAAGACATATCCCTCTGAAGTGCTACCAGTCCACCTGTTGTATCATTGTGTTGAATAGATTCTTACATTGGAACTTATGTTTCAAGCCTGAACAAGCGTGAACACGGCCAATATATGCTAAATATTGTCTCATATTGATCAGATGTGGCTCATGTCCTCATCCCCTGTCTGCACTCTCTGGAGACTAACAGTTTTACTTGTTTACTGTCTCACACTTCTGCCACTAGATTGAATTAAGTAGTTGCCACTCGGTGCAGACTGGGTCTGATTCAAGCCCTGGCTGGGAGTAATTGGATCAGTCTGGGATTTCTGCCCCTGGGGAGGGCTGAGTATGGTCTCAGACCTACTTCTGGCACAACTGTAAGCCCTCGTGCATATGGAGGGAGACAGAAGGCTATGGGCCGCAGAGAGCACAGGATGGGTGAAATACAGCTGACAACAGGTGGTGAGACCAGATGAAATTGGCAGGGGGGATAATACTGTTGAAGCGGGACAGGGAGATGGGTCAGATTGCACAGCTTTGGGACTTCAGAGTGTGGTATATCTGTGTGTAGGTTTAGGGGTGAAACAGTCACGGTGAGGCTCGGGCACAGGTGCTCCGTCACTCCAAAACATACATGAGGCCATTTATCAGAGCCTAAAGCTCTCCTCACACCAACGCAGATGCACTGTCAATCAGACCAGAGTGTGGAAAGGCTGTTTATTATTGTAATTCATGAAAATAATAATCCCCATCCCTTGTATCCCCAGCATATTTTTTTTACTTCACTGAACTTCATCACTTCTTTTGTGCGTTCCTATTTTTTTAATATATATTTCTATTTATATGCAAGTTCTAGGATAAATTGAAACCAGAGGCAAATTCCTTGTATGTGTGAACATACTTGGCCAGTAAACCTGATTCTGATTCATCAGGCTAGCCTCATGTTAAGTACTAACTGGACTAAAGGTAAACTGCAACTGTAATAACTCACAGAGGGAAGCAACTTGGAGGTCCAGTTCGTTCGGTGAAGCCGAACCAGTATACTCCGATAGTGGTTTTGGGGACATAAATCAAGTTGGGTGGTAACAAGAGCAACAAAACACACAAACACACACACAATCTCAGACACACATTAACAAGTCACTCTGCAGGGCGGTGACATTAAGCAGCAGCTGTGCTGTAATGTGCTGGAATGGAGGTGCTCATTCAACACACCGCTAACAGAGTATCTGCTGGCTACTGTGTTTATTCCTCTGCAGCCCTCCACACCTGTCTCCCCCTGAGTCTGGGAATACAATGGCATCCCATTCATCAGCTCTGAGGTCCCCCCCCTCCCCACACACACACACAGACAAATACACTTAAAACACAACAGGGAAGTCACACTGTATGTGAAATTCGAATTTTAAAGTCTATGGACTTTTACACACTGACAGGAGTCTTCATCACCCAATGCAGTCATGGCTCTGAGAGTTACTAGCTTCCCAAAGTGGGAGGGGCGGTTTAACTGGCACAGCACAGCGGGCGGGTGGAGGGCATCAGCGTGAAACATCAAAACAAGTGGTGACAGAACAGAGAAAACACTCCAGGGGGCCAGAGCTGCATCCAAAAAAGTTCAAGGCATGACGGAGACGATCACACGGTCAAGGACAGCAGTGAAGCAGAAGATGATAGAGGAACTGCTGACAAAACCCCATTAGCTATGCAATCATACAGCGCCAATGATAAGTCATGTCTTTCACATACGGCAGGAAGAAGGCAGGACTGGTTCCTTCTCTCACTCATTAACTCTATGACCAACGCTAAAAAAGCAATATTCAACATTTTAGAATTGACACACTTTTAGATGATAGTTGTTTGTTTCCTTTTTCATTCCAGGGGTGCCCCAACCAGGACTATTTATAGGCCACCAGCTGCTATCAACACACACACACACACACACACACACACACAGAGGATGGGCTGAACTATGGAAAGGGTGTGTCACAGGCAGATGCCATGGAAAAGAAGAATTCTATGTGTGTAAGTATGTAATCACACACACACCGCTGCTGTGTGATCTTAACACTTTAAAGTATGACACACAATCCCCTTATCTCTATTTGCAGGCAGATATTTTATCTGCATTTTATCTTTTATCTGTTGGTCGAACACATTTACAGGCATTGTAGTGCGTTATGATTTTCTTATTGCCCTTTGACAGCACTTATAAAAGCAAATACAAATAAATTTCAATAAAGTTCATGTGACTGAAAACAATAAATGGAATCTGTTTCGTGATTATTTTTGTTTGTCTTTCTCCCATTGTAGGCAAATTAATTACTAGCAAGCAGAAGAAGACATTATCAGTAGGCCACACAGGTAGTCTAGGTGGCGAGGGCAGCAGAGGTGATAAGGGCTATTAATGACCTGCGAGGCCAGCCACCCCAATGACACACTTGTGCTTGTGTACGCTGACAAATGAACACACATTTGTGTACAAACACACCCCCCTCCCAAAAAAAATGTTGTCTGTCAGCTGTCTGTCTATATAATTTTCACTCTCTCTCTTACACACACACACACAGGTTTGCAGTTTGTTTTTCTTGTAGCCAACGCAAAAATGACACACGCACACACACACATTCCAGCCAGCTGTCAGAGTGAGCAACTTTCATCAGCACACACTCACACACACACACACATATAAATGCACGTTGGCATACGCTAGTTGGAGTTCATCAAATGACACATTTCTGAAGGCTTCAACAGTTGGATGAAATGAAATAATCACTGATAAGAAAATTGTGACCAATTTATCTGTAGCTTTGGTCATTTTCCTACATTATTTAGCACCTAATTATCCATATCTCTGAGAATAAAACACAAATTACTTCTCTAGGACAATCATTACTTTTTTAAATTAATCTGCCCATACGTTCTGTACAGAGATTGTGTTGACTTCAACCCTGGTGGCCGACCCCCCTTCCCACAACTCCATGGTGTAAAAATCAACACCAGTGTTTAGTCAGTAACTGGGAGGGACGGTCAGTAAAACAACAGCAAACCAACAAGACATCTGTAGGCTGACAGGTTTCAGACGAGTGTCCAACCTACCACAGAGACACACGCCACCTACATTTAACACACAGGGAGAGGTCGGGCTTGTCCTCCTAAAACCCTTGAGAGCTGACTTAAATGACAGCCCAGCGCTTTCATTTCTTTCCCTTCTTTCTCCTTTTCTTTTAATTCCTTTATTTCCTTTAGTTTAATACTCAAACTGGGGCTCTTGCTCTCCTCATTAGACATGATCAGCTGATGATGTTATTTCCATCCTGCTGACATTTATCACAACTAAAAAGAAGTCTGATTGAGAGCTCAAAATGTTACGACCTCCGGGGAGGCCTGCCATTACAGAGGCAGGAAGCATGTACGGCGGGGCATTGTTAGAAAATGTCTCTGCTACTTTTCACCCTGCAACACCTTTTACAGCATAGTTAAAATTTTACAGCAAAGCGGCCAATGAAAAACTGCCGTGTGGTATTTTCAAATCCCAGAGAGCAGAAGGTGACCCTATCCTTAATTTCATCCCCCCTTTGCCTCTGCTAAAGAAGAAAAGAAAAGGTCTCAGATATTTGAATCAATACAAAGCCTGTAACCTGAATGATTTCTAGCCAATCACTGGGCAGGAATTCAACTGTCAGCTCCTTCCCATTGGACACATCTGAACTCCTCTGGCCAATCAGGAAGGGAAAGCACACAATAAGTTGGAGTCCAGAGGTGATCAAAAGCACACAAACTTTGAGCGGTGCGGCCTGTCAGCATTTGGACTTACTTTTTCTTTCTTGATCCCAATAAAATATTTCAGTGATGCAAAGCTGCCTAAAACAATAACATTTAAATGCTCCGAGCTTAGTTCCATAATCTACCTCATCTTTTCACTTGTCCTCTCACCCATTCATCACTTCCTCTGTGTGCTTAGACTCTCCAGACCTCTTGGTTTTTCACAGAGGAAGTGTTGCCCCCCCACCAATAGTGATTCCAAGCGTTCTGATCATGGTCCAAAATCTTGTCAAGGCCCATCTCCCATTCTCTTTCTCCTCTCTCTCTCTCTCTCTCATGGCAACCAGCGCCAGCATCAGATCACGTATCAGCAGCCTGCAGACACACTGACAGACATCCTGTACACCAACGGCAGCAGGAAACCATCTCTCAAAAACAAAAATGTTTAAAAAATAAATAAATAAAAAAAAATCACACCAAGATGAATACTATGAGGGTTAGTGCCACCAATCATAACACACAGAAGCCAGCACTGAACGAAAAAAGGAGATTAACCAGACGGGAAATGAGGAAGAAATGAGGAAGAAATGTCTTGGAGACTGAGGGGGGGCAAACAAACGAACAAATAACCATCACACATGGAACCAAGCTAAGTTAAGCTAAGTTTTCATTTAAATAAAAAAGTACATTTTTTATTTAAATCAAAACTTTTCCTTTTACATTGGCAGTTCCACATTTAGTCTTTGTGATTGAAAAAAATCTGCATAAAAGTGACACAACAACACTGCTTATGGTTAATTATAGAAATTACTGTGCAAAACAGAATCTAAACTGTGCAGTCAAAGTTTAAATAACTTTAATCCTCATTTAAATCCATTCCTTCCATGAGAGAAATCAACAGTCTACATGCTGCAGACACGTTTTGAGTTTAGATTATACATTTGTTCTGCTTCCTCATTAAAAAGGTACAAATGTTATATGCACAGATGGTATTGTTATCATTTTCATCCCACTTAAACAGTGAAAAGAAAATTCTAGTGAAAAATACACAGCTCCAGTTCAAATGCCTCAATAGACTGTTAGGAGTCAAATGTGTGGATGAATCCACTAAAATCAGCCTCACTCTTTAATGACTTGACAGTAAAATTATTTCTTGGGCAGAAAAGCATGTTCCACATTATAAAGTTGCCTTTTAATTGTTTAACCTTAACAAAGATGTTGTGCTGATTTCAAACGCAAACAAAGGCTAAGCAAGAGTAGATGATTAACCAAAGGAATGCCAGAGGCAGCAGGGTAACACATATAGACCACAGAGAGATTTATGTTGCTCTCACAGAACAAGATATAAGAACCAGACTTCTGCTGCGTTTCATTTCATGGTGCCTAAAATCATTTTTCACAGCAAACAGGACCAATTCGAGCAAAACGGAAGAACCGCAGAGCTGAAACTTGAGGTTGTCACAAACCACAACCACAATCACAGCCAAGAGCAGTTTGCTATCACTGTAATCACAGCTTTACATGAGGACTGAGAGAGGCTGCGATTCTACCTGACAACCTCTGTCAGTTTACACTCAGCACTAGAAATCCCATCTGTTGTCACTCATCTGCTCATGTGTACGTGTGTGTGTTTGTTCATATCTGGAAGCACTCAGCAATAACCCCTCTCATCTCCTTCCACAAGCTGTCGGCCATGTTTCCCTCAGGTATGTCCATCTGATCAAAGTGCTGAGGACAGAGAGGGCTCGGCTTTGAACACTCCTACAGACACATGGAGATAAATCTCAGACGGGCTGAAATCTTGGAATTGGGAGAGGAAGGGGAATGATATACTGGATGTGATTTAATATAGAGCATGAGTAAGAAGAAGGGAATGAAAACAGCAATAAAGAACTGGAGGGAGACAGTGTGTGCATGTGTGTATTTCACTTGCAGTGCAGGGGGCTGATTAACTATAGTGGAAGGGTTGCAAATTGTGTGTGTGTGTGTGTGTGTGTGAGAGAAAGACAGAGACCGTATATCATCACACATGCACTTTAAGACACAGCTGTTGTAGTCTAATTTCCCTACAACACCTGCAGCTCTTCCGGGGGGGCAAACAAACCAAGAACCTAATTTTTTCCCCCCTTCCACCTCTTCTACTTGTCACCAGGTTGAACACACTGGAGATTAAAAAAAAAAAAAAAAGTGGAGGCAGGCACACAAAAGACTCAATTCACCTCAGGAGTGAGTGTTGGAAGAGGGGTGGAGCGTGGGTGAGGTTTGGGTGTTGGGTGGGTGTGTGCTTGAGTTGTCAGAAGGATAACATCCCGATTACAGCCAGAGAACAGGTGGGATTACATGCAGGCTGAACCAGGATCAGTAACTGAACCAATCAGACAGTCCTTTGAACAAACAGGTGGGACGACAGCAGACTGAACTGCAGAAAGGGTCATTTTAAAAATCCCAAAACAGCAACAGCTTCCCTTCACGACCAAATAGTTCCTATTTAGGCCTTTGTCTACAAACTGCTATGCAAAGTGATTTGCTCTGTTAGTAAAATGAGGCTGTCAACGCAGATGGGTCTACAAAAGAAAACATAGAATCATCAGCTAAAAAGGGTTATCTTGCAAAAAACAGGGTGGGTCAGTAAAATACATGTAAGCACACATTCATGACAGGCTGCTTTTTCAAAATCAGGAATGTTCTATTTCAAAGTGAGAGACTGAGGAAAAACATGCCCATTTCTGATCTGAGTCAGAAACCTGTTGCAACCATCCATTATACTTCATTGTTAGGCTATCTCTAGCAAGCATTATAATTATGATGGAGTTTAACAACCATGGCGGAGTACTATATAATATTAAATGAAGGCAGAAGTCCAGCATATATCCAGGTTAGCTGGTGGTTTGAGGTGGATAGATAAGTTGACCTGCTTGCCTCAAACAATTAACAGAATTTCTTTCTTTTATTGTTATCGGGCTATATGCTTGTCTCCATGATAACTTTGCTGTTGTGAAGCCATTACTGAAAGCATTAACGTAGAGCTGTTATCAAATGGAGGATAAGGCTACTCCTCAGTCTGAACCAGCGACATGTCAAAACCACAATGTAAGCAGCTCAATATGGAGTCTATAATGGATAGACTGGATTGCATTCGACATCTCTCTCAACACATTAATGTCATAGTTTAGTCCATTAAGTGGGAGTGAAATGAAAATGCATTGATTAAAATGGAAAGTTTTTTTCCCCTGCCCAGTGGACAAAATATTATCCACCCAAGCCACTTTTTCGATGTGTATAGAGGTCAGAAGCCATCCACACTGTGCTGTAAACGTTTCAAACCTTTGAATTGGCACACGAGGGAGTTCAGGAGCTTGTGCTGCCGTATCAACTTCTCCTCCACCTCCACCTTTGAGTAGAATGGACCTTCACAAGCCCCCCACAAGTGCCCTTAGTGGCTGTACTTAAGCAGAGCACTCAGGGGCATCGAGTGCCAGGCCAAGAACCGACCCAGCTAGAATATCTATGTCCCATTTAGGATCCCTGAGAGAGAAGAAAGAGAAGAATAGAAGCACTGTTCCTGCCCAGACAATACTAAACGAGCCCGGATGAGGAGGCAAGACAATGCAAAACAAGCCCAAATGAACGCCTGGTTTGTTTTAGTGCCTGAGGGATGATTAGTATTGGTTGCTCTTGTTAGTTCATCGGCTGTTAGACTATTGTCGAAGAAGGCAATTAATCATGGAGATAGGGGGGAAACCTTGATCACTAAAGCACAGATGTGGACATGAAAGGCAAAAGGAAGGAACAAACGGTATTAGGCTTGTTGTTGTGAAAAGGTTCCAGACGATATAATCAGCTTGGGAAGACACCGCTGGAAGAGAGAGAAATTGAAATGGGAAGATGAAGAGGTGCGGGGAACCCTATGGAAAACTCAGTTCCACTTCCAGTAACCTTAGCAAAGCAAAGGCCAATAAATGCATTGTCCATTAAAGTGGGCAAATGTCCTGCAATGCTCACTTTGTCTCACTCAAACAAAACTGTTTTCTGTGTTCCACAACAACAGCATAACAGCGTTCTATCAGACAGGCAACGAACAACAGCATCAGATCTCTGTTAACTGAAACATTGCTTTAATAATGGATTTTAAGGCACTTAAAATCACCACTTAGTGGTCCACTCAGGCAAGAATTGCTAGCTGTGTCTGTCCTCCCGCGTCTGCCGCCCTCTCCCCCGAGCTGACTAATTGAGTTAAAACCCTCCACTTCATCCAATCATACGTTTTAAGGTCACAGGTCCAAGGTGTCGTCAGGCTCTGTTTTCACCAGATGATGTGATGACAAAAAAAAACAAAAAAAAAAAACAAACCTCATGTCAATGCCAAGTTTAAGCCCACACAGTCTGCAGGTAAAATTAACAAGACAGTAAGATGATCCAGCTACAGTTTCTCTGTCTTTGTCTGACAACCAAGAGACAGTTAAAGTGAAGATCTCTATTGCGAAAAGTAATTTAGCCGTCACTTTAAATTAATCATTCAGTCGAAGGCCTCCAAGTATTGAGTGGTAAAAGTGTCGAGCTGTTTTTCTTCAAAAGACCTTCAAGTGATAATTCAATTTATTTTGACTGCGATCCGTAATTTAATATCGGTGGGTATGTGTTTTTTGAAGATGGTTGTCATACACTCAATCTTTCTCACCCCTTCCTCCACTCAACCTGTCTGTCTTTCCAAAGCAAGCCGAACAAGTGAAAATAAAGCACATCAAGTCGCAGAGGAAACGACAGGACCGAGTAGGTGGGAGACGTAGCTGTGCTGAGATCATCTGAGGCGAAGACAAGTCCCAACTTATATTGTGAATTACTTCCAGCAGGTAGCCATTAGCTCTTGTCATCCTGTAAAAACTAGAATGAGCAACATTATGACCTGTCAGAGCTGGCGATGAAAAGAAGAGGAGTGATTTCATACTTCTTTTGTTTAGTTTGGTTCGAGAGAGCTGGTTTGGCTTGGTTCATTAAATGGTTTGCTAATGTTGAACAGAGAGGCTCCACACAGGAGTACACTATGATGATAACACCGACTCATACATAAATCTTCTGCTGAATTCGGGGAAGTTTCAACGAAGGGAAAAAAACCCTAAAAAGTCTAGACAGAAAAGCAGTATGTGATGTGTCCTATATGTAATCAGAATAGTTTTAGTCGCATACATATCATATCAGATATCTCCATGCGTTTTAATGATCTTCGCAGTGTAGATGTTGCCGAATGATGTAATCACCATTGCAAACTGTGGTCGGCAGTATTAGATCTTTCTTTAAAGTCCTTATTAAACAGATTAAGAGGTTAAGGTTAAGGGGTTAAGGCAAAGGTTGAGAGTCAAATGGGCAATTCTGTTTTGTAGGAGGAAATCAGACAGCTATAACGGGGAACATACACACACACACACACACACACACACAAATGCACAGCGGTCAACAGTTGGTGCCCTGCTGCTTTGCACAAATGCTGAAATCACATACTCAGAAACACACACAATATTTGAATGCCTGTGCTCCTCTTCTCCTGCAATCTTTAGGATTGATCCCATTTGATAAGGTAGCGGTGGACAAGTAGTTGGCTTGGTGGGGAGCCCGCTCATCAAAAGTTTCCTCACATGTCGGCCTGGACTGTTCTGTTAAGAGCCGCCCAGCCATGAATGGCCAAATAGGACCAGAGTATCTATTACACTGACATCACATCATGTCTTTCTCCCTGCTGCTGCTCATCCTGGTTTTCTATCACACTTTTGTGTTTCTTTCTCTTTATTTACACACACACACGCACATTTTTAGTGTCATAAAATGTTCAAGATTTTAAAAGATAAAAAACAACAAAACAAAAACTTAAAACGCAATGAAGAAATAATACAGTGGATAATAAAAACTCTACAGTATAAATAAAACTTTGAATTTGAACTTGTTCTTTTCCAGGAATTCACAGACTTTCTGTTTCACTTCTTTTCTCTCTCCATCTCACTCCAACGCTCTCTGTTTTCCTCCATCTCTTTCTCTCTGAGGAGGTGTCGGATTACAGTTATTGTTGGTGCTGGTAACTGATAAATAGGGTGCCTAGTTACCAGCCAACGCACCATTGGCTCTTTTCAACAAAGCAGGAGGAAAACGGGAGGGGCATGTTATTGTGTGTGTGTGCGGCGTGTAGGGCGGGGGTTGCCATGGGAAACCATGAGACTTGTGTCAATTTAAATAGTCAGACAAATTTTCAAGACATTTGTGTGTGTTCAAGTGTGTGGATGTGTGCAAGTGCGACGCTTTTGTCGTTGCTGCTGTCAGTTTGGGAGACACTGACCCAAATGACACCCCCAAATAGCCCACAGACACTCACAATACCCGCTCAATACCCCCGCTGGCATTAAAGGGGCACCCTTCCAAACTCCGGCCGCATTCAAAGACACGGCCACAGCAGCGTGAGCAAAGGGACAGTCAGCTTAGAAATGGTCTCATCCACCACAGTCTGACACCGATTCGATTTAGAGGATATTTACATTTTTTTGTCTATATTCTGCTGCTCTTATTCTGAAAATGAGTTGAATTCATTCATCCCACAGTAACACAGTAAAGTCAAATTCAGCATGTTGACCTCTGATAAATATTCCAACAATATAATCAATATTCCAGGCATTTATAATTGAAGGCCATGATATTATAAAAAAAATATGGACATTAGAAGCAGGATCATATATTTTTGTATGTATCTGTATCTTAGTTTAAGGTTATGACTTAAGTGATGACTGAAGTTATTCTGATGACTCCACATGCAATTATCCCCAGTTAATCATTGTAATAATCAATCTGGAAACCAAAAATTGTACTTTAAATGCAGTATTACTGTAACTGAAGAGAGCACACCAACATAAGTCATCTGTCTTTGATCGTTGTTGTAACCATTCTGTTGGAAAATCAAATATCTCCTCCGCCTTTTGTTGAAGTACGACTTCAGCGGGAGGAAGACCTGCTGGTTACAAGTTATTCACTAGAAGAAAAGAATACCTGCCAAGTCCTCCGTTTGTTTGCTGTCAGCTCCAACAGAGGCAGGAAACAGGGGGATCACTAAGGAATTGAGCAACTTTTTGCCAAAGCAGGCTGCTGTAATTGTTGGTTTTGTTTTTGTTCCTAATTGGGCACGGTAAAACTCTCCCACCGCCTCGCCCTCCGTCGAGAATTTGAGGCCTGGAGGCTTGCGTTCAGACCTGCCGTCAACTTCAGGAAGTCTGCAGAAACACTAAATTGTTAATGTGTTTGATGGAGCTTTCAGACTGTCAAAGGAAGAGTAAAATCTAATAATTATCAGATGATGCCCCCGCAAATGCAGTGCGGCTCATAAACTGTCTTTTCTTTTATAAATGTCGTGTAAATTAAGCTGACAGCTGAGCAGGGTGTTCATCCTTAAAGCTGGAAACCTTAAGATATTCTCAAGATAAAATATCATGTCTGGATGGCCTGATAATGCATTTACATCTGTATTGGGTTTTCAATTGCAAAAAAAAATTATATGTTATATATATTTTCCAGAGCTTTCCTAAAATTTAAGGGAGGCGCGGGACCGTGACGCTCAGATAAGGTGAAAGGAGCAGGTGCATGCTGGTCTTATAAACACGAGGTGAAGTTATCAGCACAATCAGCAGCTGCATGGAGGCAGTGATGGTAGACTTCCTCAAAATGTAGACACTCAGCATCAAGAAGACCATACACATTTTGGTCTGAGCTCCGCTGTGCTTCGGCCACCATGCTTGCATTTGATTCAGAATGATATTATATGCACCAGGGAAGGAATGAACATGAGCAACTCTGACCTATTAGTTTTCATTACTCATACATGTGTATGCACCGATAGTATTGTCTGAGGGCACCTCCTGAATTTCTGGCTAATGGCCCTGACTGACACAAGGCACTAACATATGTAGTGTATCAGCTGCTCATACACACTTGGCCAGTTGGTCACCAAGCCAAACATTTGCTCAATCAATGGGTCATTCATGTATCCACTCAGTCATTAAATAAGTCAGCCAGGCAGCCAGTCAAGCAGTGAAACGCATTGCTTCATTCATGCATTCAGTGCCTCCGTTAGTCACCAAGCAGTCCAGCCAGTGGACTGAAATAATGTTGATACAGACGCAGATGTCTGAGCGCTGGTCGGGCTCAGCCAGGCTCGCAGCCCACCTGGAGCTGCCGGCTGCCAGCTGACCTCTTGATGTTTCTATCCTCCTCTGGCCCTGAGCCGTCATCGATTCATTCAGCTCGGACCGGCCACGGCTCACATACCCCACGCTCTCTGTTTCTCTGGGTTACAAAACGCAGTCGGGTATGGAGGGCAGCTCAGGTGCATTTCACAAAGACTTTCTGCTCCACATGTCTTTTTTGTGGTCTGGGGTTTATGGGCCCTTCCTGGATTTTTACTAGTTGGAACCTTCATCATGGTAAACTCCGGGGGATCTTTGTAATTCCCTCAGGGCTGTGCACTTTAGAGGGAAACAACTACAGCCAGAAACCAACTGTAAATGTGATACAGAGTAACAGCAACTGGCATGCAAAGTAGAGCTCATACCTTTAATGAATTACCTTAAAAAAGCACCATTAAAATATTTTAGTCAAGCCAGTAACATCCCATTTTCAAGACTTTCTGGGAGCAGTTAAATGTGGCTGTGGGGGTTGCAGGGAGAAAACACTGGTGTAACAAAGCGGTATGGTTGACCGGACAGGAATAATTCCTTCTCACCAGGAGATTCTTTGAAGTCAGAAAAAGAGGGAATGTGAGGGTATAAAAAAGACAGATGCCTCCACCTCTTTCCTCTACCTCACTCTACTCCCTTCCTCTCGTGGCTTATCATAGCCAGAACTTCCATCCCCTCACTCTGTATCTTTCTTCCCCTCCTCTCCCTCTCCTGTCTCCTTGCCCCCCCGCCCAGAGGGTCAGTTAAATGTCACTGTATTGTCTTCAGTAACATGGCTGACAAGAGTGGTCTGTGGTAATGACTCAGCTTCAAGAATGAAAAGGAGGGAGCTAGTGAGACGTATCACTTTCTGTCAACTGACGTTTTTTTTTTTTTCTGACCCTCCTCCCTCTCTGCTTTATTCAAAAGTAAATTGAATATATTAAAGGTTGAGGTTGCTGATTGGTTAAACCAAGTAAATCCAAGGTGGCATCGTTGACACTTTGTAGGCAAGATGATTCAATAATACTGAATCAATACAATAAAACCATTATAAGTTACTGATATTTAATGGTGACCCACACCAAACACCAAAGATGTTGCAGAATCCATCAAGAAAGCAGAAAAAAAAGCATTATTGGCTGGTGGACATATATTTGACACCACATTACCTCACACTGTAGATTTATCATGGGTGGTCCAGGTAATTTCTGACAAATCGACAGCATTCCTAACTTAAATTGATGCAGTAATTACTGCCAGTGAATGGTATAGCCTATAAAAATTTCTTATTTGAAGGGGGGCCGTTGGACTTAGGACACCCTGGCAATGAAGACATGCTATTTTACGGGAAAAATGCATTTTTACTTCATCATCAATTACATTTATGTTGTTAAGAGACAAATCACTGGTTCCGCTTTCCCCACTACAATGTGTGTCTGTTTATTCCGGCACTACAAGACTGCAATGTTCAGATTCAGATTGTCCTCACAGTCTGCCCAAACATCCTCAAAATGGTATGATAACACTTCAGCTTCATCATTTGTAGGACCCAACATGATACTTGGCACTTTAAATTACTGTCTCCTGCAATTCTGTAGGGAAACAGCAAAGCATGTCTTCAGCTCAACTTGCAGGTACATGTCCCAGCATCACACAGATATTCAGTCGACCCCCAAAGAGAAAAATTTTAATAGTCCCATGAATTACTGTCTTACCCTCAATCAATCACAAATGCAGAATATTTCTACTCTTCACAAAAATTATGGTTACAAAAGTTTATGGGTTCTGTTATGACATGTTTTGACGCCTTCAAGAGCAGGAAAGAGAGGAGGAGAAGGATCTAAGGGTGTTTGAGTGTGTATGAAAATTGCTGACGGGGGGGAGGAGGAGGATGGGAATGTTGTATTATGCGCCTCAATTTGCTCAGTTGTACCATTTTTGAGTGGTTATTTGAAGATATAATGCTGAACGCGCAGTGCACGTATTTGCACAAGCGTGAGCGTACACGCATGCACGCATTTATAAGGAGCTCTCGGTTGAATTGTATGGATGTTTCTTGGTTTTGCTCGTAGGTGAAGCCATTCCTGTGGTGGAGCCTGGAATGTGGAGATTATTAAGTAGGAGAAGTCTGTGAAAGACGTCCAAGACATGATTCCTGGCATGATACAAACAAATGTGTATGTCAGAAAGAGATTGATATGTTCTCCATTGCTTCTCTTTGTCGGGTTAAACAGATGTGATATAATCCTGGCGAGATGTCTGCAATTTTCTAGAGAATTCATTACTAGAGGGGCTGAAAACTGCTTATTGTATAGTTGTAGAAAAAGGTGCCTAATAAATCTTTAGGTTCATACTACACAAGCACGCGAACAGGCACACATTCTGCAACATTGGACAACAAGTGCAACATTTCAATCTACATAATATTCTTCGATTAAAAAAACGTCAGACCTAACTAGACACCAAAGGCATCATTTTCATTCCCAAAGCCATGCTAGTCCAGCTATGAATAAATATAATCCAACATAATGACTTGATTTACAGAACGTCCTGCTAACTTAGATGTTTCTATGGAAATCCAAACTTTGTGAGCTCCATGGGTAAACAAGTCTTCCACTCTGTTTCTTTAACTTGCTTCAGATTGTTGTCGTTGAGCAAGGTTAGATGTGATCTGTGTGGAAAGTCAGCCAGTAAAGCACCAAGATAAAAGAGGCTATAAATAAAAATGTTGGAATAAACATTGAAAACCGACTCAGACAATTTCAACAAATTCAAGCCAGAGTAACTGATGTAAGATAACTGGACTGGATTTAAAAAAACAAGGGTAATAAGGTGCTATAAAGGAAAGCGCCACTCACGCAATGCCTGAGGTATGTCATGTTTGATGTCTGCCCACGGCTTCTGTCATCGCCTTCTTAATAATAGGCCATTTCCCCTTTATCAACCCTGCAGCCTTCTGGACCCCACTGACTGACTGACTACAGAAAGCGAGTATGGGATTAAAAAGGGCTGACTGTGTACAATAGATGTGTACATCTCTATGTGTGTGTGGAAATGGATGACAACCACAGCAATGAACCAATTTCCCCCTGAAGCAAAACCACAACGAACCACAAATTTCCTCTCTTCATTTATGGATGCTGTCTTACAAGACTGACAGGCCTCTACTCATATCAGTGTGTCATCTACACATAGGCATGCGCCATGTAGTGTGCGTCATTTAAACGCAAATCACAAATACAGCCGCAATGTAAGTAACTTCTTTTTACTTCTTTTTATACTAAACAACCAGTGAAACCTGACCTGATAGTTTGAGTGCCGCAGACCACAAACCTACTATGTTGATAACAGCAGTGTGAACACACGATCTGACACAAGTCAGGTACAAAATTGAATACTGCTTGCACGTGCCTGGACAGTCCATGTGCAGGATATATGTATGTAAATGTATTTATGGCATGTTGGTTCATCCGTTTGTTGATGAACAACAACCCACCCTGAATGTATATATTGCACATTAAGGTACTATTTATCTTATTACTCAGATACACGCCAAGAAAAATGTCCATTGCAAGTTGCCAGAGCAAACGGTAATGTTTTCAGACTACTTCAAAGATAACATGTTTATAATAAACTAAAAATTATAAAAACTAATAAAAAAAAGAAAGAAGACAAACCCTTGATTGTCACATTGGAGAGGCTGAAATGTGCGCATTTGGTTTTGAGTTTTGCTTTTAAAAAAAAAAAAAAAAGAGAGAATAGACAAATCAAAAGTTTTTGATTAAGTCACTGATCCACGAATAGATAATCTGAGGACTACATTTTAGACTACATTTAGATTCACACTCATGTAAAAGTAAAATACACTTTTTGGTCAATAACATTTCACCCAGAATCCATCCCTTGTATTTAACCAATACCATCCAAAGTAAGTTTAATAGTATAGGTGAATGTGTAGGAGGGCAGCTGTGAGCAAGAGGATGCCAGGCATGGAGGGCCAGCTGTCAGCTTTGGACCCTCAGCAAAGGAGTCTGTGAGCACTGGTCTCTGCAGCTGAACTAACTCATTCCTCACATCATTCAGATGGTTGGAACTGGGGGGCGTCCGGGGGGGGGGGGGTATCATAGCTTTACCCTCACCAGACTACTTGTGTCATCAGAAGTATTGTCAATAACTCAAGAATTACCCAAAGACCAAGCTCTCAGGATCCATGTCACTTTACCAAAGGGGGCCTCTCGCTCATAAAAACCCTCTAAAAATGGAGGCGTCCTAATCCTGTAAAAACCATCAGCACCAAGAGCTCACATTATAAGGTCACAGGCTCCACTGAAGCCTCATGTAATGTCAGTAACAAGCTCCGTTTACACACCAGTTAGGCATTTTAAATTAGGAGGCCCACGGAAAGCAAACAAGGTGATCATTTATTCTTCAAGCTATAAAAAGACCAACTGGATTTTCAGTGTCACAAACCAGTCATGGCCCAGAGAAACTGGCTTTAAAGTTCTCAACCCCTCACTGATCCCAGCAATAACGGGTTTCCACTGAAACGCTGAAGTTTCTATTGAAATGCTGTGTCCTGTAAACCCATTACAACCAGTGTGACTCTAAACACCCCGAGACAATCGCTTCACACCTACAACACAAAGCTACTGGCCAGCTGGGGAAAGTCTATCAGCATTTAAAGGCGGGAGCAAGCTGACACTTTTGACATGTAAAAAACAGAGACTGAGGACAGGATTGTGTGCATGGACCTGACATGCAAATGAAAAATCTGACTCTTGACTGTCAGCTCCATTTCCGTTGGTCTGAACTGTGGGCGTGTTAGGGTGAATCGTCGACCTGCCGTGGCTTCACCACCTTTCTCCACTGCGCAGTTTAGTTAAAGCTAAACAGCTCTGAAAGAGAATTTCCTCATACACACAAAAACACAAACCTGTAAAACATTATTCTGGGATGTGAATTATTATTTAGGTGCAACCATTAACTCTGCACATTTTGAGTCTAAATGTCTCATCCAGTAGCACAGCAGTTGTATCTTATGTTGTCAAGAATGATATCTTTGTGTTTGATTATGAACTGGTTTGCAGAAATAGCACAACTAAAATTATTAGTGGAACTTATTAATTATCACTTGGACCTACATTGCGAATTAACAGCAACTATCGCACAAATCTTAACCTCAATAGTTTGCACAGAATCAGTCACACACACACTGAAGCTTGATGAGTAATCATCTGCCAATAGAAAGGGGAAAAAAAGGCCTCCATCCCACACACATCTTTGTTTTTTGTCTGTCTTAATACCCTTTTAAATACAAACCTCCAGGGAAGGAGCTGTAAGAGAAATTTTACTTATCTAAAATGAACACGTACATAATTAAGTAAATCATTATAACATATAGAAATCAATATAGTGATGAAACCGACAAGCAAATATGTTGTTTGAACTCCCTGACAAAAGCTTTCCCTGCCTACAATTAACAAAAGTGGGAGGTTGGAGTAGGAGTAGTGACTCTAAATGAAATATCCCGTTATGCCTGTTGCTCATGTGTGAACGATGGTTTGATGAAACCAGTCGTGGATGTCTCTTCCCTGACAGTATCTATGAGACAAAACCAGTACAGCAGAGCGACTGTGCAGATGACCCTGCAATAAGGGGGCCGTTACCTCAGATAAGACCTGTGTTTAAAGCCACCGAGGCCCCAGCTGCCACAGCCCAGGCCCTCTACTTAGTCCGTGTGACCTCTTGGGGGCCAGAGGTGAAATTACCATTATCAGAGGTCATGACCCCTGAACATGGATCGCTTCATCAGCCAATTTTCTGACCTGACAGAAAACAGACATTAAGCTGATGACACTTTCTGACTTTGACAGAAAAATGCAGATCTTCTAATTTATGACCAAGTGGCTTAAATGTCATGTTTGGCGGAGCGGTAACAGCAGAAACTACACACCTCTTTCTTGAAACTGCTACCCGTCTGTCTTATTGCTAAGCAGCCATATGCAAGCCAAGCATTAGTACAGCGTAATGACTCTGTTAAGAACTGATGGCCAGCCAAAGCAGGGTGGGAACCAATTCTGGCAGCATTTTAAAGGATCCCGGAAAGAGTTATGGGGTGAGTGCTCAGCGGCCGGTCAGTACACTTCAGTACACTATCAGGGAGCGTCTGATAAAAGACCGCAAGTGCCGCCATCAGTCTCTGACAGCATTCGGACAGGGTCGGGATTTGGCAAATGGCCTAGACTAAGGCAATGGTACAAGTTCAAGTAGTGCTGGCCAACATCCCACTTAGTTGCAGTGCATCAGTACTGACACTGAATGGAAAAGAGAAACAAAATGAGAGATGAAATCACGTGAAGGTCACTCAGGTCACTGAAGTTTACAGTCAAAAAAAATAAATAAATAAATAAAAAATCCTTTTTGCTGATCTGATTACTGTATTAGAAGCACATCTGACCGTTAACTTGATGAAACAGACACGCACAACTCTTGCAGACAAACAGAAACAAACCCAGTCTGTAATTTGATAAGGGGCAGTTGAAGGGAAGAAAGCAGAAAGTGTGTCATTTTTAAACATTACATGGGACAAACACAGACAAAGAGAATCATTGTGAATCCTGGTTCCACTCCACACCTGCGGTGTTAGCCATATCCCTCCCTCAACACCTAAAACTAAGAACAGCATGTCCTCAGATGCGCAGACGACACACTTTGTCTAATTACAAACGACCAGTTTAACACTTAGGAACTGGATCTCTCATGAAAACCAGAGTTTTACATTAATGTGCCAACAAGCCGAAGGGAAAAAAAAAAAAAAAAAAAAAAAAAATTTCCCCAAAAATTATATTCTGGATTTCTACGTTTCTCTGTTAAAGCCGCCGCTGAAGGATAAAGTGGCTTTAACTTTGATGCACGTGTAACTGAAGACATTTTGGGAGGGTGAAGAGGTTTTTGTGTCACATATAAAAGGTGGAAGGGATCTTTGTGTGAAACTTGGTCTTAACACTCCAGGGGAAGATGTCGGGCCGTTGCAAAGTCCACAGCTGGTCTATTTACTGGATCGTGTGTGACAGCAAGGCGCGACTATACCTCTGAGTGCCTGTGTGACTGCAAATGCATGCTGCTGTTTTTATGTGTCCCTCTGTATGCGCATGGGCCATCCTATCCTAATGTAACAGGAGGACGCCCCGGTTCAAAAGGAGCACCTTGACGTCCCATTAAAAGGAAGCACAAACCTAATACACCTCCGAGCTTCCTCTGTCTGCATCTATGTGTCAGTGTCTTTCACTCTGTTAAAAGATAAAGCCTGGAGCGCTGGCGAAAACACACAAACCTTTAATCCACATGCCTTAGTCTGTTCTTTTGAAATGCTTACAGAGGCCTAAGCCGCTCCGCCAGTAGGAGCCAAGTATGACCCAGGGTGTGGTGTACGCTTTGACTGCTAATGCCACAGTATCCGTCCTTACTCTGTACATTCAAGTGTTCCAGGTCCATTCACAAATACACATTTGCATTCTGTTCACGCACAAATCTATGCTCACACATGTATTTGCCCCCCCCAACAACAACTAGAAAATGAGAAAGATGCTGTCAGGACATTATAACCTGACACTCATGATGACAGCAGTTGTCTGTCTGACATACCAGACAGACAGGGGTATCCCAAAATCAGTTTTGAATCCTCTAAGTCAAGGTTCAAAACCCTTAGTGACAGTAAATATACAGGTCGCGCCCATGAGCAAGACATTGCATCTTTCTGTGGTTGACCCCCAGGAGGGGAAAGATTTCTACTCAAAGGACTTAACAGGCACACAAAAGGTCATAAAACACAAATATTCCCCAAGGCATATTTGGTCATAATTAAGATCAAAATCTAAGATAGGGTTGTCAGTCCTAAACAGCGCAGACAGTGAGTATTTAAGTATTGTTCTTTCAGCGAGTAAAAGTCTACAATCATACCGTTGGGCTATACTTAGACACCGAGGTGCTGAAATGCTCACGCTGACAATGCCTGCTTATTGATGCATAGCCTGATTGTTTACAATGTAAACTGTTTTAGTTTTAGCTTTTTTCATGAATGTATGTCCCAAATTTTGCAATCATCCATCCAAAACTCGGCAAGAAAATTCAGTTTGGTGGGAACCAGCCGATAAAATCTGTTATTACTGGATCCACCCAACTAGTGTGGCGAAAAATAAACTTTCCCTTAAATTACACTTTAACTAACTAAACTTGGGAACAAGCTGCAATTTATATGGTGAGCTGAGGCAGCTTGTACTGTGTGCACTTGAAGAAATACCACCCTCTGTAATTAAAGGCTTGGGAATTAGACTGCAAGCATAGCTGTCTATCAGGGTGCCAACAACATCAGTACACCTTACGGAGGAAGACAAGAGCTGAGCAAACTATAGATGCAGCGTCACCACCTGTAAGGTATACACAACTAATCAAATGATAGTGTTTTGAGGATCCCAAGCGCCATCTGACTAACAAAGACAAAAAAGGGGGACAAGACTTTTGAGAGCAGAGCGTGCATCAACAAGTTCCCACCCACAAGCTATTAACTGTCAAGATTACACCTGTCACCAGCTCCTTCTCTGGCTGAAGGGGAAAGGCTAAAACTGACACCTCTGTGAACACAGTCTGGCATGAAGTCTTTCTGTTGAGTCCAAGATCAACACACTGGCAGAGGATCAGTGCTAAAACCCAATCAAGCAATTATGGGACGGTGTCGGTTTTCAGGAGATATGTGGAGTTTTAATCAAATCCTACAGTTGAAAAGCTATTCTGGCCCCCCCCCCCCTTTTTTTTTTCATCTGGTGTTATATACATTTAATACTCGTGTCTTTCTGCCCCAGTGTCACAGCTTGTATCAACAATTGCATTTCTGCAGGAGGGCAAGTTTTTCCTGGGATTACTATTGAGCAATAAGCATTCAACATTAAACTAACAATGAGTCGGTTTGTGCCAGGAACTCAATCCATTTTAGCCGTTTGACATTTCATCCTAATTCCTACATTGTCAAAGCCAATGCCAAGTTTCAATAGCTGAAAGCATCGAAGTCCAACGCAATGCACACAGGACTATTACATAGAGAGCTATGGTTGCTCCTATATGAAGTTACAGTGTGGGACAGAAGTTCTGAAGTGAGGCAGGATTAGAACAAAGGGGGCACAGTACATACCCAGCGGCCAAGTACGTGAACTTTAAAAGTTAAAACTGGGTTTAAATGAGTGGGTGTGAGTGTCACACACATGAAATCAACATCTAGGGAAACCACGTCTTGCTAAAACTTAACAAGATTGAGACCGCTCTCATATCTGTCCACTAAATACGAAGCTGTAGCCAGACCTGTGTCATGACTGGACAGCTAGTTTAGCCAGAACACATAAAAATGTTGCATCTCATTTGTTTAATTAAAAAAAAAAAAAAAAAAAAAAGGTTTGCCTGGTACAGCTATAAATGAAAAAAATCACCATCAGTGATCAGTAATTATCTAGGAGTACAGGAGCTAACTTCATACTGAGGTGAAAACGTGTTATATAAATCACACACACTTATAATACAGTTTTGTGGCTGCTAATAAGTAACTTAGGACTCTTGGTCATTGTGCTAAAATGGCTATATGTAAGAGAAAGGCCACCGTTAAGTGCACTGCAGTTGGAGCCATGTGTCCACTCTATCTGTTGTTCCTGCCCTGGGTGAAGCTGAACCTCTAACTCTGTTATGTTTCTAATTTTCAGCAAGCTAACTGCACTGACATTATTGGTTTTATCTCCTCAGGCACGCCATTCATCATTATAGGGACCCTTTGGTCTTAAGTCTAGACTGACGACCAGTCTGGGCAACTCAAAGTGAAGTCGGGCCTCTTCATAGTTAAAAGGTCAGTGATGGAACTAAAGGTTGTATCTGTTTTAGAGTAAAAAGGTAAACTTTTCCAATCAAAGAAGCCCAACTATTTTTTTACCCTCATGTGTGACCTGAAGTTTTTTAATTGGTATAAAAGGTCAAAAGTTGAGTAAAATCACATGACCTTTTCTACCCACACACATGGATATAGTATAAATCTGACCTCCTGGCATGCAACCCACACATCAATGTTCAAGTCTAAATTTGTCAGTGTTGCTTCGACAACAAGTAGATGTCACGTCAGTCACATGAGGCCGTTGTCATAACTTGGCCCTGGAGCAGTTTCCCTGAGCCGGAGTTGGTTTGGACAACAAGGAGACACAACAAAGTAGAGAGAGCCAAAAGCAGAGAAACGGCGATGCAGCAACAGGTATAAAAACATGACGTCTTTTATTATTCATCAGCTACCACGTCTTTAGATTTCACTGTCAGTTTGTCATGCAGGTCCCTTCAGGTATCCTAAAATACATCCAAAAAAAAAAAAAAAAAAATCAGATATGAGCCACAATTAGTAACTGAGCATGAAGCCCTGCGGTGCAGACACTGCCCAACAATAACAGTGGAGGAAGAAGCCAACTGCTCTTCGCTCCTCGCTGTCATTAACTCTGACCGAATCGAAATACTAACACAACCTCCAGCACCACTTAACATTCCTGCAGCTGGGTCATCACACATCATGATGCATGTAATGTCACACTCGGAAGCCGCCGGCGAGCCTCGACGCTTCTCCTGCCTCCTTTATTAGGCTTACAAAGAAAAGCATTGTGCTGTCCGAGTGAGAGAATGAATAAGAACGAAAAAGTGAGAGGCGTGTCAGGTTACAATCAAATACTTGCCTTCCAACACCCAAGATCTGTTGGAGTACGAGTGGTGAAATTGCTGTCCTGCATCATAAAAACCACAGATCAACACTTACACACAATAAAATTACAACAATATAGTCAAATTTGCAATCACATGGAAGAGCAAAAGCACCAGGCCGCCCACTGCAAACACCCTCCCTACTTTTGCCCGTTTGCCTTGTTCTACCCCAGCTCGAGGCAAAGGTGTTTGCAAACAAACAGCACCTCTTTGAAATCTCAACAGCAATCACTTGCATGATGGGAAGACACCACGCTTTGTAGCTTACTTTTCGGGCCAGCGACAGAACGCAGCGTCACACTTAAGAGAGATTTCCGGCTGACTTTAAGACGTTAGCGTATGGATTAAGTGTGTGAGAGGAAAAGATGGCTCAAAAGGCAAAAAGGTGGACAGGCGCAACAGAGTTAAAAGTTAATGGAACAAAAAAATAAAAAAAAAAAGGAGTCAAGTGTGAAAACTGCAATCCTCCCTTTTGTAAAATAAGTCACTTCAGTCATTTTCCACACAAATTAAAAGGAAGAACTGGGAGGACTGGGAGGACTGGGAGGGGCGTCCAACCTGTCCCCCAGTCCCTGTGGGTCCATACTGCTTCTAACAGGCAGTGACAGACAGGTGAAAATCCATAAAGACCTTCCTCCCTCACTCTAGCCTGTAATTGAGCGTTAAAACATCAGTGGAGTCGAACAGTGACCAATCCTGATCCCATGGTATTTACGCTTTAAACTCTGGACTACAGCCTGGAGGCACACACAGCTACACACACACACACACACCTAACAGACATTCATTAAAGCTTAAAGATGACAACACACGAATGTGATTCTTTTCTCACTCACTGAGCAAACTAACAGAAACATGGACACACCAACTTTGTTATTACACCTGAAAGAGTTCTCCGCTCATTCACCATGGATGTCGAGGTTTCAACAATTCAAATATTAGCTAAGCTAAGTGTCTTAAAGGAAAAGTTTCAGTCAAGAGAAAATTGCACACACAGTTTCAATCTTCTCATCTAATTCTTGGCATAAAAGCAAGTGTCAAAATGTCAAAGTATGTCTTTAAATTTTATTTCAGAGATACTAATACTCTTTAATAATTTCGTATTTGGGGAAGGGACACATTTTTCATTTCAACTGGAATTCATGCAGCTGCAGAAGACAAGTTCTGAATTCTTATTGCACATTATTTAGGGATGCAGGAGAAACTGCACCCATTGGGTCTGACTTGACACTGCCAGGGGAGACAATGAGGCTGAGGGTGAGAGGATCAGAGGAAGGAGGGAGGAGTCGGTGGGGGAATGTGGCGAGGGGCAAAGTTTAAAACCAGCAGTGTGTGTGATATCTTAGGAATGAATGGGATCCCCAGATATCAGTTACTGAGAGTGCCAGGCCTGGGAATGGCAGCATATCTCACACACACATACTGGAGGAAAACATACAAGCTGCAGGCACATGACACAAACACAGACACACAATGTGAGCAAAGTTACAACACTGCAACACTCCACTGATATTGATTTAACCTTGATCAGGCTATTTTGTCTTACGGATAAAGCGCTATCACAGACATCTCTGTAAAAAGAAGAAAACTTTGGAGAATATGCACACTTTGTTGACTTTGGCTATATGATTAACGTGACATAGCGCTGAGAGTGAATTTGTGTGCAATGCCACACTACTACACACACTAAGACAACATCTCTCATCTGAACACACCCCCTGACTCCTTTCACTTTCTGCTCCATCCGTCAGCATGGGGGTCAAAAGTCTTGTAGAGGGGTACGGGTCATTTCTCACCGTTAACTGTGCGTGCTAAAACTCCATGTCCTGCTTTGATCACACAGGTGAGAGGTCTCATGGCATTATCGTCTATGCATCACTGCCACACCTGGGCTCTAGTGTGGAGTCACATTTCTCTTGGTGATTACTTGGAAAAGGAGTAGGGTTTGTGCAATGACTCATAAAGGTAGTAATTTGCTTTTCCAAATATGTGTTCCTCAATACAAATGTGGCACAATATATCAGGGCCAAATAAATTCGAGGCTTTAAGCATGCCAAGGATATGGGATGGAGGAAAGAGGGAGGTTTCTTGTCAGATCTGGCTCAATACAGTAAATGAAAAGCCACAAAAAGGAGCAACATATCACGCCCTATAATCAACAGTGGATTGCACAAGTATAATTGTGCCTCATAATGAAGAGTTTTCTTTTTTCATCAGTGATGAACTGCGGTTTTCATAGGAATATTTGAAGTGGTCTGAAAGGTCGAGCGAGTACATAAGCAGATAGCATTTTATCTCTGCCTGGATTCAAAAGAAGCACAAAGCTGAAGTTCCTGTGTCACAGTAGAAATCTAATTATGTATAGTGCAAGAGGACAGAGAAAGTGTGTATTGGGAATGAGAAAGTGAGTATGGAGGGGGGGCTGATAAGAAGAGAAATGTTGAAAAGCTGAGCTATGCGACTCCTTGAACAGGATTAAGGGCCAAAGCAAAGGCAGGGAAGCTCAGCCAAAGCCCCATGGGGAAAAAGAGGGGGAGGACAGAGAGGAGGGAGGGACGGGGGAGGTGGTTGTGTGTATGAGTGCATGTAGCAGCATGTCACCCCACTCACCTAAGGTAAAGAAAAAGATCAGAGCCTGGGTGGAAAAAGATGATTTAGCATCAATCATTCCTAATCATTTAAGTCTCTATCTGCTGTGCTGCACTAGTGAGTGATATAACACAGTCCAGTCCATGCACGCTTAAACATTTGCTTTTTAAACTCCACCTATCAGGGTTTAAAGGAAGAAAAAAAAAATCCCAAGAGCATACTGGATGATGCTTTCTGGATTAGGAAGCAGAAAACAGCCACAGCTGTCTAACTGAATAGTAGAAACATACAGTAGGCGATCAGGCTTTCCTGCCCGGCCCAAAAAAACAAAAAAAAAAACAAAAAACATCACCATTCACATGTTTGTGCTCTCTTTTCCAACCCGTGTTCAAAGTGGCTAATTCAACAATCTGTGTCACATGTAACATGCTGCTTGTTTTTTGTTTGCAGAAATCAGCACTTTGACAATGAACGCTTGTGCAGCAGCCATTGACTGAATCAGCTCAGATTAGCTCCTTGGGGTCAATTTATAAAATTAAGGATTTCATCTTTTAGCACCTGAAATGAACCCAGACAATATTCTCCAACGGTCAAAGGCCCATGCAGGTAAGATTAGAATCAAGCTTCCCTTTTATCAGTACTTCAGGAAATCACCAATTATCTGGATTGCTGACAGCCTGAACTTACTAACACCAGAAGTCTGCCAACTGTTGGTAACTTTTGGCTTTAGGTCATAGGTCTGACTGTCAGATTTGGCTATGAGCCAGCTGGTTTCATTGTGTAATATTGACAGCAACAAACTGTTGGAATTGTGATTTAAGTGTTTCTAGTTCACCACAACGAGCAGGAAACTGCAAATCTGGCAGAGTCCAGCTTTTCTGTTGCTTTTATTATTCAGGGACATGCACAATGTCAACAACACCCATTGAAATTGAAATTAATTAAAACGAAATTAAGTATGTAACGAGAGGAGGGATGAAGCTGTATTGCACTGAAATACTGTTCCTCCCTTGTCTTAGTGAAATTTAACAAGCTCAGATAAGAGCTCTTACAATGAGAACCCTTAGCTATCAAACCACACACACACACACACACAAGCAGAGGGGGATGGAGAACGAGGACAGAGAACAGTGTTGTGGCTAGCACAGTGCGTTAAACGAGTATCTCAGGAGAGTTATCAGGGCCTTCTTGTGTCACAGCAGAGCGCTCAGGAAACATTCTCAGGCTCTGCTCACCAGAATAAAAAGCACCTCTGCAAAAAAGTGCACAGATTCAGATAGGTATTTGGATAAGGAGGGCGCAAAGAGAAAATTGTGTCTTTTTTTAAACTCTTAATCTCCTTGCTTGAGGGCCCTTTCCAGAAACAACAAACCAATGCCTGCTGTAATCCATTAATCAATGGACTTTTGTCCATTAATCAGGATTAATGCGGAAAGATGGTTTTAATGCATGCTGATCAATTTCCTCCCCCATGAACAGATGTCAGTGTTGATGTGAGTGGTCTTTCCACAGGTCCAAATAAGAAAAACCTGAAAATCTAAGGGGTCCTGAGAAAAGTTAGAATGCATTCAAACGGATCTACAGATAATGAGATTAGATTCAAAATGATGATGACCTGAAAAGCTTCAAAGAGAAAGAGCACCAACAGTAGCATCAAAATTATGGGCTGCAACAGCTGTATTGCAAAAGAGCAACTATATAGACCTAATGTCATTATACTCTAATGTTCCTCTTAGGAATTATATTGGATATATTGAGGCACCTTGGTAGTAAATCTATAACTCACCCTGACTTTAAAACAATTTGGACCTCATCTAACTGGTCTCCTGGGTCAAAGCATGAAATTCTGGAGACCGAGCCAACGTGTGAAGGTCTCTACACCATATCATAACCAGGTAATAAAACTAAACTATCCCACAGAACATGTGGGAGCGAAGGAAGTCAGAGAGTGGTCAGACAGAGACGCAACTAGAGTCCAGCCTCTTAGTGCTTATTAAGGGTGATGTTAGCTTTCCAATGGCCCTGGGCTTTCCTCTCCCAAGAGGCCGAGGTTAAAGGGTCAAGACATCAGCTGTAATGGTTACCTAACACTTGACATCAGGGTGAGGCAACAGGACAGGGGAAGACGGGGGGGGGGGTTGAGATGTTTTTCAATGCAAGTGTGCATTTGTTCAATTGTGCATGAGCACGTGCTTCCACGTATTAATGCATGTGTATGTGTTTGTATGTGCACATGGCTACATAAAATGAAGAGGTACAACCCCCCCTTTGGGACCATCAGAAGGTCACTGTTGTCAAGGATACGGCCGGAGCTGTCAGCTGTTCTTGACAAACATGAATGCAGAGGCACTGAATGAGGGCTATCCGGCCTGTTACTATTGTGGTCAGTCAGTGCCTCCTCAGATTCTCCACAGGTCATCTATAACAGCAATAAAGCATTTTGAAAAGGAGAGCATGCCTTTTGTCCTGGACAAAGGAAGAAGGAACAAGTCCTCCAGTAAAAACAGTGCTTGAGTGAAAAGGGGAGACGTGCTGAAAGGTCTCCACTGCCTGATGAACCACAGAGAGCGCGGAGTCATGACAAGGTGCACTGAAGTTATTCCATCAATGCTCAAAGTGCCAAAAGTACCTTGAGCACAATAACTTCACGAGACCTATGAAGTGTGATTGGGCGTTAGTCCCGATGCAGCCTGATCTGTAGGAAATCGTTTTTATGTTCATTGTGTGTGCAACATGCTGGCAGCGTCTTCAGCTCGGAGTGATGGGAGAGTGACACCGAGAGCTGGAGAGATCAAGTTGTGTTGGGCTGTTTGCCCACTTTTGGGGTTTGAGAGATCAACTAACACAGAGAGGGGGAGTAAGAAAAAGGAGTAAAAAAAATAAATAAAGAACGAATGAAAGCAAAGTTGGGCAATGCACAGCTGTCAAAGTGTAACAATGTAGCTTTTATGTCAAGATATTAGATTGATTGTACCTGTCCAGCTACCTGACTAATGTCACATCCGCTTTCTTGCTAAATTAGTGCGTGTGCATGTGTGTATGTGTGTGTTTGCTTGGCTGTGCTGTAGCAATCATTAGGTGTGAATTTTCTAAGTGTTTGCATTTGTCTAATATTTAACCTAAAAGAACAAAGTCTGCTTCTGTAGTTCAAAAACATCAACTTAGACGCAAATTCCTTGTGCGTGACCTCATAGCATGAAGTCCTCCGATCTACACTTGCACAGAAGCTCTTCCAAAATAAATTTCGGGATTTCAACAAAGTCCCTTTCATTCAGTTCCAAGTGAGGGAAAAAAAAAAACATCTATTTTTTTTGTTTTTTTCCATTTATGGCATCATGGGATAGTGTAGTGTAGTTCACCTACACGGGAACAGAAAATCCTCAGCATCTTCAAAGAGTAACCTATAGGTGCTGAGTGGGGGGAGGGTGGGGATGAGGGGCTGCGGCACATGAGCGTAAAAATGCATGCTCTATCTGAGTGAGTCCCTACTTGTGACACAAACCCACATATCTACAACAAAGCAGTTGAGTTATGAGGGCGCCCTGTTAATAACACTCTTTTATAACCCAAACCAACCACTATGCATTTATCACACACACACACACACACACAAACACAAAACACCGAAGCAGCACAACCGGATCCTGCACACAGCCTGCAGCAAACACTCACTGCAAATACAGTCAATACTAGAGCTGAAACCTTCCCCGAGTCTATCAACAGAAAATTAAATGATGCATCACCAAGTGGTGACGCAAATTTCCGTCTTTAACACAATAAATCACCTTGTTTGAATGTAATGACACATAACAGCCAGAAAAAGAAACGGCTTGCAAATAAGATGAGCGAAAAAAGATTTTTACTCCTCACCTGAGACAGAAATGGTCATGGGGGCTTCCAGGGGTCTGTCATTGTCCAGATCCCTGCTTAACCTCAGATCTCCAGTGTCTTCATTCAGCAGCAGCAGATGGAGCTCATTTCCAAACTCAAACTTGTACCATAGCTTATCCGACACATCCGGGTCATGAGCTGGTACCTTTCCTATTATTCCTGATGGAAAACTGTTGGACTTGTTGGTGACATAGTTGTTGAAAATAATCTCAAAGTTCTGCAGCACAGGGCTATTGTCATTCATGTCTACCAGGCGTATGTGAACCGTGGCCCTGCTCACTAGTGGTGCTGAGGTGGCTTGGACCACGATGACATACTCTGTTTTAGTCTCATAATCCAGATCTGTGAGGGCAACGAGGTCGCCGTTGAAGATGTCCAGCTGGAAAACTTCAGGAACATTCCCCTCTACGATCTGATACATGATCTGAGCATTGGTGCCCTCGTCGGGATCGTGGGCAGTGATACGGGCCACAACGGTCCCCACTGCACTGTTCTCCTCCACGTCGATAAAAAGCTCATCCTTCTCAAACACTGGAGCATTGTCATTTATGTCTTGGACTATGACGTGGATAGAAACGGCTGCTTTTAGTGGGGGAACCCCTTTATCTATAGCGAAGGCCTTTAGATTGTACACAGGAACGTTCTCGCGGTCCAGTTTGCGAGCAGTTCTGATGATACCAGAATAAGGCTCGATGAAAAAATCCCCCTCTCCATCATCACCACCCTGAAAGGTGTAGCTCAACCTGCCGTTCGAGCCGGCGTCTCTGTCTGACGCAGAGATCTGGAGAACACTGGTGTAGACGGGCGCATCTTCCAATACAGTCCCCTGGTACATATCCCTAAGGAACTGAGGGGCGTTATCATTAGCGTCAAGGATGATAATCTCCACATAGGTGGTGTCAGATTTCTGGGGGATGCCGTTGTCTCTAGCAACGATGGCTAACGTGTAGGAGGCCTGATCTTCATAATCAATCTCCATCTGTGTTGTGATGGAACCTGTATCTGGGTCAATTTTAAACTGAGGAACATTATCTTCCATCACATACGTGATGCGAGCATTTTCCCCCGTGTCCTCGTCTGTGGCGCTGATCACCACCACTGTGGAGCCCACCGGTTTTTCCTCACTGAGCATCACCTGGTAGTTAGCACTTTGGAAGACGGGCCGGTGCGTGTTGGCGTCTGTGACATTGATGAACACCTGAGCTGTGTCGTAGCGGGTTCCATCGCTGGCGGTGACCGTCAGGACGTACTGGCGTTCCTGCTTGTAGTCCAAGGGGAGAGCTAATGTGATGAGGCCGCCGCCACTTTGGCTCGTTATGGCAAAGCGGTTTCTGGTGTTCCCACTAGAGATCTGGTAGGTCACAACACTGTTGATGTCCCGGTCCACTGCTGTCACTGTCAGCACGCTGGTCCCCACCACAGCATCTTCATTTATTTTCAGTGAGTAGACCTTCTCTGTAAATGTGGGCACGTTGTCATTGACATCAAGCACGGTGATGCTGACGCTGGCGGAGGAGGACATCACAGGTATCCCATGATCCCTGGCCTCCACGCCAAAGGTGTAGAAGTCAGTGGTCTCTCTATCGAGCTCTTCATTCACTGTAATCCAGCCTGTGCTGTTGTTGATGGTGAATGGGAAGCCAGGCGTGGTGTCTGTGAGGCGATACGCCAAACGAGCATTCTCTCCCGAATCTCCATCGATGGCTTGAATGTGTATCACAGAGTAACCAATGGCCACATTCTCCAACACGGTAGCCTGGAACGGCGTGCTGACAAACATGGGGGCGTTGTCGTTCACATCAACCACCTGCACCACCACCATCCCTGTGCCATTTATCAGTGGAGGCCGGCCTCCGTCCTGGGCCTTGATCCGTAAATTGTACTCCCGGATCATCTCATAATCCAGAGGGTTGATGACATCGATCACGCCGGTGGGGGAGTGGATGTAGAACTGTCCTTTAATATTCCCGTTGATGATGCTATAGTGGACTTTGCCGTTGTTGCCCTCGTCTTTGTCTGTAGCCTCCACCTGGATGACTTTGGTGTTGACTGCCACGTTCTCTGGGACCTGAACAACGTACCTCTTTTCACTGAACTGTGGGTAGTTGTCATTGTCATCCTCCACCGAGATGTTGACGGTGGCGGTAGCGCTGCGGGGGCCGGGGTCTTTGCCCTGGTCGTTGGCCTCAACAATCAGCTGGTACTGGGCCCTGGTCTCCCTGTCTGGCCGCTCTCTGATCCTGACCAGGCCGTTCCTGGAGTCGATTTCAAACACAGAGTTGACTCCATCGCCGTTCACAATTTTGTAAATCATGTTGGCGTTGGAGGGAGCGTCCCCATCGGTGGCTCGGATGGTCATGACCTCGCAGCCCACTTCCAGGTTCTCCCGGATGCTGACCCGGTACTCAGTTTGCTCAAACACTGGGCTGTGATCGTTGGTGTCACTCACAGTGACAGTGAGGAAAGAAGTAGCAGATCTTTTTGGGGTGCCATTGTCAGTCACCGTGACTTTGAAAACGTGAGTGTCTTTCACCTCTCTGTCCAGCGGCTGGATAGTTGTTATACTCCCTGTTTGAGAATCAATATGAAAAAAGTCATTGGACCTGCTGTCAAACAGAGCCTCCATGCTGTACTCCAGCCTCCCTGCCTCTCCATCATCCGGGTCAGTAGCTTTCAGAGTGATGACGCGCGTGCCCGCACGCTCATTCTCGGGCACGGACACCTGATAGTTGGGGAGCTGGAACTGAGGAGACGCGTTGGCCTGTCTCTTGCCCCTGCGGATCAGTTTGCCGGACTTTTTCTGTCCGTGATGAGGGAGCGCTCTGGCAAGCAGAGTGAGGCTGAGCTGCACGGAGAGCCGGCCCGTGGAGCTGCGCAGGGCGCAGCGCACCTTCACTTCAGGCTGCCCTCTGAGCTCCAGGCACAGGTCAGAGGTCAGGAACAAATCCCCATGCCTGATAACTGCCCCAAAGCTTTTCCCGGAGCACTCAGAGCGCACAAAGGCGACGTTCCGCGCAAAGACAGGCAACACTTGAGTCACATTCAGCAGCACTTTACCTGCGGGCAAGCAGGAAGTCGCGTCCACCTTTAAGAGGTGTTTAATGTCAATGTCTGGCTTATCCGACCCTTTCTTTCTTTTATATTTAATAAAACAGTCCTGGCCGTGCACAAACACATTGAACTGTGTCAGGATATCGTCCCCAGATGTTGAGGAACCGGCTCTCAAATAAACAGGCGCTGGATTCCTCGGCGTGTGCGCGCACTGAACTTTGTGGGAGAGCCGGATCACCCCGTCGTGCCTCCCAACTTGGAAAAAGCTCTGAATAAATTTGGGGGATAAAGTCCTGTCAATTTTATAAGTCCACCCGGGGCCGAGCGACAGGTTGGCCAAAACGGTTCCGGGCTGTAAGGTCTCCGAAAGGTGCATCTCCAAACATCCCGCAAGCGGCACGTTGAACAAGACACAGACCCAAATCCAACACATCGGCGACTCCATGCTCGTAAAGCTGCCAAATCCCATTCAACTTCACCAAAAGTCCTCTGCACAAGCATTAACCCTCCCTCTGCCAAGGACGCGTTTTACTTTTATCCCTCATTGTGAAGTTTTAACGGGGGAAAAGACGCTCGCTGTCCATAGTCGGAGCGTCTCCGCGGCGCGCAGCGGCTGCGTTCGCCCACACTGAGTTTGAAATGAGTACAAAATGGCTCCGCGGCTCTCCTCCGCCTCCTCCTCCTCCTCAGAGGCTGATTTCCATAAACCTGCTGTGTTCCCCCTTTGGTACGCTTTCACCGGGGGGGAGGGAGGGCCGAAGAGTGGGGGCTTTTCTCATGGAGATTTCGGAAGTGGCACTGGCCGGGTGACCAATGCGCGCAGCTGCATTGTTATTCCAATAAGCTGAGACCTGGATAAAATTCCAAATGTGTGTTTGAGCGTTACTCTTCACTCCCCACACCTGAAGTAGTTGATGAACAGAGCTCTCAGATCCGCAGTCGTCGGCAATTATTTTTAAATCCACTTCATCCCACAACCTCAAACAACTGCTGCTCCAAAGTTTAACAATTGCACCCTTTGAGCGTGTTCAGCAGAACTTGATCATTCTCATTTTGTGTGAGTACATATGTTCATCAGATTTTGCTCTTTAGTAAAGCAAACCTACCAAAGTTGACAAATTCACCACTTTCACAAATTTCACACACCATATATGTAATATGTGTCGGCATATGCTGTTTTTATTGGTGCATTTATTTATTTTTAATTTCCTTTTATGCTGATATGGCTGATTTTTTATTCATATTTGTGTTGACATAGACCTACGACTCTGAAATACAGTATATTATAACCATTATGTATTCACATCGTATTGTTACATTATATTATCTTTAATCTACTTATCGTATGAGAAAAAATGTGATGCTTACAATTTTTCATGTTTGCGCCACTTGCGCCTTTAAAGCAGCAAATGAGAGGTGACTATTAAAGGACAATTCTTTCTTATCAGTCACTGATTAACTTATTAAATCAATATGACTTTATAGTGAGTCCTCATCTTCATCATTTGACAGGAATAATAGGAAACAAGTAATCTCACAGAATAGTGTTATAATTTATAATTAAGTTATAATTTAATCTCGTTAGAAATTATTTTATTTTCACTTTAAATCTCATAATCCCGATCACTCTTGTTACGTTATGCTGTTATAAATTGATAGATATGACTCACAGGGAAGTTGTCAAAGAGAAATGTCTCTCGGGGAGTTCACGAGGAACCATAAAATCTCCATAGATTAAAAGGAAAGTAGAACGGACTAAAGGTTTTTGGGAAAACATGAATGATATTTGGATTAATTGAAATGTGCAGTTTGTTATTTGTGCAAAGTTGACTAGAGAAGAGGGCCAACCCAGGAGGTGACGCTTGTACAATAGCGCCACCCTGTGGAACAACCCAGATGTAAGTGTACTCACCGGCCACTTTTTCAGGAACAGCACACCGACACTGGCGAGATCCTCTTTTTGCTGTCAGACTCAGGTCCCCATGGTATGACTTTCCTCTGAAACTTTCATAAAGACTTGCCTACATCCCATAATTAATTGTCACCTCAACATCCAAGTTGATGCCATGTCCTGCTCCACCACTTCCCAAAGGTGCTCCGCTGGATTCAGATCTGGAGACTGGGGAGGCCAGATTCATGAAACCCTCTGAGATGACTTTTGCTCTGTGATGTGATAGAGCATTATCTTGCAAGAAGCCATCAGAAAATGGTGAACTATAAAAGCATGAACGTGATCAGCACGTATACTCAGATAGACTTTATTTCTTGGACAACAGGGATGGAACCTGATGAAAGTCCATCCACTCCAGCATTCGGCGTATTGTCCACTCTAAGGTTTCTACTCAGCACAGCTGTGTGATCCACAACTGCCATGACTGGCTGGTTGGATGACCTCCAGGGGAAGCAGGTGCACAGGTGTCCCTAATGAAGTCCTTGGTGAGCATATAATGACTCTATTATGCACAAGCCAGTGAAAACGGACTCATCAGCTTTATTAATTTACACTTTGTAAATTACGTCTTATTCCATGACTTACAACACCACCACTTAATGAGAAGAGGCACTTGAAATTTTCAAAACAAGGAATTGAGGTGCATTATAAAACTATATTCGTTTTTTTTTTTTTTTTTTCTAACCTAAAATTATTAAAAACTGACTCAGAATATTGCTGGCTCAGGAAAAAATGTGCAAAAACTATACATAGAACAACGTCTGTTTCAAGTTACTTTTTGATAGTTTAGGTTAACGGTGAACAGTAAATTGAGACTGGTACCATCAGACACTAAAACTGGGCTCAGCTGCTGTTTAAATGTGTTAAAACATGTTTAAAAAAGAAGCAGAGGTTTGTAGGAGGTTGGATGAACAGGAGTGGTCTTCACAGATCACTCTCAAGAAAACTGAGTCATCGTCAAGTGGATCCACACGTTGCCAACTAGCATAAAATCCCGCCAGCAATGAGAAGGCCACAGTCTCACTACCGTATAAAGAGAAAGGTGTTCTCACACACTCTGGGTCCTAACACTATGATTTATGTTGAGAAAGAAAAGAAAAGCTCTTTTTGTTCATTATTTTCAACCAGTAGCTTCACGACCTAACAATGACTGTCCTTACTATCATAACAGTGATATTCGAAGAAGTGGTGAAGTGAAAGAGGAGAGCTGGAGATCCTCTTCCTGCGTAAACCGCCTTGTTTGTGCTGCAGATGATTAACAGTTGGATGTCCAGCTCCTTGTGTCCTCAAGACACAGCTGACAATTTTAAACCACCATCAAGCATTCACAGCCATCTGAGATATACAGCAGAGGCCTGAGGTCACAAAGATGCTTCCTCCTGAACGGGCCTGCCCTGCCCAAAGCAGCAGACACCCTGGGCTGAGGTAACCTCAGCTGTCTGGGTCGGGGGTCAGATGCTCCTTGTGCTGCGTGGCGCCTCTCAACCGTTCCTAACCCTTCTTGAGGACATATTCACTGGGCCCCAACTGGATGATCTTCCCGCTGCCCAGACACTCATCCCCTTTGTAGAGCACGGCAAACTGGGGAAGAAGTTACAGAAAAGTTTGTAGGACTTTATGTATGTTTGGCCGTCTTTAAAGAGCATTGTCCTGATATGTGTTGTGGTCTGTGATGTGATCTTGTGTTAGCTGTCACCTGTCCAGGAGTCAGAGCTCTGACTGGCTGTGACAGCGAGATCCAGACTGAGCCGTCCATGTTCAGAGTCACTGTGCATGGAGCTGCGAAACACAGAAAGGGGAAGTTCTTTCATAAGTAAAGTTTAATAATGCATTTCAATTATTTTGGAGGACAGAAATCTGTATTTTGAGGTAATAAGTAACTAAAGCTGTCGAATATGCACTCAGGTGCTGACAACACAAAACTCACTCAGCGGCATCTGGTGGATGAAGCGGAAGTGGCACTCCATCATCTGCGTCTTGGCCAGTTCAGCAGGGGGGTCCACTGTTAGCCAGTGGAAGCGGTCCGTCCGCACCGTGTCCCGGAAAAGAGCTGGGTGATTGGTCGTTGGTGCCTGAGGTTTCATATTACAGTTAAGGAAGTAAGGAACAGATAAACTGTCAATATGCAGCCTCATTTTTTTCTATTTCATGTAATATTAAATAGTGCTTTGTAGCATGGAACAATATAACAGAGGATACAGTGACTTAAGAGAGAAAAAAATCCCTCTGCGGGCTAAAAAGTCTAGATCAGAAAGAAAGGATAGTTCCACTTTATCAAGCCTTTCTTACCACAAATACATCTCCTGTTGCAATGTCTTTGTCAACCACAAACCAGGCATCTCTCTGCCCTCCTATCCTGGCCCTCTGACCCAGAGTCAGAGTGAACCAGCCTGCATGGACACACAATAAGTCATGAGAGAATCAAGAGATACAGCATTTCAAAATCAATGCAGATTTAGTGAAAAGATTTCACTTTCTTTAAACTGGCCTAACGATGCAATGGAAGAATAAGGAGGCCTCATTTATGACAGAAGTATTCACAATTTGAGGATGTCTCATCTGAAAACAATACCTTTGTGCGTCCCCATTACTCTCCCGTCTTCGATGGAGACAAAGTTCCCTGGTTTTGGCTCTAGATACTGAAAACAGAGAGAAAATCTCACAGCTTCAACATACAGAGGCTGGAGATTCTGTTCTACAACAAAAGAAACAAAGATAAAATGGAAATAGAAAGTAAGTGAGGTGGCAAAAATATGTGCATTTTAATTTTCTCACCTCTAAAATAAAGTTTTCAAAGTTTCTCTCTCCAATAAAGCAAATGCCCATGCTCTGAAAAAACACAGACAAAAATCAGATCACATTAGTGTTCAGTGTGCGAATAAAATGTATTGTGTTCACTCTCTCCTGATGAGTATGCACCTCTTTTTTCTTCAGAACATGGTGGAGTCCTGCTTCAGCAGCTATCTTTTTGACAAATTCTTTGGTGAGTCCAGCAAGCGGGAACATGGTTTGTCGTAAGGCATCCTGAGAGATCTGACTGAGGAAGAAGGTTTGGTCTTTCTGGAGATCTGCTCCTTTGTACAGCCTGACCGCTGAAACGGGGATTTGAGAGAAAAGCGATTGAGTCCACTTTGAGGATCTAACCTTACAGTCAGGACTGTGGTGCAATTTCACTGAAGGACAAGAGTCAAGCACTTACGATTTCTGATCTCAAATCTATTTCTGAAGAGCGTGGTAGGTGGAGCTATATGCGCCTGTTGGAACACTTCTTCGTCTTCTTGTGACGTCCTAGCGTAGTGGCCTGTTGCCATGGCATCAGCACCTGCATCAACAGCAGCAATTCATTAATAAAAACTCACTGAACAAGACTTTTGGACTGGCTGGATTCTCTGTAGTATAAAATCAGTTCTACTCAATCCTCATCGTAGTGCCTGTCCCAGATGCAGCCACTACTAGTCTTTAATCGGTAGTAACTTTATTGTCCATAATAACTGAAGTAACCAAAAACATAAATAAGGTCCATATAGGCAACAACGTCCACCCTTTAACACAGCTGCCCCTATCACTTATAGAAGCAGAACACCAACAAATGGCTGCCAGCCACTGTTTACAGCTCGAATCTCTCAATGTGAAGCAGCGGAGACGACATACCCAGTGTGTGGATGGCATACTTATGGAAATGGTTGAATTTGATGTGCTTGTTGCAGAGAATATCAGGGTTGGGTGTCCTTCCCCTCTCATACTCCTTCAGCAGATTACTACAAAAGGATCCACACGTTAATAACAGGGCACATGAAGGTCCAAAGTGAGCTCAGTGAAGCTTCAGATTAATAATGCGCTGACACACACACCTGAAAACATCATGCCAGTACTCTTTGACATAGGACACCTGGTGGAAGGGGATGTCCAGAGTCTGGCACACCCTGTGGGCGTCCTCACAGTCCCTCTCTGTGCTGCACACGCCGCTCTCATCCAGAGAGTCCCAGTTCTTCATGAAAACCCCTGTCACGTTAAAACCTCCACAGGAAGAGACAACCGACACGTGAATGTCTGCCAGAAAAATGAAACTGAAATAATATAAATTCTTCTCACTCGATATCTAACCCCTTCAACTCTTCTGGGTGTGTTTGAATTTCTCACCTCGTCTCTTCAGCAGCAGCGCGCACACAGAGCTGTCCACACCGCCAGACATGGCGCACACGACGTGCCGGGCCAACCCCATAATTACTATTTTTTTTTATATATATATAAATAGGTTTTTATTTGAATAACAAATAACTGTTAGCTAAATCTGCTGCTTTGCCATTTACAGGAGCCGCCATGTTTGCCGTCCGTCTCATTATAATGTCCGTCGAGAAACTCAACTCGCAGCGGAACGATTTCGCTGACGGAAACCGCTGAGGGCGTTACACTGTAAACATTACGGAGCTGTCACTTTTTAGAGCAAGGGACAAATCCAGTCAAACTACAAGGTAATTACTAAACGTACTCAAATATCTATTTTGTACAGGAGAGTAAGGAGAATCATCATTGTTGTTGTAGTTGTGAAATGTTATAAGAAGTAATATATAAAAAGTCTTGTTGGACTTACCATTAATAACATTAATGAATTAAATGCATTTTTTTACTGGTTGAAAATGTTTGCAACACAATGCAAATGTATTCCCAATATTTGTGCATTTCTGACACAGATGGATGAAGTGTCTGCAGATGCCGTCACACTGGATCTGCTGAGAGAAGCCAGGGAGACAGTGAGGACGAGCCCCCTGGGTGTCATCAACACTCCCATGATTCCCTGGTGCCATACCACTCTACCTCTCAACATTAACTGCAACATCCACATCAAACTGGAAAACATGCAGAGAACAGGTTTGAGGAGACTACATTCCTTTACTCACGAGAACCTCACTAAAAATACAACTGAACTAATTCAATGGCATGCGCATGTGGTTTTGATTGACAGGGTCCTTTAAGATCAGAGGGGTGGCCAATCAGTTTGCCAGAAAACCAAAGGGTGGTCCTTTTGTCACCATGTCCGCAGGGAACTATGGGAAGTCTTTCGCATATGCCTTAAAACACTATGGGTCAAGGGGCAAGGTGGTAATGCCCAAAACAGCTCCAAAGTCCAGATCCACACTCATACAGGTCAGAGGTCATTTGCTGACTGACTTAAGTACGCACAAAAACCTCGACCTTCAAAATTTAAAACAATGGCTCTCAAATTATTCTTTCTTAAAACAAACTTAAAGATGGTCCAATACTGATATTACTCATTGAGTAGTTATGGCTTGAGACAGCAACTTAAATATTTCATCTACAGTTGTCAGCATGTTTCAGTTATATATGTTCATAAGTCTGATTGCTGCTAAACGTAATGCATGTTGTGTGGACTGCACAAAAATTTAACCCTGCTTACATTTAATATATATTCGTCTGAAGGTTTTTCAAGGAAATCCCAAAATGGAAACGCCCAATTTCTAACTGCAAGTGTCTCTCCAAGTCATACCAAAGAAACCTTGAATGCCAACTGTCAGTTAGATGTATTTGTACTAATTCATGAACGTGGACAGCTTTTCTCATCCTCAGAGTTTCGGAGTGGAGGTGGAGCGTGTTCCTACATCCAGTCTGATGAATGCGGTGAACCGCTATGTTCAGGAGGACAACATGACATTTATGCACCCGTACGACGACCTGGATCTAATAGCAGGACATGCCAGGTACAAGAATGCCATCATCATGTCTTACATAAAATAAATGGGTTATTCAAAGGTGAAAACACATTTCAACCACATTATGAAAAGGTAGAGAAGTTTTTTTCAGAAAGTAAAATATTAGTTTTGGCATTACCAATAGAAATTCAGATAACAACAACAAAAAAAGTGGGGTTTTTTGTTGTTGTTTGTTTGTTTGTTTTTTTATAAAAAGCCATGAGTAAAACTGTTAAAGCACCATCTGTGTGTATGTGTCCAGTCTTGGTATGGAACTGCTGGAGGTGAATTCTGAGCCTGATGTGGTGGTGGTGTGTTGTGGTGGAGGCGGGCTGCTGGCTGGTGTAGCTGCTGCTATTAAGCTATCAGGCTACGCTAAGACCAAGATCTATGGTGTGGAACCGGAGGGAGGTAAAAACTCACCCAGAACATCATCTGCGAAATGAGCGTAGGCAAACACTTTGCAGTTGTTGTGATTGTATTTCTTTTTAAACACAGCCTGCACCATGTATAGGAGCTTCATTGAGAAGAAGCCAGTGGGCATGGACAGTAAGAGCATCGCCTCAGGTCTTGCACCACCATGTGCAGGTACTAAACCAAACTTTTGTGGCCAGAATTGATCATCAGAAAACACTCTCTGTGTCTGACCTCGTTCCTGATGTTCTTCCAATTTCAGGCAGACTTCCCTACGAGCTGTGCCAGCGTTACGTAGAGGCAATCGCCCTGGTGAGTGATGTGGAGATCAAGGTGGCTGTGTCCACTCTTTACAGGTCGGGACTTCTGGTGGAGCCTTCAGGTGCTGCTGCCTTCGCTGCCATTGTTAATAACAAGATACCTAAGCTGGAAGGGAAGAACGTCGTGTGTATCCTCAGTGGAGGGAACATCGCGAAAGATGAGCTCGCTAACTTCCCTGATTGACTGACATGTAGGGCCTTAATTTATGTGACTTTATGTGATTCTGCTCCATAATTTGAATTTCCATTATATGTCAATGAACAGACCCTTTAAGAAGCATTTAAGGGCCATGGTCAGGTTTCAGTCAATCAGCATTTATTAATGAATTCTAACAGAATTTTTTTGTTTGTTTTTAACGTCTCTTAATAAACACCCAAACGTTCACGTTTTGAGTATGCATGTTGCTAATCCCACATAAAAACTGTGAATTAAAATGTATTTTATAATAACGAAATAAACATCCAGGTTAAATGTTCTATGATACTCTGACCTTTTTTTTAGTGTTCAATAAACTTCATTACATTCCTTAAAACAAATGTTTTAGACAACCAGTACATTTAATATTCTTGTCATCTAAAGGTGACAGGATGTGAATGAAATTCAGCTTGACTGTGACACTTTCATGTCCGTGCAGGGAATGTGGAATTAATTAATTTTTTTAATCCTTTAAAGACATAGCTGATATTTGGCCCTGAGCACTTTGCATTCATGATGTGCCCCTGCTGGTATGAGATCAGTTTTTCATCAGTCCCCTAACTTCAGCTTTCAGGGAAAAAAAAACAACGGTCAAAGTTCTAAGTAATTAGAAGAATGAAAAGTTGCATGTGATGATGGTAATAATGTGCTTGAACGTCATCCCCAAGCTTTTTCTTTGTCCCCATAAACAACAAAAAAAGATGAGTTTGTGAAAATAATAAAAGATTAAGCAAAAGTGGGAGACTGGGTCTTTTTCCATCGGTGACACAAATTCGAGTGCAATGACAATAATTTCAATATTGGCACTTTACAATGTGGTGACGTAACATTATTAGTAACATAATTAATCATAACAGCTCATGGAGGTAAAATTCAATAAATGTCCTATTAGGAAATTTGTGTTCTACTTTTATTTCTTCTTGTCGCTACATCACATCTTTGATGGCCATTCTGCATACAACGGCATCCAGTAGAGTCCCACACTTCTCTTCCTGGGGAGTGACTTTATACAGCTGGAATGGGGACAAAGGCAGGGAAGAAGATTTGTAAAGCATGCTCCTGAAATGAAAATCTGCCCTGCCACATGAGTATTAATGAGGAACCTTTCTGATCTTTGCAGAGTCCGAGAGCGACGAGACCTCATCCACCGGAACCTGCAGTCCATCCACCTGGGCTGTGATGTCTGCCAGATGGTGTGACTCGTCTTTGTTATGAACCAGGACCACCAAAACCGATTCATCACCATCTGCGATCCCAAACCTTTTGAAGGCCTCTGAGATCTGGATAATGAGACATATACAAAATATCCAGCTGTGATTTTCAGCATTTACATGTACATTACATCCCATCATTTATCATCTACATGGATTTAATTCCTACACTGACCCTGCTGGACCCAAACCATGGACAAGAGCATAACATTGATTCACTACACAACAATGAGGGAGACACAAAATGAGACAAAGCAAAATGGCCACAAAGATGACTACAAATACAGCTGCAAAGTAGCCACCAGTTTACTCAAACAGATGCAAAACGCTGCTTATTGTGATTACGCAGGCATCATAGTAAAAGTCTGGTAGTTTGTGCCTTTTACTTACATTGTTAGTAGGTGACAGGTTGAAGATAATCTCGGAGTACAGACTTCTTGTCTTCATTTTGCCAATTTTCTGAGAATGAACAGCTTTGTTGGCAGCTACCAACACTTGGAAAGGACTGACCAACTGTGAAGAAATAAAAGGAAGTCCAATGAAGAAACATGAGCATTCAGGGTCGGTGAATGTTGCTCTCTTCCTTTGTAAATATCCATAAAGGAAAATAAAAACACGAGTAAACAGCTTTACCATTGCAGGGTTGATCAGGGCGCCATTTATTTTACCCTCAACGGCACTTTTCTTCAACTCTGCGGCGTTTTTGAGCTCTCTGAACAGGATCTGTGTGACAGCGTGGTCGGGGAAAAGCTCCAGCTTCTGCGTTAGATGCATCCTGGAAAGATATCTGACCAAACTGGAAGAAAATTAGCACGAAAGCCACCGCCGCGCTTCCCCCGAGGAACCATAACACTGTGACACCCGAGAGGAAGTGTCACATTTACAGGGGAGAGAAAAAAAAAATCCAGAAAAAAAAAACACCTGAGAAAAAATGCAGTAAACTTTACTAACAATTAAATAATCACGGCAAGTATTTATAAATAGAATTTTCTTGCTGAACTACGTGAAGCTAGCAGAGGAACTAGCTGCCGACGGAGCGTGTTTGGATCGAGCGTGTTTCCGAGACGGACCGCCAACTGTCAAACATCTGAACTCTTCCTTTTCCAGACAACACGACAGACTTGGAGCAGTTTCCCGATGATCTGAGGCTGCTCTCTGGTTTCATTTTTCAGCGAATCCGCACGATATGCCGCTTGCCCGACATCAGAAGAGCTAATTTCGGACGGTGCCTGCTTTCACATCCGCCTCCGTCGGCAGACATGGAGAGATTTGAAGGCTACGTCTTCACGGCTCTGTGCAGCACCAACTTTCTGGTGTCCTGCCTGATCTTCTCCAGAGTCACCCGGGAGCAGAGGGAGCCCTACATGGACGAGGTTTTCCACATCCCACAGGCTCAGAAATACTGCCAGGGAAAATTCACCGAGGTAAAAAGAAGAAGTGTGTGGCCGTCATTGTTCGGCGGATTAAGGCTCGCTAACAGCGGAGCGTGTTGTTATTTAAAAATGGCAGCTCGATGATCTTTTAATCTCCATGTCAGTCACATATAGGAGGACATTAGTGGGTTTTATGGGAGGTTGAAATATAGATGTCTTTTCCATCTCCACCAGGCACATTTTATAGAGGTGGAGCTTAAAGGATTTCATCCATGATTTCGTGTTTAAAGCCCTTTTCCTACTAATCTCAGACACAGATATTACTGATAATATCATATTGTTTCCCCTCTGCCTCACTAAGTGTGCACTTCGTTACAGTAACACATACGTTGTGTTGAACTGAGTGGGAAGAAGAAATAAATTAGTATTTCTTACACCTTCATTAAGCCAGGAAGTTTGGCTGTGCAATACATGTATATGAGATATATATGAGATATATATATATATATATATATATATATTGCACAGCCAAACTTCCTGGTCTGAGGTGAAGCTACATTTATATCATAATAACTCTGGGCATCACATGAGGGAAAAACAACGTATTTCCAGTTTTCACGGATAAGTATTGTCAGTGTAAATGTGAGCTATGCTTTGGAAGTATGTTGGGTGTAATCCAAAATAAATGCCGTCTGAGGTGAAGCTAAACATTGTTCGTCTAAAAATAAAATATTGGGTCCTACATTTTCCATGAATCACATCAATGTTTTCATTAAACTCTAATTACCTGATAAACACTTGTGCTATTTGGATTCCAAATTTTGATCTGAAATGAATTTGTCATCTCTTTATCAATCCAAACACTTCACATTGACATCATCAGGGCTGTTTTTTTTTCCGTCCTACAGCTCAAACGGAACTGAAGCCATGATGCTACTGTTTTTACATGAGGAATAAATGTGTCCTTGTGTGTAAAGTCAGAGGAATGCCCCTTTAACTTGCTCCTGATCCTTGTGCAGTGGGACCCAATGATCACCACCCTCCCAGGCCTTTATCTCATCTCTGTGGGAGTCATCAAACCCGTGGTGTGGCTCGCTGACCTGACAGGCGAAGTGGTGTGCTCCACTGCCATGCTGCGCTTCATCAACCTGCTCTTCAACGGCGGCAACCTTTACTTGCTCTATCTGCTCATCTGCAAGCTGCACCTTAGGGAGAAGGTAAGACCAGAGGTTCATGACCACACAGAATAATCTCATTTGTCGGTTTTATTGTTTAAGATTTCACATTTCTTCTCTTCAAGACCCGAACAACCTCACGGTGTATCCTATCAGCACTGTCTCTGTCCACCTTCCCAGTGCTCTATTTTTTCAACTTCCTCTACTACACTGATGCCGGATCTACTTTCTTCATCCTCTTCACGTACCTCATGACGCTGTATGGCTGCCACAAGGCCTCAGCGCTCCTTGGCGTTTGCGCAGTGCTCTTCCGTCAGACCAACATCATCTGGGTGGCCTTCTGTGCCGGGACTCTGGTGGCCGCCAAAATGGATGAAGCCTGGAAAGTGGAGCACACAAAAAAGAGGGATGAGAAATCTCCTCCATCACAAGTTCCTCTGTCATTCAGCGGGGCAAAGAAAATATTGCTTTTCACACTTGAGTTCCTGACCTCACCCAGTCACATGAAGGCGGTGCTGCTGGTGGCCTGGCCTTACGCAGTAGTTGGTGCCTGTTTCCTGCTGTTTGTGATGCTGAATGATGGGATCGTGGTGGGTGACAGGACAAGCCACGAGGCTTGTCTCAACTTTCCTCAACTCTTCTACTTTTTCTCCTTCGCCCTCTTCTTCTCTGTCCCCGTCTCTCTTTGTTACTATCGGACCCTGCGTTTCCTGCAGGTCCTGAAAAAACAACCTCTGTTCTTCCTCTTCGTCACCGGTGTCTTTTTGCTCCTGGTGTGGAAGTTCACCTTTGTCCACAAATACCTCCTGGCAGACAACCGCCATTTCCCCTTTTACGTGTGGAAAAAGCTTCTCCAAAGGCACGAGCTGGTGCGTTTCCTCCTTGTCCCGGCGTACGTGTTCGCTGGCTGGAATTTTCTGGACTCCTTCAAGTCACGCTCGCTCTTCTGGAGTTTGGCTTTCCTGGCGTGTCTCCTGGCTGCCACGGTCCCCCAGAAGCTGCTGGAATTCAGATACTTTATTGTTCCCTACCTGATGTATCGGCTGCACATGCCTCTCCCCTCTCTTCCCAGACTAATTGTGGAGTTTGTCCTCTACACAGCCATCAACGCTGTCACAATTTACATTTTCATCACTAAGACTTTTCACTGGCCCGACAGCACCGCCACCCAGAGGTTCATGTGGTGAACACAGGGGCCAAGCAAAGTATCAGATAGAAGTTAATGGACTCAAACATTCGCTGGCATCACATTACTTTTCCAGTGCTGCTTTACCTAACGAGGCACAAACCTCTTAGTAACGAAAGGCTTGTATGTTCTTTCCCTTTTTGTAGACTGTAACAAATCAGTGTTTGGCATGAGGTACCGTGATTTCCACAGCTCACACTGAAAGCAAGGATTGCTTGTTTTACTATTACAAATGAAAAGAGAACCACTGCAGTGCTGAGTAAAAGGATTTTGGTTACAAGTCTTACAGAAATGATGCCAGTTCACTGTGAATCAGTTCACCATTACGTCAAAATGACCGAAGAATAAGTGCTCATTTTGTAAACATTTTGTAAAGTTTTTGTTGTGGACACAGTGGTGAGTGTTGTAAAATCATTGGTAACAGTCTGAATTTACTGTTAATGAAAGCGTCGTGGCTGAAATGTTGATTCTTCTTGGCTGTGGTTGTCTACTGTAAATGTAAATATTTTCTGAATCCATGCAAATCACCGAAGAAATTGCTGATGACATAAAATGTGTAAATTTGTTTCAACAGACCAAAAATGACAGCCATATATGTAAATAAAAATTATTGTAAAATGCTTTTTATAAGAAATGAAATTTTTGCTTTTTGCCAGTGAAGAACACTTGACCTACAGACTTTACTCGTGCAGAGCTAGATTGAACGGAAATGTGTTTTCCCCTTTTTTAGGGTGTATGTTATCAGGTTTGACATTTCTATACTGTAAATGTATTTGGAGTTTGTGATCGCCACCCTTCCCCTTTCTATTCAGTCCAACTTTGGTTGAGGTTGGATGCAGATGAAGAAATTCAGTGACCTCTTGATGGAACCTGTCATTTTTTTCAGCATCATTCAGTTTCAGCTTTTACTCCCTCTCTGTTTTTTGATTGTATCTAAGCCTTATGATTGTCTGTGTACCCTTCCTGTCCATCCAGCTCTTTATGGCGCCATCATTGATACAGTCTTGGATATCTTTGAATAAAAAAAAGGACTCATGCAACGCAAGTCTTAAATTTATTGTAAACTACACACAACATGCACCATGAAAAACCTGTGCAAGATATAAAATGTATTAAGTTGTTTTACAATATGAGCCTCATACTTGTTGAATAAATGACAGGAGGAATTTCAGGAGGACTGATTCCACACGTTTGGATTTTAAGTTGAAAAAGTATCACATTCACTTTATTGTAACAGACCTACAGTCAGTAAGTTTTAGTGTGACTTAAACTTACACATCTGACTCAGACACTAGGTGGAGCTATTAGATAAAGTTTAAAATCCTCACTGTGAGAACGTGGCCATCAAAACTCAAATTGGTTATGAATTCCTTCTAATTTCACAGCTGTAAATAAAAGAAATAAAACAAATGGTCAAATTGCCAAAACAGATTGCGGCACAATGAGATGTCCTACAGCAGCTACACAATAAAAACAAAACCTATCCGCTGCTCTGTTGTTCATACAGTCCACGCAGTAGTTTTAATGAGACTTTGGAAATGAAATCTCAGTTGGGAGACAAAAGATCAAGAATTGGAACGATTGTTGCTCTGCTTCACACACATCATTACCAGATTCTCTTCATATCAAGCAGTGTGGGGCCGGCTCATAGGTGCGACTAATAACATCTAACTGGAATGATGACAAAAATGTCAGTCTCATCCTTCATTTTCTGAAGGGCGCGGGAAATGTGCTGTTTGCTTCGCTTGACAGAGTCAAGAGGGAAAAGTAACAGTTTCAACATATAGCCTGTTAGTTTTTTGGAAATCTGACTGGATATCCAAGATGCTCGCCCTTTTCACTGTCTTATGGAATTTCATTTTTGCCTTTGCCACCACCTCGTTCAGGCATGTGGATAGCAGCTTAATCAGCAGCTGCATTTTGACAGCTGCACACAGCTTTTATAGTCACAAATGTCAATTAAGTGACTTTTTCTAAGATATTGTTAATCTATTTTATTTTTAATTGGGGGCTTTTTTCAGCACAGAGGCAGAAATTTGCATGAGTGTGTGTTTTTTTTTTTTTTAATATACTTCTCATCACAGTCTTTTCATAACTAGATCAATTAGTGTGGGAAACTATTGTTTTCCTGAAAACTCACAAAATGTAGCGGATAATCTTTAACGTGGAAGTGCTTGATAAATAAAAATATGAATAATTTATGTGAGTTAAATCATTTAGTTCAATTGAATTAACGAGATGTTTGAACAAGGCAAACCATTTGATTAATTTATGTGATTAAATCAGTCTCATTATGTCATCATGCTTGAATTATCCTGAAAGATCTACTCCATCTCTAACGTCCAACAGAACATGAATGCACCAAAAGTGCAAAACTGTAACCAAACTAGATCTGCAGCTCATGAGCCAGAAAAAGCTTTAGTGTGTTGCTGACACTCAGGCACTGGTGCGATAGATGAGTTGTGTTACCTTGACACTGAGCCAGGTGTGTGTTCATGCAAAGCTTAGCTAACTGGCTGCTGGCTGTACGTACACAGTGCAACTGCCGATACGATGAGCGTGGGATCTCCTCTGACTCCATGTCATGACCAGTCTACAGATTTGGGACGCAACAAAAACGAGGCCTCATCTTCCCCAAGTCCCAAATAGCCACATGGAGAAAAGTGTGTCACAAAGTGAACAAAAAAGGTGCTTATTTTACAAGGAAAAGAAATACACAAGTCAGCAAATAAATGTAAGTAAGGCCAAAAAAACAAAACAAACAAACAAACAAAAAAAAAAACCCAAATAGAATGATGCTAACTACAGAAAACAAACATCGAACCTGACAGGGGAAGAAAGCAAAGGATGACCTCTTACCTGCCTCAGCATCAAACACAGGAGACAACAAGGTAGCAAAAATGGCAGCTCACTCCTACTGCGCTTAAACCACGAATCAAACCGCAAACTACACAGGCAACAAGGGTGGAGAAGGTGCTGCCATCTTGGGGATTTAAAAAGGCCTCCCCTGGATGATTATCCAATCAGCAGGAAGGTAGGGAAAGTCCAGCCAATCCCACCTATTTGCATGGGAAGATAGGAAAAGAGGCAACAGAGAGCACACACTCCGACAGAGAGCAGATCAGCCTCTCGGATGTGTTGTGTACATATGCAACAGTTTTCTCTTAGACATTCCACGCAGGAAATGGAAAATGAATTACAATTGCGACCGATTTGTAGTTTGTGTTTCCTCCAAGGACACAAATCACTCTGTGTAACAGCAAGTTACCTTTTTGTGTTCCATCTTTTTCTTCCTCAGCTTTTACACTTATACAAGTGTCAGAGGCTTTGAGCAATTAATTAGAAGCAGAGCCTCAAGAAAGAGCCATCTATTTCCCAGAGCCAAAGGTGAGGACGAGACAGCAGAGAAGGATGCGATGACAGATTTGTTTTTTCAAATTTAATCTGAGTTTGTTACTTAATCACTCATGGCGGTTACGTAAAAGTTGCAAGAGCAGAAAATAATTAGGTGGAGGAAGATTGGAGTGGGAGAGAGAGGGAAAAACACAGATTTACAGGTACGATATAACAGCACAGTAAGAATCTCATTACAGAAAAGCTGACTATAATTACTGCACTTGCTGTTAAGGCCGATCTATAAGGCAAACTTTTGCTGCCCTATTATTCCCAGCACAGTTTTATAGTCAGCAGCAGAGGTGTTTATCCGTGCACGTTGAATGAACGATAACTTGCTGTGTTGCTGTGATAATTTCCTTATGAATGATGCATTCCTGATTCGAATCCCCGAAGCTGTTTACCGTGCGAAAAGCTGACAGTGTGGCGTTCAGTGCAAATTAAAGCTGAAGCCCTCCGCTCACTGTGCACACCTCAGTTCGTTTTCACAGCGTTTTGCTAATGGCTGATCTCCCACTTAGCTGACTAATTAAAGTGCTTCGGAGCCCGACAAGTGTTGAAAAATGATCAGCAATGGAAGAGATACAGAGTTCATCAAGATAATATGTAATAACTGCTGCAGCTGAGCACGTGCAAACATTAGTCGGGAGTTACTTTGTTTATTTCATGGCCTTTCCAGCCTGCAGTTCTCCAGCTAACCAGCTTAGAGATTTATAGAAATCAGCCCTCATCCTGGCTTCAGCACACTTCAGTATCAACAGCAGAAATTGTTCACATGGGTGCTCTCCCTCTAATTTGGATGAACACCTCTGACACTCTATTTGTTAATAACAGTTTTCGCAACACTCTGATTTGACCCTTTTTTCCCCCAAATGGTGGCCCATGGCAGCAGATGTAGCTGATGTACCTACCGCTGTCGCCATAGTTACCACAGCTACTGTCTTTGTTGTCATGGTTACATTGATAATAACACGGTTAACTTTGTTGAATCACCTTTCAATAGTTTCACCTGGGAATCGAACCTCCCGCTCCGAAAATGGGCTGGAAACCACAGGAGGACGGTGTCTGTGCCCCGCAGGAAACAAATCTGTGTGCTCCCGAGGCATCTTCTGCTGGCTGGAGACGTTAAAGGCAGTTTTGTTCACAATTCATCCTGATCAAGAGGCTAATATGACAATAATGCTGCTGCTTCTTAATATGTTGACGATTTGTTGTCTTTGTGGTTACTTAGCAACTGTCCTTTTAGCTCTGTTTGGTCCTCACGAGATCAAGAGCCGACAGAGCACCGGCTGCTCTGGCTGGCTAATGTTCCACCACGGACAGCAGCTAAATGCAAACGTGAGCCGGAGGAGGATGGTGAGATGGAACAAAAAAAAAAAAAATAAATAAAATTTTATCAATTAAATCAAAACTGTGATTAAAAGACTTTAACTTAAACACTTAAAGGCCAAAACTTTTCACACTACTTTTTATGTTTTGTTTCTTAGTTGTTTTGCAGTGCAGTGTGGGGTATTTTGAGCGTTTGACAACCATAGAGTCCTCATTTCAGATTCATATCTTGTAACACTCTGAGTGAAAAATAGATTTAATGCCTTACTAAGAAACATGACAGTCGAAAATGTCATTTTAAATGGGATACACTGGATTCATGGATTTTTATGTCATAGTGAGTTTGGGATCAAACCAATTATAATTTACTCAACGCTCCTTCCCTCTCCCTCTCTCTCTCTCTCTCTCTCTCACACGCACACACACACACACACACACACACACACACACACACACACACACACACACACACACACAGACATTAACTTGCAAGGCAACAAGGCTCCCAGCGCTGCATGTGCCTGCCTCCTGTCTCAATGCTAATTGAGACAAAAGCAAGGTTTCTGTCCAAGTGTGTGTGTGTGTGTGATTTCTACTGATTAAACACAACAAGCACAATAAGAAAACATTCATCAGTTGAGGGGCCAAGTAGGTGTTTTATCTCACTTATTCCTGTTAGTGTTGTTGTTTGGAGACTGTAATGAAGAAGCACGGTCATGCTGCAGCTTGTTCGGAGAGTTTAATTTGATTAATTTTAAATAAGGAGAAATAGAAATGTGCCAACACATTTTTCTGTATTCCCCCTCTCTCTCTCATGGTACTTGCTCTCTGTTTCAACCCCATGATCTTATGGGGGCCGTGGACGTGAGACATTAAGCTTTGTCTTCCCTGATCACAAGTCAGTCTCTTTCTGCGACTATATTCCAAAATCAAATTACTAATTTGATTTCAAGAGTAAACTGTTTCCTTCCAATCACGACTCAGTTGCGCAACTGTTGTTTGCAGCTTGTGCTTGGCTCATAGTTTCACAGCTTCAAGTAAACAGAGCAGGTGGGGGGGGGTGTGACATTTCAGCACACTCACTGGAACATACTGTTTAATGCTCAATAGTCACAGGAATGCCTTTTAAAGGGACATTCGGTAGGATGACTCTGATGATGTCATCATTGTTACCCCAGCTTGTGTGTGGTGAGTATATATTTTTTCTGAAACTAAAATGAGTGCCATTTGTCTCCGCCCACTTCTTGTAGGAAATGCAGCCACAATGTCCAGCTCCTTTGTTACGGCGTTAAATAAAAACCAGAAGTGTTTTTGGAGAGCATTATGATGTCACAGTGAAGCTGACCTTTGACCCAGTCAAGGTCAGGGTTAGGGTTAGGGTTAGGGTCTAATAAACGAGACAGGAAGGGTCTAATCAAAGAACCCGGTGGGAAATACTTCAAAGTAAAAGGAAACTAATAGACTATTTCACAAAAATAGAAATCTCATTTAGATGCTCCATATGCCCAAAGAAACACAAATGCAAACACAATCCTCTTTAAGACAAAATACATGAGCCTGAACAAAGCAGCAACATGCCGTCAGTCAGCACCTCAAAACAACAACAACAGCATGAAGAAAATGAAGAAGTCTATTTTTATCAAAACGGTGGGAGTTCAGTAGGCAGAGTGGCCAAAACATATGTTTTGTTTTAATCACAGCACACAATCATTCTGCAACCTGCCCATGGTTCTTATCAAACTTACACAACTGTCAAAGTTTGATGGTGCTGCAGAGGCGTCTCTGTCCTGATGCAGCCTTCAGCCTGAGAGGACACAACTCTGCTCTTCGTATTTGCCCTGTTCACCTGCGTTTCTGTCTTTTAATTTCTGGTGAATATTCAAATGAGATCCAACTTTAGCCCTGTCTCCGTGGCAGGTTGCTAAGCTACAGCCTGTGTCAGGAAGTGACAGGCGAACATAATTACGACCCTGGTTGACAGACACTGACTACAGTGTTCATTAGACCTACTCAGGCATTAAGACATCAGGGCTTTTTAAAGGACCGAAAACCTCGCACAACCTATTGTATCAAGTAATTACCACATAATCAATGGCGGATAAGAATTTAACCAATTAAGGTGCAAAGGAATCACCTCTTGTTCCTCTTTAGTGCTGACAGCATCATGTAATCGCTCAGCTTGTGCTGAACTAGTTATTTTCTTAGCCTTTCCTGGGACATCATGACACGAAAACACAATCAGAATTTATATTGTAACTAACTGGAGTGCCAATAGAATAGATTCATAATTCGATTTTACCTCCCTGTTGCTCTTTCATTCATTCTCAGCAGTAACCTGCTCTGAATTCATGGCCTTAATATCTGCTGTATTGCTGCTAATGAGCAGTGTTGGCATGTGTGTGCGGCCTCTCACTCTCTCTCTCTCGTTGTGTGTGTTGGTGTTGCTTTAGATGTTGACTGACAGTGATATTAGCACCTTTCCCTCAATGCCTTTCTTTGTCCCTCAATCAATCCATCCATCTCCTCGCCTGGCCTCAAGGGGATGCTGGGAAAATAAAGCTATTTATAGCGACCGGAGGAACGATGCTCTCCTGGTTGTGCAGAGGAAAAAGCACCCGGTACAAACAATATGCTAAATTGTTAATGCGATTCTATTTCTCCCTCTTAAAACTCATAAATGATAAATTCATCTGCTGTTTCTCTCGGTCAAAGACTTATTGTGCAACGTTCCAACAAAATAAAAATGGACTATATATCACACAGCATCCAATCTTGAACTAAAATATAATATTGAACATAAAAAAAAAAAACTATAAAAAGTAATAGCAATGTTTTTGTGTCAGATAATGAACTAATAAATTCAAGTGACTCCCTAAAAACTGTTTTCATTGGTTGAATGGCAACAGGCGGATAAGTCCATTTTTTTCAGTCAGCCTCTTCTCAGCCTCTGAGTGAAGGGTTTCCACATGAAAACGTTCCTCACTGCCAAAGTTAGAGCCGTTTCTTATTTCTGCCCTGCTTTTGTCTCTGATCTGAAACCTGCTTCTGCGCACCAGTCAGAATTTCCCTGCTTTCAACGGCTGACAGGTTGTTTTGCGACTGAAATGTCTCGAATTACAACAATCTTTTTTGAACCAAACTAATTGAAAATCAGCAATAATCACCGACACCGAATGACTGAAAAGCTTTTCGTTACGACGGGAGGAGGACGCTTGTCTCACGTTTCGCTTGCGTCACCGTGACAGGAAACATCTTTTTTTCATTTCAGCTCCAGCTGTTTTTCCTGTGAACGCACATTGGTGGATGCTGGACTAAAACCCAGCTGAACGTAGGCCAGGACTGGGGCTTCTGAACAGACCCAGTACAGACGCTGAGGGCTCATAAAGCTGCCATACAGCTTGTGAGTGAGCAGCTGTTCAACCTTGTAAAAAAAAAAAAAAAAGGAAAACTTGGCACAAATGAAAGAAAGAAAACAAATGAAAGAAAGGAAAAACACAAAAGGAAGGCAAAGTATCTTCTGTTGGCAGAGAAAGAGAAACCAAACAGAGACAGACAAAACAGGGAGGAAGCCACCACCACCACCTTAAGTGGAGAATCATGTGATCATTGCAGCTGAGGTGAATTTCCACTAATGAGGTCACAGTGACCTCCACAAAGTAACAGAAGAAGAGGGGGGGGGGGGGGTAGAAACAATTATCTTACCTCAGTAAGGATTCAAGAGAGAAAATATATGCTGGGACAGTTTGTAAAGTTTGAGGAAAGACACACTGGCTCGCTACATCTCAAATTCGAGGCCTGTCATTAAATTAAAAAAGAAAGAAAAGAAGAAACTGATTCGGCGTCTGCTCAAAGTACGAGTCTTCCCTTCCAACTGTCACAGACAAATTTCACTTTGCGTCAGTTAGCCGTTCCAGATGTTTTTTTTTTTTTTTATCCAAACCTGAAAGTGTTCTTGTTTTGCAAATGTATGCAGACAGAGTTAATTCAATCAGTCATTCATTCACGTGAATAAAATAAATTCATGAGCCAATTTTGTCCAGTCTTTAAATTGATGAGTGTTTTTATGAGACACCACCTGATGTCCAGGTGGTGATTGATTGGACAGCTGGAGGCTGCATATATACTTGATTACATCTATCCACGTCACTATGAGCCAGCTGTGTAATTAGCATAATGTTGGCACATTTGCTGTTGATATTTTATCTCACAAAATGGCTGATATGTTTTGAGTAATTAAAAGACTTTTGCCGCTAGACTTTTAATTCCCACTCTGTCCCGTAATTGACATAACTGACGATGAAGCCAGACGCTGTTGACAATCCGTCCTCCTCTTGTAGCCGAACACCAAAGTGACAGGTCGTCATCACATGAACCAGAAACACACGCAGTGTGTGAGTGGCGGAAAGAGTAAGACAAATTATGACTCGTGTGTATGACGTTACCACGTACACGGGCAGGAAACGCTGAGGTACCGACAAGACTTCCAATTCCTGAATGCAAATAGCAACAATAACGGGAACTTCAGCAAAGCGACAAGTCTCTTATTCCCACCGACCCCCCCAAGCCACAATGGAGCGTTTGCTTACTGTGTTTGCGTGACATCCTTGTGCACAGGTAACATCCTGCCTCCAGGTCATGACCTGTTCAGCCGAAAAACACAATAAACCAAGCTCTGTCTGCCATCCAGCGTTCCCGCTTTTCATGCCAAGCTCAGCTAAACGCCTCCTGCCTCCTACTGGATGATAATCATGGCCGTGGAGTTGAATTTTTATACCAGGAAGAAACTGATTCTGCGTATTTACCTAAAACGTTCAACTGTTTCTTGGAATTTCAAAATACATGTTATGAGAAATATTATGAATCCATCTCTACACTGTTAGCAACAACAATTAACGCATGAATGGTGACTAAAGTCCGGAGTCTTGGTGCTTTCAGTGGGAAGCAGCTGGACTGCTTATCTTGTTCGTTAGTTCCCAGCGGGGGTCGTGTGTTTGCCCCTCCCCCCTGGTTTCATGTGACACCTTGGGGTCACATATGGGATGACAACGTTCTTCCGTTTGAGATGTCAACGAAGAGGCCTTTTGGCCTGTTGCTTCCGACTCAACACTCCGAGACTATCTTTTAAGAAGTATTTGGCATCTCGGCAGAATCAGAAACACGTCTGACAACCACGCTGATGTTACTCATTTTAACCCAGTTCTTGTTTTAATGGAACATTTACTCCTTCACTCAAATGTCATTCTTCCATGTTTGCTGGGTGTTTTCGCAGCGGGAGTACTTTTATTATTAACATTAGAAAGCTAATAACTAAAAGCTAATTGTGTGTGAAAAGAGAGGAAAAGGAAGTCGAGAGAAAAAAATACTAGGAAAATGTTCAGCAAATAAGTTTAATATGAATATTTATTTAAAAATCAATAGTTCGATACAGAAATAGTCATCTATAATACGTATTATCAGACAATCAGTACTTCAGTCATGCTTTCTCTGATTAATCACTGTTTCAAAAAAGTACAAGATCTTTTTTTGTGTTTTTTTTTTTTTTTTATCCCCCATAATTGAACTTGTGCAAAGAAATTACACTGGAAAGCAATAGAAACACTGACACAAAATAGATAACAATTAATTCTTTTAAACAATTCATTTTTCTGAAGAAGGCATCGCACAATTCAAAGAAAAAAAAAATCTGTGAAAGATTTAAGGCCATTTAGTACAGTTAATTCTCATATAGATTTTTATTTCAAAACACTCCGTTTTTAACAAAAGGAACTGGTGCAATCCTTTGTAAAACTGTACATGCAAACATAGTGCACGTTGTTAAGAAGATATGACAAGCATACAATATATTATTTGGATAGCTTTAGTAAACAAAGATCTTATGTGTAACACTTCACATAGTCTATTAAAACTCTGTTATAAAGGCGCCTCACAGGCACATACAAACACTCGCTCACACGCAAAATATACTCGTATCAAACACACACATGCATACGCACACAAACACACACACCTGCAATTTCATGGGGTTTAAGGAAAAAAAAATGTATTTGTTGATATTTGTTTACCATAAACATAATAAACTTATCACTACAGCAGAAATTTGTGTGTATGGAGGCAAAAAACAAAAAACAAAAACGCCAAAATAATTCAGATCTTACAAATGTTAATACACATGGCATCTGTTTTAGTGATATCGATTTATCTAGAGTGACACAAAAATCATTACAATTTTGATGTTTTTTTTTTTTATGTGAAAATGTAATTATTTTGGATTTTAAGTCTTTCTACTCGAGTCCTTCTTGAATAACCCAATAGGACAGAAATTTGAATACGTTTAATGGTGTGGTTTAAAATTTTTATCTTGGATTTGTGATGTTTGGATTTCTCCAATCCAATTTTAGCAACTTAATCTATTGTGATTTAAGCAACTTGAATACATTCATTATTGATATTAGCTTTAATTTCAGCTCCATGACTTCAGTACAATTTATCTTGTAATGATTTCATTTTACAGATATCAATTTGCTCATTCCTGATGGCCTTTTTTTGCCTCCATACTTTGTCCTGCCTGGTTTTTTTTTTTTTTTTTTTGACAAATCTTGTATAGAAATTTGGTGAAACGAGCACGTAGTAAAAGATGCCATTTTGAAAGGTTAGGCTAGAATCAGGAGGTAGTCTGTCGTTCAAATAGCATGACAATGCCTTTCTGTGTGCTGTTTTGTGTCCTGGATTTGAGTCTGGTCGGTCGATTAACAAGAAAAACTATTAAAAAAACCCCACAAACAGACGCTTGAAGCAAGCACAGAAGCCGGCCAAGAGGGGATTCAATTTACTTTTTCGTTACCTCTCTTCCTCTGATATATCTTCTCTACAGGGCCAGTTTGGATCTTTGAGTTTACAAAAGAAATAAGATAAACCTCCAAATAAATAAAAATGCAGCATTTATCTATTTCAATGGTTTTGCCATTATAGCTTTATCTATTAGCTTAGTAGCTAATTTAAACATAACCATAGGTAAATTTAGATATTACTGTGCTGGTATTACTAATTCAGTTTGCTAATCAATGACTGAAGAGAAAATACTTAAGTAGTAATAAGTTGCAGTTTTTCTGCTTCAAAGGTCTCAGTTTTATCTGAAATTGTCTCCACACAAAAGGGACTAATATCAAAAGCTAGTCCAAGTGGAAATTCCACCTCCCCCAAAATTCCTCCTGTCCTTTCATTGAACAAACGCAGAGCAGAGCCAACTCTGACCCCCACAGTGTTGGATCTTTACCCATTTAGAGGAAGAGAGTTTTAAGGTAGAATCTACTGAGGCAGTAACGAGCTCCTTATTTTGACCTGCAGGCCTAATGATGTGTCCACCTATGGTATGAACACAGCAGGAAAGCTACAGGAGTGTGACTGCACACAGTACAAAACACTCACACACACACACACACTTGCACACACGGCTGTTTCAGCACTCTGCTACAATAGCAATACAGAGGGTGACTAGGGGAAATGAAAAATGAGCTTAAGAATGTCAAGCAATTACAAAAGGCAGCATTGTTAAAAAAAAAAGTAAGGTAAAATAAAAAAAAAAAGAATGCCTTTTTATGGCCAAGGTGTCTGGTGTCTTTTGGGGTTTGTAAAATTAATCTGCATGTCTGACAAATAAAAAAAACTCTAATCTGATTCATCTGATAATTTTAGACAAAAGCAGTGTTCTCACATGCTATTTCTACATCACAGGGTGATATATAAGTTATATGGTGAAATATATATAGAATGTATTATTATATAAGTTTTTTGTGTAATATTTATTGTGGTTCTGTGATGACACTAAAACTGTTTGTGTATTACTCAGACAGTTGATTCCTGACTATTACACAGTGTCTGCTGAGTCATCACAGTTCTGACACTGTCTGGTCTGATTTTGTAGTGAAATAAATTAAAATAATAAAAAAAAAACATCTGCAGATGTCAGACTTACTTTAAAATGCCTTGTTTTGGTACGATGAAACAACAGTTTAAGTGTTGATACAACAAACATAGTGCAAGCTTGACTGTGAGCTACCATCACTGCTACGTAAAAATAATCCTTCACATGTTTGGTGCTGCAAAGTAATTAGTTCACAATAAACGTTCAAATGTTTGCGTAAGACTTTTTGGACATTCTTCCTCGTGCTGTTTTAAAGAAATCTCATACAAACACACAAATCTCATTCACATTATCATGACCACGCATCACAAATCCTCTCATTCCCCATGAGACAGAGTCATTTAGAAACGATCACTCGATGTTCAATCAGAAACCGACGTTATCGGTAAATGACAGAGATCATGCAAATCATCCTTTTACATATGATTGGCACATTAAAATATGCATCATAAAAACAAACATATAAAAAGCTGTATCAAAGGTGCAATTAAAAAAAATACACACCAAAAAGAAAGATCTGAATGGAACGAAAAGCAAACATAGGGAAAGTGTGTTTTTCTCTGCATTTTTGACCACTGGGCTCTTTTTGCTCAAACAGTCTTCTGTTTGAGAGCAGCTGCTGTCATTTTAAATATGGGGCAGGGATATGGGTGTTTGACAACATCATGTGACAAAACCCCTGGGCACGTGGGCATCCTATTGCCAAGGCAGTTTGGAGGACAGGGACAGAGGTAGAGTAGCCATGTTCCCATTCAACAGTCAAGAAATGCTACAAAGTGCATCATTTGAATCTGAAGCAGAAGAAAAAAAATATTGGTCTTGGTATACTGAGATTGTTAATGAGGCCATATTTAATTGCTTCCTTAAAAAGGCACAACAGATGCATGTGTAGATAGCAATCATAACGCAGACCTTAAATGGAGGTATCACGCCTCTAATTTATATTTCATATCCGATTAATCAATTACGCAATTGAAACACTGATTGTGTTAGCTGAACTAAAACTTTGTTTTAGATGCGTAAATAGGACCTATGTGTTACATTTTTCATTCACCTCCTCTGAGAAAACTTTGGCAGAAAAGATAAGTAGAAAACAGTTGGATGGAAACACAGCTAGTAAAAGTGAAATATAAAAGAGAGGAAAGAAAGAGAGAGAGAGACAGATAGACGGAAGGAGGCTGTAACAAGAGACAGACAAGAGACTCAGGCCTGAGAGCAGTGCAGACAGACAGACAGACAGACAGGCAGACAGGCGAAGTGACCAACAGAAACAGGCTGACAGACACTCTCCCCCCCACAGACAGACGGACAGATGAACTGAAAGACAGACAGATGGGTAGAAGAGGTAGTGCAGGGCCACTAAATGCATGCACTTAACCGAGGCTACACTCATGCAAAAGGTTTATACAAACACTAGAGTACAGTACGGTACGGTACAGTACGGAAGGGCTACCAGGACCTGCACTGCTGCTACCTGACACAGCTGTCAGGAGGGAGAGAGAGAGGGGGAGGGAGGGAGAGTGAGAGAGGGAGAGAGAGAGAGGAGGGAGGGAGAGAGAGAGAGAGAGAGGGAGAGAGAGAGAGAGGGAGAGATAGAGAGATAGAGAGAGGGGGGGAGAGAGGGGGAAGAGGGAGGGAGGGAGAGGGAGGGAGGGAGAGAGAGGGAGGGAGGGAGGGAGAGAGAGAAGAGAGAGAGAGGGGGGGGGGGAGGGGGAGAGAAAGAGAGGGGAGAGAGGAGAGAGAGAGAGAGAGAGAGAGAGAGAGAGAGGGGAGATAGAGGGAGGGGGGGGAGAGAGAGAGAGAGAGAGAGAGAGAGGGAGAGAGAGAGAGAGGGGGGAGGGAGAGAGAGAGAGAGAGGGAGAGGCAGAGAGAGGGAGAAAGAGAGAGAGCTAGAGAGAGAGAATTTTATAATAGAGATAATTACAGAATAAGCTTCATATTCAAACTATGTGGATATAAAAATATCAACAGTAAAAATCCTTGTTAGCATTTACTGTAAACAATGAGTGAGTCAGAGAGGGAGAGAGAGAGAGAGAGAGAGAGAGAAAGAGAGACAGAAAGACGTTTTACATGTCCAGTTATTTACAGAAGAAGTTGGTGTTCATCTAGGATCAAGTGATTCCTTTGCTTTGTCTGGAGACATTCTGCTTGCCTTAGATCGGGCCTTCTTTAGAGTCCTTCTCCCTTCCTTCCTCCATCAGCTGGATCAGACAAGCGAGATCATTTCCAGCTTGAATCCAGACTCTCCAAGCTCTCCTGTCCAGGTTTACCAGGCAACATAAGAAAGAACAATCCAGACACTAACAGGAATGCTTGACAGTGGAAGTAAACAGACTCTCATTGGCTTTTCCCGCCCCGAAAGCGTCACTCTCTTGGTCCGGCATGCAGCTTCCTGAACACAAGAAAGACCACCGTGATCCACGACAAAAAGGCATGGAGAGCGGCTTTAAGGTAATGGAAGTATTTTGCGCGTTTTGTCAGTTAAGTCTCCCCTGACTTCTAAAAACCTTTCTCCACACTGCTACTCATATCATGGTTTGGAGGGGTTGGCTTGGCGGAGTGTAGGGGGGAGGTGCTGGCGACGGCTTGATCCCACGGGTCTTCATGTAGGACAGGAACTGGTCGGGGATCTCAGCCAAGACGTCTTTGGCAAGCCGGGCCATGCTCAGGATGTGGTTCCCCGTCCGGTCAATGTAGTCTCTGAATGGGACGAACTAAGAGGGGGCAGAGGAAACTTGAATTAAAATGACAATTTGAACTTGGTGGAACTGGATGTTCTACTAATCTGAAGGTTTTAAGTTTCATTCCCAGAGTCTGCATTTCAAAGTTTGTATGTAGCGTCTATTGAGCTTTGAGCGGTCACTATGAGAAAAAATGCTACAGAAATGCAGTTCACTCATTTTGCAGCTCTAATGTCATTTGCAATTGTTAGCTAACTAGATTTCTATCAACATTACTGAGCTTTACTTTGAAGGATTTTGGGACATCATTATTACAGGTTGCAGTTGCAGGTCATAATTAGACCAATTCACAACTAGCATGTGCTGTCGGTGTTACCTGGTTTGCATTGGAACGCTTAAGATGAAAGTTAAATAACCGTCTTATAATACTGGGACTAACTAACTCTACACTGCAGCACAAAGACATGGCTGCGTCTCCATTTTAATATATATATATATATATATATAGTCAACGGGTAAAGATGACAATTTTTATCTGGGACATTCAGCTTTTGTCTCAGTCTGTCACCACAACATCATGAATTTAGTCATTAAGGGGATATTTCTGTGCCCTTTTACGCAGCTCGAGTTGGGAAAGATAAGGACCCTGTATCAAAAATAACTGAATTTCAAGTGGTAAATTTGCCACTATTATCCCTGTGAAGTGCATATGTTACGAGCCAAAATGGAGACCTGAAGAGGTGGAGCAGCTCTAGGGGCTTAGAGAATGGTCAGCTGAGAGGGGAGGAAATGAAGACAAAATGGGGGGGGATTACAGAAAAAAGAACAGAAAGAGCAGAAACAGTAAAAGGTGTGGGAAAATGGAAGAGAAAAAGAGTAGAGGAACAACAGAAAAACATCAAAAAGGCAGAAAAGGAAAATAATCTAATTATATCATGTGATCTGTCCTCTTTAGTCTGACATGAGCTGAAGAGGTGCTTGTGAACCTCAGCATTATTTTAGCAAAAAACAAAACCACCTCACCGGACTGGATCACTTTCATAATTAAGCAGTGCCAGAATCGCCCTATTTTCTGGTGACCGGTTTTCGAAAATTCCAACTTTCTAGCAAATAGCTGGTGCAGCATCAATTAGATCTGCGGGGTGACTGATGTGAGCAACAAATCTAGACAGAAAGGATACTGCACGTCGGCGATGTTAAGTAGTAACTTGAAAATATTAGGTAGTGAAATCTGCTAATGGCATTTGGGATGGCTGGTATGTGAAACTGAGCAGAGAAGATGGGCACAGAGCCCGCAGAGCCCTGTAGCATGAGATCGGCTCTTCACTTCAATTACAACTTCGACTTGGATGTGGCTCTTGGCCATATTTTGATAAACTGTTTAGTCCTAAAAACTATGAAGATAAAACTTCACAGCCTCGCTGCATTTAGAATGTTCAATTGTTGTGTCACAAACCTGCACAGGTTATATGCTTTCACACAGATGATACTGTTGCACAAAATGGGGATATGAGGAGGTTTACTTAATGAGCTGTTGTCAGCTAGTCACAGAGTCATACGAGAGGCCAACTTGTGCTGGAAAATGTGAACCTCACTATGTCACTCTGGGTTATTAGTTGGCTGATAATGAGAGTCTGCAGGCAGAGCTGTTTTAATGTTCATGTACTGAAACTTAGTTTTACAACATCTCGCTGCTTTTTTTTTTTTTTTTCCCTTCCCCTGAGTGCCTGTGTATGTGTATGCATATGTGTGTATGTGTGCTTGTTAAAAAGCCAACTAATGAGTTAGTCGCTTTTTCAGGATGAGGGAGCAAGATATGACAGTGGCAGTATAAAGGTCATGGAGGAGAAAAACCTGCCTTCACTGTGGCATAGCCAAACAAATGGCTCTCATGTTTGCATTTCTGCTCTTTACCTTACCACAGAAACAAGAAAATTATCACCTGTCAGTGTGGGCTGATCCTGAACTAAAACACAAATGAGGATAATAATAAAAACAAGAACAAAGGGAGTAGATGTATAGGCAAATGTGCTGGATGAATCAAAGGGCTTAATAAAAACGTGACATTGCATTTGCATTTGACACATCTATTCATGCTTTCTAGTTAGTGGGGAACCATCTAATTCACGTGGCATGGTGAAAGGACCTTGATGTGGCTCCTAGCTGGCATAAAAATTTGAGCTTTTTTTAGTTTTGGCTGTAGCACTTCACAGGTCTCATCTAAGTGACTGACTGACTACACACCTCACACTGCCCTGCAGGCTTTTAAAGCCAGGGGCCGGGGGTCAGAGTGGGCAATTTCGCTTCATACCTTTAATGAGAAAGTGAGGCTGAGTGAAAGATGGAGAGACAGACATGTGGCGAACTCTCACAGTTACGAGGAGAGCATGCCATTATATGTGTGCCTCTCAGCCTCTGTCCTGCCATATGGGGTCTGGTGTAGCATAGAGGTGACCAGTTGTCCGTCTACATGGATGGAGCTCAACAGCCAGGCCAGGACTCAGGTGTTTTAAACCACTCACCTTTAAAAACACACTGACAAGGCTTTGGTCTAATCATGGACTTCCATAGAAATCTTCTCTGCTCTGATTGCTTGGAAATTGCCCAACATTTTCCAACATTTACTTAATATGTTTTGCTACTTTTGCATATATTACACGTACATTAGTATGAGTGGCAGCCTTTACCAGTTTTGTGCCTTTGGATTGACTAACTGATTTAATGTGTTCATTGGGAGAAGGGGGGCAGAGGCCATGTGAGCTTGGTGTAATTTTTCATTTCTGTCTAAACAATCACGAGTCCGTACCTGAACAATGTCTCTCTCAGCATATCTTCCTCTGGACGAGATTCTGACTTCATCGCCGTCCAACTCAATCATGGCTGAGGCGAATAAAAAAGATAAAGAATGTTGTCAGATAGGCAGGAATAGAAAATGCAAACCCTGCGATACGTTTTACTGCTCGAGCAAAAACTGCAATCATTACTATCAAATACACAAGATCTTGTTGACTTACCATCAAATTCTGCAGGTCCTACCCCCACAATGATGATTGACATTGGCAGACAGGCGGCCTGCAGGAGAAGAAACGCGCAATAAATATTCAAAATATATTTGATACGTAGCTTAAAAATTATTACTTTCTTTATAAAAACTGTGTTTCTGCTCAAGTGGGTCATCAATGGGGCTGAACTTCTATTGTGTTACAGGTGCAGCCCTCCACCCTCAGTTTACATCTTCACTGATCATGGTGTATATCAATGGTGTCAGCATGTAAAATAGATATAATATGTGCAAGCAAGTGTGTGAATTTTTAACGTGCGTATTTCCATCTCTTGCCATGCTGCTTTGGGTCGGGGAATCGCAGTGAGTTATATGACAGAAATGAGAATCAAAAACATTGGCTTGACACACTGACAGCTTACAAATGATGTGTTTGTGTTGTGTGTGTCTGAGCATGTTCAATTGTCAGGGTGTGCATTACAGTGAGACGCCAGCAGTGTGTGCTGAGTTATATGAGTAATGTGCTGACCTCAGGCAGCAGAGCAATAGATGATCTTATCAAAAGATCTCATCAATTTTTTGCTCCCTTTGCTACAGCTCCTCTGTACATCTCTAGTGCCCTTTGGTCCTATTTTGTTTTCACTCTTCACTTATCTCTGACACCTCCTTTCCACATTGCCTCCATATTTTCTCTCCTTGCTCATTCCTACCAGCCCCCTGTGCTTTCAGGGGCCTGAAATGGATCAGTGTTGTCACAAAAATGATTGTTCCCCCTTTGCTATGACTTGACAGTGATCGTCTAGTTATCATTATTTCTTCTAAAATTAAACCAGTTGACGTGAAATCCATTTTTCCCTTTTGTTCAGGGTGCTGCAGAGAAGGAACAGGTGTTCCTAACAGCCAGAATAGATGCTTACGTTGACAATGGACTCCTTGGTCTGTGCCATGTCTGAGATGACCCCATCAGTGATGATTAGGAGCACAAAGTATTGGGAGCCATCCTTCACTGAAGCAGCATACCTACATACAAAAAAAAACACACAAAACCATATTTGTCATTATTTCTGTGCTGTCATGATATGCTTGGTTTATTATGACTATTCAGAACATTAGCATATCGAGCTTTATTCAGCTTTATCAGTTATCTGTTTCTGGGTCGCGGGGGGTGCTGGAGCCAGTCCAACCTCACACTGGGACCTGTCCCCATCACAGGGTCAACACATAGAGACAGACAGAGACAAACAACCACTCACACTCAGACCTACGGACAATTTAGAGTCACCAATTAATCCAAACATGATGTCTTTGGACGGTGAGAGGAAGCTCACGTAAACACGAGGTGAACATGGAAACTCCGCTAACCACTATGCCGCTGTGAGTTTTAATTAAATTCTCAGCTTGTTCTCAAATAACTAAATAGAATGAAGAATTCCACCACCCTGAAATGTATTTTTTCATTTTATACATTTCACTGACCTACCACACTGAAGGATCTTAATCTGTCAAATGCATCTTTCTCTACATCCATCGTCATGTCAATTCAACACATCCTCTGACTAAATTGGCTTTATTTTTCTCCTGTGAAGTTGATTTTGACCTTTCACTCCCATGTGAGTCACAAACTGATTGTTACTGATATTTAGACACTGAGATCATTTCACTTTCTTTGGCTTCTGCTAAATGTCACCTTTCTATATGAAGTGGTGAGATCTGCACATATGATGGTCTGTACCCCACTGATACTGAGGTGCCTCGCACTGTTAATGTTAATCAGCTCGTCATCGAGCTCTGCTGAGGTCTGAAGAGGAGCCACTCATTTGAATCAGGCATGTGTCGGAGCAGGAAACATCTAAAACACACAGGAGAGTAGCTCTCCAGGACCGGAGTTTGAGACCCGTGTTGTATCAAAAAATGAGAGAAGTTATGAAAATAGTGATGTTGATCAGCGGTCGGATGAGACAAGGGGTGGGGACTTGATAACGGGCAAAACAGTTGCAGAAAAATGCATGTATCTCCAGCAGATCGTTTTATGTATTTATTTTTATGTATGATAGTTTTAATGCATCTGGCACCGCAGATTTTTTGAGTAGAAACAAAATTAATAAGATACAGTTTGGCTGAGTGAAGGTAATGGGTTCATGCAAACTGCTGTGCTGCGTCAAATATTCAAAGCAATTTGTGCTTCAGAAAAATCAACCTTACATCCAGGTACTCCATTTGGTTGCTAGTTAATATTTGATTTTTGTGGAAGTACCTGAACGAATGAGAGGCTAACTCCTGAGTTCAACATTATGACTGACAGTGGGATTGAGCTTCTCATCTCTTGAGTAACCATATAATTAAACTGCCTGTGTCAACACAGAAATTATCAAGGAATTAATAATTAGTTTGTACCATAAGAAAACAGAGTCAGAAAGCAGGAGACAAAAGAGATAAGTTCAAGTGGGTTTGATGAAAAGAGCGGCTGAGTCCTGCCTCTGTGAAACGGCCTGTTTTCTCTTGAGTGCGTTTGCCTCTTTACCAGAGTTTTGCTGTTTGTTTTTTGGTTTTTTTTTTCGGACTAGATCACTGTACGCTTGACTTTCCTGCTGCGTGAATTAAGATCACATCGAAACACAGAAACAGGGGAAAAAAGAAACGAAACAAGCAATCAGCTGCTAGGTAGTTTCTCAGTTTTTGTCCTTCTTGTGTACTTCCTCCCTTCCTGTCACTCTTGTTAGCTGCCTGGCAACACTCTCTCTGCAGACAGCTTATTAGAGAAAACCTGAGAACACATGTTGAGTGTCAATCACAGAGTGAAATTTACTGAATGTTTTTTTTTTTTTTTCCACACGTTCAGAAATGATTTTAAGTTCATTATATAAACAGTGATAGCAAATAGTCTGGTGCAAAGTTCTTTTAATTCAAAGGTTCTGAGGAAAAAAAGAAAAAAAAAATCGATGAAGACAAGTACTGATGGGAAGATTAAGAGAAAAAAATGGAGGCTCTTTTGATGTTAAATACAGTTATATGTGAGTTACCTGGCCACGTGGTTGATGACAGGGGAGAAATTGGTGGGCCCGTAGAGTTGAACTGACTTCAGACTCTGGTAGTAGGCCTCCATCACACCTTCGATACCCGCGCAGTAGGGGTTCTGAGGATTCCCATTCTGAATTTAACGAAAGATGAATCAGAGATGTCTGATTTGTAAGCCTGACACAGGGAACAACTCCACTCCTTCTTCTAATCCTTCCTTTCTATCTAGGTCGGTCTCACCAAGGCAAACTCATGGGAAACCCGTCCGTCGGGGGGCAGCTTGGCCCCGAAGCCCAATGCGGGGAACATCTTATCACTGTCATAGTCCTGGATGATCTCCCCCACAGCCTTGAGGGCCATGGCGTAGGCATTCAGCTGATAAGGATTCATGTAATGGAGTGAGGTGGGCTGGGCTGGGTTACCTGTTTATGGCAAAGTAAGACACATACAGACACAGAAAAACACAATTAGATCTTATTTATGTCCAGCAATGTTGATTTATTTAGTGAGATGTCAAATTAGTATGATATCATTCTCATTACAAGCTACCATGGTTACAGTTTAAGGAATAACATGAACTTCCTTCCAACAGGTGAATCATCTATGTTCTGAATTTTTTTTTTACATATTCGTAAAAATGCAGTATATTTTATTGTTTTTACAAATGAGATCTTTTGTTTTGAGAAGGAAGGCAAACTTTGCATGAAACATTTAAGGTCATTTATTTAAAAGCAAAGAGACAGAGAAACAGAAAGCATGTGTGACAAGCAGTTAAAACCGCCTAATACACCTCTACTGGTTTACCATTAATGATTCTCTATAACACCGCAACAACATGTGTGGCTCATCTAATTCCAAAATCACTGGATCATTGACAGAGCTGAATAGGCTGTTAATTAACTTAATGTAGTTGTAAATGCACTTGTCCTCATCTCCCTGTGCATGTCTTTTAATCAACATAACTCACTTTAATTACAGAACTCTATGTGATGATATTAATGTTAGGTATCGACGTTTTAGTGACAGCCCGTAAAGAATATTTTACATCTGCCGCCTAAAAGCTCTCATTTGATTTAATAGGACTTGGCGCTATTGCTGCTCCCTGTCCTGCTAAGAGCGAACTCAAGGGAAGCTGTATAACGTAGTCCTTCATCACAGCCATAATAGCATGTTACTGCACTCAGCTTGAGGTGCCAGGTGGGTGTGGCGGGAAGGGGTATTAGAAAAACACTTGATTCTCCATCAACATGCATTTGTGTAAACACTCCCGTGGCTATTCAGTGCTCTTTGTGTGTCTCCTGTGCCTATACTTACCATTGGAAGCTGTGAAGTCAATGGCCACGGTGAAGTTAATCTGAGTCCTTGGAAATCATAAACAGAAAGATGATTAATTAAATAAAAAACTATTTCTCTCTCTCTGCCTTGTGATTCAACAAGAAAGATGAAGACATGAACTGCCGACTTAATCAGATAAAAGTGATAAATGTTTGAGAGTACACTTCCTGCTGGCCTTTGGCGTTGACACTAATGAGTTAGTGAGTTACTGGGCTTTCACATCAAACACAAACACAAAACACTGTTTTTAACAGCGAACACAGCTACGGCCTCATTATCAAACGCTGTCACCCCAAAACTCTACATGGTGCATCCACAGAAATTCTGGCAAACAAAAGGTAATACTTTCTGCAAAAAATTAGATTACACGACCAACATCTTACATCAACACCGTACTGATTTTATAAAGCTAGTAGTCAAGACTTCTGGATCGTTGTGATGTCACAACAAAGCAGTCACCACGCACCACCCAAATTTGCAGGATTTGAGTTTTCGGTTGCATTTTTGTTCAACCAGTCATTGGCCCGCAAAGTAAATGAATGGTCAGCCATCTGATATTTTTTGGAGGGCTTTTCACTCAAAAGAACAAATCTTACATCTCATGGCGGCAATAGGAGTATTACAAAAATAGAGAAAATTAATCTGCTAGGACCACTAATATCTATGCCAGATCATGTAATGTCTGTATAGGTTATTATACAGGTTATCTTATCTTATTCAAATATCATAATATATATATATATATATATATATATATTATGATATTTGAATGAGCAGATGAAGCAAAGTCAGTCTCCCTGGGAATAAAAATTTCTTGCCCAGTCATCCAATACTTAAAGAAATATTTTTCTCTAAACCAACTTTTCCCTCTGAATATTTTATTTAGAAGACAATTTCCTGATTTGAGTGATGTTCTCACACAAATATTCAGTTTGCATATCCTGAGAGGGCAATTAGAAAACTAAAATCTGAAAACAGGATCAGAAAGAGATGAAACAAGGAAAAGAACACCACAGCACCCAGCACAAGTCTGTGGCACATCTCCCTCAATCAAAACATTTCCTTGTCTTGTTAACCTGGAGGAACCGGAGATGGATAAGCGTTCTGTCAACCTGCCACCGCTTTTTCACACCAATCCTCACCTGCTGCTACACACGCACGCGAACACACACAACAGCCTGCTTGTCTATTTATGCACATCTTGTGTATTCAGATTGTGTAAAGCAGCCAGTAGCTTGTCATCTTTGTCACCTCAGCAGGCCATGTGAAGCGTAGGCACTGTGCCATCCAGGGGGGACAGAAAGGAGGCAGAGACAGGGGGAGACAAAGGAAAGAAAAAGTTCAAGAGGTATGTAATGATCTGAAGTCTCTTGAAGAGAGCTGGTTTATGATGGAAGGCTAAAAAAAAAAAAAAAACAAGCTAGATCGAGTAAAACTGCCTCCTGGTGATTTAATCAAAACTGGTCATGTCTCTTCAGTTTGAAAGAATGTCCACCAACAGACAAACTCCTAGACCTCAGCATCCAACAATGATTAAACAATGGATAGATTGAATTGGAGTGATTATTAAAATGGTCTGATCCAAAAATTACGGGAAAACGCTTGGAGCTTTTCTAGAGGACAGCTGCAAGGACAAGAGGAACAGGAGAGGGGAGGTTTGAGTGAATTCTGGTCCAGTTCCCCACACTGGCACAGATAAGCTTCAAGCTTCAGCCAAGTAGCCTAAATTATACATGTTCGACTTTCTGTCCTGCCGAACCTCTGTCACACGCACACGCATATTGGCTGAATGAATTTCACAAATTAGCTGTTGAGGCACTGTTACTGATCCACATTATCAATTCTCTGCAGCCTGACTGTAATTATTTTATGGTATCAGGGAGTACAACTCAGTCACGCAGTGACTTCAAAGTCAGTGTCACAGTTTGTTGAAATCATCCCGAATGTCTGACATCATCATTTTGACTCCTAATGGGGAGAATATTAATATCCAGAAAAGAACACGAGACACTCCCTGAAAGGTCAAACAGATCCTCTGCATTAATCAGACAAGAATTTGTGTGAGACATCAGTTTCTTGACTTGGAATTTTCCCTGGTGATGTGTGTTTCTGAATGCCACACACACACACTGGCCTTTTAGGAAAATAATGTCCATCCATTTCTCTTTTCTTTAATTTGTTCAAACCGTTTCTTACCACGGGCAGCATCAATCTCTAAGTATTTATGTATACTTCTGCATTACCTTTCCATTGCACTCCTCATGCAGTATAAACATTCAAAGCAGCTGACTCACACACACACTACACTCACGTTGTATAACATTAACCATTTTTATATTTATGATATATTGCCTATTTGTGCTTATCAACTGTTTTAAGTACCTCCCAAAGGGACGCACCTATCTACCTGAACAGCACTAGAAGATCTTGAGCTAACGCGTTCAGACCATGAAGGCAGCAAAATGTTCTGGCCTCCATGATAAGGGATTTCTACAGGCAGTCATCTCAACCACAACATCACATCACGGAGTTTTAGAGGAGAGATGTGAGTGCAGCCTACCTTAAAGACTAAACCTTATCATTCTGTGTCCTTGAGATAGAGAGAAAAACTCTCCAGCCCTTTAAGTTGCAAGCAGCTTTATCGTGCTATGTTTTTTCTTTTTTTTTTTTTAATTGGCTGTGATTCACCTCTTGGCAAATTCACTTGAACATTTTGGCTTCAGGCAGAAAATACTTCTAAGCTCACACCACCTTTTCACCTGTTCCCCACCCGGCTAATATGCAGTAAGTTGTACATTTAATTCTGTAATGCTGGTTACACTAACACTAACTAAGTTAACGAAAAGAGCAAAGTCAGTTTCACAAAAGTAAAATCTCCTTTTATTCCTCAAAATCAGACTTTTTTGTTCTTAAAACCTCTATTTAAACCTTGAAGTGTTTGAGTGAGACGGCACATCCATTATCATTCCTACTTCTGGCCAACTCCAGTGAGTAATGGTTTGCACATTTAGTATGCTGCTGCCATTTCTGTCCATCTTTTTATCAGGAGGCACGTACATATTCTACTAAAAGTGACCATGACAACTAACTACCCAGAATGCTCGCACAAAGCAAGAACATGATTGTTGTGCTTTGTGTGAAGGGAAATACCAAATAAGTTGCTGATTTTCTGTAACTCACGGATGTTCACTTGCTGCTAAAGCCCACAGTGACTAAGCAAGGAACCTTTATGACAAAATATCCAAACCAGAGAGGGCGAGTGGGGGTTCGGCTCTACATCCAAATAAGCTTTCACTGCAGAGTGAATAGGCTGGATGCTAAACTGTTTCCTAAATATGCCAAGCATCTAATTAGACACATCTCTTCTGCATCCCTAGTGACTTGTTCCTGCATTAAAAAAAAAAACTTTTAAGATGACTGATATCAGCACTTAAAGAACAACCAAACACTCTTCAGAGTTAGTCTCAACAGTCTATGTACAGTTACTGGAAGTTTTTAAATTGTGCCGTTTAAGACAAAATGTTCACAGTACTTTATGTTTAAGTGCCAGAGGGAGATGTAGCCATGAGTGCTCAGAGTGGCCTAAAAACGGCATCAGAAGTTGTCTGGCATGACTTCTGATTATATACAAACAGTTTTTGGAGGGGAAGGGTAGGTGAGGACAGGCGAGGAGAGGAGAGGAGAGGAGAGGAGAGAGGAGAAGAACATAGCTCACACCTGCATCAGGTAAAATTAGTCTGGACATTGATATGACATATATACTTGTTCATTTACCAGGTAAAAGGTCTGAGTTCCTTTAAAGATTTGATCCTTTACCAATCTTTGACTTCATTCCTGTTTATCTAATGATAACCTCTCAGAATGACTTCAATGCAAGCAGCTCTCGTTTGCTTCTATTCTGGTTTCAATACTCAATTCACAAACCAAAACAAGGGGAAACAATATCTGTCACTATGAGTGATGAGGCTCCCTCCAATTTCTAAGTACACAATGAAAGATATTGCCAACAGTTTTTCATTTTTATCCTCATGCTCATGAATTTAAACCTCTTTGTTGCGATCCATGGGTGGTAATAATGCCTTTTAACGGGGCATGAAAAGACTGAGAGCCGCAGATGCTCCGAATTGAGATGGAGCCTTCTCAAATCAGTCATTTATGCTAATGCTGCCAGCAGATCATGTTCCTCATTAGGTCCAAATGAACAATTAGATGATTGGTTTGAAGCAGCAAAAGGATCTGTCAATCCAAAGATTAGAGAGAAGAAGGAGAGAAGACGTAAGGGGAGGACAACTGAGAGGAGAAACAAGGAAGTGAAAAGGAAAGACCAGCAAAGCCACAAAATATCTATGCACACAGTCGCACCAGAGACAAGGAAGAAAGTACTTTGTGTGTGCATGCGTGGGTACATTCTTGGGTGTATGTTTGTGGTCATTATGCAACTTGAGTGAGAGCAACTGGACCATTACAGTCCATTTAGAGACAGCACTTGGCACTTAATTTAGCTGTACATTTGTGTAACAAGAGCCGATACAAAGACAAATGCAATATAAAACTCTTCCTGGGAGTGTCAACCTTTTCTCTGACTGATAGTGCTGCTGGGAATGTAGGGAGACAAGATGGTGGGATTTCTCCATTAGAAGCCACAAAGCTAAAAACCGTATGCCAGCTCACTACAGTTAGTCAAACCAGTAATGGAATCTATTTTACAAACTGATCAAACTCGGCACATGACTTAAACGTGATCAGTATACACACTAGCTCACCAGTGCATTTCTAATTCTCTATTCTATTCTAAATCAATAGCATATTGATTGGTGTTCTTACTCAGGAAGCAGTTTTACAGATTGTGAATAACACAAGCTATGAACTAAAAACAGTCAAAAAGTAAAAAAAAATAATATAATATAATATATATATATAATAAAAATAAATAAAAATAAATAAATAATCATTTCCTGTGTTCTAGAAAGTAAAAAAAAAATCTATTGCTATTCTGTGTGGCTTATGAAATGTTTACTACCGCCAATGACTAAACTTTCTCTGAGTCGTCAGGCTGTTTTCTATTGTGTCTCATAGCTGCACTGCACAGCAGATAGTTGTTCTTGTTTGCCGTCATATCCAACAAATCTTTACTTCTCAATGTGTGTGTAAAAAAAAACCAAAACAAAACAAAACAAAACAACAAAACTACTGAGTGCTGGCTCTTATTAGTTCATTAGTCCTCGAGTTGTTGCTCTGTGTTAACGTTGCTGAAATTATCCTGAACAGAGAAATGAATTGTTGGATATGAGATTAAGTGTGTTTTATTCTTCTACGTGTTTTGATGAACTATTTATTTCCACCATAAATCAAAATTAATCAAAAATCAATCAAAACTTTTTTTTGTTGTTGTTTTTGATCAGAAATATATTCCAACATTTCCTCTTTAAAAGCCAGGTGACTCTTTCCGTAACCCCATAAAGCAGGAACAAAATAATAGTTTTGAGTATGTTTTGACGTGTGAAAGAATGAATGAAATGCCTACTCCGCTAATTTGATTCAAGGACAACAATGATTATATTTATTGATTTATGTCCACAGTTTTCAAGGAGAGTAAGGCAGACCAACCATCAAAACGTTTATCGACCAGTATAGACAGCCAGATACCAAGGTCTAAAACTGTTCGCTTCTCTCAACCAGCACCACCTGAGTTAGTTCGCCTGCCTGATTTTATTAACCTCTGCCCGGCAGACAGCGCACAGCACAGCTCCCCCAAGTGGTCAGGGGTTTACAGCGAGCAAAAAGTAATAAGTAAATAAAATAAATGAAAATAATACGCATGAACAGAAATGATTCTTAAATGTGGAATTTTTTCCTCCAGGTGGTTCACACACACACACACACACACACACACACACACACACACACACACACACACCCTTCCCCTTGACAGTCTCCCCCTCTGTGAGTTTAACGAAGGCAGAGTGTGTGGGTGAGCATTCACGCTATGCCTTGTTGCACATGGTCAACCCTCCTGAGCAACATGTGCACACAACCACATGTTAACACACACATATGTGAGCACACACACACACATACATAATTTTTAGAATCTGGGCCCTATGTATCTGATGTTAGGTTAGACCATCTGTCAGTCCCTCTATTACCACCTTTCGCCTTCTTCCTCTCACATTCAAGTGTACATGTTTCCATCGGATTTCCACACATGCTCATTATCTCTGGCATTTTGCAGACATTGAGTCATGATGGGGTTATTATTAGACAGTTACTGACATATCAACTCTCAGTGAAAGGCTACAAAACATCTCTCAGTGTGGATTGAATGAATGCATGGTCATTGACCTACCCTCCTTTGATGTAGTCCAGGAAGGTGACTTCAATGTCCACCAGGAAAGACAGAAGCGTTACCTGTAAGTGTGAAGGCCACAATTATCACTGCACCGTTGTTACATATACACCATGACCAGTTAAAAGACATTAAGCAGTGTAAAAATTAAGACTCTCCGGATCAACTGTAGCCTAATAGTCTATTTCAAGTCTTGTTATTGCAACTCTCTATATTAAAGATTTGATGACTTACTGTTCCGGAGTTCAGGTATTTTTTCTTCTTTCCTTTCTTCTTTAGATTTATCACCTTAAAATGAGAGACTGTATTCAATAATTCAGTCATCAATTCAATCTTTCATCAACCAAAATAATACAACACCTGAGTCTGAAAACACATTTCTTCAGAAGCATGCTGGAAGTAGTGAAGTGGAGTATGAAACAGATGAAGTACCATTCTGCAGGTAAAAACGTTCTTATGAGGAAAAATGGAAGCTCAACTATCTGTCTATTCATATGTGGGAGTTGAGGTCATCATAAAATTTGTATGCACTCCTCACGCCATCTCTCTCTCCATCCTCAAATGAACCCCTCCCTAAACCAGTAACCATTGTGCAGCCTTGGAGCAATCCACATAAAGCCAAACGCATACAGAGGAGCAGATAAATCCAGAGATGGATCATGGCTCTAAACAGAGTGTGCCTTCATGAAAATGTAACAGAACACACAATGAGTACACGGTACCCCTCACTCAGATAAGTATGCTTTAAAAACAGCGTGCTCATTGCCATAGAGAACAGAAAACATTTCTCAATTCATGCTGTCTCTAATGTTTTGACCCAAACTCATTAGATCATACCATTGCTCCTGCACAGATGTGAAACTACTGAATCTCAAACACTGGGTTTGGGCTTTTAACCGAGAGCTTATGGTCTAATTAAACTGTGCCAAGGTTAAACAGAAAGAGGGTTCCTTTGGGAAACAACAAATGGATTTACACGTTTCTCCTTGCAACAGCTACATACAAGGACACATTTGTCTCTGGAGGTGAAATGTTGCTGTGATACAAGACATCAAACACCAAGAGGCAATGCACAGCCATCCTTTCTCAAAGCTTTAAGTTTGAAATACTAGGGTCAAGAAACCGACCGGGAATCACAAAACTACTTTGTGTGTGTGCCTGTGTGCCGGTGCGTTTGTCTGTTGTTGCGTGCATACTTGACAAAGTATGTCTGTGTGCCCCTCTTTGGTGTGTGCATATCTGAGCACCAGTAGGCAAACAGCAGCTGTTTAAAATGACAGTCCCCTGAGTGCTCTCCTCTCTGTGAGGTACTCTGTTAATCAAGAAGTGTTGACTCTTCCTGGGAAAAGATAAGCCAGTGATCCATTATCACTGTCAGTGTGTGTGTGTGTGTGTGTATGAGAGAGAGTAAGGGAAATAAAAGATGTACAATGGGATAAATGTGGTCCCTTTGTGTAATATTTTGGTTGGTATTATGGAATCTGCTTTTATCTTAGTCATTGTTTGTTCTCTACTGGGAAAGAAAATTCATGAGTAATAAGACTACATATTGGAAATAAATAACTGGCCTTGTAACAGTGACTATTTTGAAGGGTTGGTTCATCCATATCAAGAACAAACATACACCCCAGCTTAGGTGGTGCCTAAATATATGTTATGTTATGCTGTGTTTTGTTGCTTGGCTGAAGCATCTGCCATCAACTAATACAGGAAAGGATTTTTGTTGCCTCATGATCTTATAAATCAACTTGTCCTGAGACAATGTTACCAAAAATAGGTTAGGGTTACACAAGGACTGGGACTTTTGGGTCTTCTGAGGGCCAATGGTAATGATGCGGGTACTGAATATATGTGTTTTGAGGCATGCAGATAAGAGTGGGTACTCAGCACCATTATTGCCAGGATGAAAAAAAAATATATCAGAAAACATGAGAGGATGGTGAGAATGAGCTATTGCGTCAGTGTGGGTTGGTAAAACTTTTGCTTGAAAATTAAAAATCTGGGGATTTGTATTTAGAAAGTTTTAATTATAGCAAATCTCTGGAGTTGGCTCCTCAACTCTGCTTGGGCATAGCACCTAAAATTTTTAATCACTGCTACTAGCATACATATCTAAATATCTGTCCGTGATCAAGCAGCACTGTGGATAAGGTACACAAAAGGCTGCATAAAATCTGATCTCAGCGGTGTAAGCAGTGGTGTCTTCTCACTCTCTGCTGGTCTGTTACCTCCTTTTCATGTGATATAGATGTAAAGTCTAGCACATTTATTCTATAAATGTGTTACGAATTTAAAATCCCAATCTAACCTGCTGTACTGTATTGGTGGTCTGAAGTTTGATAATCCAAAATCTGGTTTGTGTTCATGATGACACAGTTATTTACTATTGGTCCCCACTGCTTTATGCTACAGCAGCATATTTCTCTTTTTAAAAACACCATCAGTATGACCTTTTCCAGCTGCTTTTGCTATATTAGATAGTACTGGACTTTTAATTATGTTCAGTTTTTCTGCCAGAGGGGTCAGTTGAGCTGGACAGTTTACTTTTACTGACTTCATTTGCGTTAAATCAATTCCAGATGAAATTACTTTGGTTTTAGTCACCTGACTACAGTCTGTGTGAATAACCTGCTGACCTGGACACTAGTGTGGACAGTCAGAGAGTCATCTTTAAATTTAATATACACACATGCAGGTATATACAGGCTCTCACGTAGACGCACACTCACTCACAAACTTACCTCATACACGTTGAACTGGCTCTGCCCTCGAGACAGTTCTCTGTAACTGGTGCTAAATTCGCCAATAAAGTCATGACTGAGATGGTCATAGAGAGACAGAACAAATTAAAATATTAAAAAAGTGGTAGTGCTGCTAAAAAATTCTAATGATTTTTATTTTTTTTTTTAAATACAGACAACAATATAGTGGCAAACAAAATGGGAGGTAACAACTCTGACAAAATGTTAATATGTTCCAAGTAATTGTACTGGTTAAAAACTCGGTTAAAGCAACCAGCTTGTTAAAATGTTAGCATTTTAGCATACTCCGTTCGAAAAGAATCACACCAGAACATCATGCGTTCCCTCTAGCAGTTTGAGAATGACACTGAACAAATGGAAAACCACAAAGAGTAAAAAAAATGACTGAAATTACACTTTGACAAATGTCACCCCTCTTTCATTTTGTCAGCCTGTTAGCAGAGACATCATTGCGCAGTCACTCACTGGACTGAGTGACAATCTTGCACCAATGTCTAAGTCTCACTGAAGACACAAGCTAGTGTTAATTACGTGTGATCAGTGGAATTTCCCTGGGATTAATAAAGTGTGTCAGATTTTGACTCTGACTTTGATGATGTCATCCATAAAGAGGAAGCTTACGTGATAGTAATGATACAAAGATCCAATTTCTTGTTGTTTTTTTTTTATATTTGACTTGATAAAGGTAAGAGTTTCATATAACTACAAAAAAAAAAATAAATAAAAACAAAATAAATATATATATATATATATTTATTTTATTATTATTTTTGGCAGAAATAGGCTTCCTTAGTCCTGTCAACAATTTCTCATGCGGCCAGTGGTTAGTTAATTAGTTAGTTTAGACACGTGAATGGCTTTGTACCGAAAAGTGTTTTGCTCAAGGTAATAGCTCCAGGAAGTTGAGCTAGAAACTAGTAAAATGCATGAAATTGATGGTTTATCGATGGTGATATTGATGGTGTCAAAGCAGCTCATAATGTAATAATGAAATCTTTTGCTTTCCTTGTCAGTCTAGATAGATAGATAAGTGTTTATGGACTGTGGTTTAAAAAGGTGCTATAATTAGATGAGGGATTACCTGCCATCTCTGTCCCAGTCGTACACCTCCACCTTGATTGTTCTGTGGAGATACACAAAAGACACAGATCCTGTCAAAAACAAAAAATATATGCTGAACATATACAAAAAAAAGGGTAGTTCACAATTTTTTCTGCAAACGGACACCTATAACAATGAACAATGTGGTAAAAAAAATCCCTATCTATACTTGTGAATTTATGAAATACACATGATTTTTCATTGTTGCCATGAAGCCGTGAGAAGAAAAAGATCCATTCTGCAGCTTATCTTTTTTCTAACATCACGTCTGCCCGTCATTGGATTTGCCTCTGGTATTGTGCTCTCCTCATCTCCAAATACATCATTTCAGCATCCCATTATAGCTTATAAGGATATGGGGGAAAAAAATACAAGAGTCTGCAAAAGACAGATATGCTGTGCTACAACTCCATCCAATATCTTCAACAGAGGGGTTATTTCTCTCTGACAAAAGCAGAAGAGGGGTGAGGAAAAAGCATAATAGAGGATGAGACCGAATTAATAGAGAGAGAGTAAAAGGTGCCATGCTGAAAAGCGCGACAGCATTCAAGCAAGGGTGAAGACGAGATGGTGTAAAACTGACAAAAAAAAAAGAAAAAGTCAGATAACAGAAATATTTGACTTGTTCTCTTTGATCCAATTATAGTTGCTTTTTCTTCGAAAGCAGTTTGTAAGAATCTGATTTTATTTTACTTACTGTACTCACTTTACAAAATGAACATCTCTGCAAAAAAAGGAATCTATTTGAATGCGGCCAAACAGCACTTTCCATCCTTATCTTTAAATATAAGACAATGGAAATTCAAACCTTCAATAATTGGCCTGAGAGCTGCTTTGACAGTCGAGTGAACATTAGAGGAATGAATTCCTTCCCTGGTTAGTGCAATGCTTTCACCTCAAGAGAAATCAATGTGTGCAGAAGATTCTTAATAAATGTGTGTGTTTACTGGTGTGTGTCTTATTAAGCCACATCTCAGTAGGAATCCTACATCCCTACACTTGTTCATCTTGTGATTTCAATGTGAGTGTTTGTACACAAGCACATCAGAATGCCTATGAACATACAGGCTCACTTGAGCTCCCTCTCATCTCTTACCCTTCGCTGTAGTGGCACATGCGAAGACACAGTAAGCTCACGTGTGCATGCTTTTGCGTATGTATTGTGTGTGCTGTCCACTGTGGATTTCCTCAGTCTTCCACTGAAAAAGACCTAGTGTGACTTCACTTTCCTAATAAGCTTATTGGACCAAACTTCACTTCAGAGCTGGTTCTTGCTAGCTAAGTTCTTTGCTAGCCAACACAAACACATGACTAATATACTCAGATTTAGACTTGGTCTTCTGAGATATAGCGGGTAAGACCTATTTCGCCCACACTAAAGGGAACTTTCAGCAGGGAATAATAATTGAAAAATTGATACGAGCCAAAAGCTACATTTAAAATTGAAGAGGGTGCACATGAAGAAAGAAAAAAGTGCGCAGCATTAAACCTGTCCATCACAAGAATCAATAACAACGTGGGCCACTGACAGCTCTGAGGTTCCAGGTTCAGCACCATGGACAGAGGTTATGACCCCTTCAATGCAGATCACCTATCCCTGACTGTACGGGGGTTATTTTATAGAAATGTTCACGGATGAACACATTATTAATTGCCAGTGATTCACAGCCTTACAGGAACTGAAAAGCCTTTCAAAAATCACATCAACCCGAGTCCCTAACAATGTCTAGTTTCACATCTAGTCTGGTCCCTCAGCCTGCCGGTGTGTTCCTATCATAAACAGAGACAGCTCTCCAAATGCCTTTGCACTTGACAGAGCGGCAGAGCTGTCACAGATTCCTGCTTCCAGTCAATGCATGTTGTTACCAAATGAGTTTATCAGAAGTTTCGGTTTCATCTTGACTTTATTTTTCTGTTTTCTTAAGCTGTAAAAAAAACACCAACAACATTTCCCAGTCTATGCTGTTTTTTTACTTTGTATTTACACTATATCTATGATGATGCATGTTTTAAAAAAGAGTTACCTGTCATAGTCACCATTGCAGAGAGCGCGGACGGGGATCTTAAAGGCTTGCCACACTGGATTCAATGTGTTCTTCACCACCTCTGTCTTGTGGCAGATGGTAAACCTGTGAAGGGAGATAAAATGAGGCAGAGAATAAGACATATAAAGTAAAAAAAGAAAAAAGAAAAAGTGGGTGACAGACATAACCTGGGTTAAAATCACTTCTCACTAATTTCCCCATGCTCTGAAAGTGAAGGTAAAGGTCTGTGGATGAGACAGTGCTGCCCTGACAGACACACACACACTTGAGAAAGGTAATTTCATTAGTCTGTGTAGGTATCATCTTCCCTAAAAAGTCTTATACTATCTGCAGCCAAACTGCAGAAAAGAACAGAGAGTTCAAAGAGCTGGATCCAATGCACACACACAAAATCTATGAGAATACACCATGCCACTGCTCTTGTTCAATATCTTCTGCCTCCACACACACACAAACACGCACTTGAACACACACACTGAACATCTCCACGTGCATTTCACACAATTTCTTAAACAGACAGTCTCGCTTTTGTTCTGAGGCAAATCAATAAAACCAATTTCCGTTGCATGCAGGGAAGGATTAAACCCAACGTGAAAGAGGAGAAGGAAAGAGAGAAGGAAGTGGAGAACACTCACGTGCCATCCTCATTGCTCCTGTGGAAGACAAGGAATGGATCAGACTTGCCGAAGAAATCCTTTTTGTCCAGCTTGTTCCCACAGAACTGCATCATCACCGACTCCTAATGAGCAGAGACATAGGAAACAAAATAACAGGCATAACAGGATAAAATGATAAAATAAAACAACTTTTCATGTTCCACGACCTGGAAACAGATAAAGCAGTTGAAGATGAATGAATGAAAAAATTTTCTTTTTTTTTTTAAACAGTGTCTGTTGTCAGTCTGTTGGTCCCTGAAGCCCATCCGTCCATCAATCTAGCCAGCCTGAAACTCAGGGGGGCACTCCATTTAAATTACATTAAATGCACATATATACTCTGGTCTGTTGAGGCTCTGCTGATGGAAAAGTTGGTAGTTCTGTCTTTTAAAAATAACTGCATGCTGGAACAAAATATTTGGGGTTTCTTCAAGGACTTGTTCAAAAAACACCTTCAAAATAGAACACTTGTGATGAAAGATAGTCAGCGTCAATTAAGAAAAAGTACATAATGTTGTAATTTATGGTATAAATTATCTTTAACAATTGAGAGGGTGTGAAGGGAAGAAAAGGAAAATCCCCATTCTACTCCACTGGCATGATCATGCTCATGTTTCTCACAAAATTGGCAAAACATTTTTGAGTATTTTTAGTTGGGCTTTTGTTGTCCTCTGCTTGAAATTCAGACCTACATTTACACAGCTATTGTGTCTTGTATTTGCAGATAACAGTCTAATATTGTCATTTAATGGGTGAAACATGCAGATACTGAGCAATCAATGAACAGACAAACAAATTAACTGCCGTAAAACGTAACGTATATACATCCTTACCCTGCAGTTGTTCAGCTCCTCTGCTTTCACAATAATGGTCCCGCATTTCTTTCCTGGAATCCCGCTGTCGGCAAAAAAAAAAACCTCATCATGACAAAAGGTTAAGAGATCACAATCACAAGTTGTTTTCACACACATTTCCCCCCTGCGCGTCTGCTGACCTCTTCAGATCAAAGGTCAAGTTGACAACGTACAATCGGGAGGCTTCTCACATTTCCGATTGCTATTACTACGTTGGCATCAGAGCATGCGTATTCAGAGGAGAAGAAGAATGGAATGTCTTGGACGTACTTCCCGGTGACACTCAATGACCTTCTCGCAGCAGGACATGACCCTGTATGTGTGCATTTTTAAAAATCAATCCGAAGCTTTAAGCTCTGATCCCTTCCCTCTCTGTGTGTGAATATACTGCAGGTCTTTGCATTGTTTGTTTACTGACTGATTCTTAATCTTGAGGCTGTGGTTCCGACCACAGGAGATAAGATGAGCTAAGTCATAGTAAGATTCTTTCCTCAAAACTGACATGATCAGCCGTATGACATTTTGCAGTGATTGTGCTTGATTACACACTGGGGTGGGGGTACAACGCAGAAAGACCTCTACTGGCTTCCACAAAACTGCTTATTGAATTTCATTATTCCCGTGTGAGCGAAATAACAACTCTCTACTGTGTTTATACTGACATCATACATGCTTACATATCTCATTAGTATCTCGTTAAAACTCAAAATGCAGGGAATCCAGCTTTAAATGTGAGATTTACTGGAAATGTTGCTCATGTTCAGACTCTGGGAAAAACTTCATGGAAAGTTTTACTGCTTAATACTACTTCAAAACATTCCCCAGTGTACAAAACAAACACGGACAGAGTGGGTTTATGTTTGCGTGTCTGTGACAGTCGTGCTATGTGACTTTACTGGTATTTTTTATAAGGGTGTGTACATTGACTGTAAACCTGGGAGTATGTCTAACCATTTTCTCTGAACAAACATTGTTGTTAGGAAGGTGAGTAGCTTGTATTCACTGAAGCCTCTCGTCTGGTGAGCTTTACTCCAAAGAGAACCACTGGGCAGGTGTTGGCTCAGGCAGCTGTTTAGACAGCACAGAATGGGGTTAAGGACCTTAAAGTCTTGTTTTAATCCTGCACAAAGAATTGGAGGGAAATGCTGCTGAAATTTCTGAAGGAAATCAATACTAGAACCGATGTTTAGTGTGAAGAGCTGAGAATCAGCTTTTCTTTCTTCTACTTGCAAAAGCAAAGCCCTTTTCTCTGAAAGATCAAATAGGACCATTAGAAAGAGGGGACATTTATTGTCACACAAGGAGGTGGGTCCAGATCATTTGTAAGCATTAGAAGTATAATGGACATTGAGAGGAAGAGTGATTGAAACTAATTAAGATTGAGACAAAAGCAAGCAAGAATTTAAAAAAGCAGTCAGATGTTATAAAAGTAAAACTAAAATTTAAATCCTGTATCCCAATGCAGAGCTCCACTGTTACCACTTCCCTCTCTGACTGGCAGAAAAGGCTGTCTGCTGGTCTTGCTGCACAGTTTCAGAATAAAGCCAGCACACCACCTCTGTCAAAACGAACTCATGATAAAATGTATTGAACCCTGACCACCAGCATTCCTGCGTGATATCACTGCTCCCGGGAGCAATTTCAGAAAATCCCTTTCAAGGCAGCATTAACGTTACGAGAGATTATGTGGTGAGGGAGGGCTAGAGCACAAAAATCAATAAGGCGATGCTCACATACTTCCTCAAGGATATATTATTGACACTAGCACTACATGTCCCCAGGCATTTCACCTGCCCTGAATTACCAGTAAATGACCTCCTGCATTTTAAGTAGTAGAATTCCTCTTAGTAATGACACACTTTGCACGTTCTTTCTCTACTCTGCATCCAATCCAATCCATCCTAAAATATTTCCAAGGATTCCCGCCTGTCAAATCTATGCCGCAAGCAGACATACGGTGGCCCTAAGAGCTTACTGCAGTATCTCAGAAAAGCATGCAAATAAACAAAAGACAAACATTCAGAAAACATCTTTCTCAATTTGACAAAAAAAGTAGTTGGAAATACTGACAACACAACACAAAGTCTTTCCAGGGGACACAAAAATGTAATGTGGCAATTTGCATGAATTTATTCTAAAATAGATTAACTGTGTTGCATGTACTTTAATACATCAGGGCAACCTTCAAACGTCAAGTTAAAATGTTGCACTACAAGTGCTGTACTTGGTTATGCTGTCAGTTTTTGCACTGTATTTATGTATTTTGATGCGTTGTCAGTACTTGCAGCGCATGTGTTGAATTATTGTTTTGTAAATTCTTAGGGTGCAGCTTGTTGAATTCTTAGTGCCATCACACAAACCCAATCAGATGCATTTATATTTAAGTTGAAACAGCTTGTGAGATGCAGGTTTTGATGACAAAATTGCAACTTATTGGTGGGATTAAAACTGACCTATGATATCAATATTTGCTCTCATCTCTCCATCCACAAATTTTCAATGTTTCACGTCACAATTTTCACATTTCAAGAATGACTTCCTGCGCGTGGACACCAGCTTTTTCTTCTATTCTAATTGCTTGTTGGACACAAGCAGCAGCACTATGAGCCGTGTACAGCGTACAGTTATGGACACACAGCATGGTGTGTGTCAAAGGGCAGAATGCACTCCAAAACAGTAGAGCGAATTATAAATAATTTGCTGTCTTTTCACCCTAACAGCCGTCCATCCTACTGACGTTAACAGGATGCTGTTTGAGATCAGTGAGGATCAAAATTGTGATTGTTACGGTTCAAAACATAAGTGTTCAGTGAGATAGATTAGAGAATTTAAAAAAAAAAAAAAAAAGCACTGTGCAGGAATTATTTTATCTAAAGTCTATAAAGATTAATTTCTTATTATATTCTACCATCTTTTGATTAATGATTTGCCAAAATGATAGTTACGTATCATTAGTGAGACAGCTCAATCAAACATTCATACGCAAGAACTCTTCAGAAGACAAATATTTGATTGATATTTGAGGAAACAAAATAAAATGCCCACTTTGCTGTTAATTCCCAGGATTTGCAAACAAGGAGAAAGCGATGGTAATATAGTAGTAAGAGCTAAAATATTCATGATCCATTACCACCTGAGTGCAAAAAGAAAATTTACTTCAAGATTAATTTCTCCTTTTATTTTTAACTTAGGTTTTGTTTCTGCACACACCAAAGTTAAAACAGAAAAAAAAAACAAAACAACAAATGCAACTTTTTGCAGTCTTTTCTATCGTTTTTCACCCTCTCCGTCTCAATCATGTCTTTTCACTGTAGCAATAAAAAGAAGAAATTGTTAGAGACACACGCTCACACGCAAGTACCCAGTCGCTATGACAACTCTGCCAGGCCCCTGCAGCGGGATATCGAATGGGATTCCTCAGCTCATTATTTCCTCAAATGCTTGCTCCTGCTTGCCAATTTTTTATAAATTTTTTCCAGAGAGAACCACGGTAATTATTCTGACTGAGCTCTGCCTTCCAATCATATGTGGATGGCAACAGTCAGGCCTGCAAAAATACTCCATGAATAGTGGATCTCACTGTTCTGTCCTACATGCATATTGACATAATGTATTATCGACAACAGGGGCCCAGTTAAAGCTCAAATCAAGAGGAAAAATATATTTCTTTCAACTGCAAACTTATGTGCATGTAAGTGAATTTTCTTACTTTGAGAAATTTAAATATCGTGGTAATTACGCCACAATGTTGTGCACTGATTAATGTTAATACTTTCATTACTCCCTATCGGGAAGTTATAACTGTAAATGTGAAAAAGGTTAGGAATTTTGCTCCTTCCACTCTAAGTTTTCTGTGTTTTTTTTTTTTTTATTCATCAATCAAATGAGAGGAGATCTAACAAGTTCATCTTCACTCCATACTTTCCTCTTTTTGGTTAATTCATGACAGGGAAAAGTGCTTAAAAGTTAAGAAGTGGTTCAGGAATATCTCATGCTCTCTTCCCATGTTGTGTGCGTGTGTGTGTGTGTGTGTGAGTGAGTGAATCTTCTAATCAAGGACCGTGGACTCGCAATCAGCGTCTGGCAAGAGATGGGTAATTAAGTCTGGGCCTCTTCTGGGCTGCAGTGTAGAACTCGTGACTGGTGACACACATGCACAAACACACACTCACAGACACACAGTTTTCACATTCCCGTTGAAGGGAGAGTACCTGTGAATATTGATAGTTCTTATAAACCTGGTCATGCCGCAGAATGCACGTATAGAGAACACATGATCCCAAAACACACATTTATACTAAAAGGAACCTCAGACCATAATTCTCTCTCACGAATAAGCTAAGTTATTGTCATTGTCATTAAGTCTATGTCCCACCTGAGCCAGATAGCGTGATTATGTCCTCCCTATACAATGCTTATAGTCAGGCTTGTACTTACATTATTAGCTTTTAAGTTTAAGCTTATTACATTTCTATAGCACCTTAAAAGCAAACAGTATTTGCACCAAAGTGCTTCACAGATAAACATGTTGTATATACATACAGCATAAGCATAAACATGTGCAATGTACAGCATGCATTTTATTGCTGAAAACATTTTCAAAGTGTCTCAGGTGGCTTTCACTTAACTCAAGTAATCTCTTGCAAATTCAACCAAACTGTGTGCCAAATTCATTCATTCATGCATTCCTGAAGTTAAAAGTCAAAAGTAACCATTCTGTGGATTTACTATTGACAACAGGCAGCACACGGAACAATTCATGTTTAACTCCTTTTGTTTTATTGTGACTTCAGAGGGGCTAAGTACATACTGAAATTAATGACAGAAAGTTGCATGACAATGAAAGACAAAAAAACCTCACTTTAGATTGTAAAAAAGTGCTTTAGAAATTATTTCTTTTAAAGTCCAAATCCAAAAAGTGTCTTGGCAAGTGCAAGAAATAATTAAACAATTTGGGAAATGGACATACTTCCTTTCTTGCCAAAACTTAAATGAGAAGAATGTTTCCACTCAAGTCTGTTTGTTAAATGTAGAGCAACTGCCAGAGGCATTTATCTTAACATAACACAAAATAAACAAACAGGGGAAACAGCCAGCCTGTCTGCACTCAAGGAAACAGAAGCCACCTCCCAACATCGGTCACAGTATTGAATGCTGGAACCTGGTGGCTTGGACTTCGGGTAAGGATGAGGGCAGTGACTGCTTTGTTGTGACATCACAGATCAATTTGTGACTCAGTTTTGGCGCATAACCTGAAGGCCTTTCTGTGAGAGTGATAATTTAAATTCCACAGTATCAACATAGAAACCTGATTTTTTTTTTTTTTTTTTTTTTTAAATCAAAAAAGAAAGATAACCGCCACTTAATACAGTTTTGGGACTTTTTAAATATTGAGGGGCAACAGAGCAGCTGTGAGTAATCACACTACACAGGAAAATGTAACACAGGCATACCTCTGGTCAGCTAGGAGACCAGCAATACACAATACAGTACTTGTCACTTGTTTTGCTTCCTGTTCCTCTATCACTCTGTCTCTGTCTCTGTCTCTCTCTCTTTCTCACACACAAACACATACCATGGAATACCCACTGGAGTTTGATTGAACAGTGTAATTAACTGTAATTAGTGCTTATTAAAGTTGTTAAAGATCCCTCCTGTCGTGTCACGGTGCAGGTGTATATCTGACAAAGTCGAACACACAGACACCCATACACATATATACATACAGAACACCATCAGGACAATGACAGCAGCACCTGAAGCCTCAGTACCTTTGTTTTTAATAAATGCTGACAGTGTTTCTATTTCTGCTCCAAATCACCTGTCGTTTTTTTTTTTTTTTTCCCTGGGGAAGGGGGGGGGGTGGTCTATGAGACTTTAATCAATGTTTAGCTGCCCAACCCTACTCGCCTATAGTTTGTTTAGATATTAAAATATTTTAGACTGCAATGATTTTCCCAACCCTACTTTCAGCGACATTATGAGACAAAATGCACAGTAGCTTGACAGAATGGACAGTCTTTGGCATAATTAAAAATCATTGAAGGATTAGTTTTCTTACTAAATATTCTTGAGGCGAAGTACTATAACAAGAGCTGTTGCAGCAGCCCTTGAGAAACAGGCCAACCATTAAGCACAAAACAATGATATTTTATTTTAATGTTTAATTAAATTCCTGTCCTTTTGTTTTAGATTCAAAACCAAAATTTTTTATTTCTCTAAATCAAGACTTGAGAAAGCTCACTCGAGTTTGTTAAAAGATACAATAGAAATTGTATTGGGGCATAAAACCTCATAAAACTACCTCCAAAGGTTGCTTTACCTTCGCAGAGGAGCACTACAGGTTTCAGCTTAAGGTTGCCATTAGCAAATGACAAGAAAGTGTATAGCTGGTGTGTGTGTGTGTGTGTGAGAAGAGTGAAACAGAAGTGGGGGTTTCTTAAGTAGAGCTTTCAGGATAGACATCATTTTGCACTCTGAAGGAGTATATGACGCACATATAGGCATGTCCGCACACACACACACAAAGACAGGCCCTCTCTCTCTTTCTCTGAGTGTAAAACCCACCATTGCAATCACCATAGCAATGCTGATTTTAGATTTTGATGATTTTAGTAGATGACAGTCTTTTGAAAGAAGGACACACACACACACACACACACACACACACACACACACACACACACACACACACACACACACACACACACACACACACACACACACACACACACACACACACACACACACACACAGGTTCTCAGGTTGTTGACAATGCTCAGTGATGGGATGCCAGCTTAGGTCCTATTTCGCTTCACAACTGCCTCCTCTTTTTAGATCTCAAGGCTCATCAAAGCTTCAAATGAAGAAGCAAATTGGAATAAAGAGACACAATTGAAAAGAAGCCAAGCTGGCCTTAACTGTTATAAAAACACGAGTGAGGGAGGCTTAAAGAGCCACATTGTGGATAAAAGTAGATGATCTACCAGTCAGGGCTCCAAATGAAACAGATTGTGCTGCTGATTTCAGTCAAAGAATTTTAATATCAGCTATCTGTTAATACTCAGTATAAACTGATGCTAACATATTTCTGCCTTTACTTTAACACGGTTGATGGAGAACAGCTTTGAAATTTCCATCCGAGCTTCCCTCCAACAAACTGTTTGTTATAATACTGTATCTGAGAGATAGTGTTGAGCTCTTGCAGCAGATTTAACCCTAAACCAGGAGCTGTTCAAGAAATGTGGTGCAACTTCAAAGCGTCATTGAAACACCGGTCAAGCAACTCACTGTCAGTGTGGATATTTTACGGTAACAGCTGGCTACTTTCTATTGTTTAACAGTTTCCGTGGACGTTTGTGTGTTAAAGCACAGAGACAAATGGGCATTTTTGAACAGAAAGCCTCTACAGCCAAATGATAAAAACAAACCCCAACCTCGCCCAGTCTGAGCTGGGATTGGATCCAACAGCCCCTGAAAACAGGAAATGGAAAAGCAGTAGAAGATGAATGAATGATTCTCAAACAGACATCCTCTCCTGCACATTAGTAAGCTCGGATTTCAATGTTGTACATAAGACAAATACAGGCTCATTTAAGCCATCAGATTCTGCTTCTTCTAAGTCATCACTTTAATGAACTTCAAATAACTTTACGTACACTGACAAAACTTTGTAAACCTACGCATGTGTCAGCACTGAGAGTTGCTACAAAAACAACAAAAAGGAACTATAATTCAGCTAACCACCTTTTAAACGCAAAGAAAACTCATATGTGTATATGCAGGCACACAGGTTAATGACCAGCTACTGTAGGTATGCACTCCCTGGTTTAGCCACCCTGAGAAACCAAAGTCATCGATGCACCCTTGAGAGTGCCCCGCACCTACTCCAGTTACCCCACAGCAGGCACATGTGAACACTTCTCACAGCTTTCTGCCTGATTTCCAACACATTTTTGACCATTTTCATCATGTGTTTTATGACATACAGGATTTTCTTGAAAGTACTGACTTTCATAACGTTGGTATCAGCCACGCATATGGTTCCTAGTCTTTTCCTAAAGTACTTGGGAGATTAAATTTAACGTGCATAAATTACATTAACTACATTGATATACAAGCAAAAATTAAAAGTGCTTCCTTTTGTGACTATGATTAAATTAAATTGTATGATAAAAGTGTCCTGCAGCATTTAATGCAGCTATGCTTTTCCTCTGTGAATATTATGACAGGACTAGGGGAGGCCTTACTGTGCCAAGAGCTAAGTGAAAAGAACCACCGTCTGTAGAGTAAATATGTACATAGACATAACAGGTGATTAGTTCAACACATGAGGGTGGTGGCCATTTTTATGCATAAATTAATATGTAGAAAGAATAAAAAAAAAAAAAAAAGTTTTTCACGGAAGCCCACTTTGAAATCAATATAACAAAACTGCAACATCTAAGCTTGCTGACTACTTAAAAGAATGTTTGGGATATTTCCCTGTGAATACAAGGAAATACTTCACAACTGACACAGAAAGAAAACTTTGTGAACCAAATGCAGATGTAAAACTAGCTTAAATTTAAATTTTTCTTTACTGAAGAAGCTGTTTCACATTGTTTGTAGTAACCATCAATCAACATGGACAGTTATGGACACGCATACTCACCCTAGAGCTTTTTCCAAACGACTTCCCAACGAACCAACCACCTCTCCCAGAGTACACTGGACCTGGCCCAGAAAATCCTACAGATTCAACAAAAGAGAAGCAAGGCCACTATAAAACAGTCTTTTCTGATTTCAATTAGGTATTGCATAAACGGTAAAGATTTAAAGTTCAATCAATAAAACAAAACTGGCATAAAAATCACTCTCAGCTTTAAAGCAACAACCCCCCCCCCCCACCCCCCCACCCCGGTCGCCCCCGGTAATCTCAATACAAGCCCAAACCCTTTTAAACACCTCTGTATTCCCCATTGACGCAATAATATTGGCAAGTAGATAGAGCCTTCCTCCCACCAGCACTCACACCTGCCCCGCTCTGCTCCCTTGCCACTTTCCTGGAAAATTAAACCACCATCACATAATGAAACTTTACAGCTGATGCTGATGGAAAGGCAAAGAGAGGAAGAGAGCTGCAAAATACATTTGTGTATCAGCCCTCAAATTTGTTGAATTGCCTGTCAACAAACATGGAAAAATAGAAAACAGAAGAAGTATGAAAAAAAGCCATTATAGAAATATGTCATGTTCATCCCTCATTTGCCAGGGGGAGGCCAGCATTTTTCATTACTGGACAACACCTCCAATATCTGACTGGAGCAGCTCCAAGCAGCACTAACATATAATGGATTCTCCTTGCTCCATTGATTAGCCTCTCCTGTTATTCTGCCTCAATATCTTTCTATCTACCCAGCTTCATGTGTGCCTCTCAAGCTTGTCTGTGTCATTGCTACATGCATGCAGTCACATGAATTTACTTTGTCATAAACTAATTTGATGTGGCCGTAATAAGAACTGAAATGGCACTTTAAATTTTTTTCTCTAGCATCTATGATCTGGAGGCTGTAAAGTGAAGTTAAATCTCCTAGCAACTGCGGCTGTTGGCAGCATGAGACCCATCGGAAAATTGGCTGTGTGCAACTAATGGATAAATATATAACAGCATGGGCTAGAAAAAGAGTTAATATGAAAAACAGAGTTGTGTGGGTGTAGCTTCATTAAGTAATGTTCCATAGATGCACTAAGACTGAGATCCAAAGCAGAGGCGTTCAGGGGGAGTGTGAGCAGATAGGCAAGTCTGGTTAATATATCAGTGATATTAAGGGAACATTAAAGGAGAATATGCTGGGTGCTTCTTTGAAAAGTTAATTGCTACCGAGTTTGGAAACACTAAAATTTAACTTGGAAGTTATAAAGGTTTACATGATGTATTAAATGAAAAACTGTATTTTTTTTTTTTTTTTTTTTTTTATAATTTTGTATTTGGTTTGCTTGTTGGATGTATATATACCAATGTCAAGCAGCCAGCTACTCCCATCACCCATTAAGCTCACAAAGCCATTATATTTTTATTCTTTAATTATTATAGAAAAGTTTCTATTTTTCTTGACCTCTTGCAGTCCTTGACTACATGGATTTTTTTCACTACAATTGTATAGATTAAACAGACAAGATATAGCAATTAGTGTTCTTCAAGTAGAGTTCTTCATAAGGGAGCTATTCTAAACCCTCACAACATCACAGTCACTTTTATGTTTGTTTATAACTGATTTCAAATTTATTAGTTACAAGATACAAACCCTTTATGAAAACTGGATAATTAGAAAGTGGTACCCAGAGTTCTCACAGGCTTTTAAGATGGCAAATAAATGGCACATAATGGAGTTGCAGCACAGCATTGGATGAGTCTGGCTGCCTATGGGCGTGCATGCAGAAACATAAAATTAGTGTATTCTTAGTGTGGCTTCCTCCATATGCTACCCATAAATTCCACACTCGTTCTCACTCAGTTCCCAGGTGTGCCTGCAGCTTACAGCTCCCATGCTAAAACAGTATCTAATGGATTGGCTCCGCGCCTTTTCCTCCTGAGACCAGCATCAAGGCCTATTAGATAGTGCGCTGCCTCAGAGCCAACAAGCCCGTCTCTTCTTGTATGAGATTATTGATTTCAAGAAAGTGAGGCAAGGGGGGAGGAAAGACAGAGTGAAGGGGAAAAATGTGAAATGGAGACGTTGAGAGAAATTGAAAGAACAAGGGTAAGACAAATGACAGAATGCCAAAACAAGAGAAAGAGGTAAGGAATGCACAAGATGAATGAATGAATCAAGAATGACAATAAGGTGAGGAGAGAAAATCCTGAGAGGGTCTAAAATTTACTTTTAAAAGACTAAGTGTCTCACTGTAAATTTAAATTATCTGCTCTTAAGTTTCCAAATGCCATAAAATGGCTTTTATGTTGTTATTGCAAAACAAGAACTCTAAGAACAGCTAAAAGTTAAGTTATGAATAATTGCTAGAAAGAGACAGCAGGTACTAAGCAAAGAGCCTGGTCAGAATGACTTTTGAAATAAAGATGCAATAATACTGGTGTGACTTGGCGGCAGGCAACAATTTGGTGATCCTTACACAGGGTAAACACATAATAGACCAAAATATTTGGTTTAAAAATTCTCAGTGTAAGTTAATGAAAGCAGAAGGTTCTTAAAAAAACATAACTCTGAATATGATATTCCATATCTGCCAAACCTAAACCTGTCAGAAATTGTTGTTCTTATTATTATTATTATTATTATTATTATTATTATTATTATTATTATTATTATTATTATTGTTATTATTGTTATTATTATAATAGTCAGGTAGTAGTATGGGGTAACTGGTTGGCTTTTTGTTATGATCCACCCCACTTGTCTTATGTCTCACAATCCTCATTCCTTTCTCTTCCTATTAACACCACTCTTTGACTGCAATGCCACAGTTTTTCTACGTCATATGCTATGTTGGCAGACTGGGCCGGTTGTGCAGTGAAAGCACACACTGATAAGGCCTAAGGGCTGGAGGGTGGGCCTCGGGGGAAAGAGACAGTTGCAGCTCTGTGTCGAGGCAGACTGGGGTATGGAAGTAAAGCAAGTGCAGCTTTTTCCCAGTCACACAAAATCACCCACCAACTGTATATAATAAAACTCTTCCGGCCAGCCAAAACTGAACAGATGGAGGAGGTGATTTATGATAGCAGACTAGCCTTTAGAAGCACTAAAGCTGTAATGTAAATGTCCATGTAACAGTCAGATAAGAGTTTATGGGTGGAAAATACAGCAATGTGAGGCTGATATCTACTTTGGTTTTTGTGCTGTTTTACAGGCTTTTCTCGTTTCATATCATCCTATGACATCCTTGCATTGGGCAGTAACAGCTCAGGTCATTGTTGACAGCCAACACCTGCTCAAACATGTCTCAGATATCACTGTAAAGCTGTTTTCATGAAAACAGATGCTGAGCACACAAGATTACAGTAACATACAGAGCTTTAGGAAACACACACCGAACGCACTGTTTTTTTTTTTTAAATGGTCTACCAAACACACACATTAAAGCTGTTCTAGCCACTTTCAGCAACTGGCCAATTTAACTTAGTATAAAGACTGCCCTGAATCTGTCCAATATAATACAAATGATGTATAAAGTATCAAAGTTGGGAGCAAAGCCCTTCTGTCCAGCCTGCTGGTATGATATGTTAGACCTATTCAAGTTTCAAAAAAGGGGTATAGCCGTATTTCCTAAAACCTCAAACTATTTGAAATTATTTGGTGGCATGTGATAAAATGTACTCTAAAGGGGTTTATATCTCAAATGGATGCACCTCTACTCATGCTAAATAGCCAAATAGTAGATATTTGAAAACAACAGATAAGCATGCAGTAGGTCAGACACAGCTACTTTTTTTCCTGCAAAGACCAAGTTATCACATTGTTGGTTCTAATTACGCTTATCCTAATCACTCCTATCAATGGGAAAAAGCAGGGTGGACAGGGGAAATCACAGTTTATTTAATTTCCAAATGAGCTAGAGGCCATTCTGGGAACCTGCTATTATGGTAGATGATAAACACACTCATTGTAATGGCCAGATTACTGTTATGTGGCTGAAATGAGGCTAATGGGAGGTAATGACAAGGACAGCAATCATGCTGAAAGGGGAAAAAAAAGAAAAAAGAAAAAAAAAGTGTGACAAGAGAAACAAATGTGAATACGCAAGCCTCTGTGTGCACACAAAAACACACATAATCAAGTCAAGTTTCCGTACTCACATGCTTTGACAGGTTGGCACTCTTGGAGTCAACATCATACCTACAGAACAAAGGAAAATTGAGGAAAGAGTCAGCGCATCAGAAAGCATTGGGGGGTGATAGGAGCTCAGATGGCAACACAACAGGGATTACAGACGGGTGAAATCAGTAATGGGGCCAAGCAGCTTGTCAGCGAAGATCTCACCAGAGGCTGTCGGTAGTTCATTTCCCAACATCACAGGCTCACAAGCATCCTCCATTACAGTAACACTAAATGGACTGATTGACAGCCACACATATGACTGTAAGTGTGTATGTGTTTGTGCATGTGTGAGAGAAATAAAGAGAAACTGAGAAAAGGTGCAAACATATGCAAATAAGAGGCTCTCCTCCATTCCACCTGCAGGCCACTCATACAAATAATACTTGCAGAGAGGAGAATTTAGTGTAGAAATAGCCCCTCCAGTGCGGAGGCTACTCTAAAGAATGAGAGGATATCAGACAAGCCATTCACTCAGCAATTTCAGGTCATTTCACAGCTCAGGTCATTTCACCGACCACTAAAAATGGATTGCTCTTTGCCAGGTAACATTTAGTTCAAAAAATTTTCTGAATAATGTACACTCTGAATGTTCCTGTGATCTGTGTGAGTAATTTAAATTCTACTTTATTATGAATAGTAAGTGTGACTAAGTGTTTGGAATACCATTGTGTGATATCTCAATATATATCTCAAATACATCTAACAGCTGTTAGCAGTGCTAACAGTAGTAATATGAATTGTTGGGTGACAAAAATTCAGAGTTTGAAATCCTCTTTTAACAAGAGAAAGACAGCAGAGACACAAACAAACAGACACGCAAAGATTCTCTACAGACATACTAGACATTCAAGTGTCACTACTGTTAAAACGCACGCATTCACAAAAGCACACAACCTTGTCACCATGGTGTCACATAGAATGCTAAAATACACACAACAGTTTTGGAGTACTAAGATACGGTCAAACTAGCACATGCATGCAAACTCACCAAATGTTTGGATCTACTGGCATACAACTTAAAGAAATCCATTTTCTCTTCACTGAGGAACACTGCAGATCAAGCCGATGTAAGAGTTTGATCTCTTTCTTTTTCTCTTTCTCCAAAATACACACAAACAGACACAGATGAAGACGGACTGACTTCTTTTCACAGTCGAACTTTCACATCCCAGTTGGGTTGTCGGTGTGGCTCCCTGGTTCATATATTATAATATAATTTGTCTCCATCTAATGTAATAATAAACCCTCTCAAATCGCCTCTCTAATTCAATTAGAAATGCAATCTGAATGAAAACTGAGAACGTAAATACCGTCACCTACAAGCTGTCTGGCGCCTTAATAATAACGAGCTATTCTAACTGACATCTTAGAATGTGACAATCTATCCAGAGGGATGCATCAGTATAGGTTTTACGAAGCAACCAGTACTTTTCCAACACATTCCAAACACCAATGCTAACAACAATGAGATTTCTGTCAGAGATGCTGTACAGTAGGCTGCAGAGACTTAGCTTATTCATTTGTGATTAACTTGGAAGCTCAAAAACTACTGAAAAAATGTACTTACAAGTCAAATCGAAGGTTCTGTCGCTCCTCAAAGAAGTAGTCCAAAATGAATTTCCGCACAAAGTCTGGGTTTAGTGTGTTGTCAATCACCTCTGTTCTCCCAAACTGGAAAAAGAAAGTGTGACAAAAAAACAAAACAATGAAAAACATCAGATGTTATTTTAGCGTTTCCGCAGCCCACCAAACCTCAACTGATTTATTTTAAAACAACTAACGATCAGCAGGTTTTCCCCAGGAGACATCGGGGCAGAGGTTGGGTATGCACAGCTTTCGCATAATGAATGCAGAGCAGCTTGAGTATCAAGTCAATGGGGCCAGCTAGGTCTCCGATTGGTATTTAACTCAGCTTTAGTATAACTCAGTATTTGAGTAATTGTGAGATGTACTGGTCATATGTGTGTGGTTGTTTCAAAGAACAAAAACAGAGTAGGGGCTCTTACCACAATTAGCACATAGCATTACTTCAATTGTGGCTTTAATTGTATAATGTGCAAATGTATTGTGTTGTGCACACACACACGCATATATATAGTTAGCTTATCAAAGCAAATTTCAGCAAATTTTTAAATAATGTGAATACAAAACATTTGCAAAAGATCATTTTTTGCAAAAAAAGAAAAAAAAAAAAAAGTAAAAATTTTTAGAATAGCTATAATAACTGCTTAGTCCAAACAGCCTGATACACGGTAGAATCAATGCACTCAGGATGAATCTTAATGCTGTGATTCCAGGTACAGTTTCTCTGGGCTTCAGGAACTTGCACATCTACAAAAGCCTGAAAAAAAGACCTGCACTCTCAGTTTGTGTTTGACAAGGCATTATTAGAGGAGACGATACAGGAGGCAACTCAACAATGTCTGGATTTTAATTTATTCAGCCTACCAAGCTAACGAAGGCAACCAGCTGTCTGCAGATAATCAGGATGGCGTCTTGTCCAAAACACAACCACTGCATTAGAATTAGCATGCAGGCTATTCTGCTGTAGCCATCCTGAAACTGATTATAGAATTGGATGTCCCTGTTTGACTAAAGCATCTGGTACCAACCCTGTCTTCAAGAAATTAGGTTTACACGCAACAGCAGATGCATTTTGTAGGAAATATTATCATGAGCAGATTATTTATCCTATTAACATAATGAGGAAATTTGAATTAAGCTGCAAATCATGGTCTGATTTCATGAAGAAAAAGTTCACAGTGACTCTAGCCACAACATGTTATACCAAAATCTTTGACAACCTCAACCAAGAAGCTTTCATTGAGTAAACCTTTACCAGAGACAGGACTATAAACCTGAACCCTTGTTTCTGATGCAGCTGTCATGGACTTCAAACCAACCATGTCTGTCTGACGCCACCACAACATAACTGGGACAACAGTTCATGAAGACATGAATGTAAAGAAAAAGAGAGCGTTGCTGGTACAACTGTGTAATTGTGCTTTGATTAAACACACCAATCACAGCTTTCCAGGTTGTGTAGATGCTTCATTTTTCTTGCCTTAAAATAACATTGTCTGAGTGATGCTTTAGTTTTTCGGCATTTTAATAAAAACATTTTTTTCCCATATCATCCATCCTATTGTGAATGATAAAAAGTCAAACAAACTACTTAAAGACTGCATATCTTAGCTCCATCATAGCTCCAGCTAAAGGAGTGGTTCAAGAAGTCTCCACACATATGCATGTCTCCAAACATTCCAAGTCTATTGGTATGCATTTCTTTTTATGCATTTGTATGTATTTCTGTATTTTCATTTCTTCACTTGAAACCATGAACAACCATGAACACTGGCTTTACGAGTTACAACATAAATCATATTGTGTGACCCACACTTACCTCTCTCCATTCTTTGTTGCCAATGCCTTGGGTGTAGAGAACACAGACTGTGAAAAACAAAGTCAGACAAAATTAATTGCATTGAAGACCATTATCTACACATATTAAAGCCCATAATAATATCAATGATAATTATCCAGGTATTCTTACTCAATGGGATGTTTCTTTAGAACCATAATTTTGGTTCAATTCTGGTTTTGGGTACTAATAGAAGAATAGAGCAACATTATACTCTTGTGACACGAAGCAAATAAATAAAAACAAACTCAAATGTCAGGGTATTTCATGGTGCCACTACAATATGACCATTATAACCTCAACACGTGAATTAGAAACAACAAAACAACATCAAAGCAGCTAATAGTTTTATTCATGAAGTTCAAATATATATTTTCCTTCTTCAGATGGTGAAAGATGTCATTTCAGGCTATTGTGCAATTTCCTGAAACAACGCAAATTACTGATCCAACTCATCATGGACCTTTGATGTTCTGATAAATGACAGAACAAAACACAAAAACAATGTCACACATTTTTCTTCAAAAACAGATGGCAAGCTCATTTAAAACAATAATAGAAACTTTATATTCCTCACAGTGGCTGGAGTTCATGAATTGAAGGGCATTGTGTTTTCTTCACTTGGAACTGTAACTCTTGGTAGTCCTTTTGGATCACTGCTTTTACATTTTGAGGGTTTTACCAGCAGCTGACATATCTTTGGATTTTCCAGTATCTCAGATGTTCGCCCTCCTTTACCTCTTTGCTCTTTCATGCTGTCAGACTGCTTCATATCAGGGGAATGAAGTTTCCGTGTTCAGCATATTCACAAGTGCTACTCAGCATAAAAGCATGTCCAAAAGTATGGGTAAAGCCTCAGCTTCCTCATCTTCCCCCTACTACTCCTTCTCACAATTACTGTCATCCTCATCAACGTGTTCACCACTTTCATCTTGACCAGGTTGAATCATTTTTATTCCACACTGCTGTGCTGACATAATATTTTTGCAAAGACAGAGTGTATTTTGTGTGTGCGTGCATGTGCGTGCACACGTGTGTATTGTTGAGTAAGGATAGCACACCAAAAGAACTGATATCATAATCCTGTCATAATAGAGACACAGCTCATGTTGACAAATAAAGTGTCTGATAAGAATGATCTTAAATCCTAATTCTACTTGTAATGCACATATACTCGTGTTCACTCTGACATCCACCATTTCTAAATTAGTCTAAACACACTGTTGCCAAATGTGCTGTGTCACATAACCTTCTGTTAAACCCCAATATTTACATTTTTACTCAGGAAATTTAATGACTGAGATGTAATGCATTGATCAGTGAACTGGAAATGGATTATATCCCTGCTGGACAGCCAATTTCCCCATTTCAAATCTTTGTGCATGAAATTAGGAAAATAAGAGGATAATCAACTAGAAAATACCCTCGGTTAGTTTAAGTGGAGTTTTCAGGTCTAAAATAAGTAACATCTCACATTAGATAAGTCTGAGCTGAGAGCTCTGACAAACAAAAGATCACATTTCTCTAACTCTGTGGAAAAAAAAAAAGAACTGGTAACCACACTATACGAAATGTCAAAATAATCCTTAAACTCACTGCTCTGGCACTAACAATGGCATTATAATGATTTCAGCTGTGGGGGTGGAAGATGAGGGCCGACGCCCATTCTATGGCTCAGTCTATAGGGAAAGGTTTCTCAGTTGTTCTCATATGCATTAGTCAATCCGGCCTCAAGCCAAGCTCACACAACAGGAGTGACTCACGACTACATACAGCTGAAGAAAAGACTTTCTTTAAGGCCTAATTTTTCTTTATCTATCCTTTCATTTCTAACTGTAATTACTTTTTCCTTTTATGAATTTTACTTTATTAAACTGACATTCATTTCATGCTGTAGTCAAGCTCCCCTGATTGCTGCTTTCCCCATGCGGAAGCTCAGAAATAATGAGGAGCCAAGAGCTCAATTAACAATCAGACACAGACACAAACACAAACACGTTCACCATGGGTCACATTCACACACAAATGGTGGTTCTTACTTGGATCAGACTTAGAGAAGGTGTCCCTGTCCAGCAAGTTTCTGTGGAGACACAAAGGATGAGTACAGTTAGAAACATAGTTCCCTTATTGAAAATGATTTGTCTTCTAAATGTGGCAAACAAAGCTTTTAAACAAAAGGACTATTTATATTGTCCATTGGCCATGAGTCAGCAAATTACCATCACACTCTGTTTACAGTATCCCTGTGGTGTGAAAATAGAAAAAATAAAATACTGGATCAAAAAGACCATTAGCCATGAAAATGAAGCCTGTGCATGGCTGGTGTTGTCTACCCTGAAAATATTTTACACAGACAGGTCATTGCTTGTCAGAGAACCAACAAGAACCTATGCAAACAGTATAGAGTCATCTCCACAGTAAACAAGTTCAATTCACACTCTTATTTACAGGAATAAAGGCTTTTATAGCTTCTCTTTTCATGCTACACAAACACTAGTTCTCTAAGACTGGTGAGTATTCCTCTGTCTCAGCCAACCATTGAAATTCATCAAGAGATGGACATTAATAAAATCCTGAAGAATTTATGTTCCTCAAAAAGAAAAAGGAGGTGAGATGGGAAGAATTAAATGAGCTGATGTGGAAATGGCATTAGACCTTATTGTTAATTCTGATTTGTGAATAATGAGACGAATGATGGTGATTGGAGCAAATGGTGTGGAGAGGAGAGGAGAGGGTTCACTAACTTGTCAAGTGAGGTTAAATCATTCAAAGCCTGGATAAGACTTCCAATCTGCCCCCCAAATCCACTTCCCTTTATCCATTTAATGTGCCTTGACTTTTTCTTGCTTCCGAAAAAGGCATCAAAATGTGGATAATACTTTCAGCCATCCTTTCAATCCCTGGATTGTGAGAGAGTTTGAAAGGCTGTCAGATAAAGCCCTGAAAACTATCAGCTGCTGGAGAGTATCCAGGCTCCAAGCTGGTTCTCAGTAACAGCCTCTGTAACTGGAGCAGTAATTTGTTTGGTGTCTTTTTTTTTTTCCAGCTAACTTTCAGTTGCCTCTATTACTCCTATTCCTGTACATATCTCACTCTTTTTGTTGTGTGAACTCATCGACACCACACTTGGCATTTCTCTCTCAAGCTCACACTTCTGCGTTTGTTCTCAAAGCAAAAACACCTCTGGTTTCAATAAACAAAAAAAAAAAAAAAAAAAAAAAACACACCTCAGGTATTCCTGCTCGTTTGCACTCTTATCTGTCAATTCACTCATTTGTCCAGTTATAAATTGCAACATATCTTACTCGTAATTACTCAAAGCAGTTGTTTCCCTGTCAACAAGCTTTGATGCTTTTATTCCACTTGACTAACCTTGGTCTTTGCACTTACGCCAAGAATTCAAAAGCACACACAAGTCAGGCATTTGTTTAAAGGTGTGTCTGTTTGCCTGTTGTCGTGTCCGTTCTCTGCACTAATGGATAAATGGGATAATCCAGCTAAGGGTGGCCAAAGTTATAATCCTGTTTACATGCTTGGGAGAAAAGCATGTATAACTCCTGAAAAATTATTTCTGAAAAACGTTCCTCTGCTGATTTGTCATTTTTATTGCCTTCACAGATGGCTGAAAGGTCATCAATATTGGTTGTTGTTTTTCAGCTGACACATACTACATCTATCGAGACAATGTGTGATAAAGTCAAAAGGGTTTGCAGTGAATGTAACATAATTATGCCAGAATGGATTATTGTGCTAAAAGCTGTCATTCCAGGAAGAAAGAAAACAGTGATGAAACCACGTTTTCGTCAAAAACGCCTCAGAAACAAGGCTGGATTTCTTTCCAACTGTGAAGCCCATGCTGTTAACAGCCTGAAAACAAAAAAACTGAAAAAAACATGTACATTTTGGTTGCATTGAAATACTGTTTAGATGGGACAGGAAGTGGAAGAGAAGCAAATAGATAGCAGATTGGAACCGGTTGGCTTGAGACAGAATGAGTCATCAGTTTTGCACTTTGACCATTTGTGGTGTAGCCAGAAATGTTGTGAGTCTAGATAGAAATTTTAATTCATACTTACGACCAGTTTTTGGGCTCCAGTTATAAATGAATGGGTTTTGGGGAGTCAGGAAGAAGACATGGAGGAACTAAAACGCACTATTTTATGTTGAATATGAGACAAGCATTATCCTTCAATTATATACATTTGAAAAAATTTGGATATAACATGTTTCTTCTAGGCTTGCTTTATATTGCTTCCAATAAACATCATGAAAATTTGAACCAAAATAAACAATATTAAATAAAAATGTTAGCACACCAGCTTGAGCAGAGGAAGGTACTGTAGTCTCAAATCAGCAGACCACTCTTGTCAATGCGTCAATGAATGAACTTGGACACAAGATGATCACACCTACATAGCAGAAAATACTAACAGTCCAGCTGCCATGTGCCACCATTTGGTTGGAAATTAATTCCAGCTCTGTGTAGTACTTAGGGAAACAAGCCAGAAGACACCTTCTCCCTTTGACAGACAATTTGACACTCCACAGTCTGTGACTGGCTGCTGCTCACTGCACATTACACATGGTAGTACTCCAAATGGGCTCCTGGGCTCCCCCTGCATGTATTGGTGTGTGTTTGTGTGTGTGTGAGTAAGGCACGTTTTCAGGATTTCCACTTCAGATGATAATGTGAATGAGTCATAGCTCTCTCTCTCTCTCTCTCTCTCTCTCTCTCTCTCTCTTTTCCCTTGGTCCATTCCTTCTTTTCACCCTGAAGAGCTAAAAGCTGCCATCCCAGCCACCAAGAGCTCTACAGAGGAAGAAAGGTGCCAAACTAAGATTGTGGGGTTTTTTTTTTTAGCAGCAAATTTCCCAAATGCATTATCGTCTTCTGCTATCATGGGAAACCTTAACCTTTTCCCCTCATGAAAATATTGGACAGCACATTAGATCTATTAACAGAAAAAGACAGACTGGAATTACAAAGTGAGCTTCCTGTTGGTGGTCTCAAAATATTGATTTCATCAATGCTTGTCCCTTAGGCTTTCAGCTTTTGATGCTGATGCAGACATCCTTTCTTGGAAAAACACCACCTTTGGCATTTTGGCTGCCTCACCCTCTTTGTGGTGCGCATGTGTTCATTCACACGAAACTCCTCAGTGCATCGTCTCCCTCTGAATCACTTGCTACTAAATCACTTTCTTTGTTTTGGTTTTTCTATCTTCTAACTGAAGCCCACTTGTCACAGTTCTCAGGAAACACACCGCAGAGCACAACGCAGGAGGAGATGAAAAAGATAAGAGACATTGCTTAGACCAAAAAAACTAAGATAAAAAGGTTCAAGCAGTCAAAGAAAGTACAAAGAGGCGGGCTGAGGCCAAATCCCCCCAAAGAAGTCTAAAACACTATAAGGATCAAAACATAAGATAGAGAACAAAGTGCTGGCGAGAAATGTCACATAGCACAAAGACACTCTGACAGCAAGGAAGTGGAAACACACGGGAGCATACTGTAAACAAAGCCTGAAACAATTGCTCCTGTAATTTAAATCATTCAATAACAAAAAATGATCAAGGCAGTATTTCTTGAATCAGAGCTTTCTAAACGTGGAACAAGTTGACTCTATTTGACAAATTTCAGATTGAAAGAGGAACCTTCATTAACAGTAGAGATGAGTTGGATATTGAGATAAATTTCTGCTTTCAAAAAAAAATCATTGTTGCCACCCTGCATATAAGAAAGATGTTATGAGGAATAACAATAGCATTCCTCAGTTACACAGCTTTAAAGTACAGCTCCCTCATCTAATCAACATATACACCGACAAATGTCACTGCAAGCATCATCAATGCACAAAGTCGTGTGGAGATCTGACAGTGCAGATCTCTGACTGCTGTAAGCGCAGGCTCCCTCCTCCCTGGAGAGAATCTGGACCACCATGGCTCTGTGTCTGGCTCATCACCTTTGACAGCTATCAATCACAGCTAGAGGGCGTGAAATCTGATACCAGAAGGGCTGGAAGCGCGCGCACAAACACACAATATATGAACACATAGATTCTTCAGACAGAGTTAATAAAAGAAAAACATTACACATCGAGACAGAGGCCACACAGAAGAGTTTTATAAAGACACAGACTGACAGAAGGTCAGGCAGCTTCTCCAAATGATATGACAACTCCCTAATTATGCGAACAACTGTTGGCGCTTCACGGCGGAGGTCAGAGGTGGCTCTTGCTCTTTCTCTCCCATACACACACACTGAAGACACACCTCTGTGCTTTCGCCCAACAAGGAGAGCCAAGCACCAACAGCAGCATGAGAACGGTCACCATGGCAACAACTGACAGCCGATTGAGGTCACTTGACTGACATTAGTGACAGTGGCTGTATCTGTGTGTGTGTGCTGTTTTTCCAGCCGACTCACCAAACAGGGATGCCGTAAGTGCATTGGTATTTGTGATGCTCACCTTTCCACTGCTTTCCGTAGTCTTCCAGTCCTCTCTAGATTTGCCCAGCCCCTCCTTTCTTCTCTTCCTGAACTATTTAGCTCTTCTGCTCTCCTCAGTTCCTTCACGCTAATCATTTCCTGCTTACCGTTCTTCCCTTCCCTGTTTTCCTTTCCTCTCTTTTCACTTCTCCCTTCTCCTATTTTTACCTTTATGAAAACATCTACTATGCCTTATGGACTAGCTTGAGAGGTCATGTCCCTGACAGGGTGTTACCTTGGCGACACAACAGCCAAACCCCGCTGAGACCCTCACAACCCTACTGTGCACTAGAGAAATAAATTGGGTTTTTAGCCCACTGGAGGAGAAGAGAGGAAAGGAGAGGAGAGAATCAGGTTAAATGAAACAAACAGTGAGGTAAGGCAGTAAAAGGAGCTGCAGATAGATGACAACCGGCAGCCAGTCTAATTAACCATGCCAAGCTACCTACAACAATGAGCTTCTTGTGCTGCCCTGTCTCTGTTGTTCAGTTTTGGAGTTCAGACGCAGAGAAAAGGAGGAGTGAGCAGGCAAAAGGGATCAAAAACCAAAGACAGCATAGAGGTCAAAAATACGGGGGCTTAGGCTCAAGCTAGTGCTTTTCTAGGTCAAAACTTTGAGACGCGTTATAGTATTAGCTGTCATAAGGTTATTAGAGGAACGTTCTTGATAGTTTTTTTTTCCCATTCATTGTCAATCAGTTTTAATTAGTTAATTACCTTTATTAAAGATAGAAACTAAGTATATTCAGTCAATTGGTACTTTAAGCGTTCCAGGTTCCTGGCATGGATAAACAATAAAAAGATAATGAATGGATGGTTGGAGTTAATTACATTTCAATTAAGGTGCAGACTTGAGTGTTTCTATTTACATGACTGACTTTTTTTCAATACAGCTGTTTTATTTTTTATATGATTTCATACTGTGCTTCAGAGAGTGATAATGTCCTCTTTATTCAGGCGCTTGTTTTATAGCTGTTGTGATCAGCTGCTTTTCAGATCATTATCATTAACGTTGAATCACTGACTTCCTGCTGTCTTCATTGTGACTTACAGAAGAGCAATGTACACTTCGTTAATATTGAAATTGTTAACAGTTCCTCTCAAAAGGGATTTCCCTATAATGTTTTGTTTTTTTTTTCATGCCGTTAACTAATAACCATCTTTAATAGCAAGTTTTCATCCATGTGGTATTGTTATAAACAAAAGTTATTTTTTGGTTCAGTCACTGATTTTTCTCCTAATGTTCTTTCAGATCTGGAACTTGCAGCTCTTGGGCTGAATGCATGCTGTGTTGTGTCTTCTCATCACATTTCTTCTGCTTCTCTGGTGCCTTGAATAATTCTGCACTTCTGTAACATGATTATTTCATCATATTCCTTTTTTTATTTCTAAATTCTGCCCACTCTTCTCTCACTCTGTCCTCATCTCATGGGAAAAGGGGTTTTCTCACTTAGAGCCTAAAGCATTAATTCCAGGTTTGTCCTTAGTTTTACTTTTCCTCCCTCCCTGTCTGTGTGTGTCTCTCTCTCCCTCTCTCTCTCTCTCTCTGTGTGACCATGACCCGAATAGACTCTATAAAGTCTAAAGGATCTTGCTGAACTAGATACAGTTACACACATATGTAGATAGACACATAACCACATGGAGTAATCTGTGTATGGTCCAATTATGTTCCACTGCATCACGTTACACACACACACACACACACACAATCAATACAAACTATCCAGGCGGTATTACTTCATGATATGCATTAGCCCAATATTCCAGATCTAATAAACCTCAGATACATTAACTGAATAAAGACACACAGAGACAGAGTCTATTTCTGCTGTGATGACTAATTTGAGGTTGAGTCCATGTGTAACTGAAAGTATCAGGAGAGCACAGAAGAACAAAGACCAATTCAGAGATGTAATTCCTTATGCAATGTACTTTTGCAAGTGGTTGATGTTGATTTATGAAATTAACCTGCCTTGATACAGGGTTGTATGCAAGCAGCCCTGCTATGGTTGTTATAAATATAAGGGATGCAGCATCAATAGAAAGATAAGTTAATATCTTAAAAGGTTAAAAGCCTTTGCAGTAGAAAATAATCTGTATGATATAGTAGACTGTGAACATTATAATGTGGCCAGAGAGTGAATTTGCCAGAACTGTGTGCGTGTGTGTGTGTGTGTGTGTGTGTGTGTGTGTGTGTGTGTGTGTGTGTGTGTGTGTGTGTGTGCATCTAATGAAAGAACAGAACCTCATAGAAGAACCTGGATCACCTTGACTTTTCAGCAAAATGAAAATACACTGGGTTTTAACTGCACAGACAATCGTTGAGGATTTAAATTGAAGTCACTACGTTTTTCAACATATCCGACCTATATGCTTTTTGCAATTTTACACTGCTGCTATTGTGGTTGATTTATGGATAAATCTGATCACACTGGCCTGCTGCTCAACCCTACAGAATCCTGACACATCAATATTGCATGTGGAGGTAGGTCCTATCAAAGCCGCAGCAGAGGTGGGTCAAGAGTAAACAGGAGGAATACCAGAGACTATGGATTAATTCCACAACTTCCTGTTTGAACTAGCAAAAACTCACTTTTTTCTCCAGCTACTCTTCTCCCTCCTCTTCTTACAAATCAGAAGCTAATGTTTAACAGCTGTTGCTCTGTACCCTTGACTGTCCCTGAAGTTTACGGGAAATTCCCAGAATTGTTTCATTTCAAAATAAGTATAAGATTAAAAGGAATTTCTGGCTCTGCCATTTTCTTTGCCTTTAAAAAACGTCTAGACTTGCCAACCACAATGAACTTAAAAGAATGAAAGCCTCTAAAAGCCGACTGGAGCATTGATGATGTGGGTCCCTGGCAGTTCTAACCCAAAATATAACATCCAAATCACTATTTAATAAGGCATTAAGGGTTGACAGTTGCCAAATACGCTGTTTAAAGACTGCAAACGGCATATCAGAAACTACATGAACTAGACTGGTGTGAAGGGTTTAGAATTGAGAGATTGCAGGGATGTTTTCATCTTCTCACTAAAGTGTCCAACGCTGATAAAATAGACCCTGAAAATCGTCTTTATCTCACATCTTACACATGTTGACACACGTTCAGTTCAAACACCTGTGTGCATTTACATTTAAATTGAGGTGCGATTCTCTTGGCCTTCCATTCGCTTCTTGGCATCAGAGAAACAACTGCAGGAGTCACTGAGTGTATGTGTGTGGGTCCATGCTTAGCAACAGACAAGGAATATTCTTGGAAACGTGCCACAAGAGACAACTGGGCATGCTCACGTGTTCTCAACAGGTCGCTGAGCACAATGCTACAGGTACCGGCTTCTCTTTTGTGTTTGTTTTTTTCCCCCTCTGCATTTTTACCGATCAACCCAGTTTTGTTCAGAGCATGAAGACAAGCACATGCTTGCACACTCAGCCCCTCAACTCTCCAAACCTCTCTCGCACACACATGCACATGTACACACACATACAAACATCGAAGAGGAGCATCAGCAGCTTGTACTCACGCTCTCTCTCCTTCTCTGAAAGGGCTGCCCTAATTCTTCTTGACAAGTGCTGGAAGAGCCAAGAGAACATCTCGGCAAATACACACTCACACACATGATAAAATATGCCATGTCGCTATCCATTTACACACAGACACGTACAGAAAAATACACATCAGTCATGGACAACACCCAGTCACACATCTGTGCCAGTGGCATTTTACCTTAATTGCCTGTGTCACCGCTTTCAGTGCAGTTTAGTCCAACTCGCCTAGTTTCCATCAACACATGCCACTAGCTTACATATGACTGTAAGAGCTTGGTGCCGACAAAAGCCTAGTCTGCTCACTTTACATACAGATGATAAGAAAATCTTACTTTCACTTTCTGTGTGTATTCATAATCATATTACAGTATCAAAATGATAAATGGGACATGCTCAGATGTTTGCGGGCGTGTATGAGTGGTGAGATCGTGTCTGCACATGTCTGTCTCTGTGAATAACTATGTTACAGACTGACAGAGAGTGAGAGTGTAAGTGCACGTTTTTTTTTTTTTTTTGTGTTATGGTTGTGATGAGGCAACAGTGAGAAAACGACAGAGAAGGAGGGGGAAGAAGAAAGAAGAAGGTATTTCTCTTTCTCTCTGAAAACCCCTTATAGAATATATATATTGTGTTGTATGTGTGCCATGCCCTTTGTATAATGTACTCAGCAGGCAGCTGAGCGTGTGATTGAGCACATGAGAGACATGCTGAAATATGCTGTGTGAGGCCAGGGGCTTCTACACGAGAGAGCGACAGACAGACAAAGAAGGAGGCAGCATCCATGCCTGTAAATGTGCAAGGTTGACTTATTGTATGACGAGCAATCTTAATTGTCAAATAGTCTTAATCTGCATTGCATAGACAATCTGAGAGTTGGGTGCCTTCCTTTTGTGACAAGGAAAAAAACTGATACAGAAAATTCAAGTAGATAGCAAATCCAAAATGTCAAAAAAAAAAAAATAATTGGTTGGGTAGAATTTATAGGAGATGTTTTGATCTGCTTTATTATGGCTTTGTGTCCCACAGGATGTAATCAACATCAGTATGAAAATGAAACGTCAGAGAATCAAATGTGACTGTATTTTAAGTGTGTGTGTCAGTGTGTCTTGTGCTGAAAATGTTAGCTGTTTTACTGATGGGCGGCACAGTACAAATATCAGAGTGTGAGTGCATACACAGGTGTTTAAATGCTTTATAATGCACGTGCAGATACAGCGTATGTATTCTACATGTGTGTGTGCAGGTTAGCCCATATACAATGCTTCAGTTAAACTGCTCACCAGGGTGCCCCACTGTATATCTTTGTAGTTGGCTTCAGCACGTTCTATTATCGTTCATTGTGCAGAGCTTTTAAAGACTGTTTGGCCCAGAGTTCAACAGGTCTTGTTCCTTGTTCATTCTTATACAAAAAAATAAATACCTGTAATACTCATTACAGTTATGAAATTCTGAGCGGTGTCTGCAGAACAAATACAATGTTACAACAATCCATCCAGAGCTTCTTTTACACAGAGATTCCTCATTAGGCTGCTTTTGCACATTCACATTGAACCAAACAGGCCAGCAAATTATCCCCACTGCATGTGATTTCATGCGAAATACCAGCATCCCAGTGTTCAGGGGCAAGACATGAAACGCATGATGTCTGCATCTACCCTGCCATGCTGGTACTCACCTAATGTGGATGTGAATCCAGTGCAAAAAGGCAGAAAGAAACAGAACAGAAAAACAAAACAAAAAAAAAAAACAAAAACAACACCAAAATAACCAAATGTGATCTTTTCCTTTTTTAAAATCTAATTGAACACATTAAACATAACTCAATTCCCTGAACAAAGGGTGGTTCTTTTTAAATAAAAACATACCTGACTCTAAGTGGAAAAATAAAAATAAGTAATAAAATAAAAATCTATTAAAATGCAGCATGTACAAAATACTGTAAGTTTTTTCAACTTCACAGTCAGCTCAGTGACACTGGTCTGTACTACATGCTAAACAATGTTGCAAGGTTTGCGTGACGACAACATCATACAGGGCTTTGAGGGAGTGGGCTGTCACCCGGAAGAAACAAGGTGTGGTGGAATGGCAAGCAGTTCTGCCCTGCTTTAGCATGGTAATATTTTCAGTACGAATACAGTGCATTCGTAAGGCACTGTACTGAACGGTTCGGGAAAAATGCACGTACCATTACACCACTTATAAATTCAGGTTATCGTGCCTTTGAGTTGATTATAATATTTGTCATAATTTGTATATGTGCATGTGCATCCTTGAGCCCATGTTTTATCACCTGCATTTTAAAATTACATGACTGTTGTCTGTCCTTGAGAGTAAGGGCAAAGGGTATATCCAGTTCCCCGCTATTTAGTAATAATCACACAGCATTAGAGTAGCAGTAGGTACACAAATGATTTGTGTGTGTATTTGTGTGCATAGCCCTTGGCCTTTGGCAATGACTTGCTATCCCTCTTCGTCAATCCATTTCTCCCCGCATTTATACAGCCTAATGTATGGACAGAGGCATTGTATGAGCGTGTGGTTTATGTGCGCGCGCACGTGCGCAATTAAATACAGATACATACAGGCTGTGATATGTACTGTCTTGTGACTTAAGTAGAAAAACCAACTGCAGTGAGCAAAAAACAGAGGGAGGGAGGTCGATAGTAATTTCCTCAAAGTGCATATTTTTTTACTGACCTGACTAGAAAACCAAGACTGATTACAGATTAAGACAGTGGCCTCTTACACATACATAAAAACTTAGATGTGACAGACAACTAAGAGACGCATAGAGCCACACTCCAACACCACACTCAGTAGCATGGGTAGTGGAAGCAAATAGCTTCTATTTGTGGCAGCTCAGAAAGTTTTTTTTTTTTTCTCCAATATAGCTTTGTCTCACTGATTGCCAGCACCACTGCGTTGTCATCCAAAATCATTTACACTACCTGCTGCTTAGAACCACATGTAAACAGAGAAAAAGTTATCAGCCGTAGTGTAGTCACGCATACTAGCACATACCGATTGTTCTTTTGCCTGCCATTGAACTGGTGCACAGCAGGCAACCCTGTCTTCCCTTCAAAGTGATGGCTGTCAGCCATGTCTTCAATAAGAGAACCATTATGTGAGCTCTTCATGGCCAAAGAGGTCAACGCAATCACTTCTCACAGACAGAGTGGGAGTGAATACCCTGAAAATAGATAGCGGCTTGGTCATGAGTTGTGATGTTAAAGGGCGGAGTTGCAGGGTAAGTGGTTCAAGCAGAGCAAAATATAAGGCTGTGTGATGAAAGATTTTCTGTTTCAGCGACAGAGAGAAATATCAATAGTGAGATTTAAAATGTGAATCAGTACGATCAATGGTGTGAAGTCCACAGGGGGCACTGGATCCAATCCAGAGCAAGAGACCTGCTAGGGGTTTAAAAGTGACCTTTTCTGGGTGAAAACAGCATCAGCTTTACTTTATCACTTAAAGATGCCTTGACACGAAATACTTGGCTGCCAGCAGTCACTCATGTAGTCGACAATGAATGATACAAATTTGAGGGAATCACTGTCAGTAAAACAGTTATAAACATCACAATCTGAATATTTATGTATAACTTTATTTTAGGAATTATTTCTTAGTGTGCTTAGAAAATTAAAGCGATGTGAGAGAGTCCAAATAAGATTCAAAATGTCATGCTTTTCATTTTAATAGCCCAAAGTCCGTGTCTGTTTTTCTAAGATCCAGCCTTACACAACCTACATTTATCCAACCTACTTTTTATCCTTTTCTTGGCTGTGGCCCAAAAACCTTAAGTATCTTTTTGCTATCTGCTTCCCATGCTGAGATTGAACCAAAATCACTGGCTTCATATTGGAGGTTTTGCAATCTTGAAGTTTGTCAGTATTTTTTAAGGCTGACTGATTTTCATGAGTTTGCGTTTTTTGGCGAGTAACATCAATGCACGTACAAATGCTTCAAAGTCCAGGAGCAGACTATAAATCATAGTAGTTACTTGGTTTTTCTTAATTTGTGGAGAATCGATGGCATATAGGAGTGCAGAGGAAAGCTGCTGTAAATCTTTTCATGATCTTGCAAAGGTTTAGTTGGCCTCCTCATCTGAGTGACTTCCAGCTACACAAGAGTGGCTCTGGTAATAGTTTTAATGGCTTTGGTTTGATTATCACACTCCACTGACCCCGACAAAAGCAGTATCTAAGAGGATTTCAGATCCTTTTTCCAGGGGTATCTAAGAACATTCAACACAGGGCAGTGGAATTTATTAAAATCACAGTACAGCCAAGTGTATTTTATTTTTTGTTTATAGAGGTCAAATGTGTTACAGCCTTGAGATTCTTAAGAGAGAACCCAGCCAGCAAATTATATTATCTAGATTTAAGGGATTACTATTTATTCAGTACAAGACCCAACAAGAATCCCATAATTTTTTTCAGTTAAAGCGAAATGTAACAATTACAACTTCAACAGTTTTACAAATGCAATATCTGCCACAATATTTGCCATAATATAACACAGTGTAACACATAATATATCACAGTGTGATATTTTGGTACATTCTGCATTCATAATTCAACATCTCTTTTACGGTGACACAATCACTTAAATTTATAGCTTTAATTTTAACCTCTAGTCAATTTACACACCCGTCAAAAGCAGACTGGTTCTCACCTCCAGTCATAATCTTGGTTTGCATACATAAACATTCCTCTTGGTCAATAGTTATGCAAAATGTTTTAATATATCCCCAAGTGAATGTTGTTCTTTTCTTGTTGTTTACAAAATTCAAACTGCCAGAAAAGGAAACCGTATGGAACAACTGTAACTCAAAGCAACAATCAACCTCAAAACAAACACTGAAATGGGCAAAACACTTGTCAAGAAAACACTCACATACATGCAGAAATACTAAACACGCACATATATTCAACTAGCTCAAACATAAAGTCCTTAAAATGGAGCGTGCTGCTGGTTGTGTAGATTAACATGACCATCTCTGGTCAGACATCACAAAGTCAAGCAGTCCACTATGGTGAGTAGAACAAGCTTATCTTAATGGTCAGTTGTTCACACCTGCTGCTCTGGCCTTATACATTGACAAATATGTTCAGCGATTATATGACAGGCTTTGAAACTAGCTGGACTTTCAAAAGCCATTTTTGCATGCCGACTACATTACTATTGTTTTTGTATGTGTGTATTAAAGTAACGCCACCAACAATAGTGCTGAGACAAGAAGAAGAAACATAGGAGGGATAGAAGACACTAGATCTTCATCACGCTATGATTTGTTTCACTGGGAGCGTTTGGCCGTTTTACTGTTGCTATGTGCCAGCCAGCACATACTGACAACCGAGTGCCAAATGAGCCTGTTTGAAATTAGACAGAAGTCTCAGGAACAGAGCACAATCAACTTCTTGAACAACATGACAAGCATATGATTACCTGGTCTGCCTGCTGCCAGATGATTCAAACACTCAGCTGCCTTCATCTACTGTGCAGTGATGAAGTTTCAGTGGGAGTTTAGATTTCAGGTAACACTGGAGAGCAAGTTCTTACCTGTGGTTTCCTGAGGCAGCGCTTAAGTAATAGGTACATGGTAAAGGTTCAAAACTGGTGCGGACCCTATATGAAACATTTGCTGGAAAACTATGGATTACCTTCAAAAATACTGAGCACATCAACAAAAAAAATATACTAGCCAATCAGTTTGGGGAAAACTTGACGTTTCTACAAAATACTGGCCTAAACAAATTTTACATAATGGGTATCTGAACTCATATTTAGGATGACAAAATATACCTAAAGCCGCAGGACTGTTTGGGGTTTGAAGCTGATTTGATGACACAATTTTTGAGTGAATCCATTAAGATCACAGCAGCCACGTGTCCCAGCCTTCGGGCCTGAACAAATATGACCTCATTTTCAAATTTGGCCTCTTTATATATCTTTAAACCAGCCAAGACTGAAATAAGTGCAAAACAATGTGTGCAGCCATGGACTTACTGCTGGGCATTATTTTTGGATATATGATAATTAGACTAATCAAGGCCTCTTATTTTCAAGTCTAGGTTCCCTTTACAATACCATACACACATAAGCACAACAAAATCTGTGTGTGTGTTATAGTCAGCCAGCCTGAAGCATATTTACATTTCCACTACAACCAAGATGTTGTGGCACCAGCGAACACTGCAAAGAGAGCCCTTTTACTACTCAACCCATAGCTTGACAGCAGAAAGAAGGCAATACGGAAGAAAGGGCCAGCGATTTATTACCGTCAACAGTTATGATGTTTGCTGACAGTGCTGGGATGCATCACATGAAAGAGAGTAAGGTCAGAGATGGAGAAAAATATGGCAAGCAATCTAAATGACGCTGTAAAAAACTGTCTAAATCCCACTGTGAGCTTTTCCTACCATGCAGGAAGGGAAAACATGAAGACAAGGAAAGAAAGAAATCCACTAATTAATCCTAACATAACACACCAACACCTTCAGAGCGACACATTCACATGCTTGGTTGTGTGTGTGATGACAGCAAACCATCATGCACTAGGGCAGGTTGGACATCATGGAGCGCTTTCCTTCTACAAAATCAACATGAAACCAAAGTTACAAGGAGAAACTTTCCAAAAACGCTGAAGAACTTTTTAAAGCTTGTCACTTTGGTGAAATATTAGATCCACTGGTTTTGTGTGTGTATGTGTAAATATGAGGGTGAAAGAACAGGTAACAGCCTGTGTCCTGGCCAGATCGAAGACCATAATGGAATATTTGGACCTGGGGCCATTCAGCACAAAGTCCCCCGGTTCAAACATGTAGGTGGTATTACTAAAGTGCATCGGGGAGTAATTTATTCTTATATGACTGATAGAGTGTGGGTGAAGGATGGTTTGTGTGCACAGTCATTCATATATGTAGCCCTACAGTGTACAGTATGTGTGAACATAGTTTTACGCATGTGTGCTTTTGTACAACACAGTAAGCAGAGCTGGTAGATTATTGATCCAAACGGATACCTTCTGCTCTGCCATCAATCTGGCTGACTGCTGAGTCTGAGCCAGGCTCTTACTTCAAATTCCCACAGCCTCAGAGCATTAGCAGAATTATGTCACCACCGACTAAGAAACAATTACATGAGAGCTATTTGGAATGAGAATATCAGCTAAAACGCTGTCGAACTCTTAGTCTTTTCATGTTCTTCACAAGACTTCATCGTGATAAATCATTCAGTGTCTTAAAAAGCGACTTAATAAATAAAAATATCAGATCAAAAGTGATAACAGAATACATGTCACAAATTGCCTGTTCTGGGTTTCTCCCGAAACCAAAAAGCTAAAAGTGTTTCAAGTATGCTGATTTGCATTGGAAATAAGCCAAATTTATTTGGCAGTGCAGATTTTCAGATTCTTTTCCATTAAATGCGCTGAAACATAACTCTTTGGACAGTAGTTACAACTTTGTAAGGTTTTTTTTTTCATCTTCTTAAGATCGATTTTGAATATCTACAACCATCATTTCAGTCACAATGAATATATTGTCATTCAAAATGTCACTCATTCATGTGGCTCACTCTTGAGCCATGGTCTCTACAGTTTTTTCTTACTCTAACAACCCCCTACACAAAACACATACACACACACACGGGTGGGGGGGTTGCTTAAAATAAAGAAGCAGTAACCATGGTGATACTGTGCACTGCCCATTTTGTACACTTAGAAAGTATTAACATATACAAATGCACAGGATATATGCCCCCACAATAATGTGTTGTAAGTCCGTATACACACACATGTACAGCAGGCTATAGCCATGGTATTCTCACTCCCCCTCAGGTTGGAGGTGGGAGGGCAGCCATCAAAACATGATCCCCCCCCAGGGGCTGAAGAGCTGGGTGACTCAGACATTAGCAAACTCTACCAAACTATATATTCTACTGGAAGATGAAATGATTTTTCTGTTACTAAGGAGATGGTACTGAGTCCGTAACCACAGTGTCTGAGAAGATAAATCACGGGTTTCCGTTCACTCCTCTAAAGTGGGCAGTGGAGCAGTGGAATCACATTAAATTGTCAAGTTTATCTTGAAATGCCAAACTGACATTGGATTTAGGACCTTGTTGCATTGCAGAAATGCATGAATTGTAATCCAAAGGATAGATTGGTTTATGGTTTAACCGCATTAGACATAATAAACAATATTTAAAGAAGGATTGTGTTACTCAGCAATTTGAATATCATTTTTGCAATCAGAAAAACCCCACAACAACAGCTGTTCTGGCAGCACAGAGACACATTCAAAAGGAATGCAGCAGGAATGTAAACTGGCATCAGCTGGCTGTCCAGGTAAGTGTCCAAAGCCTGACACAGAGCCTGTTTTTCTGGTTACAGAAAAAGTTCAATCGTAGAATGTTTTTGTTGGTTTGTTTGTTTCCAGCAATATTATGCTAATTGCTCATCAGACATATCTGCACATCATGGTCTCCAGTTGAAAATTGAGCATAGAGGAACACCCATACACTGTGTCCCATTGCATGTTTTCGAACTGTATGCTTCCTAAAGCCTGTAGAGATGTGACAGTGCAGATGATATCACTGTTAAGCAGAAACACTGTAACCTATTTTACAATGACAGCGCAGCTGCAGGGGTGTGACAGTCCACTCCACTGTTACGACAAAATAAAAAAATAAAAAAAACCCCACACCATTTACAACATTTAAAAACGTGCACTGGTGTCCTTCATCATGTTAAAAATAAAAACCTTGACGGACTTGAACTATTTTGCAGCTACACATTTGATTGGATTGATTGGAGGGAGGGGGTCCCTCAAAACATGTGGCAGATCTGTGAGGCATTTACAGGCTGTGGGTCACCAGTCCGGCAGAAATAATTCAAATTATCAGCATTTCTCCTCCTCCATGTATGCAGAGAGGAAAAATCCTCCCTGAATGACAGACGAAGACCACCCCCCCCTTCAATCCACTCCTTCCTTGTCCCCGTCCGTCTCCATCACGTCAAATAATAAGCACACACTCTGCATGCAAACACACCACAACTCCCTTGGTATGAGATGCACGCGTTTTGTGTGCATCTGTTGCAGCAACACGATTGGCTGTTTTGACAGCTGAAAGCTGTCAAAGACCGCACAGACAAACTATGAGGAACAACAACATAGCTGGAAAATGTCCCCATCATCAGCAATAACTCCTCAACAATGGCGGAAGTCCAACTTACACAGCACATACCGATTATGAGTCACTAATAAATGATTGCTTTCTGTTGTATCTCTACATGATGCTTGTGCATCGTGTTTATGTTCTCTAACAGTCTTACATCTATCACGAGTAATTTCTCCCCAAATGTAACCACTTCAAACTCGGCATGTAAGCCGGCATAAAAAAGTAATCTTAGTTCATTATTAACATCATTCACCATTATTAAAAATGTGCTGTGTTTTTTTTTTTTTCTTTCAGAAATAATTACTATTTCGGCGTCAAAGTGGATTAAAAGTGACAAACTGATTAAATGTGGCTAACGTAGCTAGCAGTGCTCTCGCTCGGTAACGTGCTGTAAACAGAGTTTCGTGTCGTTACTCGCCTGAGTGTAACATTTTTCCAAACCACTCCGCGTTTCACTAAAACGAAAACACACAGAAACTTGGACAGAGTTTGGCTCGCAGCGGCGTTGTTTTGTTTTTTTGTTTTGTTCTTTTTTTTGTGTCTCCCTCTCCCCTCGCAGCCCTGTCAGGGTGAAAGCAGGTTAGACGGACACATTCCCCTACCTGCAGGACACCGTGATTTCAACTTTGGTGGCAGGAATGGACGCGTTGAGCGGGTCGAAGTCGCCTATCGACGCCATGTTTAAAAAGCTGCTGTTCATCCTGTCAAGTGCCTCCCCTTTTCCCTGTTTCTTTTCCCGTTCTCCGCGCGCTCCAATCCCCTTTTTATGAGCGACGGAGGAGGGGAGAGAGTAGCCGTGTGTGTGTGTGTGTGAGTGAGAGAGCGTGAGTGGGAGTGTGTGTGTGTGTGTGTATGCGCGCTCCGCCTCAGCAAGAAGTGGAGCAAAGGTGCCGGAGAAAGAGAGAGAGAGAGATGTCACATCTCCATTTCTCTTTTTCTACTTCTCTCAGTGTCTTTCTCTCTTTTCAAAATAATAATAATAAGGATAATAATAATAATGATAAAAAAAAGGCTCTGGGCAAAAGTCAACTTTCAAGGTCCCTGATGATTCTGAGAGAGTTATTCAAGCTGAGACACTGTTTTTTGTTTTGTTTTGTTTTTACGAGAGAGCGTGCCCATCCATTCATTACCCAGACCTCTCATACATCAGGGTTGCAGAGGGGGCCAACCCTGGCAAACATTGGTCGAAGGTGCAGGTCACCATGAATGGGTCGCCGACATATGGAGACAAAAACATTCGTGCTCGAACGCACACCTGTGGAACACTTAGAGTCACAGATAACACCTAACCAACCATGGAGCTTAAAAGTTTGGCATTTATTTACCAGACAGGAGGAGTGAAAGGACACTGTTGGTTTGTATTATGGGAAAGGTAGGCTCTGAGTTTTATGTACTCCAACTACTGTTACATCTACACAATTATGTTTCACTTTTAAAATGTTTTCTTTGTGATCATAGGGTTAGAGACTTCACCCATTTTAGTTTGAAACTTCCAGGATGGCATAGTAGTCTGGACAAGCGAAAACAGAGACCTAGGAAATGAGCCATACGTCCACCCTTTTTAGGCCTTATCAGTCACAACAACCAGTGATGAATGCTCTTCAAAGTCCCTCGACTTCAACACAATGCAACACGAAGTACAAGCTCTCCATACAAATGACCAAAAACTAAGTTACAAAAGCTTTTTGGTCTCTTGGAGTCGGAGTCTAACTGAACAGTAACTCATTGTGCTATTTGTCGGTAATCAAGTCTTTTTGTTCATTTGAGTGTGTGGGCTGTATCCATATGTGGCACAAGACATTCAGTTTCTTTGCTGCACTTAGCAGTCTGTGAAGAGATTATTTGCATTATTATTATTAGTATTTATGTAGAAACACTAATAACTTTAACGCTGATAATCTTTCTTCTCTCTCTCTAAGCTGAGGATAAGCATCTGATTTAATTAACTGAAAGGGAGACCCTCCGCTGGCAGAGAATAGAGTGACAGCATGATGAATGTAAAAGGATAAGAAGTCACATTATGAGGACATTGTGAGAGTGTGTATGTGTGCGTGTGTGTGTGTGTGTGTGTGTGTGTGAGAGAGAGAGAGTGAGAGAATACTTCCAGAATATCTCACGCTTTCGCCGTACACATAGTGTGTGCCTATGTAAGAGTTTGTGTGTGTTACTGAGAGAAAGCTGATGATGTATTTCTTCACATGGTGATTTTGCGCTCAAGTATACAAGTATATAAAAGACAACATTCCCCCTCATATGTATATCCTTCCCTTTTCATGGCTTGTGAATACCTCTCTCATCGCCACAGATATCCGCAGGCCCTGCAGGTGTGCCTGCTCACGTTCGCCATGCGTCGCATCAGTGTGTATTTTTGTGCATGTAAGTAATATTTTTAAATAGGAGTCATAAGATCCCAAAAATAATGAGTTTTAGTAATCTTCAGTGTGTTCACTGACCATCTGTGTCTCTAAATATAGCTGTATAACACACACACACACAGACACACAAGTGTTGACACGCCCTGGGCTGAATGTGTGGCAGTGGTGGCAGAAACCATTACGGCACTTTTGGGCAAACATCGCACTACTGCCCCATGTCCACCCAAGGTGGCTGGGATTGGATGGATTCAAACACAAACAGGGGCAAATATTATGGACGCACACTGAGAGAAACACATACAGAACACGGGCCATTTGTGTGAGCAAACACCACATTATTGCCATCTAATTGTCGCATCACATAGGGTAACAGTGGCCAAAAATCCATACAGAGTGCACAAACGCACACATTGTCAGTCCATGGTGACATCTATGAATAAAACATGAGGTCATTTGTTCCAAATGAATAGCTGCATAATTACTACACACAACCAGTATGTAAAGAACACTCACTCACTAGAGATACAACATTCATCACTCTATTTTTTATGAGCAATGCATATTTCTTTCTCTTTCATAAGGAACATTTATTTTTCTCTCGCATCTCAAAGACTGAGTCATTAACATAACTTAAATGTAATTGTTCTCCTTTCTAAATTCTCTAGTGCACAATACGATGAATAATTCTCAGTGTAATCGAGATTGGTTGACGAAGCACCTCAATTACCTACTTCACAACTTTGAACATATCCAAATACTTCTCCTCATTTTAATTCTTCAATTAATTTTCTGGTTTTTGGTTGTGGTATAGTTTTCTTTTCAGCAGCTTAGGTACCTGGTAAGGACTACAAACCAGAACTGACTCTCACCTGAAAGAGCTGTTATGTCCGTGTTTACGTGTCTCAGCCACTGGAAAGTTTGGAAGTGAACCAGCCCAGCGGTCTAGCCTGGGTGTGGGCTTGATTCCGTGCACAAGAACAGAGTCTACAGTGTTGAAAGTCATGTTCACAGCTCTGTAAAGCTGCAGTGGGGCACGTTGGTGATTTCACATAGATATTTGTATAAGACATTAGCATGCATTAATGAAAATATCATTAGGTTGTAAGGCAAAGTGTTAGTCAATTACAATTAATTGGCTTTAAATCACAAATATTAACCCCAATGGTCATCATTTGTGGACCACGGAGGGCTGTAACAATGTTTCTCCAGTCGATAGTGGAAATATTAGTGTTATTTAACTCTATTTGTGAAAACTCTGACCTACTTGGTAGGGACTGTTAGGGCATCACCAATGTCCATGGGAATAATCCTATGGGGACCATGAATCTGCAGCAGGTTTCCACCCATCTTCCACCCAATGTGTTCATGCATTTCCTGCTCATGCATTAAAACAACAGTGGTCAACTTTATAGTGTTACTAATTGCAAAATAGGCCGCCAAAGTAAATAGATCTGTCATCTGGAGACCTGGAAGAACTGTGCAAAATGTTGCTCAAATCCACCAGGAAGTTGTAGATGTTGGATTATTTCCATCCATATGTGAACACTCGTACCTGCTATTGGCGCTGCTGAGAGGGTACATCCTCAGGGGATCTTTACCAAATTTGATGGCAATCACTCCCATAGTTCGCCAGTCTTGGACCCAACCTGCCATTCTGAAGATGGGCATTGTCACCCACATATAGCTTTACTAAAAATCTCTAAATGCACACGTTACATATATATCCCCCTCTGATACACCAAGCTATGCCAGCTCTGAATGGGCAGCATACAATAAGCCATTTGTCCCAAATCATTCTGTTTCAGCTCAGCCATGTGTTGTATTTTCTGTTGCCCTGGTGTTAAATCCCAGGTAGCTACGATCTCTAATGAGCTCATTTACTCTCCACTGAATGGCCAAGCACTCCTGCTTTAATTGTTGCTGACTCTCACTAGCCACGCAACTGACACCCTGCACTTACATGAAGAGATCTACAGCAGATGATTGAATGTGAAAAGCTCTCCTCTGTCAAATGTAAATCTAAGTACGAGATCACACACTTGACCTGCTCGCCCCGGCTGGTACCGTCAGTTTTATCTCCCTCTGCCAGCTCCCTTCCTTCACGCACAAATATGTATGTGTGCAACGCCCCAGAATTTCATGCAAAACTGTTCTTCCTGGTTTGTTTTTCTTGACAACTCAGCTCAAGGTGGGTTTCTGTAGCCACTTTCAAAGAATTAGGCAGCAGTATCACAGATCATCAGTGCTGGTCATAAAGCTGAAGCACCTGTATTTTTAGCTGGAGGATTCTTGGGTGGTTAATGTTTGACCGTGTCCTTCTGAGCTTCACTGCATTGCTCAAACGGTTTCAGACTGTTTTCCTCCCCCACACCTTATCTCATCTTTTCTTTATTTGTATCACAGACGTGTCTACTCCCACCGATTCTGTCTGTGAGTTTGTTTACAAGTGGCTGCCAAAACCATGAAATGCAAAGTAGATGTACTTTTTCATGTGTTCATTAATTTCTGAGCACAAATACTGAGAGCAACACACACACACACACACACGCATACACAGAGGAGGAAATTTCATCTCAGGGCATTTCACATAGAAATGAACCTGTGTTGAATTTGATCTATCCATAAATACAAAGCCCCTACAGCTGTACAAATCAGGTTATTGAAACAAGAGGATCAAACTCAGCAAAACTCATCTGTAACTATAAAACAGTTAAAATCAAAGTGGAAATGCCATCTATCTATCATCTGATGTCATTTTGGATTCCCTGTGAAACTTGATCATCCAGGTTGTGCTTTGTATGCCAATCAATTGGACATTGTTAATTTCTGCAAACAGTTAAAATCCTGAGGAACCAGTTAGACTGAATCTTTCCCGGGTTACAATGTGTGTGGGGTTTTTTTCAGACCATATTCTTATATAAGAAAATAATAATTAAGAACATAGAATTGTCACCATTAGCTGCCTTGTTATTAGTCTGCATTGTTAAAAGAAGCAAATAGATGACGTATTTGCGTAATAGAAAGTAGACTCAGAGGTACATACAAGGTCACACTTGTTGAATGTTGACTGTTTGACTTTTGAAATGGCCCACAGTCCCAAAAAAGTTATAGTTTCTTATAACTGTCAAAATCACATGAACTCTATATTCATTTCTTCATTCATTTTTGGGGTAAATAAACATTTGAAATAGTCATCTTATAAATACTTAACTAAAATGACCACTAGTTTAATGTACTAAACTCTAAATATAAAGTGGCAACAGAGACTGAAAGTCAGACTGAAGTCATTGTGTTCAGACAAACAGTTACTGAGGTGACTTCAGAAATAAAACCTAGGGACATTTACAGTTCAACTGTCAATGTAAAATTAATATAATTATAGTATTTACCCTCTTCAAAACACAATTATTTGCATTGTCTCAATAGCAAATATTATGTGTACGTATACAATAAGGACTTGATGGTTACTAAAGTTACTAAAATTAAAGTTACTAAGTTACTAAAAATGCGTCAAGTTAAACTGAAAAATAACGATTTTTCTGTCAAAATCAGCGACGTTGTAAAATGATGTTGAGTGAATGGGGTTGAAAGAACCTACTGGATAAGAATAAAGTACAGTAGAGCAGACACTGCAAGTCAGGCCCCTACTCCTGTGAGGGCAATTAGCACCGCTGCTCTCAGAGCAGATACACATAAAATATTGATCCTTCCATCACTGTTCACACTAATTTGTGTCTTCAGGGGGAGGCCCTAACTCTTTCTTTTCACCCCTCTCCTCTTTGTCTGTGTCTTCTCCCCTGGAGTAAATCACACTTTGTCATTATTAAAAGAGGAGCGAAGCACGTTGCAGATAAATGTTTTAGTGAGAGCACGAGATTACATGCTTTCTGAGGATAAGACACTGCGCTATTATTTCTCCTCTCTTCATGAGACATCTCGGGACACTTACCAAACAAAAACCCTTCAGATTAGAAGAATATTAATAATTGTTGATATTAAAAAGAAAGACAGAAGCTGTCTGCCAAGAGCTGTTCTTCATTAACCGTCTGCTATCATCAAGCTGATTCATTTGAAGTGTTGTCATTCTAACTCATGGGCTGTGGATGTGAGTACCGCCTGGAATTTAATTGGAAACAATTTACTGAGCTGAAGGAAATCCACCAGAATTTGAATTTTGTCTTGCTTATCTTCAAATAAGTGGCGTCCAACTAAACCACGCCATAGAAAACACCACACTGACAACTACAAGTTGTCATCATGCAGCAGATGTCATTATGTAGGATCACCACCATGTGGTCATAACCCATTAATGCATTGTTTAAAAAAAAGAAAAAAGAAAAAAGGAATGCTTGCAAAACCGGTTTAATTTAAAACCCATTTTCACACTGCAGCTGATATTTTACTCACTCAAATTTATGCACAACAGAATCAGCAGGAAAAACACAACAACAGCTGTATTTACACGAGACAGATTTCAAAATAATATACAACTACAATTGGAAGGATCCTTAAGGAATTTGATTTAATACTTACAGCCCGTTGCTCCTTTTTGAGATCATTTCATCACCAATTCAAGTGCAATTTACCTGAAAACAACTGTTCTTCTTAACTACATTGTGAGTCTGATGGGAAATTTCTTCTGAAGTTGCAAAAATATAATTTTGAGTGCAATTATTTTAGTCCCATTGATTTAAACAGTGCTAACATTATGTACCTCCAATATCTAAACCAGAGCAGCATGTGTGTTTCCAATGAATCTCAAAGAAATGCATGATGGTTTCATGATAAATGGATTACCTGAACATTTCAAAGAGAAAGAGTCCACATTAACATACAACACTCAATACCTACGTTTTAAGATTTCTAACAGGCACTGATATAACTCCTCTGATTATGGAGAAATTCAGCCAACAGATTTTGTGTCCATCGTCCCTGATGCTTAGACAGCAGGAGCATTAGATTGGAATGGGTTCAAAAACGTAGGCTGATATGGAAGACACAGCAGCAAAACCAAAACTCAAAGAGAAAATAAATAAATAGCAAATTTGTTTTATACTCGTGGTCGGCTGTAGCATGTGTGCAGTTAACAGAGATGAACAGCATCGTGGATTTAGTGGACTGAGAACTCGTCACATCATTTGGATTGAACAACACACATGCACGCACATGCACACCTTTCATGAACAAATGGAAGATAAGCCCTATTTCGTGACTTTGGGAATTGAAGGGTGATTTGTTGATGTACTTTACCAATCTTTTCATTTCACTGCTAAACTACTTGTTGTAGCGCTCCTGCTGCCAGAGCTGTAACTCAGCTTTAAAGCGGCTGCACAGCTACTAAAGGTTAGACAAAGTAAATACTCAGTGGGTAACCTTTTCAGTTGAAGAATCGAAATCCTGGAAACTGAGAAAATGTGCTCCGGCGCCCTAAGAGATAGAAGTCAGGGAGGCCAGAGGGGAGCATGCTTAAAGGAAAGAAAAACCCCACTTATGATACAAAACTGTGATCACCCAGAGAATACTGGAGAGCTGACCGCTAACAGCACAGAGAGGAAAACAGTGTTTACGGCGGAGGTGGAGGAACACATTTAAACACATTTTTATCTGGATGTTACAGCTGTTCGGCCTGTCGGTTTTTACAAGTTCAGTTATAGATAAAAGCAGCGATTAACTGTAGGGCGGGCAAACATTTTTATTGTAGAGTACACAGCTTCTGTGCACCTGTATGTATAATGTATGTGTCTGTAGTTACACTGAGTGTTAAGATAGTGATTTAATGAACACAAACGAGAGCGCTGGAAATAAAATACTGGAATCGGGGAGGGCAAATTTGTAGATTATCACAGGAACACGAAATGTTTTATTTAGAGGCCACTTCTGTTCTACTGGAGGGTCAGGCAGTAGCAGCTAAAGAACATGTCAATAGTTATTTGGTCCTTACTTGCGTACACGCATACACACACACAAACGACAACACACAGTATAGAGCACATTGCTGGTGAGCAGAGGATGCAAAGGACGTGGGAATGCCTGTCTTTTACATTTGGTGCAAGGAACAAAAGCACGCTACAAATGTTTGACCCAGGAAAATTCACTCTATAGCATAGAAGGTATCCATGTTGTCTTGTGTTGAATTGCGAACGGGAATGTTGAAAGCACAGGAGAAACTCCTGGATCAGTTATCACAGATCCTTAAATCTCTATTTTTTGTCTCACTTTACTGTTATGGAAGGTTCTGCAATCCTCAGAGCTCTGGCGAGTTTGTGGGAATCCAGCTTGACCTAAAATAAAAGTAAAGAGATCTGCCTTGTTTGTCGCTGATTTTTCTATCTGGGGCCACACTTCCAGGCACTCGACCCACTTTGGTCTCCTGTCCACAGTTTGACAGATTCATTGTGACTGGGTGGAGGCAAAGAGTCAGACATTAGTGGACGCCTTCCTCCAGAGATCCTTTGGCTTCCCAAATCTTCACTGTGCGGTCACTGTAAAAAAAAAAAACAGCAACAACAAAATGAAACAACATATTAATCAATACTGTGTTCAAAATGCAGTCCAATCAATATGTTTGTGAAAAACATAGACCTGCATCATCAGTCACAAGCAATTCTGACTACTGTAGCATGCTTGGTGACTCACTCTGAGGCAGTGAACAGTTGGCTGCTGTTGGTGGCCAGACCGTTAATGGGACTATCGTGCCCGCGGACCTCGCCGAGGGGTGCGAGCGAGTCAGCATGCCAAAGACGCAGCAGCCCTCCTCTACAGCCGCTGAGCAGCACTGGGGAACCTGGCACCACGCCCAGAGCACTCACCCAGTCTGTCTGAGCACTGGCCGACTGCTGCGGGAAGCACAGACTGATGGTGAGTTAAAATACATTTTACTTTCCATCTCAGCTCATAGATTTGAAGTTTCTTTGCCAGCGTGACAGATGAGAGAACCTGCAGCAGCTGCTTGCTGGCCACGTCCCACTTTTTGATGTAATAATCTCTGGAGCCGCTGTAGAAAACATCTCCATGCATGGCCAGGGACTCCACACCATCCTGATGAACTGGCTCAAATGTGTGGCTGGAGGTGATGCTACCCTGAACACCTTCTGTGACCTCAAACATCTGTGAAAAGAAAAAGAATACCCACAATCCCCTCTGTTGTTTACTGCCTACGTATAAATACAGCTGATAAATACAGTTTATACACGTATAAACGTCATACAGCTGTGTGTGTTCGTTTCTTACTTTAACGTGGTGGTCTTTGGATCCAGTGAGGACAACATCCTGTCCGTGACTTAACTTGTCAACAGTCAAACACATGACAGGTCCCAAATGGCCGGTTAGCTTCCCTGTGGACACAAACCTGAAGAAAGAAAGGAAGGAAAATGACATTAATTCTGCCTCTCAGGGCGGGATTGTGCAGCCAGTCCTCTAATCTGCGTTTAAACGCACTTGCGTAGGTCCCACATGCGAACAGCATTGCCAGCAGCAGCGTAAAGGAAGGACCCAGAGGGGTTCAGGGCGATCTGGTTGATCTGGCTCTCTCCTGGTGGGATGGATAAACTCCGGGCAGACGAACACGTGTCTCCTGAGCCCACCTGGCCTGATGACCTGATATATACAGAAATGCAGACCGGATCCCCCACATTACGGACCCTGCACATATTGCTAACCTCCACAGATGCAGGAAGTAAAGATGTGCCCTTACGTAAGCGTGCGTATACACTTGGCAGAATCTCGTATGTCCCAGACTTTGATGTAAGCAGTGGAAACAGTGAATACGAGACTGGAGGTGTATCTGGGATACAACAATGACGTGGAAAAACAAGATAAAATTATTCATCAAAAGGATATTACTTTTATTACTACTTACTGGATTAGTATTTCTATTTATTGAATAGATTAATTGTGACACCCAGAGAAATTGTATATTTATTACAGCCAATGATCCTGTGTACAAGTACCTGACGGAGACAACACTGCTGGGATGATCTGCGAGAGACATTATCTCCTGTCCCGTCACCAAGTTCCAGACTTTACAGGTACGGTCTAATAACACACAAATGTACACACAAACACAAACAGACAATCATTCAGTTTGAGTAACACAGGCGTAGCATTTTAAGAGAATTTCTGAGATGGTAATAATTCAGCTTTTTTTTTTACCTTTGGATCCTGTGAAGAGTAAATCATCAGTGGCATCTACGCTGAGAACGGGCTTGGTGTGGCCCTCAGCCACATAAACACACTGAAGTTTGGCCCCCCGGCTGTTCTTAGATGGTGTCACAGGGCTGATCACACCTCTATAATACATATGATACAATAACAACTGTGCTTCGTGTATTTTGTTTCACTTCACTAACCAGTACTCGAAATTTATAAAAAGATGTGAATTACCTATGGCCTTCAAATACAGGTGAGTCATCCATCCTGACAAAATAAAACAAGATGAAATGAAAGACTGAACACTTGAATGTAAGGAAACAACACAAAAGAATAAAACTGACGCAAACACAGCAAAGACTGATGGGAATGGTGTGAGCTGTGCAGGAACATGTAAAAGCTCTTCTGTGGATTAATGAGACTTTTTCCACTTACAGCGTTCTGTAGTCGCCGCCTTTCATTTTGGCTTCTGTAGTATGTGCAGGTGCTGGGATGTTTGTTGATGTGGGCCCTTTCTCCTGCATCTTCCTTCGGATGAGAGGCGAGCGCTCCAACTGTCTCCTCTCAGTCCCGGTAGGGGACCTGGATCCAGATCTACAGGCAGCAAAATTGTGACCAATCTTCGTTATCACAGTACAGCGCTAACTGATTAACCTGAAGTCAACCCCCCCCCCCCTCGCCCACCTCCTCCCAAACAAAATATATATTTAACGTGTCAGCACGGAGCTCTGGAGATATTGGTCTCCTGCAGATAAATGCTGTTTTTAACACTTACATGCCAGCTGGTCTGGCAGAAAGTGCAGATGGGGAAACGGTTTGCTCGCGGTCAGGGGTCTGACCAATCGGGGGACCTAGCACGCCTGCCGGCCCTTCCAGGCGCTCTGACACGGGCTGCAGAGGGGCCGAGAAGTCGCCAGTGGGGGATTCAGAGGATAGATCCAAGCTGCTGGCGTAAAGGAGCTCCATCTGGGTGGTGGTCCGCCTGCGAGCCTGAGAGACCAAGAACATTTGGCTGAACGAGGTGCTGATTTTTAGGTTTTTAGTTATTCGTAACCATAGAACTACTTATTCTGGAACGAATACTACGTATTCACATTCAACTTCACATTTTAACTTCCGTCACCATTTCCTAAATGAACAGTTTTACAAAGATTGCGATGCACGGTGCAGTACCTTACTCCTCGGTCTGGATTCACCGCATAACTTCATCAGGTCTGATGCAAGCGTGCTGAGATATAGTCAGGATATATGAACAGAATTAATGACACTAATCTTAAGCAAAGGAGTGAAGTTTTAAAAAGCAACCAAATACAGTAATGGCAAATGTTTTGCTGCTGCACTATAATTTAGATCCACTCGAGCCGTCTCTCCTTCACCTACCAGTTTCACGCTCCTTTATCTGTAAGAACAAATGGAAACTGAAAACTTTACCTGCCCTCTGTGGCTGGGCTGGGGGTGGACTCATCACTACTGCTGTCTTCTCCATTTTCTGCACCAGGCAAACAGACACACACACACACCCACACATATAAGCGCACATCCTAACAAACACGATTTCTCACAGAAATTGCAAAACATTTGCGTTTCTTTTGAACAGACATGTGCTAACAAGGATTATTGCGACAAAAGTCAAAGCTATATATGACAGCACAATGATGGTGACAGCTTCAGCAGTTTATGGAAAGGTCACCGGGGGTCACCAGGTTTAGTTTTAATCAGGGGGTCATTAGCATAATGCAACTTGTGGCTACACTGTTCGAGAGTGTGAAGATACAATAGAGAAAGTATGACAGAGATAAAAAGCTACAAACAAACAAATGTAGACACACAAACTGCCTTGTACACAAGACTTCACAGCTTACAGCCTTACAACAGCGAGGGATTTTATTGACGTTCAGTTTTAGTGAGGACAACCTGATTAAAAGGGGCCGACTTGCAGGAGGGCTAACAGGGAAGACTTAACGAAACATGTCATGCACGGCAGAGTTGCTTCAGCTTGGTTAGTTTTTTTTTTTTTTTTTTTTTTAAAAAGGACTGAGGATCAATGCACACAACAAGATTTCTGAACATGGTGAGGACACACGGTTATCATTAGCACTTTTATTAACACCTTATGAATAAATCTGAAGTCAAATTTTTTCTTTAGTAAATAAGTGGAAATTCTCTTTTTCTTTGTCAGCTTTGTTTAATATGAAAGCCTGAAAAGAACCCTAACCCACTTTTAGATTTAAAAAAAAAAAAAAAAAAAAAAACTTAAAAAAATAAAGAAATGCGCTGATTTCTTAGGGAATAAACATGTAAATTTATTTATTATTAGAGATTGGAATTGGAAATTAGTTTATTATTTCATTAATAAGAATTTTCATATCATATTGAGATGTTAAAATGCGAAGGTTTATATGCAAAAAGCTAAAAAAAAATCCAATTGATGGGACTTTTTTTATTTCAAAGGTGTGTTTTGCTTTCTATATATATATATATAACTGGGAGTAAATCAAAAGGAAATATTGTGGTGTGCATGTGCCACTGCTCTTCCAAGCACAGTAATAACTCTATATGTCTCATACTCACCTGGAGACAGGTAACCTAACTCTGAATTCACACCAGAACAACAGAGAAAGACAGAAAGCAAATCAAACCCAATCAATCAAACCCAAAGATGAGAAAATAGCTTTTCTTTATTCTACAGGCTTGATGTGTTCATGGTGTGTCGTCTCAAGTGAGGGATATCTCAGAGAACTCTCAATTTTCCTTGCACACACTGAAGCCTGTAAAATAAACTGCAGCCACATGATGAAAGAGGATGAAAAGGTGTTTGTGATTGACATGCGAAGACCGGGATGGATTTTATTGGCGTTTCCTACCTTGCAGGGCGCTGCCCAGCAGGGCATCCAGCTCTGGGTTGATCTCAGCTTTCTCCTTCAGCATGTGGAACAGCAATTGGTTCTGTGTGGCGCTGTTAATCTCTGTCTGCTTCAGCCTCCCTTCCATCACCTTCAGCTGAGAATCCTTCTGAGCTGCCTGCAGACCCTGATAATGCAGCACAGCGGACAGGTTATCAGCAGAGGTGCAGCACTTCACGATTTGCATATTTTACAAACAGTCAAACACAATGATGGCTCCGTGTCCTGTAAATTCAGCCTGCTGTTCAAATTACTTCCACTCCTTCATTTGTTCAATCTGTCCTGGTTTTTGCTGCTGCGTTGAAACACATTTCCTCACTGGACCAATTAGGTTTCATCAAATCTAATCTCACTTTAATTGAATTGAGACTTAATTTAATCAAGTTGTTCCATTTAAAGTCTCATTGAATTCAAACTTACAAAGGAGTCATGGTTATGAAGAAAGCAAGATCAAGAGGGAGAGATAAATTACAAGATGGTTGCCACAACAGCCAACAATATACATGAACAATCAGTATAATTAATTCCATAAGGCACATTCATTTTGAAAGAGGTTGTGAATATTATGAATGATAAAATATAAGCAGCAACTCATGTAGCCTTGTAATTGTGACTGTAATTCTATGAGGCTGCAGGACTCAAAATTTCGAGGTCAGATTAAATTAGTTCTTTCCAGAGCAATGCAGAGACACACTAATAGCAAGCACACTAATAACATTAGGACAGCGGAATATTAAGCCTCTGTGGGCGATAGGTACCTTATTGATGGCCATGGTGACGAAATGATCCAAGAGGAAGCGGGCCTCTGATAGATTACAGGAGCTGATCACTGCCGTTACATCCACCGTGTCTCCTTCGTCCTGCAGCACGCAATAATAACCAACTCATCAAAGTGACACTTTAAATACATTAGCCTGAGCAGTTTTTAAAGTCATAGTTTGACATTTTGGTAAAATATAATAATTTACTTCCTTGGCAAGAGCTATACAATATTAACAGTCGTCTTATGTAATATTCTGTATTAAAGAAAAGGCTGTTACAGCTTAGCAATAAGGTTGGAAACAGAGAGGATATAGTGGATCTGATGCATACATTAATTTGTTTCTAAACACTAAGACCTAATAACTGTGGCAAAGCTAACTGAGCTAACTGATCAAATTACCAATAGTTGGCACAAAATAGATTCTGGATTCAAAAAGCAAATGAGGTCATGGGATACTGCCGACACTACAGTAATGACATGGCACGTGTTATTGTTACAATGAAGAATTGAAATGAAATGAAGACCCTCACAGCAATTTAGCTACATTGCCAAACACATATATTTACGTCACATTACACCTACAATCAGGATGAAAATGAAACATCGATTATTTTCCTCTCACCTTGGCTTCCTCCATCTGCATAATGTTGGCCTGGCAGTCAGCAATGCTGTCGTTAATGTAGTCGATGTTGGCGCTCAGGGACTCCAGCTCTTCGTTCAGAGAGGCCAAGGAGCGGTCAGCGTCGGCGCCGTCCACCGCCATCTTCTCTCGCTTTCTGGAGACTCGCTCCTTCCGTCTGGTCAGCTCCTCACGTTGCTGGTGATGTGGGAGTGTACAGAGAAAAGAGGAAGGGAATAAAAAAGGATTTTTTTTTTTTTTTTCAAGACTTGAAACTTAAAATTTTGCCCTGTTTTTTTTTTTTTTTTTTTTTTTTTACCTTCAGCAGTCTGTTCATATCTGTCTCCATGTTTGAGATGGTCATTCTCTGCATGATGATGTCACTGACGCGTCTCTCCAGTGACTGCCACTTGGCCCTGGCTGTCCTGCTGAGGTAGATACTTCCCATCCGCACTGGAGGATTCCTAAGGAGGAAGACATAGCTCTATGAGAAGTGTTACAATGCACATTCAACCATGCTACACGGAGCATCACGGTATCACACCTGGCTCCATTAGACTGGGACGCTCCAGAGGCCTGCAGCCTCCCCGGGATGGTTCGATGCGCAGGCTCCTGGAGCGGTTCAGGTAAGCTCACCTTCCTGCTCACCTTCCCAGACACGGGCCTCACCTGCCGCCTAAGAGCGGTCACCTGACACAGTTCAAAGTACAGTCAGTTCTTCTGCACACTGAAGTAACGGCAGAAAAAAGAAATGTGCGGATTAACGGCCAAACCAACCAACCCTCCCTGTGTAGCGATGAGCACCCTACCTCTTCGTTCTTCCTGCGTAGAATCAACTCCTGCTGTCTCTTCTGGGCCTCCATCTGCCTCAGCTGATGCTGCAATGAAAGACAAATATGAAAAAGTCCTTTTAAATGCATCAACAATTCAAATTTTATGACTATATAAGGTATACAATTATAAAATATAAAATTAAGGTATAATCACTCTAACAAATAGCTTTCCTCTTTTCCAAAGAAGCATCCATTTTATCTTTCCCCTTTGTTACGCAACAATAATTAAACTTAGAACAACAACTACGACATGATGTGAAAGTCTCAGACAGACTGACTACACCTCTGCTTATTGGTAAACACTGTGAGTAAAAGATAAACGCAACAGAAATGATTCTGATGGATACAACCATCTCTACATGAGTGTGTCCTTCCGTCTGACCTCGGCTCTGCGCTGGTCTTTCTTCAGGGTGGCGATCTCCCTGTTTCTCCTGCACTCTGTGGCCCTGTTCCTCTCCTGCTGCTCCTTCATCTGACGCATCAGCGCCACCTGGTGGACAAACAAACCACAGCCAACAATTCAAAATGATCAGACCATGAGCATGACGGGCGTGAGAGGGAGGCTGCTGGTGGGCCGTGTCTTCACCTTGGTCTTCTTCATCTCGGTCACGTCCTGCTGGAGCTTTCTGAGCTGTTTCTCATACTGTGACTGGTTCTTCAGCAGGCGAGCGTGCTCCTTCTGGGCTGACTGGAGCTTCTGCAGCTCTTTGTTCATGGAGCTGAGCTTCCTCTCATACTCGGCTTTGATCCTCTTGGCCTTCTCTTCTGTGCCCGACTCCACTGAGCCTGGAGAGGAACAACAAAGAGAAGCTGGAGTAGACTCTCATTTGTTTTATTTGACCCTTTTCTGTTCAACAGGGGTATTTAGGTCCCCATGACCCACTAAGTCAAGTTGGAATCTATCTCTCACCCATATTGTGCAGCACCTTGTCCCTCTCCAGCTGTGTGTCTCTGATCTTGTTCTGCAGCATCATTAGCTTCTGCTCGTACTGCTGTTTGAGCGTGTGCAGACGTCGCTGGCTATTCTCCAGCTCGTCTATCAGCTTCTGCTTAATTGCGATCTCACATGTGATGTTAGCCAGGTCAGCCTGGACGCTTTCTACACATGCATCATAAAAAAAAAACAAAAAAACAAAAAAAAAAACATCCAGAGATCTATGAATTCAGCCTTCAGGTGACAGTCTGAGAAAAGAGGCCTCGCTTGACTTCGGTAAGGTGTCTTTACCTTTCTCTTCCAGTTCTTCAGAGTCAGAGTCCTCAGATGTCTCTTCTCCCGCCATGTCAGAGTCCTCCTCATCCCCATCTCCATCCTCCCCTTCTTCGTGATCACTGCCCTCCTAGAGATGTAAAGGTACACTTAGTAAGGACAGTAAAATACACACACAGGTAACAAGTGAAAGCTCCACTTACCACCTCTGGCTCCTCACTGACTCTCTCCTGGTCATTGTCTGGGAGCTCCTCTTTAATAGCACTGTAGGAGAGAAAAACATTAGCAATCTGCCAACCATGACAACCATGAGTGTTTACACTGTTGGCAATATTTGGATTAACAGTACAAAGAAAGCTGAAGGGGCACATGCGAATAACTATAGCCCTCACTAGACCAGGAGCAGATGGGATCAGTGTGGATTAATGATTTCACTTGAATTATGGAGGGCAACGTTAAAGACACACATGGAACAATAACACCATTTAATGATTAATACCAATCATATTACAAGCTGGAAGACGGACTGTCACACACTAGTAAGATTCGTTGACCAAATCCTCAAAGAATGGTTAAAGAAAAAAAGCCCAACCCAAACACTTTCAAAATTTCCTTCCAAGTTTAACTCCACTTTTTCACTCATGGCTGTTTGATGACAATCTTGCAGTGTGAAGCAAAGAGGAAACAGAGCAGGAGCAGAGGGTTAACAGTGAAGGAGCACAAACCACCTGTTGGTGCAGAGGATGTTAGAGATGATTTACTTTGAAGTTAAAAAGTTAAAAAGATTTGGGTTAAGGCCTGGGGTCAAGATGCACCCTAAAGCCTTTCAATTAATTGGTGCATTTCTGTGTGAACACAAGGAGCACATGAGGCGCACCACTGTGCAAAACTAGCTGCTAATTGAATCAGTTTCCAGTTATGTATTCAACCAAATCCTGGATGGCATGAAGCAAACCTGGCGCGTTCAACCTCTGAGTGGTGATTCTCTTCGTATCGCCTCAGCCTTCAGAGAGGGATGGGGATGTATGGGGGCGAGGACGGTGGGGTGTGGAGGTGTGTGGGGGGGGTGGGGAGGGTGAAGACAGGCCGCAGAAGATGGAGCAAGTGAGGGGATATTACAAGATAGGAGAAAGACAGAGCAGTGAGAAAGACCAAGTACACCACGTTCAAATGATGATGTCTGATTTTGGAGATGTTCAGATGAGATATCCTGCCAAAAACAGGCACGCCAGTTCTTTGCAATAGCGCAGATCACAATCTGGCCCTTATAAGTAAATACAAATGCGAGGACACAGACTCACTCTCACAACAGAGGGATAAATGACTATTGTGCTGGAGTTTGCCAATTTTTCTATTATCATTTTTCAAGATTGAGCACATACAGGCTGTGAACTGCTAATGTAGGAGGGTAAGAGAGCATACAGTCTTACCCTAACTGTAGGAAACAACAAACTTCAAGACCTAGCACCTCAAAGTCTTCTAATTTACCTTTAAAAAGGACCCAAAAAGCTTGAATTCAAGTGTAACTGTTATTGAATAATTAATATGACCCATATAGTGAATTTCATATTAAAAATAACAAAGCAGCAAAAAGTGGCCGAGCAACCGAGCAGAAAAGGTCCCACACTACCTCTTCTTCTTCTTCTTTTCCTTCTTCTTGAGTTTCTCCAAATCCTTCTTGGCCATCATGATGACGTCACTGGCCGCCTCCTCCGGGGCAAGCAGGGCAGGGGAGAAGGAGCCGGGGCCTCCATACAGCGAGGAGCGGGTGGAGGCCCGAGACAGGTTCTTCCTGAGGTTCTCATTTACAGCCTCGCTTTCCAGAAGTTTTGCTCTGAGGGAAGTGGAGAGTTGCTTTCAAACATCAGCATCATACCCATCACGGTCTCTGCGCCCAGTGGACGTGAATTTGAACGAATGTGTGTCTTCTAAAAATGAAATCTGACCAGGGATCATACCTGAGTTCCTCGATTTCTTTGATATAATTTTGAATCATGTTTCCAATTTCTTCATTACTGTCACCTATAAACAGAAACATCACTTTATTTGTATTTTTATTTTTGACTCTGAGACGACTCATCAACACTTCACACTTCATCAGTACTTCTTTACTTAAAACTCAGTTTAACCAGCAAAACCAACCACTGCATTTAAATTTGTAGGTAAAGGTTAACAGATTACATGGCAACAAAAAGTGTTGTTTGAGATACACAACTCAAATATCATGCTATTATTATTATTATTATTATTACCATTATTATAATCAAGCAGTTAATTAGGAAGTATCACTACAATCTTCTGCACTATATCTTTTGGGTTTTTCAGTAAATGGCTGTGTTTCCTTGCACACCAACTCTGTTTTATATTGATATTCATTCAACAAAGCACGTTGTCTTATAAAGTTATTCATGATGTTTTACTGTACAGCTAACATAGCGCCTAATGAGTTTTACATTCATTGCAATCTTAAAAAAATACTTTCAAAATACTGCAATAAATGAAATTAAAACAAATCTATGCGTAGCTTTTTGATTTTTTTTTTTTTCTTCTATCCCAATAATGCGTTTTTTACCGTGCTGCAGTAATGTAGGTGGAAATAGGTATTTTGAGTTTAGTTTAGCTCACCTGTTTTTACCAGCGCCTGGTTGGCCTGGTCGCTGAGGATCTGTGTCAGTCTGGTTCTTTGAGCATCAATGGTCTCCTGCATGGCCTTCACCCTCACCCTCAGATGGTTGTTCTCCGTCTGCAGCATTGAGTTCTCATGGACCAAGTCGTTGATACCCTCCATCCCATCCTCACCCACCATGCGCTTTCCCTGAGTATCAGACAGATCAAATCACATTATGGAATTGTCGTGTTTTTCTAAACACACCCATTTTATTCTTATATTCTATTTTGTGCTTCTGTGTGTTCTCACGGTTCTGTACTCCATTAGCTCCATCTGTAGTCGGGCTATCTCGGTCCTCAGTGCGCTGATCTGCTGACTGGCTCGGTCTTGGTTCACCATCACCTTGTTTTTGATGTTCCGGGCTCGGTTGGCGTACTTTAAGGTGTTCAAAGTCTCCATGAAATCCCTGTCTGACGGGCTGATGCAGGCGATCATCACAGTTTGACTTAAGAAGACAGAGATGAAGAACAATGATGAATCCTGAGACATTATTATAGAAAGGTCAACAGATTTCTTCCCTTGATTTTCTACTTTTTCTTGATTAATATTAAACACACAAATCAAATATTTACAAATGCATCACTTTTATTCTTATTTAGTGGCACTAACAAATAGCTGATTTTGTCGGCGGTGAATCAACACTTGCAGTACATTTGGTCTGTGATTGATTGCCAGGATGATTTGCACAAAGTGCAATAGAATATTTTCGAGGATGAGCTCAGTTCCACAGACCTGTTACCACCCAGTGAATCCTGTAACAGCCGGGTCAGTTTGGAGTCCCTGTAAGGCACGTGAGTCGAGCGTTTACTCCTGTCTCCCAGAGCGCTGATGACGTTTCCCAGGGCAAGCTGAGGTGACAGACAGAAACGAAGAGTTAAGAAGAGCAAGATTGGAACGACTGTGATTGAAAAAGATTTGTATTAAACCCAATCCCACCCTCATCGGCCATTACTGGTAAATCCACGAGGGTTTAGGCCTTTCCAACTGTAAAACCATCAAGTGTATCCGGGCAATACCAGGCATTACAATAAAATATAATTACATGTAGGCGTGGTTTGGTTAAGCTTTCCATAATGTAAACACTGGGCTCACTGATGATTCAGGGCCATAACTGTATGTGGTTATTTTGTCTCATGAGGTTGAGAAACTCCAAATTTGCTTTTCTTATCCAACATTATGATTATGTTTCCAAACTGGGACCAAGGGGAGGAAATAAAATATGCACAATAAAAAAGGGGTTCCCAAATCCACAATTGGCACCATGGCATTGTTGTCGTCTTTACGTCATTCTGAGCCCTTGTAGTGTTGTGTACTCATCTACCAGCTGTCATCAGTTATATCTGTGGGGATTCAGGGTTGAGGGCCTTTTTGAGGGCATTACAACTGAGTTTGGGTTAAAGAAATGAGGCATGTAATTCATTTTCTGGCCATCTGGGGGCTCTCAGGCACCAAATAAATCTCCCTTCAGGTTTTTCGCTTTGCGTTAGGTCACTTTATATACCAGATAAAGCAGCTTGCAACAGCACTGCAGTGTTTGGTGTTGGGTATAAAATTCTCAGTTCAGAATGAGATTCCTCACCAGCCCACAGTTGATGGAGATGCCCTCTTTCGCTCTGTCTCCTGTGGCTCCAGTTCTCTTCAGTCTCTCCGAACCAGCCAGGTCCACAAAGTGGAACTTAGCTGTGAGCGTCTCAAACTCATTAATCTCGGAGTCATTGGCTAAACGGTTGTCCGTTACATTATCCTGGAAGAGAAAGAGCAGCACAGAAAACGAAATTGGTAACAAGTTGCTTTTCAACCAGAGGCTACGATTTTAATTTTGCAGAGTGAAAATGGAGCTGATGATGGTTTCAATCTGCCGAAAATATTTGGTAGGAGAAACCCAGCGCTGTGTCTTTGCACGCACGTTGTTATCGGAAGAACAGACTCGAACTTGGCACAGGTGGATGGTGAAGATGGCGTGAGAGCGTGAACTCTGGACGTTCATCTGGGTGCTGGCGGTGGAGCGAGACAGAGCGCCGAGCTTCAGACACTGCATCATCTGTTAGAGGAGAGGCGAATGGGAGAAACAAATCAGGGCCAGAGTTTCTATTCTAACATCATGAGACTTTATGGCTTCAATTTATATCTACACAGGAAAGCCATGATGATACCAATGTAAAAACTGAAATATATGGAGACTTAGTTCCTTATACAGCAAAGGAATTTGTTTTGGTGGCTTTGGATATTAAAAAGAAAATGGAATGTGAAGTATTTAAAGGCCTGGTGGAAGAAAACCGTTGTCATTTATCCAATCAGCTGAGAACTGACCGACCCTACTTCGACCTGTGTTCACAGGGACAAATTCTTCAGGACAAAGCAGCAAGGAAGCATTAGGTATTGATGAGTGAATACAGTTGAGATGCTCTGGGTCCTTGTCGCGGTCTTAAATCTGACCTCAGCCGCGGAGGTGACGGTGCGGGTGGTGACCCCCACGGTGTAGATGCCTCCGTTGGCGTCCTCGTGGATTTTGATGTTGGACTTCTGTTTCCGGGCCTCGACGTCTCGCGTCGAGTCAAACAGGTCCAGCACCTCCTCGTTGTACAGCTGGATGGTGGGTGAAATGAAGAACATAAAAAAAAAAAAAAAACAAAAGAAGTCATGCAGGCGGATTATTGCAGGAGTTGCTGAGCCGTCATCGGTGCTGTCACTTACTGTCATTACCTCCCTGCCTCATCTTTTCCTCCTCAGCTGCTTCCTCCCCAGCTGTTAGCAGCCACTTGTTGGCTGTTAAAAATAAAGCCGGTAGATGGCCACAGAGACAGACTAATGGCACTTTAATGGCTGTAAGGTCATCTGGACACTTTAACGACCTGAACTCTCCACCCCCCGCTGACCTTTAACCCCTTGCTGTCTGCATGTCCTGGCAGCATCTACCTAATGGACCGTATGATTTGAAACTTAAGAAACTTAATTCCTTGGTTTATATGCTGTGAAACTGTCCAGTTGTCTCTGCCTGTGTGTGCCCGTGTGTGTTTCTGCACCTCCAGGAACTGCGCGTTGATCTTGAACTCAGGGACAGGCCTGCCCTGCTCGGTGGCGGCCTGTCGGCGTTCCTCGATCCCTCTGAACAGGTGGTTGACGGCCCGGGGAATGATACCCAGCTCATCTTCTCCGATGTTGACGTCGAAGCCCGTTCCCATGGTGTAAGTCTTCCCCGAGCCCGTCTGGACACAGAGAAGAGGACAGAGTCAGCGGTTACTTATTAAGTCTTTTATAGATCAGATTGTTTACAATTTAATAGATTTAAGCTCTCTTAATTGTGTTTCCATTCTGAACTGGACCGAGATTAAGGAAAACACAAAGTCTTAATGTCAAAAAGGAAGGCGGGCGTGAGTACGGGGAGGGGTAGGGGTGCAGCTCGGGGTTTAGAGGGATCAGAGGGGACCCCTCCATGCAGTCTCCATGGTGACAAAGAGGAATGCAACGTTGTGCTCAAATTCACGCGTCACCCCCTTTTCCTCCTTGCTGAAATGCCCAAAAGATCTTGGCAGTCTGTGTGTTTGAAGTGACAGAGAGAAAAAGTGTGTTTGTTTTATTGCACAAGATTGCACTTGTGTGATTATGTTATGCACACATTTCTGTGTGTGTGTCCACTGCACTCTGTGAAAGCCGCTTTGACAGGACTACAAGGGCCGCTGGAACATTGTGAGGAGAGAATAATGAACAGAAGAGAAGTGGAGGAGAAGTTTAACTGCTTTTGCAGAGCGTCAGCTACAGATGCTTCGTGACAGACTCTCTCTCGTTTTTTTTTTTATTTCCGATCGACAGTCACAGATAAGAGTTGATGACAGTCTGAGGTCACTTTGTGACACATCGCCCTCCAGATAGCTGGCAAAACCACTGCAGGGCGAGCGAGCGATGAAAAGTAGTGACAAATTGGAACAAAGCATCAGAGTTATGGGACTCAGTACACTCGGTAAACTGTCCTCATATAATAAAATGAGCCTCTAGGTTTTTATGATGACTCATATAGTTACTCTTTGTTGATAGACGCCATCTTGCAGGTGTAGGGATGATGATCGAAGGGAGGAGGGTCAATAAAACACAGAAATATGACACAGGAGAGTGAAGCAGTTTATCGTGTCCTGTTATCAATGATCGTTTGAGCCTTCTCAGGCTCGAGGGTTAGTCCCGTGGGTCATGCCATAGATGTGAAAGCAAACAACCTGTGTCACTGGTCATATTGACACGAGGGTGATGAGTGATGATGGGCCGCACAATTTATTATTATTATTTTCTTTTTTATTTTGATAAAATTTGAAATCATTTGCTCAAAAATGACACAACCTCCTCAACATTTTATGTACTTCTTCCCATCAGTTTGCTCCAGTTTGCGGTTCCCTTCATTTGTATTAGCACAAAAAGATTAACTGATCATCAACATTAGAAATACATTTTAAAAGGAATGTGTGCTAAGTACAGAAATACAGATTCTATTGGAACTCTTTTAATAATGTTCAAATGAGTTTTGTATCTTCCATAATGATATTTGTTTTGTGCTGATGTGAGTTTGTTTTGTGAGTGCGTGATGAATGAAAATCACATGAAATGTGATTTAATCAGATGAATCATGAGCAAAATCTTGATTATATATATTAAAAAAATAAATAAATGAAGTGATATTTTTTACTTTTTAAAAAGCAGTTTCCAGGGTGAAGCAGCAGCTTAGTTTTACTATAGGTCCACCTTCAGCAGATCATTTGGCCAGTTGTGCGAAGTGAAAAATGAAAATACACAAATAAAGATTTAGCCAAAATATAAGTTTTGATACATTTTGATTCAGAGCTCCGCTATATACAGGAAATGTGTGAATATGAGTACGCTTTACATTTTCTGTGGAGTACAACATAGAGCTGTGGAGCTGTCGGTGTGCAGGTTAACATTTCAAGTTGATGCCTCTCAGATATGTTTTGATTTTGTGCTTAAGTCCTCTGCTGCGGTATGAGGTGAAGCAATCTCTTCCCTCTTTGCTTTCATTGGGTAATAAACTCCCTCCTCTGTCTCTCCCCTCTCAGGCTGATCTATCAGAGCCAATATAAAGCGGTGCTGGGGGGAGCAGGTTGGAACATGTCAGCTGATAGCGTATTGACAGCGCTGCTGTGGCTGTGAGGCCTGTTCACTCCCTTCATTACCCCACGATGATGCGAAATGAAATCATCTTCACGTCATGTGTTGCCATAAATCTCAGGATTCGGGCGGCCAGCTCCCTCCCCTTGAGGGATGCAAAGTTGAGATGTCAGCAAATGTACGATTCTGTGTATGCGCGTGCATGGGTGCTCTGCCACTATGCAGAACGACGATCAAAAGGAGGAGGAAAACAGTTTGCAGCTGTGTGTGTGTCTGCGGACCGACCTGCCCGTAAGCAAAGATGGTGGCGTTGTAGCCCTCAAAGCAGCCCTCAATGAGTCTCTCTGTGCAGTGGCTGTAGATGCTTTCCTGCTGGGTGTCCATGTCAAACATATAGTCATAGGTGAAGGCCTTGTCTTTACCCAGAACCACCTGCGGCTCCCCGGGCATCACATACGTGCAGATGTGACAACCCTCGATCTTTTCTTTGGCCAGCTGAGGACGAATCCTGGCGGAAAAACAGAGATATTTATTTTAAGTCCAACTTTCTGGATAGATTTCGGAGAAAAAAAAAAACATTGAAGTACTGAATTTTTTTAAAGCAGCGGAAACAGCTTTCACCCTTCTGAGTTACTGGTTTGTGGATGTTTGACGTCTGTGTGTGAGGCTGCGCGTTTGTGTATTTAAGAAAGAGGCAGAGCGGAGCTGTCCTTGCCTGCATCAAAGCTTAATCAAGAATGCATCTTCCATCTAAAAAAAAACATGATTGATTGACTAATAAAGTCTTAAAATATTGAAATAAAACACAGCTGTGGTGAGGACAGGTAATATTTCACTATGCTGTAAGGAGATGAGTGCTACTACTGTGCAGTGTGTGTGTGTGTGTGTGTGTGTGTGTGTGTGTGTAGTGGCCAGTGCACATTACAGTGCCCTCAGTGTTCAGAAGACAGCTCTGGGTAAACAGTACCGCCCTGGCTTTCATTAAGGAATCGCTGTGTTTGCTTTAGTGCAAATAAACGCACTGTTATTACATCATTTCCTCCCATGATGCCCCTCTCCCTCTCATCACTGAACTTACTGTCCACCTGAAGAGGAAGTGGAAATATTTGGACATATTGGAAGGATTAAAATGTCCGAAATACTTCAGGCTTTCACAGGAAAACACTGACAGTTATACACGGAGAACACATGGATGAAAATATGTGATCTATTACTGAAACACTGAAGATAATGCTGGATGTATTTGAAATTTCCTTCTGAGAGTCCTTTTGTAGGTAAAAGTAATTTCCCCAAGGCTCCAGTCAAAATGAACCCAGATAAACCCAAACTACACTGAAAAATAAAAATGGAGACGCTTGAGAATCTCAAAAGCAGAGTTGCTATAAATGGCTGCTATTGTTGGTCACTGTTTGTGTGTTTGTATATGTGTATGCATGTGTGTGTGAGACGTGGCCTTTAGCATCCAGTTTGCATTCTGTGCGCAATACTGGTGTGTGCAAATGGATGGCTTTTTGTGTTTCAATTAAATAGACTCACATTCATCACAGCATGAGTCTACACAACCTTCGAAAGGCCTGAAAGGACAGTGAGAGAGAGAGGGGGCGGTGGCAAGACAACCACAGAGGTGTCATTGTGTGTGTGACCTCAGATCCCAGCTATTTAGCAGATGCTCTCCGGGATTACAGCGCTGATGAGGAAAGACATGAAATCCAGGTTTGGGACATCAAAGGACCATCAGCTTTCTTATTATTTATCAAGAAAAGCTGCATGTTACAGAGTCAATGATTTATCGGCAATGTCAGAAATGTCTTTACTGATATCCAAAGCAGGTGAAGCTAGTCAAACTGGAGATATGTGATCCTATAATTGCCGAACAGGGTTTGCTTTGTGAATTATATTATAAATCCATTGTGTTAATTATGTTTACGCTATCCATTTATTCATTATTCTATTTCTTTGCCACATTATATTAGTCTAGTTATTACAAGAGATACATAAATAAATCACAGGCAACAGTCAGAGTCAGACACATCCTTCAAAAAGAACTATAATGTTGAATAAAATCTTTATGAAATTAGAGGTCAAATCTTCCAATGGCAAAAAAATTAAATAAAATAAAAAATATTGCATGCTTTCCAGATTGTTATGTTTCACTATTTTATTTAAAAAGCTGCAGAAAAAAAAATAAAAATTAAAAGCAAATGTAATTTTTACTGATTTGTATCTTATGATGCATAACTGGATTACTCAACGCTGCGTTACAATAGATTTAATCAAAGACCAAGGGAGAGACAGTGAAAGCCAAGAAATTCCAATAAATAAACAGCAACTTTCCTTTCAGAGTCTTTCTGACTTTTTCCGAAGACCAAAACGATTAGCTGACAGATGACACACACATCAACAGAAATACCTGAGGGGAACTGCAGAGTGCCGTGATAATTCCTCCTGAAGTCATCGTTCACATTATGCACAGGCATTTAAGCAATAGATAGATTGCCAGGAAATCTATCCAAGTGCTCATTAATCTGTATATAATAGATGTTGCTCCCGGCAAAAGGGGTGCAACTGTGAGTCAAAGGGTTTAGGTCATCTGAGGAGACTGTGACCTCATGGTAGGATGGTTCAGGGCTTGACTGAAGTGAATCTGCATTAATCCTTTTGGCCACCTTCCCAAATCTTGACAGAGAGCCACTTCTGTAATCTACTGTAACAATAGAAGCACTTACTGCTGCGTACAGCGAGGGCATCAAATCGCTGGATTATTGTTCACTTTGAGGGTTGGCAGGAAATTTAACGGGACGACAGATGTGAAACTTTGAAAATGTCAAATTCAATAAAACATTTGGAAGGCAGTCATTGTTTGCTCGCGGAGAACCAAAGGGACTGTTATCACAGTGACCCCATTAGGAATAAAAGCTTCGTCTATCTTATTGTGTTTGACTCCACAACGCGGCGATGCAGAGTTTGCTTTGTCGAGTTCTACGACATCACCAGAGTCGTGCTTTCATAAAGGCACCACGGGCGTTGTCACGAGCAAAGCAAATGTCTGAGAAAATGCTACGGCGAGATATAAAGACAGAGAACGAGAACTAAGGGGAGATAGAGTGGATTTAATGGTTACAGCCCAGACAAAACACTGATGGCAATCTCACTGCAGGAAGATCCCCTGACCAGCCAGTTAAAGAGAACTTATCTGTGAGGGCGATGAGGGCCTTTCATGTGGAGGCGCTACAGGGAACAAATGTTCAGATGTGTCTGTGTATCATGGTGCAAATAACTGAAACAGTGTTTTCATCAATGCACTGCAAGAAAGCTCTACTTCCTGTGAAAATAATAACACCGGTATGCTACTGTTTACTACCACGTTGGCTCAGTGCGATCATTTGGTGACTTTTTCTATTTAACACCCCACACACACACACACACACATTTTTTTCTATGAAGATATGAAGATGTTATCTGCAAGAAAGCAGGTAATATTTCGCTGGAAATATTCCTTCTCCTTAGGCCATTCACAAAATATGCTGATATGCTGAAATCTGATACCGCAACTTTGTACAGATTTTGATCTTGCACTTAAATCAATAAAAGTCAATGGCTGTCCTTCAAGACGGAAAATCACTGATATGTATATAAGATATATCGTATGCCATGGAAAATAGTAAAGATCCTTTTGTATTTCATGAGTTAAAACCTCGTCGGGGCTATTAGTTTCATCCTTGTTATGGATCTGAAATAAAAGCTCAAATATGCCTCTCGTTGATGATGTCGGAGCTTTGTGGGACAAGGGACCTTTATTGATGGTATTTTTGTCGATGTGTATATTCACAACTTAAACAAGCTCTGGCTTCAGAATTTCTCTGTTAAACATAAACAGGTGAGGGTTAAGCTAGGTGTGAAGTACGGCCTGCTGGTGTGTTATTAGTGTGACCGACTGACTTTGGCTGCGATTATGCTCTAGCAGGTTTCATTCTGTGGTTCAACCAAAAACACCCTTTTCTCGCGGCTGAATAAGGGCTGCCCTTCAGCGCTATGGAGATTTAGCACTAATCCACCTTCTAGAGTGACACACACGGGGGCTCCACACAGGCTCTTTCTGCAGGAAATCCAACTCCACTGCCTGCTAAATATGCACATTCATGCACTTACGTGTCTGTAATCATCTAACTATTATTCAGCACTTTTTTTTTTTATCCTTCCCTAAAATGAAATATGGATTTATGGTTTTTATTGTGCTTAATATTTACTGTGCTGTTAATTTTTCCTTTCAGAGATCACAATGTCAGCCTATAATTATAACTGAATATCAAACGTGAAAACACCCTTTCAAAAGGCAAACACACGCCCGCGTGCATGCACACAGACGAGAGGCTAAGGAGTTAAAACCTTTGTGTGATTAGTGTAACCGCACAAAAGATTAATCGGCTATGACAGTTTCTGCCTGTTGGCTGAAATACTTTGAAGAAAAACACTAAGAAGTTCCAGAGTGCGAGGGATTAAGGGCATACATTCATGTAATGACTTCTGGAGCACTTCATGCTGTAACATAAAGATTTGTGATGTTCCTTAAGTAAATATGGGATACATCCATAACTCGGGGGAGGGGGGGGGCATGATCGACACAGTTGTGAAGGAGGTGACCGTCAGTTAAAACAAAACAAAGGAAATATGACAGCGGCACAGTAAAAATCCTGATTTGAGGATGAAAGCTAATTTATATCTAGCGATAAGCTGATTCTTGTATTGTACAGTTTGCCCCAGGGGTTAGTGTAGCATTTGGAGAAATGCGAATGTTTCCTGTTTTTATGGGAGTGAGATGAGAGGATCTATGCCCAGAATGAAGCCTAAGTGAGTGAGTAAGTGAGCCTGCGACCCCGGGAAGCTGCTACGGGCCAAGTCTGATGGGAAGGTATCATTTCAGGACATGAACAGGTAGCAGTTTGCTCGTGTTTATCCAACGTGATCCAAAGGATCCATCACGGCTCAGTAACATGTAGGACTATAGGACGCTTCAAAAGGACCGGATACGGGGTTCAAACCCAACCCGGGCCGATGTGAGCAGTTCACAGTGCTGAGATACCGCTCACTTAACCTTGAAGGGGCTGAAAGCTAGACGCACACAGACACACACACAGGGGCTTTGTCAGCCTCTCCCCATGTGACATGGCCTGTTAGGCTCCTGCACTCAGTCTCATTACTGCGATTACAGTGACAGCCTGAGAAACAGCGAACTCCTCAAACGCACACACACACACGCACACAGAAGTGAAAAGACACACATATTGTACACCTTGACCTTGGTTTTGGAGGTTTAAAGTTCAGTGAAAGGGAGATTTGATGAAAAGCTGATGAGAGCAAGAGTGAAAACATGAAATGAAAATTTACTTTGCCATAAACTCTCTTATCCAATCCAATTACAAACAGGGACTCCTGTTGTGAAACTCAACACACACTAATGACTGTAGCTTCTTACACACAACTACCTCCTCCGAATTTGGACAGAGGGTTTTTGATCAGCTCCTGGCAATGAGGCCAGACAGATAATATAAAAATCAAATCACTGCCATCAGCATTGACTCCGGTGACCCACTGAACAACGCAAGAGGTTGGGAGGAAACGAGAAGTAATCAGATATTACACAAACACACATACACACACACAAAAAAAAGAGAGAGACAGAGATGAGTCAGCCCATCACGGCCATTTTGCTGACCTAATCCTTCCTTACACACCAACCACTTAAACAGCAAACTGACATCACCCTGCCCTCCAATCGGTTCAACTCCCTCCCAAGAGATGCCGTAGATCATTCTGCTTCGTTGCTAACAACGTTAATAACAAATCCTAGTGCTTCAATTCGCAACTGCAGTCAGGTCAGTTTTGTTTTTCATGCCCAGCTGGCACACACTGATCCCTGTGATTCAGCAGAAACGGAGAGGAACATCTGAGCCCACAAGGCAGCAGACAACAAACCTCTTTTCTCCGCATTTCACGCCGCTGCCGCCGTGACTCATCACCTGACATCATCATGCTCAGTCACATATTTCTCGTTTGCTCTTAAGAGCCCATTAAAGTCTAAATAACGTGCTTTTAGCTTTCATTACCGCCTAGCTCTAATTTGGGCGGAGTCGCCCAAATTAGAGCAAATCTACTACTTACACAATGCTTGTGGTACAGTAGGTGTCCATGGAGACACTGCTGCCTGTTTTGTTGACCTCCATTGTACTGGATGGAGGCACAAATCTGAGAAATGGATGCAGCTTCACTGGAAAGTGAAACCCAAACTATCTACTCAGGTAATTAGAGGTTGGGAGATTTTCTTAGCGCAGAAGATATAAGGGACAACTTCCTGATGCTGGCTTTAAAAATGTCACAGAGGGAAATAGGGATGCACAGCTGCCCTACAAAGCACATGGAAATTTTGTGAAGCGATGCAAATTTGCAATTGGAGGCAAAAGACGCGTTCGCACAAGTTGAATATTTGTTCATGAAGGCTTATGTGTACCTTCCCCTTACCTTGATCTTAAAGAGCTTAATGAATTAAGCTAATACACAAAGAGCCAAACTGGGTTAGAGTTAGCACATTTCAATACGCATACAGTTATATGCTGATAACCAGCAAACAGATCGCATGAGCGTTTTGATGAAGATGTGACTTGACTGTTGCATCTGTGGGCTCATGACAGTGGTGCTAGCAGGGGCTAATGAGGGACCATGAACACACCCGCACAAATCCAGGTGCACACAAATTCTTGTGCACACACATACATCCTCTGCTGGCCCTGTCTTGCTCATGTAACTGAGACAAGTGAACCACAAGCCCTCAGCTTTCAGTGATAGAAACACACACAAACACACACACGCACACACACACTATTTTTCCAGACACTGCTGGAAACATGATCGTACCACTGCATTTATTCACATCCTTTTCAGTGTGCGTGCGCCTCCAGAACCTTTAGTTACACCAACATGATGTTCTTACATAACAATAAGCACAAAGACACACATAAACAGCATCTGTCAGCAGGTGCACATGTGCATTTGTATTTGTGTGTGGTTTCTTTTAACTTGGGTCTAATGGCCACCCGGAGCAAGAATGAAATGAAAGAATAAAAAAAAAAACAAAAAAACAAAAAACAAAACAACAACAAACAAACCCAGAAATTATGGAAAGATGTGAGACAAAGCAGAAAATGTTACAGCCACAATAAGCTGCTACTGTTTTGAGCAGTCCAACTCAGCTGCACAGCAACACAGCGTTTTTGCTAACAGTCTCTGCATTGTCCAGCAGCTGGTCTTGACATCGAGAGTTGATTCACTGTATCACTCTCTTCAGTCTAGTTCTGTTAAGTGTCCAAGCGCTAAGAGGCAGGGCACAGGCGGACTCTGGCACTGACATCTGCTGTAAGGTTTAGCATGAAAGACTGAACAATCTATCAGTAACTATCGATAGGGACGTTACGTGCTGTCACAGTCTGTCAGGGGTTTCCATTCATTCAAGGAGCCATCCTTGATATTTTGCAGTTGGTGACAAAAAAAATAAAATGTGGTCCTCCCACAGGATGCGATAAAGACGTAAAATGTTTTCCCCCGAGATCGAGTTCAAAAACAGCAAAGCAGGCAAAGCTGTGATGTCGCCATGGCCACTAAGGACCAATAGCAGAAAATGGGAAACGGTCAAGGATCAAGAGAGAATGAGCGGGAACCAAAGAAGCTGTTCTGCTAACTCAGCGGTTTATTCCCTCGTATAGTGGCTTAGTGCTGCCCATTCACAGGACAATCGCTGGCACATCCTGAGCCTTTAAAGGACCTCTGGTCTCCATGGTGACAGCCAAAACAAGCTGCTGTGGAGAGATTCTGACAGGGTCACCGATCAGAGCTCTGTGATCAGCTCCGACTGCTTCCTGGGTCAAAGGTCGCTGGGAAGGAAGGGGGGGCGGGGTGGAGAGGTGAAAGAGGATGGTGGCTGCTGTCACCCTGACTGGCAGCCAATGAGGACATATGAGGATAACACACGTACACAAACACACACGCACATGCTCACAAAATTGGCCTCTAGCACTGATACCGGATTAATGGAAACATTCCTTTTTGACAAGGACAGTTCAGCCCACTCCTTTCACACAAGGGACTCAAATGGAAATTGAAGTAGAGAACAGGAAAACAATAAGTACAGAATTGTAAAAAACATGTTTTGCATATGTTTGTGGTACATTCAAGGAAGAGGGGTGGTAAAAATAACAAAACATGATGAGTTTGTGTGGCCAGAAGAAACAAGACAAGTACAGCCAAGATAAAATCTTTCATTTTGTGTCTATATGGAACCTTTTCCTTTGCTGGTTAGGAAGAACTTATTGAATATCTGAATCACAATATCCTACGACAGCAGCTGGCAAATGGTTTGCAGCATGTTGGTTCAGTTGAGTTAGTCAGCTCATGAATATTTATCATGGATACACACACACACACAGGCATATGAACACAAACAATGCTTTTGTGTAGTAGCAGCAGGCCTGCAGCCTTTGCCCTCAAACATAATCCACAAAGGTCAAAGGGGGAGGGACTTGTACCTGACAGACACATAAAGCAGCCAATAGAGAGAGACAATTTGGATATTGATTAGGGGCCGTGATGTTGGGGTTGGTGACACCTAGTTTACATTTGACAAATTATTTTTGGTTAGTTTTCCGCTATACACACCTCAAAAGGTTTTTAATCTCAAATTACATAAAGCAAAAAAGCAAACATAAAAAAAAGGGAAATCAGATTTTCTAAGGCGTATTTCAATGAGAAATTATTTCTAAAAAATTAGTCAATCTCACTTTTTCAGCTCTAGTCCCTTTAATATCACTGGTGGACAATGTTGGTCAATTAGACAAATCATGCAAATCAATATTTCCATATCCTTTAAATGTTATTTAAGCTTAGCTAAATTGAGCACCCACAAAAATGGCACATGTAATAGTTAAACAAGTGCTAAAATGCTAAAATGAAGATTAAAAACAACCGCTTTTATCACTTTTAATAGCCTTCACTGCATCCTGTTTAATTAAAGAGGCACAACTCTCTTCTAGATTCAGCAGCATGAAATTTAAATCCTTGCAACGGGCTCCTTTTGGCTGCAGCGCTGAATTATTAAAGCTCCACTTCAAAGATATTGGCAAACTAATAAGTGACATGACCGTTTACCTCAAGTGAAGTCAGCACTATGACTCACTTCTTGAATAAATCATTTACTTCTTGTATTGTTTTTTCATAGAATATGGGAGTAGAGAAACACACAGATGGGGTGTTATATAAGAAAAGACACACAAATACATTCACACAGAGGATAACCCTCTAAGCATTGTGTCGTCAGTTGAATCAACCAACAATGATGTGCAGAAGTGCCCCATTTGTACGCTGTCAGGTGTGAAAAAAACCTTTGAGAGCACAGATGACAGCACAGCACATGCATCTAATGTTTAAATCGTCTTTTACGTTACATCATCTTTTCAGTAATAAATCAAAAGGACCAAAAAAAAAAAAAAACCTCAAACGGTGTCTCCCCTTTCAGGCTCTAGACCCCTTTTTCTTTATTGTTCTGCCTATTAGCTCAAAAAAAAAAAAAAGAGACAGAATCCGGATGTTAAAGAAGCGTTTCATCACTCTGGACCTGATGGTGTGGGGGATTAGGGACTCGCTAACAGACAGCATTAGCCTCACAGGCTGAGGCAGGTACTGGTTGGCAACCTGCTGGCTGCTCACTACAAACACACACACACCTCTAACTAAACTATTACAGAGTGTGAAGAAGACGCCTGTGACAGGCTCACCACAACTATGAAGCCCCAACATAATTAGAAAGTTGCCACGGTGATTAATGGAGGCGATAACACCAACATGATGTTCAGAAGCATGAAGTCTGTGGGTTAGGAGCCGACCAAAGGTGTGACCTCCAGAGATGATTAAATGCTAATAAACTGTTCTTTCAGTTGAAGATGACACATCATCAGCAAAGCAAAACTCAGATCAGCAAACATGGGAGGGTGTTTCCAGAGAGGTTCACGGTGACAACACAAGAAAACGTTTGGAACTTGTGTTGTTACAGTTTTCATTTCTGCAAATTTTTTTTTATCTATATTGCGTTGCATTTACCAAAGGCTGTGGGCTCACATATGTGACAGCAATTAAAGTTAACTTGAACACTTACTTACTGTCATCTTTTTGTAACAGACACTGTGTTAGCAAATCTACTATCCAGATTTTATATTGACACTGTGAAAGTGTCAGAGAGAAACTGAGCCTTAAAACCAACTGTCAGGATTTCCTTCATTTTGTGATGTCCCTCTCTGCAGCACGCCCCATTCCCGGCCAACTGGACCCACCATCTAGCCTCACAAAATTTGGTTTTGTTCTTTGTGTTACCCTGAAACTGGCTGCAGTTTTTATATTCACAAAAGCAGATCATCTCTTCAGATTGCTGTTACAAGAGCTACTTTGAGGTTTGGTTTCTGGTTCTCAAAACCACAAATACATACTTTATTCTGAGAGATATCAAAAGGTCCAACAAAGCACCAGAAACGAGTCAAAATGAGTCTGTCCTCTGGTTGGGCTTTTACCGTGGCACTGGCTTTTGTTGCTCAGGTAACTCACTGCCTGCTATTCCCAGAGACGACTAATGAGTGAGTGATCACGAACAGCAAAGTGAACAAAAAGATGCTAAAACACTCCTTAAAGTCGAAGGGAGCCAGAGTCTCTCTATAGGTTTATCTGACACGTTTCACGTTTGTTAATGCAGAAATATCAACAAATCCAGCCATATTTTACAGTTGTTGGTTTAATGATTACTGGCATACATTTATCCTGTTTCTTTATTGTTTCATTGTGCTTTTTTTTTTTTTCTAAATTTGTCCCATCAGTTTTGCCTTTTTCCAGAGTTCCAGTATTGTGCAGTAGAAAAGGTCACTTGGGTCTAAAATAGAGGCAAGTCCTACAGTCCTAAGTGTTATCAGCTCCAACTGCGCTTTTTGTTGCTAATGAAAACTCTGTCATTGTGTCTGTTGTGAAAAGTGCCTCACTTTTTCATAGAAACAAGCCCCTCCTAGAATTTCAGAGTAGACAGAGGTTAGTGGTTGATGTGAAACAGGAAGATTAAGGAGCTCTGTGAGCGTGCAGGCAGAGTAAGGAGAGCTTCGGTGACAGCACGTAGATCTGTGTGTGTGTGTGCGTGTAAGAAAAAGATTAGTGACAAAGCATTTTCAGGTGCCACTGCTGACCTCGGAAGAGACTTTTAAACTCTGATTCTTTTACAATCAAAAGACCTGCTCGTAATTTTAAAACGACCAAGGTTCAAACGTTAATCTTTAGCTTTAACATTAACAAAGATTTTCACCATTTACATAACTGCCTCACAGAGGAAGGGACATAATCTTTACTTGATTTGTGCTGACGTAGGGAGATTGTGTTCTGAAGAATGTTCATTTTTTTTGTCTGGCTGTTGCTTGACATTGGACTGTGTGCTCTGAGAGCCCTTCATTCAAACACTCACTTTTACATCAAAGGGTTCAGAAAGAAATGCAGACGAAAGAAAGCGCGAATGAATGCAGCGCTGAATAGTCAGCTGATTGTTAACAGGACCACAGGTGGAAACCTGACCAGCAAACACGAAAACAGAGTTCACCAAATAATGAATGAGGCCTGAGCTCTTAGAGAAGATACAATAGCAGTTAGTTTCCACTCAGCGAGACACACCTCTTCTCTAAATTCATGTATTGTATTATCAGCATGTCTGCATATGGCCATGTGCTGTTGTGCGTTGCAAAGTCGTAGTCTTAAAAACTAAGAATATATATCAAGCGTGACATTACTAAGAAAAAAAAAGAACCTTGCAGGAGTGTCTTAATAATGAGATGATGTAGCTTTGAGCATTGGGAGACCCTGATGGGACACACAGAGATGATTTAATGTCCATAAAGAAAGAGACGGGAAAGTAAATTGAGTGAGCTTGGTAAACGGAGCTCTGGGTCAAAGTCTGAATGCACAACAACAAGGGAAGGCAACGAGAAAGGAGCGAAACATGAGAGGGACAAGCTTTTGTCTTCTCTCTTCCACTGATCCAGTTCACATGATGTTTCATATTGCCTTCCAAAACACGCACACACACACACACACACACACACACACATTAAAGGACAAGCACTTGCCTCTGGTCTGAAACTACTGCTTCGTCATATCAGCCTATTGATGTTTTCAATGATTTGTCTTGTATAATATTGTTTTAACTTGTGTGACTCTGGGCGTCTTCCTTTGTTCAGTCCCCCCCCCCCATACACACACACACACACACACACTGCTGATAGAAATAATCACTGACATAGCTGGTGCCCAGGCTGTGTCTATCTTGGTGACAGCATGGCCTGGCCCAGGGGACAAAGGTCAGATCAGATCAGCATGACAGAGCAAACACACTACCCCTCCAACACAACACAAAATTCACTTCCACCAAAGCAGTTTGGATCACAGAAAGTGGCTACCTGAAGAGTCAGACTGAAGCCAGCGTGTGTTGTGCAGAGGAATAGTAACAGGATTCTCCCAGGCCTAATCCCTGAGCACAGGGAGATTTTCATTCAGAAATCCACCACACAGCACACACATGCAGTGCCGGTATTAACAAAAGAAGGTCATGTAATTGGGGGGGGGGGGGGGGGGGGGGGGGCACTGGGGGCACTGGCCAGTGGTCCGTACTTGTTATCTGAACAAACAATGAGCTATAAACCGCTGCAGCTGCTGACGTGGTAGTGGAGAATGGAAGAATCGGGTGTTGTTTTGGAGAAAAGAAAGAAGATGTTGGGTGTGTATGTGGGTGATGGCGGGGGACATGTGCCGGGCTGGAGCAGGTGTGACAGCAGCATCTCTCCGCATCCTTACCTCAGGGCGACCCGCACCGAGCTCTCATCCGGGCCGCTGCTCATCTCTGCGGGGGGGCTGATCCAAAAGCGGTGCGCTTAAAAACAGATCGATTTCCCTTTTTCCTCTTTATCCTCTTAGAAGACAACAGCGCTCCGCCGGTCCCCCCCCCCCCGACCTCCCGCCAAGGAAAGCGCTGCTGCCCTGAGCCTTCAGCTCCGCCGGGCCGAAGGAGCCATGTTTCATCGGATTATCGGAGTCCGGTGGATCTCTGAGCCGTCGTCCGGCGGTGGTCACCTCTCCAGCGGCATCGCCCTGCCCTCCGTGCGCCGTGCGTCTGCGAGAGATCCGATCCGATCGGCGTGCGATCCCCAAGACTGAGGACGCAACCAGACTCCTCCTCCTGAGCTGCACCAATCCAGACCGAGGCCCTCAGCAGCCGGGACACCGGAGGGACACTGTGCACAGGCGCACTGATATTACCCCTAATAATAACAACAAATAGTCACGATGATAAAAATAAAAAAAAAGGAAAGCAGTTATATAGAAATAGGAATGTGTGATCAGGGACATGGATACTGGGCTGAGGTCCACAGTTATCAGCCTTCCATTTTAACTCCTTTCCACCTGACGCACTAAATAATTACATTTAATAAACAAACAAATCAATAAATAATCCAGAATAAGATGTGGCCTTTTCAGTTACACCCGAAGACATCCTTTGTCCAGCCGGGCTTTCCCTGCAATGAGAACTGTCCAGCATTGTAGTTGATGTGAGCTGCCAAGTGAACGGAGGCGACATGCAGACTGTTGTCTAATTTGGAAAATGTCAAACATTTGGAAATTTTTGAAAACCTATCAAAACTGTCGCCAAAAATAATAACAGCCATTTAAAACGCACCCAACTGAAATCAGATTTCCTCCATGTATGTATAAAACCTCTCCTTTTATTCTAAAATCCATACTAAACCATGACATGAGTCAGTGACTGAACAAAACGTTTTGCTTCCATCTTGTGGTCAACTCATATTATTGGCCCTGTTGAGGTTGAAGTGATGTGTTGCTTCATTCTGCCAGTAGATGGCTTCACCGACTCATCTGTTGTGTCTTTAACCCACAACACACATGGCCTGGATGGTGACCCTGCTCCTGTTGCATTCATTTTCAAATGAACACACAAATCAACAGGACGGAGTAACTCTTGATTTTTCTAATATCTCCTCCTGTATCTGCTTTGACTGCAGCACATCCTGAAAACCTTCTTAGAATCAGTATTTGCGCCGTCCTGTGCTACAAATATAGTTCAGTGCCAGTTTGAGGTCAGCTGGAGGCGTCTGTATTTCAGGAGCTGAGAGTTTGTGAATCAGAGTGTTGAGCTGTCTCGAATCTGAATGATATTGTGTTTTTGGTTTGTGCCTTTTTTAAAAGTGGTGGTGAGGTCTTTAGCTCAATGAGACAGCATTATTTTTTATATCTGCTTTACCTCTTCCAGTAGAGATCAATAGAATTACTACTCACTGTATTCCACTGAAAGAGCTGGTAAGAGTACTGCAGCCACTTAGCTGGGCTTTACATTAGATGAACAATTCTTTTTTTCTACTGAATTAATAATGTGGAAACAAACACAAAACCAAACGTTCTCCAAGATTGCAACGTACTGTTTTATTTAGAAGAAAATACATCTTCATCTTTCAACGTAAAGTGACCTCAGCATATGATTTCTGAACAGATGACATGTGTTGATGTACCTTCCTTTGATCTTATAGGGTTAAACAACACAGACTCCTACACATGCATAATGGATTCTCAGTGGATGAGGTCGGGCCTAATATTACAGGGATTCAAAATATGTTACTGAGTCTTGATTGCTCTCTTTCAAGAAACTATGTAAAAGCCCTGTCTTTGCGGGCAGGATTGCTGCTCATTGTTTTCATTTGGTGAGATCTCAAAATCTCTCAACTTTGTTCCGAGTGTTGATTTGATCTATCCCACAGCTCTGGAACCAGTTTTCTTTCCCATAATCCCGCTTCACATACCACATGTACAGCGAATCCCACTTTAAACACCACAGAGTGGCTCTAATAAAACATCACATGCACTAAAAACGCAATTATAAAATTCTGAATTGTCAAACAACAAATGGTACTCGTATGACCAGGTGGCATGTATTCATTCTCTTCACAGCCTTATTTGAATTTGCTTCATCATACATGATGGATACATTCAATCTCTTACTTACAGAGGGGATGACAGAATGATCGTGTCAAAGTTTTGTTAGTAAGGATGTCATCGCTGTATATGCAGGGTCATACAGTGTGGCCACAGTGGGCCTGCCTTCACTGGTGAGCTATCCTAACTTGATTCCTAAGGTCACAGGAAACGATGAGGTGCCACGTTAGGTGATATGGTGTAGTAGTAGTGCTCATCCACCTCATCCAGACCAGTTAGTCCTGACTTAACTGTTCCCGATGGAGGTTTAAGGTTTAAGTCCAATAAACTCACAGTTTGGCTCTACGTGGAGCACACTAAGAAGAAGGCACCTCATCATATCCTCTCCAATCCACTCAATGGAATAATACCAAACTACTATCTATCAGTCATGCCTATATATTTCAGTCGCTGTCTGTTCCCAAGCTGACCTTATGTTCCAGTGTCACTGAGCCGACTCTGTGTCATTCAGCGGCATGTCTGCTCTCCTGTCAGCAGAGTCTGACTGAGGACCCAGGAAGAAGATCGTGTCTTTCAGGTCAGTAGCGATTCCGCACAAAATGTTTGCTATGCCGTTCTAAAGACCTGCAGTAATGCCCGATGTGTACCAAATGAAAACATTATTCATTTGTATCAAATGGCCATCACAGAGCATTCCAGTTATCGTTCCTCAGTGACAGAAAGTTCAGTCACTTATTTGCCGTCTTCAGTCACATCAGAACAAAAATCTGAGTTTGTCCGTCAGTCACTTGGCAGCTCTCACCCTGTGCTGAGCCAGGCTGCATTCAAATGCTCGAAAATCCTGTCCACTAAAAGCCAAAGGAGGAGGTTTCAAAGGTTTAAAATCTCAATGGAGGAAAGATGTGGCACTTGTAGATATCCTGGTTGCAGTCAGAGCTCAGGCTGAAAAAAGGCCTGAGAGAGTCATTACACTTTGACATGCATGTCAAACAGTATACATAGTAAGTTCTGTACCAAATCAGAGAAAGCAGGTGTAGTTAAATACCTAAAGTCAGCAAGCCTTTACCCATTTCTTTGAATGATAATAACAAGCCATTGTGTTGCTTGTATCCTGCTGATGATGAGAATGATTGTCCGTTCTCTCTAACAATAGGTCAACACCGACATTGTGGTGCAAATTAGTTCACAGAAAGTGGCATATTAACCAGTGAGGTGCCAAGATGTTATTACACTGTACTACTGTGGTCAAGTCCTGTATTCAGTACAGTGTGAATACAAGATGAGGGAGTGCTGTGCTCCCCGTTTGTGCAACATTTGGATCATTCATACAAACATACAGATTTCACCATTGCCACGTTTCTAATGTGGTCCAACACATGCCGATGGGCTTTACAGAGGGAACATTATATTCTTCATTCATTCATCTTCTACCGCTTATCTGTTTCTGGGTCGCGGGGGTGCTGGAGCCAATCCCAGCTCACATTGGGCGAGGGGGGATACACCCTGGACAGAGCCAACACACAGAGACAGACAGAGTAACGACCACTCACACTCAGACCTACGGACAATTTAGAGTCACCAGTTAAACTAAACATGCACGTCTTTGGACGGTGGGAGGACACCCACGCAGGTACAGGGAGAACATGCAGACTCCACACAGAAAGGCCCCAGGCCCGGGAACTGAACCAGCGACCTTCTTGTTGTGGGGCAACAGTGCTAACAGCTATGCCACTGTGCTGCCCAACATTCAATTAAAGTTACACAAATTCAGATTTTCAGGGTCACGCATCAAAATAAAAGACAATTTGAATGTTTCTGGTTGTTTTTTGCTACTAATTTGTACCAAGGATTTTTTTTCAATTACCTATTAATGAAACCACATATGAAATCTCATGTGTGTGGTGTAATCGGAAAATGAGACTGTAAATGAATGGCACAGTGGAACCCTAACCCTAACCCTAACCCATGAGCTCCTCGCCTGATTGACTGTAGGGCAAAAGTCAGCCTAGTTTACTGTTCCTCTTTGCCTTTTTGTGGTCACAGTGTGCAAACACAGGTCTGAACCTCACATAACAAAAAAAGAAAAAAGAACGAAAAAGCCTTAAACAGAACAGCCACTGCCACAGATTAGAACCAGCACAGTGTTTCCTATTAGAACAAAGATGATGTTGACTGAACAAATCACTAGTTTCACAGTATCACAACTCCTGATAAGTTGCTGGTAGTACACACAGAGGCCAAATGAGGACACACAAATCTAAATCTAAATCCACCATGACCTCATGGCAGCCATGCCATTAGTGAAGAGGTGAAAGAGCTGCTGAAGTGTATTTGAGTCAAAATCTTCAATCCATAAACAAGTATGACATAAGGTTTGTACCTCTGCACATCAGCTCAATTATGAAATGGACCAATGAGGTATAACCCAATAAGGCCTCATATAACATCACAATATGTTGAATCTGCAATATTGAAGTGAATGTCAGCTCTTTATCGTGTTAAATTATAACAAGCCCCCTTTGCAAAGGGGTAAGGGTTACCTAATGTAAATGAAGGTTTTCACGAAATCCACTGTTGATTGAAGTGTATGAGCTCATAGTCCATTACCTTCATGCATCTAAACTGGAGCAGCCCTGGTGACAAAGCAGAGGCTCAGCAGGCATCTGACTCACAGCAGACACACAAGTGTGTTTTGTGTCAACACGTGGACGGCGGAGAGCTTTGACAGGAGGCCAGTGTGGGCACATGTATCTTACATTCCCATTGTTTGAATGGCTACCTGTTGGCCCACGTGATGTGTACTGTATTTGAGTGACTGTTCACAGACCAGGGCGGAGTGCCAGCTTGTTCCTGCACCTCTTCCTTTGAAGAGGGCCTCTTAACTCATTTTATTTGTTCAATAATGCAGAAAACTATAGTTCTGGAGTCAGACCTGCATCAGTAATTGCTCTAAAAATAGACCTCTGGCTATTTTTTTCTGTGCTAGCCTTGTGTACGTCTGAAACTGAGCCTATGTCAGTGGTCCAGGGGTCTGCCACAACCTAACAAGGGCAAAGAAGAGGTATAAGGGAGGGGATTGTACTACGGCTATACACACAAAACAATCAAAGGCATATTGTGACATTTTGAATAGTCTCTTTTGACCTTTTGAAACCAACAGGCCACGTTAAGTTCAATAAAAATTCAAATCTACTGCTGAATTATGGAGTTAAAAACAAACGTGGATCCTGCATCACCCAGTAGAATGGGTGTTGAATACTGTTGGGCATCAGTTAGTGGCTCTACAGCAAAAGTTTTCCAGCTAAAACACAGCTATCATTTTATTTGACTGTAAACTAGCACAAAAAAATGGAAACGGCTGTTTAAATATAAAGTGCTAAAAAAAAAAACAACTAACAAAGTCATTCAATTAATTAAATCAAACCGTGCCACTTTAAACTGTTGCAAAAGAAACTAAAAAAAAAAAAAACCTTTAAAATTGAAATAATATGCTAAAACTAAACATCTGAAACTCTACAGCTGAATATGCAGGAGATGGGCATCGGATGGGGGAGGGGGGTAATACTTGCCAATCCACTTGATTCTCCCCTATCCACTTCGCAGAGTGGAGAAAAGATTAACAGAAGAGGGGGAGGAGAGAAGAGGGCTAAAAGACGAGTTGGCATTATAAGCTCTCCTACTTTAAGTGAAGAGGCTCAGAGCAAAAAAAACTACTGATTTCTTTCATTGCCTCTCAGTCTCCCACACACTCCCTACTTCTTTTTCGCTCTTTCTCTTTTGTCTCTTTCCCCCTCTGGGCCTCTTCCCTTTGCCCTTCCTCTCTCCCTCCCCCATCTCTTTCTCTCTCTCACTTCTTATCACTCCTCGGCTGTTTTTAGGACAGAGTCGTCTCCCAGGATCTTGCAGAGCTCATTGAGGCGATGCTGCATCTCGGGAATGCCGGCCAGCTGGGCTTCCAACCGCTGCTTCTCCTCGGTGAGGGTGAGGCGTGTCGCTGTGTCCAGCTGCTCGAAGCGCCAGCCTCCCTCCCCATCGAACTGCAGCAGGTGTGTGTGGTACTTCCTGGACGTGAAGAAGAAAGACATAATGTTTGAGTTGTCATTAAAAAAAAAAAAAAAAAATTATTTTCCAACACTTTTTTTGGAGACATTTATAAAAGTGATTTTTTTAATAAACTGGAACATTTTCCATGACTTACCACAGGGAGGGCCTGTGTGTGATGGAGAGCAGTGAGATGCCGGCGTCCTTGGCAGCCTGGAAAATCTTTCCCTCCACGTCAATGCTCACAGCACTGGTGCACTCATCCAACAGTGCATATTTAGGCCTGACACACACATGGGAAAAGGTTTTGATAATTGGTGTCAAACCCAGCAGTAACTAATGAGATCCCTGATGAAGTCAGATCGTGCACATACACATTTGTCTGAAAACAAACCCTATGAAACATAACTATTGCTGAAATACTAGCATTGGGCTGACAGCGCTGCCATCTGTGGGGGGAAAAAGCTTATAGTTCATGTCAGAGGTGAATTCGGAAGCGTAAGGTCTGGGTCTGACATATTCTCAGTGCTTAATGGGTAAACAATATGAAGCTGCTTCTCCTCACTTGTGGTAAAACATGCGAGCCATGCCCATCCTCTGTTTCTCGCCTCCTGACAGCACATCCTTCCAGTCCAGCTCAGCATCCCAGCCTTGACACAAAGAAATTATATTAAACAGCCTTGAGAGTGCGTTATGTAAAAATAGTGATTTTCTATGACTAAATGAGAACAAATGTTTTTCGGTCACAGTGCAAAGACCTTTAGTATTACCATAAGCCATCACAGAGCAAGGGAGCAGCAGTGAAAGACTGATATCTGATGTTTGCTAAACAGGTGCACTGTGTCACAGTCAGCTTACTCCTGCAGTACATAACTCTTGGATTATGTGTCAACATGTGTTTGGCATGTGTGAATTCGTGTGCGTGTGTGTGTGTGTGTGTGTGTGTGTGTGTGTCTGGTGAGGAAGTTTCTCAATAGTTTCACAGTTCAGCCATTCCGACATTAAACCCTCTTGCAGCTCTAAGTCTTGTACAGAAGTTGGTTTTCAACAATGGGCTTATTTGTTTGACAATGAGAGTTTAGGCAACATGAGTAATACCCAAGTGCATCAGATCAGGCGTCTGGCTGGTACACAAGCATAACCTAGTCTGTTATTTTATTCTGGTGATTGTCGTTGTTGATTTTTCTTTTATTTTGTATAGTTTGGTTTTGAAGTACATTTCAGTTGTTTGTGCAGTTTTCTTCAGCATTTCCCTAATAAAAACATAACTCACATCTTAATGAACTGTATCTTACCTCCCTCTCTGGTGACAATGTGGTTGAGGTTGACTATGTCCAAGATGGCCTCCAGGTCCTTGTCATGCATGCCTCTGGCGGCCATTTCCTCCGAAGAGTCTGGGTAGATCACCTGGTCGCGCAGTGAACCCATGGACATGTAGGGCCTTGAGACAGACACACACACACACACACATTACCCCCATGAGTGATTCTTTGTTCAACCTTAATTTCATTAAGTGCTCCTGAAACGAACAATCTGACAAAGATGGTGTGTGTGCACAAAGGGAAGTGTTGTTTTTATTTTTAACACTCTAAAGGACAAGTGCTAAAAGGAAAAGGCTCCCATTATGCTTCTGCTGTCTCTGTTGTAAATTGTGCATTGGGTTCTGTTACAGCTGCCAGGTGGCCGTTTCATTGGATGTATAAAATATTTACCGCTCTGCGGGAGGGAGTCAGCTGAGTCTGCAGCCCTGGATAAGGTTACGTCTGAAGGGTTGTCTTTACTTCAGCTCAGTTTAAGGACAACAGGCTTTATGCTACTCAAACTGTACAGGATTCACTGATTGTCTCAACTGGTAGAAATTCATAAAAATAAGCAAAAATCCCTGTGGAACAGGCCTTGTTCTATAAATCCAACATTATCAGGCTACATATCAGGTGCTTTTTATCCAACAAAGACAAGGAACTAAACTTTGAATGAGTCTTTGGGAGCATTTCTGATTTTTGTTACCTATGATCACTACACCGAATAACAACATTATTATACCTTCAAAGTATAATGATGAAAGAGTTTTGGCTAAAAAATATTTTGCCTTGTCGGTGTGGTACTATTTGATTCTGGCTGGTGTTCTGGTTTCCCCTTTCTGCTTCACACACATACATCACAATCTTATTACAATGGGTTAAGTTACTGGTGGTGTCCATCAGTTTGAATGATCAATCCCTAAAATTGTGTTTGTGAATCTCTCTGCAGTGTGATGTGGGAACATCACACACATGTGCGTGTGGTTGTGTGCATACCTCTGGGGGATGTAGAACATATGTTGTGGAGAGGGTTTGTGTAGTCGGCCACCATAAACAGGCCACAGGCCACTAAGGATCCTGAACAGAGAGCTCTTCCCGCAGCCATTTGGCCCCGTTATCAATAGATGCATGCCCTCCTCTACCTGAAATCAAGAGACTCTTAACAGATGCTGCTGGAGTTCAGTTGGCTGTCAGTATCATTACTAAATGTCTTTAGCACATAAAATGAGGCAAATAGCTACATATGACTGGTTAACTTCAGAGGTGGCCAATGTAAACTTGTAAACAAGACGCCTTGTATGCAAAAAGAAATTTGCTTTTTTTTTTTTTTTTGGTTCTCTTTAAGTGTTTGAAATCAACCGTACATAACTACAGCTGGAAGGCACATTTTTTTCACTAAAGGCCAGCAGCTCACAAGCTAGCAGGACACCAGCCCAGCATAGTGAATATTACTTTCTGTCTCTTTAAGTACAGAAGACACAAAAAAAAGATAACTAAATGTAGCTTTGACACAACTGGCTAACTTTGGCTTAAAAAGAGAAAAGGTTAAAGTAACTAAAATAATAAGAATTTTAAAAAGTTGTAATAAAGAAAGTTCTATATAACTTATACTATATAAGTTATATATATTAAATTATTTATGACGCTTGTTTTAACTTTGGCCAGCTTCATTTCAGCAAACACTTCAACACCTCGAATGTACATGCTACAAAAGCCTTTTAAGTATGTTGTTTGTATAAAATATTAAATCAATAAGTGTAAGCACACAGTAAACAAATTTATCTGTTATCTACTAGCAGGTTACTCATTTAGAATGATAGGAAGTACCTGAAGGCAGCATGGAAAAATGCTTTAAATGCATATATTTCTATATCTGTGAGGACACCTCTCAGGAGAGCTATGGCACTACACACAAAGAGTATTGATATCCCAGTAAAACATCTGAAGTGTTTGGAACACTTTGACATGTGACTATTTCAGCTCTGTTATGTAAATCCAACCACCACAGCATCCTTTTCTGCTAACTGCATTAGTCAACAGCCTGAGGACAGCAACACGCTGGCACACATAGGATGTATCTCTTTCCTAACGAGACCGCAAAGGACTGTTCTTAAAATGATAGTACACTGTAAAATCCATAGGGAGTTTGATGGTCAAACAAGAATCACAGTAAAAGCAGTAATATATTCTTGGTATTGGGATAAAGGAACATCCACTTTCTTTTTCATTTGTTAGTCCATATTATCTAAATGGACTAGAAAAGAGAAACAGTGTGTGACTGATGCAACAGAATGAAATATATTAGAATAATAAAAAATAGAGCAGTGAAGTCTCACCTTAAGATTCAAGCAAGACACTACTACATCCCCATTGGGTGTGATAATTGGTACGCTCTCGCATACAATGCCTTTGTCTACATCTATCACCTCACCTGCAGAACAGAAGAGAACAAGATATGGAGAAGAGGATTCAGAAAAATAGAGTGAACGGGTATCAGGATTAGACTCACTCAGCTCAGCATTAGCATGAGTATGGATGGGATAATACCTACGTAGCAGGAATTATGGGGTTAAAAGTAAAAGAAATCCCTCTTTACTCTATCACTTCACTCATCTCTTAGCTTAGCAGCCCTCTGTCACAAGAGGTTCACTGTGGGGTAAAACGATGTTTACAAAAGGACATTTATACAATGTGAAATTGCACTTTGTAGTCAGTGTGTAATAGAAGACCAGAGCAAAGAGAAGGTCTCCTATAAACCCATTACAATAAGATGCTAAATATAACCTGCTGTTGTGTTCTCAATTAAAGTGCTCTAGACGATAAAATCTATGGAAAACAGCAGGGAGAGTGTTTGACAATAAACAATGAATGGAATATTGACTACTGCTTGACTCGAGTTGAGGTTATCTCAGTGAACACAGACTCTTGCTTGTTTCTCACTGCAGACAGCAGCAGTGATAAAAATTTTCCCAGAAGTTGGAACTGTGTAACTATCTGTTACCCTCTTTGAGTTTATTTTAATACAGAAGAGCAGGCCTACCCTTTATCTCCAGTGGTCCATCTATGTGCATCTCAGGCTTGCTCTTCTTCTCTCCTCCTGTTGTGGCTGACAGAGAGGAGCGCTTGTAAACACCTCTCTGGACGTCCTCGAACACTTCAAACATGTTGTGGACGCGTGCAGTGTAGCCTGCCAACTCTGTGACCTGTCCAAAAAACATACAATGGGGTCAAAGGTCATCTGAGATAAATGTCAAAGGGATGATAGCGTGACCAAAGAGACATTCAAACTGCGATATAAGTTACCGTCACGGCCATGTACCATATCTCAGCAGTGATTCTGAACTGCTAAAGTCAAAAGGTTATTGTTGAAATGTGACTGAAACTGTAAAGGACAAATAGCCCCCGTGCTATCTTAAATTAAACTAATGTCCACATCTTGACAGATAACCAACAAAAAGGAAACAATTTAAATAGCTGATTTAACCTTTAATAGTTTATCTATCCATAAAATATGGTAAAAATTATGAAATAAAAAATGTACTATTTGTAGAGTAAGCTAAAAGTAATGGTTAAATGCTGAGGCAGATGGCACAAGTCAAAATAAAACAGTGTAAATAGTTAACTAGTTAACTTTTGTTAACTAGAACTAATGGATCTAGTGTGAAAATTATTTTAAAAATTGTTGTGTATGGTGTTAGGCATTAAAATGAACGCAACACGCAAGGAAAAGAGGAAAAAACAAGGATAAATCAGCCTGTTGCTTTGGCTTTGGTGATGCATCCTGCGGTGAGACAATACAGGCTGTTGACACAGCTTGATTGTATTAACCAACAAATACCAGTTCTGGGAATCCATGAACACCATGTGGGCCTTACAGAGATGGGACTGACTAAGAGATGAAAGAGAGCAGCTAATGATATGAAATGTGTGCAAGGAGAAAAGGTGTACAATAAGGTCAAATTACTCAAAAGTAAACAAAATAATCAAGACCCAAGAGTGTATGACAGCTTTGTATTAAATATACAATGGAATGTGATTTGTAACTTTCTTAAATAAGGTAAAGGATAGGGGGTAAAGCAATATTCTGAAAAAATATTATATATTATTAACTTTTCTTACTTTTTATATGAAGAGATGCATTCTTTTGTTGTTCTGCTTTTCTGTGCTGCTAAATCTCTTAAAATATATTTGCAGCTGTTGAAAACACAGCTGAAATCCTCAGTCAGTCTCTGCTGTAGATTAGTAATTGGTTTGTATTCAGCTGTTTTAGTCACTTACTTGGTGGGATAACTTCTTTAAAGGGTACCGAGGTTTCTCTGCAGCTGGACAAGAGCCTCAACAATCATCTATGAGTAACTTTTAATGGGCTCTCTGAGCAGCAATGTGTCATGATACAAACTGGCATTGGTCTCCACCACTAGAGACGACTCTTGGTGAGTAAATGAATGAGGTTTGATGCTGACCTTAAAAAGTTTCGCTTTGATTATAAGAAAACAGCTGTTAATGCTAACATTAGCTTTGCGGTCACTACAGAACACTACTATGTTAAAAAATATGTTGTGCAAAACTAAAAACAGATATTTAAAAGCTTTAAAGACAGTTTCTTTGACATTTACTGCAATTATGTGCATGTACAATCTATATATATATATATATATATATATAACATAAATACAGACAAACCAAAGTAAATTGGTTGATGATGAGTCACAAAACTACCACAAAGACCATTCCGTGCCAAAAAAGAAGCTGGAATAGAAACTGTTGTGGCCCTTTATCATTTCCCCCAAAAATTGTGCAAGTATGTACAGACAGAGACAGGCAGTGAGAAAGTGAGAGAGAGATACAGAAGTGTGGGTTGAAAGATCAGCAGATGGAGGATTATTCACAGCCAGACTAAGCCCTGGGAGAAGGAGCTCTGGACACACACGCACACACACACACACACACACACACACACACACACACACACACACACACACACACACACACACACACACACACACACACACACATACACATACACATACACATACACACACACACAGATAAACACAAACACCAGGATTCACTGCTGGCTGACCTACAGTGACATGAAATTCAGTAGATGCAAGTAGATACAAGCACTATATTCAAGACGTGTGATCCAGCACTTGAATTACACCTAAAATATTTTCAGTAAATTTTATTGGAAAATTTTAAAAACTGATAAAATAAGTGAAAGAAATTGCCTAATAGACACGGCTAAACTCTAGGACGTCGAAGGAGAAAACACAGTTTCATCTGCCGCATGAGTAACTCCAATGAGCTGGGACAAGTCATAAGACCGTCTGACCACCCACAAACACACATGCGCAACAAGCAAACAAACACACATCATGTACACTGCCATGCTAACAAGAGAATGAGCAGGACACACTGCCTCAGGAATGTGCTCCATTGCTACTGTTAAACTGCACACACAATCATGAATCTCTTGGCCTTGCATGCAGAGGCTTGCTGCTCCTCCACTGTACTCAGCATACTCAGAACAGAGCTCTGTGCAGGCCAAAACTCGTATCTTCCACGGCAGTGTTTTGCACCAGATAGATGCAATCAGTTTACACATTGCATATTAGATGATATTTGCATGTTACTTAAAAAATGCATTTCCAGAGGGAGCAGATTATATTTTTCCTAATATTTCAGCAATAAAGTTGAGAAGACGGCTTGCATGTGCGTTTGGCCCTTGTGTGAGTTAATTGGTACTATAGGATGGTTTTGAGAAGAGTTGACTCAATAATGAAAGCACAGAAGAACAACCAGTCATACATCAAGAGTTTCGATTCCTGCTCTTCACCACTAGTGCAGGCCTCTAAAACTGTCAGACGAATCATCACGCACTGTACAACTTCCCCTGCCCTCAAACGCTGCATATTTTACAAAAGGGAATTAGAGGACAGCTTTAAAAATGTGTACAAGCCAAAACACAGGGTAGGCGTATGATTTGAATAAGACAAGTGCAAACCAGCTGCACTGCAATACAGCTTTACCACAAATGTATGGCAACCAAATCCTCTTATGGACCACAAAATGCAGCCTGAGAGAGAGAATGCATGAATGGGTCTTGCAATTTTTTATTCTTTTGGGGGGGGATTAAAATGCAAAGAGAGAACAGGGATTTGGCCTTCAATGAACAAGGCCTTTCATTCACTGAGTTCCCTCTTTGCTTTTTTCAGTGTGGACAAAATACATTCTTGTGCAAAAAACAGTGAGTTTCACATGGGGGAGTAATGGTAGGAGGATGGTGGATGTACAGTACACGTCTGTCAATCACACTGTCAGTGCATTTATCCATCCTTCTCAACCATCTGTTGGACCACTTGTCCACATAAACACCTGCCAATAAAATGGCCCAAAAAACCCATGCTCACGCAGCTCTCCTTCATGTAAATTTCTGAAAGTCTACTGACAAACCTTCTATATTTTATCACATTTTACACATAAAATCACATATGTTCTGTTGTGGTGGAAAAAGAGCCCTTCCTGTGGCCTTGTTTAGCTGTGGATCAAAAAAAAGGAGCACTGATCTATTTTAATTTTTTTTCCATGACTGGCAGCTCCCTTGATATTTCCCCCAATGAAGTGATGAATAAACAAACACAAAAAGCTGCAAAATGTTTTTTAAAAATCCAGCTTCATCTTATCTTGAACATGGTGTTAGCACATAGGGACGGGTGACTAAAAGAATATGCCATATAGCAGTGAATAAATTCTGAATACAATTTCCCAGAGCCAAGGTGATGGCTTGTTTTGTCTTAACACCCCCAGAGTTGTACAATATTTAGTATATGATGAAATAAAAGCAGCAACAAATGTTTAGGAAAAAGAAACTGAAACTGCGGTAAATTTGACATTTTTTGATCCAGATACATTTTCTGTCAAATAATCCATTGTCTCTAAAAAACTGATTGCTGTTTTGGTATTTGTACTCCTTGAATTTAAGCATTGATAGAAAAAAGGAGCACCACAAGTGAGGGAGTGCCTCGAATGGTTGGAGATTAATTTATGAATGCCCCCCGATTCATTTCACACAGAGACACAATGCTACATCAGCTTCAGGTTGTGATGTCCTCACCTCTTTGTAGGAAGACATGATCCTCTCAATGGCATCAGCTCCTGAGGCCAAGAGGTTACGGGCTGTGGTGAAAGCCTCTGTCCTCTCACTCACCAACACCTGAGTTTGACCATCTGCTGTTTCTAGGAGATGGAGAGAGGGACGAAAGACATGGGAGGGAGAAAGGTGATTTTAGATAAATTCGAAAATACAATCATGTTCACTAAAGTAAAAAATTTTGCTTAATTAAACACAGTCATGTGAGCTTGATGTCACAACATTCTTCATTCACTTTTTTTGACAATTATAATAACATGGTAAGAATTTGTCAAAATTGAAGCAGTTACATGCACTCTGAAATCAACCTACACCTCAACACACAAGGCTCAATCAGGAGATATGTAGGATTTTGCTTGTTTCCCAGATAGCTTTCAGCTTTTGAGTGTAATTTTGTATTTATGTGTTAAAATAAAACGCATGCTCATGGCCTGGATGCCATCCCAGTAGAACAACGTTTGGATTGGGGTCCCTTGTGAATTCCTCACCATTGTCGGCGAAGCCGGTTGCTGTGATGATTGGCACAGCCACCATTACCAGCCCACTACTGCTCCACACGTACTTCATGAGGAACTGCTCGATCATGATGTACCAGAGACGCTTGGACAGGATCAGGTTCATCTGGTCTGCCAGAGCCCGGTAGCACTTCTGCAGCTGACGCATCTCCACCTGCAGCAGATAATGTATTACGGAATATAGCAGAACACTGTCCTAATTTAATGCCCTTGTTGGGTTCATGAAAACCAACGTGATTATGCTGAATTTACACATCAATATATTAGTGACTTTCTTTTTTACTAGTTATGGTTAATCTGATGATCTATTATGAGTAATGTTGCTAACAGTATAGCACAATTTCACCTGTAGACAGTTTGAATAGAAGATAAATGCAACAAGTGACTAATGCATGGTTGACTCCTGGGACCTTTAAAGCCCCAAGTTTATTGCATGACATCATCACTTTGTAAATGTAGATCCCGCACTTTTATTTTTCACTTATTTTTCTACTGTACTCACATAGTGCTTTGTACTGAATTAAGCTTTGTTACATCATAGTATTATATATATAACAAACCTGGGACCAGGCAATGTTTTAGTTGTTTTTTTGGTTTTTTTTTTTGTAATACTGTGTGCAGGGGCCAAGCCTCAGTTTAAACCTTATTAAATACCATTTAGATGCAATACTGGCAAAACTACATCATGGATTAAAATACTCTTGACTTCTACATGGAATCATCCACACTGCATACCTTATGCCCACGGTAGAAAGCGATTTCCTCCGCATTTGCAATGATCCTGGAGTGCACATAGCGCAGGTAGCCCTTCCTGTGAGCCTCCTCGGCCACCAGCTTACCAAACCTGGGCGAGCAGGCACGCAGGACCTTGGCCGTGGCGAAGACTACCAGCCCGGCCAGCAGGGTCGGACCCGTGGCGTTGGCCCCCCTGGACCTGGCGGTCTGGATCAGTGTGTAGGAAGTCAGCATCACATCCAGAATCGGCTTGGTGAGGTTAGAATAAAGATGAGCCACCGACTGGGAAAACATCATCACGTCCTCCGTTAGGGACTGGTCCGGGTTGGCGAGCCTCCCGTCCATGTTGCTGACTTTGTAGTAGGTCTGATCGGTGAAGTATGTCCGGTAGGCATGGTTCACCAGGCGGGTGCGGAAGGCCAGGGCCAGTTTGCACTCCAGGTACCGGATGGCGCTGTTGACGAACGTGGCGGGGATGGCGATGAGGAGCCATTTGATCAGCTGGATGATGAAGCTCCTGGGCTCCTTCTCCACGATCGTTTTGACAATCTTGCCGTCCAAGCTTGCCACGTATATTGACAGAAACGTCCTGGATATCAGCGCCACTGAGTGCAAGGAGAGCAAACCGAGCTCTTTGGATACAAGCTTAGGGAAGAGGATTTTACCAAGTTCGAGGATCTGCCTGAAAAATTCAGCATTCACCCCCGGGGATGCCTTCCTCTGCTCCCCGGCGTCGATCTGCGTTTTCACCGAACAAGTGGAGCCGTTGCCCGCCTTTGACAGCCGGCGATTATTCCTGGGATGTTTGTTTTTGCCGAGCTGGTTGCAGATGATGGGATACAGTGTTTTGACACCGTAAGCAGCAGCCGCAAGAAACACGGCTCTCTTCGCCGCAGCCGTGCGGTCCCATTTCACTTTGGTCGCCGCATCGAGGATGTTGGACATTTTTTCAAACGTTAGTCGTCTCTGCTGGCGATCCTTACAACATCCATCCCTAAAACCAGGCTCCCTGCATCGACATAAAAGCAGAGAGGGACTCCTGATGGCCGGATTGACGTGAAGCGAGCCCGATGCATGTACCGCTACATCCTGCTCTGACCAGGAGCTGCGTCAAGCACACAAACCCGGCGACCGCTGCACTTCCGGTTGAATGTGTCAAAATAAAACCTCAAGGTCAACTTCCCATACGAAACGCATATTAGAAACGGCCTCGCTGGGTTGTGTTTATTTTTTTAACCTGAATACGCTTCACTTCTCGATTTACTGTGCAACTTCCCGCTAACTTATTCTGTCAACATTGTGCTGCGGCTCTTTTCATTGGTCGCGCCCGCGGCAAAACCGAATCGGTTGCATGATGAAAATTTACCACGTTTAATATCTATGTTTAATATCTATGTATAAATATATATATACACACGGTCTCCTTGTAATGTCATTTTTTTAACCTAAATAAGACACGCCATTTCTGCTCCCAGCCGACACGGGTCACTGACGGCTCTCGGGGAAACGGGCTTTTGAACACTTCCTGGGGGCGCGCGGAGAAGTACAGACAGCGCTCGTGCGGCGACACTTCTCTATTTAAGCAGCAGCGTAGGCTGCGGTTAGCTTCCCGGCTGAAACACCGGCTGTCACCTGCTCTCCGCTTTGGCACGCACTTTAACTCCTCTCCTGACTTCACGCCCTCTCCCTCGCTGCTGACGTTTTTCCCATTTGCTTCTGGAACAGTGAAAACGGCTAAAAATGAACTGGGTAGGGGGTTCAAGGTAAACTGTCACGCTAAATGTTAACCTTTTAGCCCGTAAACGTTAGCAAAACCGGTAAAATTACGACTGTGTCTACAGGAGCCGGTTAGTGATGAGGGCCGACGCTAAAAAGCAGAGGGTGATTTTACAACTCAAATATTTATTTTTTTTTTCCTTCATGTGATCCATCCAGTGATTGTAAAGTTTTGCCCTTTTCTCCCAGGAGTTCTTTGAGAGGAGAAAAATGCAGCAGAAATTGAAAAACATGGGACTGTCTCTGCCGGCGTCCCCCGAAGGAGCTGGTTCTGTTAGCATGGACCTGGTGACTTTGTTTGTTGTCAACCAGATTGCCGCTAAGAAAGAAAAAAAAGGTGAGAGACAACAGCTTGTTTGGACACAGGTAATATTCCTAAGGATCTACCCAGAGAAGCTGAGCCTGAAGGCAGTACACAAGTTCAGGGATAATCCTACCTTAGACAGATTTTACCTTGATGAGTTGTCTGGAAGATAATAAAGATAAAATCACATTCAGTAATATGGAAAGATATCAGGCACAGAAGTTATAGTACATGTTTTCTGAAGAAAACATGAGATAATACTATTTTGGATCACCAATGCCCTGTAAATGTATATACAACTATGTTACAACACCACTATGTTCTATTATTAATGTCGAACTATGGCAAAGTAAGATGGGCCTGTTTTTTTTTTTCCAGGTCATCCTAAAGTTGCAGTCCTAGGTAATTCAAAGAAAGGATCCAGCAAGCACATGGTACTCCCCATGAGCCCCTGTTCTCCCTCACAGCTGAGTCTAGCAGAGAGTCAGCCCCAGTTCAGGTGCACACCGTGTGACCGTAATGGGCTATGAGGCAGTGGGACATATCATTGTGGCATGTAATGTGAAAAATGTACAGTACATGCTGCGTCTATTCTCTCTCAATATACAGTTTTCAAGAGACAAGAAACAGAATGCAGGTTATTCCACAAAGGTTCAAGTATCAGCAGGTTCATTACCGTATAGTTGTTCATACTCAACATTTTTTTCAAGGATTTCAATGAGTATATTTTGTTCAGCTCAGATCAAAAATTCACGTATTTTGCCTTACCACAAGTTGTCACCAGTGTTGGAATCGGCTTTGTCCGACCACAGTGCGTCTGACTACCTCCCACCTACAGCTGACCACCTCAGTCCCTTCTCTTCGACTTCTTCAGCCCCATCAGGCCAAGGTGAAGCTATGGAGCATTTCCCACATGAGACTTTCATGAAATAAAATTAGGAAGGCAAACTCAAACTGCTCTCCTCAGGAATATTCCCCCTGGAGTTGAGAAGCCAGACACGGACTCAGCTGCCTCCTCAGCGTTCCCCTCCACCCTGGGACACCTCAGGCTTGGAGCAGATTAAGGTAGTAAAAAGAAAAAAAAAAATATCACAGCTGAGTCTTTGGTTGTTTTGTTTTTTGAAGGACATAGTTCAGCCTACTAGAATCCTGCTTTGCATTTCATGAATTCATATTTTGTTTTGGTTAAAAATGAACCACACCCTTGGCACACCTTGGTTATACAAGAGGCCAAACTTGCCACATCAAACTTGATGAAAGCAGAATGCTAGTAATCAGTTATAGCCATAAATACATGTTTGCAGACCCTGTCTGAAACCCATGGCCAAAGTTTTCATACACCCTGGCATTTATGGATTCATTTATTAACGTATATTATTCGTGTTGCAGACCCCAAGTAAACCCTTGGGTGAGCCCAGACTCCACTTTGATTGTCTTGGTCAACCTATTTCAGATGTCAGCGTCCTCATATATATGAAGCCACAACCTAATCAGGATGAATTTTTTTTTTTTTTTTAGTTGCAGCATTTCTCCCATTCCAGAGAAATGACTGACAACTTTGTTTGGTCCTGTGGATCAAACCTACCCCTCCACCAACTGGAGACACCCACATCAACCCAAGTTCTGTTTGGAAGTCCAGAGTGAGGCCAGTACTGCAATGATTATCTACTGTCCTTGATATAACCAGCCATTTTATAACAACTCAAAGAACCCATGTGTTATCTCAGCGAAACAGAGCTAAGAGATGGATTCTGTTTTAACCAGCCAGAGGACAAGGGGCCCATTTTTGACTTCACACTTAACCAGTTGGAGCAGCAGTTTGAGGAGGATCCCTTTAGGGGCTTCAGTAATGAAGAGTATGAAAGTGAAGGTAAAACCTGTTTAAACAAGCACAACTAGTCTCTTTGCTTTAATTGTACTGTAATTCCATTGAATTTCAGCTTCTTATTTTGGGAGTGCAAAATCAAAGATATACCTCGAAGATAAAACACCTGCCATACCTTCAGCACCACAGTAGGAGTTTATACTTAAATATAAACCAAAAATGTATTCTCATTGATGTGCATTAGTTTCTGCAGATGATCTTATTGTATTTTTTCTTTCTTAATCTTTACTATCAGAATGGTCCCTGACACACAAGATGTGGGAGTGGAGGTAAAGTCTCATGTGTTGAGGTTAAATTGTCCTTTCACTGCCACCGAGTGGTAGAGACTCTTATTATACTAAATTGATTGAAAACAAACAACACAAATCTGTCGACCCTCAGGAAAAATGTACCTGTACATGAGCTGTTGTTCAGAACTTTCAATAGTATATAAGTTTAACATGACAGGTGTGTTTTGTTCACAGCTTTCCAACTGCAGTGATGTAAACTTTTGTAAGTTTTCTGAGCGTGTTCATCTAAATGGTTCTTTCACTGTGTATTTGCTAGAGGAAGAAAAAAAAAAGAATGGATGCCTTTTTAATCCCACCCACAGTATGTCCCGGGCAAATCACTGGCTCCATGAATGGCTGTGGATATTCGCCAAGTGCCTCTAGTGCAAGAAGTCAGCTCAGTTCAGACTCAGATATTGTAAGCTACATTGGCATGTTTTGGACATCCATTCAACTAATCTGTTGATAAAATAATAAATGAGAAGAAATAGAACTGTATTAACAATTAAGTGTCATTTTAAAAATCTTGCCTGTGTATGCTGCTCTCATTTTTATTTGAACAATTACAGCAATAGAACTAGGAGACTAACAATAAACTAATCAGTACCAGCAACACTGAAAATCAATACTTAAATATTACGACTACAGCATCACTGGTGCATTGCTTTTCCCATTGTTCACTGCATTGCCCCAGATAGATTGTTACAGAGACAACATTATTAGACCGCGTTCATTTCTTCTACAGTCATCACTATTCACACACAGCAGAATCTGGCATAACCATGGCTGTTTTCCTTCCTGCACTTTAGGCTGAAGATTACTGCCAGCAATGTGTTCAGGCTTTTGATTCTACCTGTTTAGACCAAGCCACGTGTTCAGATACTCCAAAACAGAGGCACCAACAGCCCAGGCCTCTCACCACACTCATACAACCAAAACTGAGCCTCAGAGTTGATGAGGAAACGGTGAAGAGCGTGACTTGTCCAGATAAAGCCTTAGGAAGTAATGTCAAACAGACAGGAAGCAGCACACCTCAGTTTGCATCTCTGTGCCCTGTGGTTGAAAGTCAGAACCCAGAATTTTGCAAATGCAAAAAGGGATCAGTTGAAACCCGAGACGCAGAAACTCAAACTGCCAACATCCACACAGTTGAGACACGCAATGCCTCAACACAGTGGAGCTTCACTGCAGGCAGTACTTCCAAACCCCCGAGGTTCAACTTGTACCTGCCATCACTTGTTGATGTGCCAGTACCACATCCAGCCACAGGGAGGCAGACGGATACTGCTGCAGAGCCAAACACACTCAGCGCTTCAGACAGAACCAGGAGCAAGAAGAAATCCAAGGCAGGGTCCGTATCAGGCAGTGGTTTGATAACCAAATTCACTGCTCACAATAGAGATGGCCCAGCATTCCTACAGAGACCCATAAACCCTCATCCTGATGCTCTGAGCATGGTGGGCAGCAGAGGTACAACATGGCTGAGTGTGTCACTTCATGTGTACCCAGAGACACTTCAAAAGGAAATGAAACAAGAATGATGTTCAAATGAATTTCCATGCTCTATGTTTCTAATTCAGATAGGGAGACTGAAGGCAGCGGAGACAAACAACAAGAGCAGCAAGGAAATGGGCCTCTGATGGAAGACCTGTCGGTTAATGCCAGAGAGGTGGTCACGTTTCACGTTCCCACCAGCGTGAACACACATCCAGGAGAGGTCGAAACACTTCAGGAAACAGCAGACATTTTGCTCCCTTTCACGCAGAAGAAGGAAGAATGACAAGGATGAGAGGGAAGGAAGGTAGATCGATTGATGGCAGCAGGAAATTAACTATAATTGTGTTCTGTACATATGTTTTTACCTCCCGTTATTACTAAACAATCTTTCAACGATTTCAAGTTCGAAAGGTCTTTGTTCTTCAAGACGTGATCGGCAGAAATAAAGTCCCAAAGCCTGACTCAGATTCAGAAGTTTATTTCTTTCCCAATATACAGATTCAAGTGTTAAGATTTCATTTGGATATTTATTCTTTATAGAATATAAACTCTAGCAAAACATATACAGCTGAACAATAATCAAATAACTATACAGCGCTCTTTTTGATAATTTTATTTTTTTTGTTTTTTAATTAGCATTTTTGTAGTTCCTTGTAAACTGTAGAAACACAGAGCTGGTTCACACAGAAAAACTGCAACCATTTCACCATAAGTACACAATAAGTGTCCCCACTGTGGTAGAGGACAATGTCAACACAACTGCATGTTAAGGGCTGGACACTACACTAACTCTCATAAGGTGCAGCCTGAAAGGATCACGTTAAATATTTGTCGACACAAGTTTTCAAGACACAACATTTGTTACTGACGACTTCATCTGTGTGTGAGTGTTAGTTTTTATCACACTCTGAGCACTCAACTTCACATTTTCTTTCCTCTTCAGCCCACAGAAAGTGAGAGCCAATTTTGAGATGGACTAATGCAAAGTTATTTAAGGAAGAGAAACTCATTTCTTCCTCTTCGACCCCACCAGGTGGAAGGACTCCAGATGTTTTGGTATTTTAGCAACAAATCTCATGTGTGTCACATTGCGATCATTATCAAGCATGTATGACTGTTAAATGAACACCTTATAGATTTAGTTAGGAGGCCGACCTGTAATTGTTTTATATCTAACAATTTTCAAGTCTCCTTGCTGATAGACTTCTATTTAATGGTCTTAATATCATCCTGTTAAACTGCTTTTAGGAAATCTATGTTGATGTCAGTTTTTGGGTTTCCATGTGGAGGTTGTTGGTGTGTCATTACTCTCACCATTTATCAGGAGTCCAGTTGTATTTGCTTTTCTACTGATTTGCTGTTTCAGTCATTTGAGTACTCAGTTTTAATTCCTCACGTAAAGCATGACTACGTTGTACCACCAGAGAGAGAAATTTAAAAAGTAGTATTAATTTATATTCATTCATAATTTGTAAGGACCCACGTGCCAATATTGAGGGCCTGTGTTTGATCCTCCATGACAACCCTGTAACAGCGACTGCGCGCTCTGTTAACTCTTCATGAACCGGGTTTCTTTTGTGAAATAAACTTACACCAGTGTTAACGGTTTTTGATACACTGAAACCTATGTTACTAACAAGGTTTAACTTCACACAGTTTTTCTTTACAAAACAACACTGGCAAATTACACTAAATCCTACTCCTCAAGTTTTGACACGAGAACCACATAAATGATATGCTCTATTTGTACATAAGGCTATGGAGGAAGACAAAAATGGAAATGTCAGAAATGACAGTAAAAAAAAAATATATTGGACCATAGCTGAGATGCAAATATGTACATGTTAAATAAAAAATGTAGACACAGTAATTATAACATGGCATACTGCATACATGTCCATTTAGGGAATGTGACTTAAAAAATGGCCATTAGGCACCTTCACTACACACAGGCACTAATATTATCATTTTAAGACAGAATGAAACACTTAAGATTTCAATCATGAAAGGTTTTACTTTAATACCATCGGCTGAACAGACTGAGTGTTTGCTGGAGATTCAATGTTCATCACACATGCAGCTTCACCACTTTGGTTCATAGTGGAGGTCATGACAGCGACATTAAACTGTGGTCTCTAAAGTGTTATACTGAAAACTGCATTTTTAGAAGCGGCAGATTAAAGGAACCGGAGAGTGAAGCAGTTCGTACTTTGTTTGCAGACCTTGATGGTTGACTACGGCAACCAAGTCATTTTCCTTTCAGTGCTACGACAGTGCTAAGTGGCTTCACTTAGCCATCCACCGGCAATACACACTTGCTAATCTGATACGATATTTTTGTGTGTCGCCGGAGTTTGTCTTTCATTTCAATGAGGCCCGACACAGACTGTCATCATGACAAACTGACAATAATGTGCAATGCTACAAGCTTAAATGATGTCTAACTAAGATGTGTGTCGCACACATCTAAAAAGGCATAACGGTACATCTGCTGTCATGCCACGTGGTTTCCAAGACCACCTTTACTGTAGCGTTGTCGATGGAAACTACTTCTGACATGATGCTGTAAGGATGGCTGCGTCATGTTCTACTGTTATACTGTAACATCACATTTAGACCATAATTAATATCTAATAATTAAATGTACAAAATATTGGGGACATTTTCCTGACATTGAACCACAAATTAGTTTGTTAAAGTAGATCATCATCAGTGGACGTGAAGGATTTTGTATTGTTGGTGCAGCAACAGCCATGTTTCCTGCCCAAATGTCCATGAAAACACACGCGACCTGTATGTGTTCATGTTCAGGTTGATTATGTGCTGAGAGGGGAATGTTTTAACCTTCCTGCTGCATGAGTTCAGCTGTCAACTACTAGATATGTTTTGACTGATTTGGTCAGTTCACCCTCAAATCAGAAACTGGGCTGAAAATAAAACGTATATACTCAAACTAAAGCGTTCTTGTTGATTTCAGATTCCTGAACTGACTGATTTGAGAGTGAACTCACATTATTAATACAAGCAAAAGGCCTTTTAAACTCTTATATTAAACCTCGTACTGAGAGGAATCACTAACTCCTCAGCTCTCATGCCAAGATATATAAATATTACAGACCCACCCACTGTGAATGTTTCGGTATTCACCACAGCTAATGAAACATCCAGAGACAGGTCACCGACACTAAAACTCTCCCTAGTCCACGTCAGATGCGTCGTTGTCGGATAGGTGGTAGTTTGAACCTTTGACCCGAATGTACTCCACCTGCCGCCCTTCGTCTGCATCAGAGGCGCCGCAGGAACAAAGCTGGTTTTCGAACAGCGCCTCTATCTCCTCCAGACGCCGGGCTTTTGTCTCTGGCAAGCAGCCATAGATAAAGATGAAACCTAGCAAGGCCATGCTGGAGTAGAAGAAAAAGGCCCCTGGGAAGACAATACAAAAGAACACACTGTTACTGAGGACAGCCGCCCACAAACGCGACAAATGAAAGACAATTCTTCTTCATTTATTTACAGAAAAAGAAACAGCGGTGGCGACAGGAAGTAGCTAATCTTAGATCCTGACTCCCACAAACTTCTACACAAACGCTTGTGGACCGGAAAATTAAAATGATTCACCAGATTGGAAAGCTGCTGCTGGTGAATAGCATTAAATGTGAGGTGGAACTAACATGACCCTGTCAGAGTGGCGTAGCTGGAGGGTTAACAGGGAAAGGAAATAACTACACAACACACCCACAAACAAGCGCTTGTACACAAATTGACTGGCCTTTCCTGAGATTTCCTTGCTGCTGTGATGTCTTTATTTTTTTATTTTTTTCCTCGTCAAAGTGAAATTACATATCAAATTGGCAGACAAGAGCATTATGCCGAAAGCCATGACCATTTTTATAGCAACATTATAATGTTTCTTCTGATTTGACACATTGTAAATGATTCTGATAAGCCATGTACGATGAAAGACTGATCGATAGTCTCAGGATGCCTGCGTGATCACCCCTGACGGATCGATTCCCAGCTCCAAGAAATGTCAAGCCCTTCCTGTCTGAGGGGGAACCTGCTGTTGAGACACACTGACAGAGGAGGTATAGACGAGGGCTTGAGGGAAGAAACGCCGCGGGGCATCAGCCAGCTGTTGTTTCCTTCCTGCTTTTGATGCAAGGAAAGGATTAATAGATGTTACGACATCCACATATGGTTGTGCAACCATTGACGGAAGCAACTGAGGACCGGCAGCAGTGATAACTGATCCTGACAGAGGTGTTCAGTCTGATTACTATTACAGTCTCGAGCTAGGGCTGATTGGGTTTATCAGAAAGAACAGCGTGAGTTTCCCAGCTTTTGTCTCACTCTGTTTCTTCCACATAAAAAAAGAAAAAAAAAAAAAAGCGAAGCACTGAAGGAAATGAGTTTGCAGCCCAGAAACTCACCGTAGTAGGTGAAGTACTGAGCCAGGTGAAGGAAGGTGAGAGACACCAGGACGTTGAAGGTCCAGTTGACTCCAGCTGCACAGGCATTCCCTGTGCTCCTCGCCCACAGAGGGTAGATCTCTGAGTTAATGGTCCACGGCATCGGGCCCATCCCTGAGAGACAGAGGCCAGAGATGAGCCTTCCTCTATGAAGGACTGCAGATGAGTTTAAACAGATGAGCTAAAATCCACGTGGAAACACCTGTTTCCACCTGCCCATCTGTGCCGGTGTGAGGCTCTCTGCCACAGCAGGAAAAATAACAGTGACTGGCTGCAGCTTCTATCTGGTGGCTGGTTTCTTCAGCCAGCAGAAAGAATCCAGGCCAGCAGCAAATGAGCACACACAGTGACAAAGCACTACGTTACAATGGATAAAGTTCCATTGTTTATGCGAGCAAACAAACATAAAAAAAATATATATATATATATATATATATATATATATATAACCCTTTGTTACAGCAGAAAGATCTCACCTGGAGCAAAAGCAGCCAGGTATAGCACCAGAGCCAGCAGAACCAGCCAGGAGTAGGACGTGGGGCAGTAGTTGTAGGCCCAGTAAGTGTGATCTCTCATCAGGCTGGCGTTGGAGCATCTGGACAGAAGGGGTGAGGGTGCAATCATTCATTCTTCTGCTGTCATTCTTTGCATTAGCACCCAGTTTAAGGTGTAAGGTGTTGTTGCGCAGCACCCCTCGGTGCCGTGTGATGAACATGCTCAGGCAGCATCCTGTGACTCACCTGCCCCACGCTGCTTGCTCAGTGGAGGCCTGATTGACCGGGATGCAGGAGGAGGTGAGCAGCGCCGAGCCATTCTCACGGTAACAGAAACCACATCCAGGGTCCAGCATGCACGGCTCACACAGCCTGTGGGTTAAACAGCACACACAACACACGTTAGCCCCAATTCTCCCTGAACACACTCAATCACGCTATGTGCCTCTACTTTTCTTTCTCACTCTTTAGAGTAGCGTAGTTCGGCTGGGGGGGGGGGGGTGTTTCCCCTCAACCCCTTTTCACATATGACGACCACAGGCACACATCTCTCAAGCTTCCTCTTTTGCGGCAACAGCAATGTTTTCATTAATACAAACAAAGTCTCCCCTGATTGAACTCTGTTAATAGTCTTGTTCGAAATAGAAGAGAACAGCCTGTACGCTCTATAATTGAGACTTGCCTCATTACGCAAATGAAATTAATGTATGGACTGTTTCCCAGATTCAGGAAGTGATAAATCAAAATTAGGAGGAAAAAACATGAATTGTGATTCACCATCGTCATAATTCATCTTTAACCACCCCTCTCTAATTGGCAGTCCACATGTAACAGGGTTTAAAGTGTGGAGCCACTGGAAAATGGGAACACGCTTTTGGTTTTAAAGGCATCTGCATCAGGTTTGCTGTTGCAGTTTCCGATGGAAGTGCAAACTGAAAAGCGTATTTTGTTTCCTTGGTCTATTTTTTGCAGCCCGCTGCCTGCCCATGTGCAGGGCACCTTGCTCCAATTACACACTGAGGTCAAGCTAGAAGAAAATAAAACCACGTATTTATAGCTGAAGGAATTAAAAGCAAACACTGGGGGGATGTGAGGAGAAAGATGGAACAGCTGAGCTCCAGTGAAAACACAAACTCTGCAATGTGGAACTATAACTCTAAGTACGGAAAACAGGGCAAAGAAACTGTTACTGAGGGAATTAGAGAAATGGTCAATTAATGATTTAAAGGTAACACCTCCAAGGGATTGCATCATTTCCCACCTGTCGCCAAACTCCACTGCGGTCACCTTAAATGGAAGCTCCCTTCCACACAGTATGTGAGGCCAGCGGTGAGTCTGGATGCTACGAGTGAATGTGTGGACCAATGTTGAGTAAAGTGAACACATTGGGGACACTAAAAGCACTCATCTCTTCAAATTACCATGGCGCTTGCGTTTGTGTGCGTCTGTGTGTGTGTGTGTGTGTGTGTGCCTGGGGGAGCTGGACAGCGAGTCCATTAGGTGTTGTTTGTTGTGATGATGAAAGACTGTCTTTACACACAAGTTTCATCTGGTGTCTGTGTAAGTGAGAGTAAATAGGGACGCAGAGGCAGCTGATCTCTAGCTCATACGGAAACACGCTCAGTGTGTCTGAGTGAGAGTGTGTGTTTGCCCTTTGTTGCAAATGGACAACGAAGTGAATTGGAGCTGATTGAGGCCTATTTATTTGGTTCGGGAGATATTAAAAGTCATGTAGACAGGAACAATATTAATAGAGCTGTTTCTATAACAACCCACAGTTTGATCAGTTATTAATACTGTATATTAGTCACAGCTCTGAAACAACATCAGGGGAACAATATACAGACATGTAACTGATAAAGGGCAACAAGGCCTTTGCTTTTCTTGTGTTCCATTTTATTTGCAACTCATTTTTTTTTAGACCATTTTAGACAAAATCTTTATATGTGCATCATATGATGAAAAATATGATTAAAAAGTAGCAAATAAACTTTTTCAATGTGCGCACTGATTCTATATATGTTAGGGAGAACGTTTTTTGGACTGATTTGGACTAATTGAGGAGAAAGAAGGAATCATCAGTGCGATGTTCTGTGCATGATGTCGCCACAATTCTGAAGAAAGAGTCTCTGTTTCTTTTGCCTTTAGATTTTTGAAAGAAGGATGTGTCGACATCCTATCAGTCCACTAAACATAAACAAGCGGACATGATTTGTACAGAATTAGTGAATCCTCAGCCTCTTGTAATGGACCACCTGAGGTCTTCTGTTATCAGCTGTGGCTCCAGCAATATGAGCAGAAACCCGCAGCTGTAACTGAAGCAGTCGTGTGTCTCCCCAGGCCTTACACTGAGATTTTACTTTGTCTGCCTCACACTGGAGAGCAAACATTCGCTTACAATATCAAATGCTCATAAGAGGATCAGCAGGTGTGAGATGATGTGCGGCAGCCACCCAGTAAATTTTGCTCGTTGGTTGTACAGGGAGACGCTAGATGTGCAGCGTTAGCTCAGAGGATGAGCTTTTTCATTAGTTGTGAAAGTTTCCTGAAACCTGCGTGTGTTTATACTCACTGGTACTTGGAGCAGGTAGAGTTGGCGACGGCAGGATCTAATGGGTGAAAGGTGACTGGAGGACTGTGCTGGGCAGAAATCAGAAAACCAGTGGCCAACAGACTCAAACTGAAACATGTACCTGGAGAGAAAAAGACATTTGTAACAAACAAACAAACAAAACAAAACAGCAGTGACACATCCTGAAGTGGACTTTGTGACTGACAGACCTATGATGCTGCTCAACGTGAGCTTCCTGCGCCCCACCCTCTCGACCAGCCACACTCCCAGCAGGGTGAACAGGAAGTTGGTGAGTGTGGTGAGCCCGGCCAACCAGATTGCCAGTCTGTCATCCCGTACTCCTGACATCTGCAGGATGGTGGCGCTGTAGTACCTGTGGGAAACAAAGGCAGGAGCCTGAAGACCTAACTACCACATGAAGAATCACAAAAACATCCAACAGCGCTCTTATGGCTGTAGGTTTGAGTCAGTCATGTGAATGATGTGATGTGGGAACCGTTAAGTCCAAATGCAGCAGCTGTATCCTTCAGAGAGCCTAATGGCCTTCATAGGTGTGCCCACATTTCTGTCGGCCGTGTCGCCTAACAACCTAAACAATACTTAGGTTTTTTTTTTTTAATATAATAACTTGACTTACTGCAAAAGATTACCAAGTCCAAACCTGACTCCTTTACTTCACTGTGGACACTGTTTTCATCACCTGCATGCAATGAATCTTGGGATAGGCTGAGCCACTCGTTGGATCCATTCCGGCCACAAAACACACAAAGGCTACAAGGACTACTCTGACTAACAAACGTATAATACATTGTAAAACATGGATATACGATATAAAGCTTAGAACAGCCATTGAGCCAAGTCAAAAACACGACCAATCAGTCGAACACTTATCCGCAATCGCAGCCTCTCTACTTCAGCGCCAGGCACTCATCTGGAGGCAGTTCGAGATCAGCTATAAATAGTCTCTCACCAGTCACTTTCAACGCCTCCCCTCCTGCTCCTCCCTTTGTCCTTATACAGTGTAATTATACTCGCAACTCTGGCACCATGTTGCTCCATGTAGGCACATTACCTCCACTCATCATCAACAAGGCTTTGAGCAGGCTACGGTCAACAATACAGACACCTGCATGTGGTCCACTTCCCACTGCAATGATGATATCATGTATCCAAGATAAGAGGAATGCAGATGACACCCTCACAAACACAAACACACACACACACACCTGCAACAACTCGAGTAGATAGTTTCTTTTTGAAAACTATGTGCCTGATGTTGGGAAAGAAACACATTTTCACCCACAGTAGATTGTTGCACATGCTCACAGGTTGTCTGCCTACAAACCCCTTAAAGAGCACAAATACAAAGGATGTAACACAGTAAAGAAGCGAAAAGTCTCCAACATGTGCCTCTACAGGCAGCTTTGAATTAGCACTGGCATTGTGTTTCATTCATTCCCTCTCTTTCTTAACCACACCCATCCTCCCCGATGTGCAATCTACATGTGTATACAACCATTTCTACTTCTTTACCGTCCAGTGAGAAAGAAGAGAGATACTGTGAAATTCATGTTTGCAAGCCGGACCTACAGGAGCATGGGTGAGAAATGTGGTCGACTTGGATGTCAGTGAAGGACTCATACGGAGAGCCACTTTAAAGAGCAAAGACGCACACAAAAACACAAGCTCGCACTAAAGAAATGACCTAGTTTTGGAGCAGCAGCAGGAGTGAGAGCACAATTTCTGTTCTCAGCAGTGGAGCCTGCTGTTCTCCATCTCTAGCCCTGTGATCTTAGTGATTACAGCGCACACACACAATGTTCTAACTTAAAAACCAACGTGAATAACAGGCTGCAGAAACAAAGAGATACATTTTCTTGACCACTGTGCCAGGACGCGAAAAGCAGAAACCGTGGCTTAAAAAGCTGTTGACGGATGCTCGAGGGCTGCACTTGTTCCCGCCTAAAGCCTGATCTGATACCGGTGATTATCCAGCCCTTGCCACCTTTGTATCCTCCAAAACCTCCAGTGTCAAGTCTTTAGTTATTATTCTAGTAACAAGTTCAGGCACCAATGAAGCGCTGACTGTTAGCAGGAGATAAGAAGGAAGCACCTTGCAAAAAACCCACTGGGTACTTTGATTTCTGCTCCTGTTAAGCGTTCACATCTCTGTGCACATCTGCACAGAGCAAAAGCTTTGCTCGCGGGAGCTGGTGTTTTTTTTTTTTTTTTTTTTCTCTCTCTCTCTCCTCACAGTGTGAAGGGGAAAATGTTCAGGATGCAAAGTATGAGATATTTATGCAGAAAACAAGTTACAGCTCGTCGGCTTCATGAAAATTTCTCCCCAGATGAGAAGACATTATTTTAATGGGGACACACAGAACATGGTGGTACAATTTGTGTTTTGTCCTGTCATTAAGGGTCTTTAAAATGGCGGCCTTGTTAATTTTTTGGAGTCAGTTTTGTTTCACAGTGAAAAAGATGTATGGACATGATGCCGACTGCATTTTAATGAGTCAAATTTCTCTCTATCATATTGATGGCAATCATAGGTTTTATTTTTCAGCACTGCGAGCGAACACGAGCAAACAAGTCCACACTGATAGAAAGTGACACCTCTCGGTCAAAAAGCCGCACTACTTATCAAGTATTACCACACATCACAGAGTGAGGAAACACTCATGCATTTTTAATCCCGTTGCTTTTTACTTTATGGGAAAAACCATATCTGTTCACGACAGGGCCTGATGTTGGTAAAAGGGTCTCGGTGGGGAGTCAGCACAGGATTTGGGACCTGCTGTCGTCAAACATGAACTGTTGCTGTCCTGCGGTGATTTCATAAATAAAGCTGATTGGGAATACAAGAATGCTACAAGTGATGCAGCCACTCTGAGGAGTAACTGAAAGGTTTGCTCAGTTTTTTGTGATGTACATCTATCAAGAGTTAGGTTGTTTACATTCTCAGCATTTGCTCATTAATAAATTTGAAAGTAAGGTCTATAGGATTAAACTGATATAAATTTACACCTGTAATCACTCTAATTAGTGGTTAAATAAATAATTTTGTTGATCATTAACTGGCCATCATTTTTAAATTTCTCTCTGGAGAAACATCAGAAACAGAAAAGTTATAGACAGTTCTGAGGCAGGATCTAGATAAATATATCTATATAGATGCTTTTATTATTATTGTTTAGCCAAAAAATTTACTAAATGCCTCTTATTTAATCTACTAGCTTTGGTCTTTTAACAGCTTTTTGCTAACAACTAGAATTTGACCTGTGCAAATCAAAATCTCCTCCTTGAATCCGATTAAGAGTGGAGGCACAAACATCATGTACAATAACAGACTGCTTCACCAGTTCACCAAGTCTGCAGGCTTCCGGACCTACATACCTCATGGATGAGTGAAAGTCACTTTGTGCTGCGAGCCCTGCACGGAGGGTACATCTCTGAATTAGAACTGCATATTAGCTATCAAACTGAGCCCTTCATATTTTGAAATTGCCCTAAATGAGAGTAGCTATCAGTGACAACCATTTATAGTGTGAAAGATAAGCTTTCAATCCATCATCACACACAGCTGGTAACAACATGAACAAAGAGTGCTGGTAATATCCCATGATGACTGTCATTTTGGCCCTGTTGTCCAAAATCTCCAGTGTTCATCTTTAGCTGCGCAAACAAAAGCGCAGAGTGGTTTTAGGGGCATTTGCACTTGCTTTCTTATCCGTCAAAAGTAAGATAAAAATCAATAAACACTAAAAATCTAACACACACGCACACAAACAAAGACACCCACAGTCTTTTACATAAGACAACCTGCCGAGCGTCAGTGCAAAGCAAACAAGAGAAGGTGTGATCTGGCCCTGACCCCGGTCTGAAAATGGAAACATGGATCCACACATCTGTCACACTTCCACGCTTCCAAACCTCTCATTCAGAGCATTACAGGGGAGTGACAACACGGGCGGGGAGCAGAGTGAGAGAGAGAGAGAGAGAGAGGAACCAGGATGAAGAGAGGAGCAAAAAGAGGGGGAATAAATGGGCGAAGACGATGACAGGCGGGAGAGGGAATATGCATATCCTTTCATGCCTCCATTCAAGTTCTCATATCGCATGTCACCACCTTGTCAGGTAGCCATTTACACCTGTCAACACTTAATGGAATACATTCAATCTCTGGAACCAGACTGGCTTTTTTTTTTTTTTTTTCAGTCATGCTTGATAAGTCGAGTGTCAAGACATCTACTCATTTGCAATGAAGATACAGCAGAGAAGAAAAGTTCCAACACAAGCCAGAGAGCTGTTTCTCCGTCAGCTGATTTCAGTGAATGGATAATAGACATGTTCTTGTTCGACTGTATCTCCCTCCTTCCTGCAGTTCCTAGTTCATTTCACATGGGTGGTGGTGCGAGGACGCCGCTGACTCATGGCTGGCATTTACTGACACATTACAGGATTCTCTTGGAGGCTGCTGGCTCTTGGGAGCGCACAACATGTGGTCTTAAAGGAGAACACGGAAGCGCCGCATGTTTTAGCCTGTTAACTGCAAATCGGATAAACTTCACTTTCTGAGTGTTCCAGGTTTCAAGGCTTCAAGTGATATGAAAACATTTGGGCCTGTCATATCAGGAGGAACACTTGTTGAGGCAGTGAATGGCAAAATGGGAAACAAAACAGAAAACTTGGTTGGTATTTTTTGTCATTTAGCATAGAATAGAAAGCTGTCCAAGCCCACTAGGGAGAATTTCTCCCTCATACCTCATCAAAAACATTGAAGACATAAAATATATGTATAATAAATCAATAAGTATTTTTCTCTTACAAACAAAATGCAACAAAGTAAACAAAATGGGCTGAGGGAGAAACTCATGACAGCACTGATGTGAGAAGACTATAACCTGCTTCAAACTAACATGTGAAGGAACCATAAAGACAATATTTTCATTATGTTCTCCATTGTTATTATCTTAATGATGCTCATTTAGCTAAGACAATGTTGTTGTCTTACTTACTCACTTATTATTATTCCATTCTTGTTTTAATGGCACCCAACTAAACACTCGAGCCGTCGTATTTGCACAACTAATTAACACGAACACAACTTCTGACTTTCATAATTTGTCAGCTTTCTGAGCCTACACGTAGGAGAAAGGATAGAGACGTTACTTTATTTCCAGGTGTTGCCATTATTAATGATCTAACTTCTGCCAGTCAACCAGCAGTTTAGGGGTCATGGTATGAAACGGAGACCCATCGAGGTCAACACTTGGTATGCACCAAGGGAAAACAACCTATTTATATATGTGATCCATCATTACATATCCTGGGTCTGGTCTTTCTAACTTCCTTACTAGTACTTTCAGGCGGGAGGAAATAGTGTAAGCAGCCTGACAGACGGGAGGCCGTGCTGCTGCTGGAGCAGTCCATAATGAATGATGATTGGAGCATGTGCATGAGGGTGTGAAAGAGAAGCACACTGGTGATTTCCCTCAGCTCCGAGACAAAAGGGTCTAACAGAGTGCTACTTATTGACAGAGAACTGATCTAATTATGTAACTTAATAGTATGGATTCAGAGGGCGATCAAGGGAGGGATCAGCAGTAAACCAACAGTGATAGAGAGAGAGAACAAGTGTGTGGGTGTGTGTGTGTGAGTGAGCGAGTGAGTGGGTGCAAATGAACGAGTGACTGGCTCAGTGAGTAAGTGACGAGGTGTGAGGAAGGAGAGCGGGAGAGAGAGGGAGAGCAGGAAGGAAGCGAGAAAAGGACTGAAAGGCGAGAAAGAGAGTGAATGGTTGGAGAAAACAGGGAAGAAGAGATGTGGGTGTGAAAGTGAAACAAATGGACATAGCGGGAAGGGCGCACAGAGCGACAAAAAGAAAGAGAGAGTGTGTGAGAGAGGTGGAGATTCTCATGGGAACTGGCCTATTTTTCAAATGAATGCAGACGATCAACAAAGCTGCATCACATTTACTGTATGCTCTGAAACACTAACGTTCAGCCTAAATGAGTTCGCTGCAGACTGGCTGCTCTCCTTCAAAACTGCACACACCTTGCTCTGCTTGTCTGACCCCAAAGAGTCACCAATATAATATACATTTGCTTTAAAACCAACCAGAACTGCTGTTTCATTTAACTCCCAGTGAAAAGAGACAGCATCCAAATCTATAGAGACAAAAGTGATGGAACTGTATTTCCTTTCATGGTGGCAACAAATTGATGAAGGAAATGTTCAATTTAAAACTTGCTCACTCATACTACACCCACATTTCCACTAATTTTTCCTGCTTTGGTCTTCTTTTAGGACTGTGTAGGATGTGCAAGCTGTGCTTGACTGACAACCCTGTCTCACTCTCTTCCTCTCTTTCATGTTACTTTAACGAGTGAAGCTACTTGGTACCACTGACCAGTATCAAGGTGGTGACAGTGCAGAAATGGCTTTTCTTTGGCAAAACTGAGTCAACTATCCTACTTTTATTAATAAGGTATTTCAAAACCCACTCCATCATGTTTGAGCCGTTGGGATTATATCCATTATATCCTCGCTGTCTGTACTTGGAGCCCAAAGTTAAAAGTCGCCCTGCCCTTAAAGTTCAAGCAGTACTCAGAAGAGACTGACGGAGATCTAAGTCAAATTTGCTATGTCTGAATGTATGAAACTAACCCTCTCACTTTGTGGAAATGTCTTATATTTGATATATTTATAATGACATACCGCTCAATCAAAGGAATGAATATGCTTTTAACATATTCAACATATGGCTGTGAGAAGGGTGTGTGAGTGAAGTGATGAGAGGAATATTCCCCTTTAAAGTGGTCGTGCTGGGACTCAGTGGAGAGTGCTTGGGTAGGCTTGGGAATAGCCCAAACAAAGGCACACATGAATGTATTTCTGGTTTGGATTTTCACATTTCGCACAACAAAAGCGCAAAACATTGTCCCTGCCAGCTCCTTGCAGGCATGCCAGCACAGTGACCATGTAAAACCTGCGTTTCGTGACATTTCCAACATGACATTTGTCTGTGGGACCATCTGTGAGGCCAACTGGCCTGTGTCGACAACAAAACTCCCAGTGGCCTACCGTCAACAACACATACTTGTCACAAGATATCATTTCACGAATAGTTATGTAATAGATATATTAAAATCACACATCATACGTAGTGTGAATTTCATCCTTTTACTTCGAAGTTCACAGATTTGAATTGCGCATTAAGGAAAAGACCTCTCTGAACTGCCGTGCGTTTATATGAACCAACACGCTACAAATCACAGGCATAAGATGCAAACGTACAGATACAATGAGAGCCAGGTACAATATGGGCTATCTGGCCTCCAGGCGTGAGCTTATGCTGGGTGTTAAAGACACAAGCTGAGCTAACATGTCGACACGTCAGAAAACAACCCGGGGCAATGCAGCGGTCTGAGTTAACTAAACACGGAAGAAGAAAAGGATTTGCTATTTTACTCAGGAGGTACATGAGACATTGAATACTGTTTTGCTTTTTTCTAAATTTTTTACGTTTTGTTTTTGGCTTCGTTCAGCTCATATTGGGGCGGGTACACCCTGGACAGGTAGGCAGTCAATCACAGGGCCAACACACAGAGACAGACAGAGACCAACAACCACTCACAGTCACACTCAGACCTACGGACAATTTAGAGTCACCAGTTAACCCAAACATGATGTCTTTGGACGGTGGGAGGACACCGGAGTACCTGGAGGAAACCCACGCAGGCACAGGGAGAACATACAAACTCCAAACAGAAAGGCCCCAGGCCGGGAACCAAACTTCTTCTTGTGGGACGAAGTTAAAAATTGGCAACTTGCTATTGAGTTCACTAAAAGCTTTCCACATTCACACTCCCATTCAACTATTTGCATCTGCTGAGCCTTTGCTAGGTTTTTTTATAAGTGTGAGTTATGCTGGCTTTGTTTGGCAACCTGACCTCGATGCTTCTTTTTGGGGAGCCTGGAATCAAGAGCACAAACCTTTTAAAACACCTTGTGACAAAACATTCCAAAGGAACAACAAAAAACAAAAATGAAAGAACTGTGCTTCTCCAACATTTCTTGTTCCTTTCCTCTGCCTTCTTTTATCAAAACCAATTTTTCCTCCAATCTCATGTCACCTGTCCTGATGGCACCTTCCTTCACTTCATCGTCATCGATGCCATCTCTCCGTCTACTCCCTTCTTCTTTCCTTTCAACACAGTCAGATAAGCCCGCCCTGATAAGACACAAACACAAGCACACAAAGCAGCTCCCACCAGCCTGCAATGACCTTTACATGCCAGATCATGTGGCTAATTGAATCAAAGTGATCTAGTTGCAAATGGGAAGGCTCGATACCCACATATGATACCCTAACACCACTGGTCTCCAATCATGAAAAAAAGGGAAATATGGATAGAGACTAAGATATTTCACTTGTGCATTATATATAATGCAGGTGATCCAAACACCCATCTTTTCACTCAGAGACACAATTCAAGCGGGCCAAAAGCTGAGCAGTGCAGATACAGCAAACTTCTTTGGTCTTTGCAAAGATGTATTATTGACAAAAACATTTCTCATCAAATGGGATTCTGTGATGTGAGTGCGAGGTTACACGTAACAACCTGAGTCCAGAGAGCGAGAGAGCGGGCCTGACATACGAGTTCAAATCAGCCTTCTGTCGCTAACTGCACTCAAAACAAAGGCATTGGTAAAAGCATTAATAATTTACAGAGAGTACCTTAAAGACATATGCAAATTACATTTTCAACCTTTTTAACTTATCCATGCGCGATACATCTCGAGCAAAATAAGCAGTCAATGTCATGGCTGGGGATTTTCAACATGGACCTGCACTGAACCAGTGACCACCTCCTAAACGCCAGGGATTCATGCATCCAGCTATCAAACTGATGAAAGCAGAGGCGGTGGGTGGGGCAATGTTGATGTGTGTCCCGCCCATGTCACGCAGATATTCTTGGAAAATTCTTGAGAACATGTCTTGATGTGTGGCTGCATATGTTTTAACCACGTGGCAGCTCATGATTTATGTTTGGTTGTACAGCTGTCGGCATGATCAGTCTTTTCCTTCAGTTGGATCTTTGCTTCGACTGTGGGCCTCCACTATGGCATTGTGGTATATGGTTCACAAATGAACAAAGAGTTTGAATCAAGTTCATCTGAAAATGTCTGTATAAATGCATTTGTTATGACAATGGTGGGAGTGTTTGATCTGGACATGGATAAAGCTTAATTTGTGAGCAAGTAAGCTTCTGAACAGGCAGGAGTCATCATTGGCAGCATCCTCGTGACCTCTGTACGTTGCTGAGCTTCATTGCTGTCTGAAATGAATGAATGCGATTTAGATGACTAACCTGATCATCTTTAACTGAAACTGAGCCGTGCGTCAGGTGTGCAAAGTGCATGAAAAGCGGCCCGCTTCCATCAAAGTCACAATCTCTGTCACAATCATCACCCGCTGACACTGCGCCGGCGCCTCTCTACCTCCTCTTCCTTTCTGTGCACCTGAGCCCCACTTAAAAACACATGACCTCCAGCCGGGGGATACACGGAGAGTAAAAGACTTGGTGGACTTCTGATCATTTTGTTGCGAAATAGAAAAAGATTTTCAAAAAATGAAATGATATCACAGTGACATATCAGGGATATCCTCAGTAAGTGCATTTGACAGACGGATTTAGATGTACAAACATCGCTCAGAGCCATTGTAATCGGTGTGTCAGTCTGACAGGGCAGATTTATGGCAAATCTGTTAACTAACACCAGCGACGGGGTTTTGAGTTTGTCAAAGTTTTCTTGGTTTAACTTTTTGATCGCTTACATTTAGGCTGACTCATTGCCTTTATCCCCTTGCTGAGGCAGACAGTCTCACTTGGTCTGCCTGAACAATTTTTTTTTTTTTTTTTTTTAGGGGAAAGAAAAATGTGTCCATCATTCCATCCCTGTCAAGGATTGTTAAAGGAGAGTGACAGGAAAAATGGGCCTTTGTCGTTTGCTTAGCATTTTTTTTTTTTAAATATCTTTTCCAGTCTGCCAGCTTCTCTCACTGTCCTTTCCTTTCTTTCTTTCTCTGTGCCAGCCTGGTGGTTTTAATCAGGGAAGGCAGCTGAGGACAGAGAGAGTGGAGCTTGTCTCTAAGCCCAGCTGATTTACGGGCTCCCCAGACCTCCTTTATATCTCCCCGGCTAATAAGGTTGGCGTGGCAGCTTCGCATAGGAACAAAGAGGCAGGTAGTAGACAGACAGGCTGGCAAGATGTACCGAGGAAAGAAACACACAGGATGAGCGACCTCAATGCTGGAAAAAAAAAATAAAAAATCAACAAACGTGCTGACAAAGGTACAATACAGATGCGGATGGAGGAAATCTTCAAAGAAAAAGTCCCCAACATATGCTTGAAAGCAGACAAGCATAGATATTCAAGCTATTAGACGAGATACATTTTTATATCTTTAAATTATATTACTCACCGAATGGGGACAATTGTCATGGTAACAGCAGCGGCCTCACCCTTCCCATGTATCTGTGTTGTGTTTTTCTGGCCTTGTCTCTTCTCACTCCTCTCTCCTTTGCTTTTTATTACTCCAAATGTAAGGACTTGGAGAATATCACGAAGAAAGTGACTTTATCAGCCCCGACCTGCCTCTCCAGGTCCAGTCTCAACCATAACATTTTATTTCGGGGTGTTTTCCTGTCTGTTTTTTTTTTTTCTTTTTCTGACCCCTCTATCAGCCTGGACTGATTATAACCTCATTAAAATATATATCTATTTTTTTGGCAGTATTGTTAGTGTTATTGGTCATAATTCAGAATTCCGCTTTAGCAGCCAACAGTTATTAAATACTTTCACTATGAGTGTGTGTCTGTGTGTGTCGGAGTGGCGTGAACACACCTACTGTAGTGGGAACTACCACAGAGGGGAGTTCTTGAGCACTTTTTATTGGTCTGTCTGCCTGTGGGCAGATTGTGTCACCTACAACCGAGACACAACTTTTTAAGATACAGTTGGAATAAAAATGACAGCAGAGGTAACAGATGGAAGCAGGAAGTTGGGGGACGCCGCTGGTCCACAATCATTTCAACATTCTTGTCTGCTCTAAAACATAAACACATGCTTAATAAAACATTTCCATTCATACCAACCAAAACAACTAACATCTCAGAGACATGACTGTCGAAAACTGATTGTCCTCAGAATCGGGCCTTGAATGCCAATTCTGCTGGTATGTATTTATCATCAAAGGAAGCAGCGGAGGGGAGTTTTCCAAATGAAAGGGCAATCGCTTTTCAATTTGTACACCGGAGGCACAATTTAATGCCAGGTGTAAACATAACACAATCCTGGCCCCATCTTGATGGAAGTCGTGTTAATGCTCAGAATAAGTGGGTCACTGCTGGCACAGATAAAGAAACAGAGAGACTCCTCGCAGAGTGGCAGGTACACAAGTCAGAGAGACAGAGAGGTGCTGTGGGACGGAGCGAGACACATTTAGTTTGTCCCCTGGTCACACTGTTGGCTACACAAGATGAAGATGAATATACAGTGGGAATCAGTCGGCAGACACGTAGTGAGACGGATAACAAGATCTCTGACAGATCCAGAGTGCCATCAATGCCAGACACAGCTCAGATTCTCAAGATACAAACACGGATAAACAAACGGCCATACCTCTAGACTGTCACACACACACAGACTTATTCACGTGAACGTGCGTATGTCACGCAGGCACACATGCGCAAGTCCACGGTGCCAAGTGAAAGCACAAATGCATGCAGGCGCGCACAAACAACGCGCACACTTATCCTATTACTCTCACCTCCGACGGTTGCTTAGCAACAGCACATATCCACGGACTGTTTACAGAGCCTGTAATACAGTTCATCTCAGAGGGGAGGTGAGACAGAGACAGATGACACAATCTCCTCCGATGGAAAGATAAAAAGAATAAAAGAGGGAAGGTGGCCCGTCCCTTTGCAGGCAAGTGGTCAGTAATGCAATGAAGGGCACTGCTCCCGGCTGCACGCTGCGCTATGAAATATGAAAGAGATGTTCTGTGATTTCATACGCTGCTCTGACAAGAAAAAAACATATTTGTCAGGACCCATCTTGTGATGAATAGGAGAGGTGACACAGGGACTCAGTGTCGTGTATCATCATTGTTCTGATAATCCCAGAGCGACAACAAACACACAAACGCTCCTTTACAATAGCAACAGTAAGACGCAGTCACACTAGGGGGTCTTCACTTTGAACTATGACAGAGGCACAAATCTTCAACTGGCAAAGACATATTTTTCCCCTCATATACTTTGCATTGTGTGATGAAATATATTTTTTTTTTTGCCTCTTTTTGTGCTGTTGACTTCTGAAACTATGAACAATTAGGGGCCATAAGAGAAAGGAACTACTTTTTTATTTCTATTTGAACACTCCCTCTGTACTGTAATTGAAAGCCATTTGACCAAATATGACCTCTGTGAAGGCACAGCTGACCTCAGTGGTCAGTGCTCACTCGACAAAAGCATTACAGACAAAACTTCAGAATCTCAGAGGAGGAAAAAACAGATAAATGCAAGGACAAATTTGATATCCCAACACTTCTCTGAAGATTACTGGGGCATTTTTTGTTCACTTATGTAAGGAAAAAAAAAAACAAAACTGTATTTTTTGCAATAAACTCAATGTTGTGGAATTATTGGAGCAAAAAAATCTTACTTACAACTTATTTCAACTACTTGTTGTAGTTGAAAGAAGCTCTAAATTTTGCTACTGCTCCTTAGTAGTAATGTTATTGCTACATTATTACATTGCTACCTATACACCTTAACAGCTGTTCATTACCAGTCCAGAAGAAACGCTTTGCATTAAAAGCTGTCAAGAGGTGAAAACATTACCAACGTCAACTCTGATCCCCAATTTGCCTTTTCTTCTATTGAAGTTAGCCCGCTCACCAGCCAGTCCATTTTTGATAGTGACTGTAATTTCCTATCTGCCCTCAAAGCATTGCGCTGTTCAGAAGCATTACAGTATTATAAACATTATGAAGGCTGAAGTTCTTGTCAAGTGACAGTCAGCATCTCCCCCACCCCCTCAGACTTTGTTTTTAACAAAGCGAGTCGTCTCTTTTCTCGGGCACTCAATGAGAAATTTGATTACACAGCCATCTGGCCTGTCAATATCTGTTTTTGAAGCTCGAAGTGAAACCCTTGTACTAATATATACATATAGCATGCAGCATGCATTTGATGCATGTGTCTCTGCTACTGCACATTTAGAAGCTTTTCAGTAGGAGAATAACTACAGTTTTATTAAAAGTAAAGATAAAGATAGAGAACAGGCTTTTCTCTTCAGGATTTATGTATTTTAATTACATTTAAAGTCTGAACAAAGTGCCCAGAGTGCTTTTTGGATACCAAATGATTTCCTTGTCATTTTTTGGCCAAGATTATATTTAAAATATACACAGACAAGGAAATGCATGGGAGACAGAATGGGATTGAAACAGAGAAAGCGCCGTGACCTGCTGGGTCGCTAATTGGGGAACTGCTGTTAAGATCATTTGGTTACTGGCCAAACAACACGGCCAGCGGGTTGCCACTTAATACAAAATCTTAACTTGAAATATCCTAAAAACTGGTAACTCGAGCTGCCACATAAAAGAAACGGAGAGTGCACAATCGCTCTCTCTTTAAGGCAACACAGTAGAAGTTTAAAATTGAAATTCTCAAGTGAAGTACTTTAAATTGTATACTTAAGTGCAGCACTTGAGTACTCTGCCACATTCTGGGTGAAAGGATGACACATGTATGCACTGACCAGTCAAAGTGCTAAACTGTAATTTAAGGTAATAATCAGCAAATTTAAGCTCTCACATCGCAATATTATTTTTAAAGATGTTAAAACTTGTTGAAAATATTTTTTGTCTATGGTGGAATGTAGAATTCACCAGAATTGATGAAGATGAAGCAGAAGAAAGATTTCTAAATGAATATGAGAGAAATTTACAGAAATTATTGCTGACTGTATTTGCTTTTGTAACTGAAGATTATTTCCCACTTATTCCTTCACCGAATTGTCATTGTAGCCTTACGGTGCAACAGATTCAAATTTACTTTTTGAATTCTGCAAAGAGAATTGACATCAACTAAAAACGGAAATTGTGCGGATGGAAACAATTATTCAGGCGTTCAATGACAAAATTGTCTTCTCTCAGCCGATAACAGCCTTTCAGCATTACAGTGTTCTGTGCAATCGTTTGTCACGGCTCAACCTGGACTGAGCTACAATGACGGCTGACAGTTTGACTCACATGACGGTGTTGATTCCTGAAAGCTGCTGGAACATTTGAAGACCGCAGCCCACCAAGAGGGCTCGTCGAGTCGGGGGGTAGGTCAGCAACCGCCAGATCACCGGGCCATCTGGAGGCACAAGCAGAGGCAGGGCAGAAATTAATTTCACCCGAAGCGAGGCTTCAATGTGAAACATGCACCGGCTTTAACAGAGGGACCCAACGTAAGTACAGCGAGATGTTGCTGCTACAACAGTAAGAATAAAACAAATAATTTCTTGCAGCAAAGCTTACAAGCTCCCGGCTCTACATTAATATTTATTTTAGAGACACAAGAGTGCTGGCAATACCCTCATCTAATTCTTGGCAAGAAATTTATTAATATTTTCAAAGTATATACTCATTTTGTCTCCTCTGTTCGCTAAATCCCCATATTCATAATGTATTAATGATTTGGGCATGAGGTTAGCATAAACAGTGCTCATATTGGAAAACCCACAGTAGGTTCAATCCTCTGTGACAACAACCATCTGTCGCACTGAAGTTTTAATAGGATGCTGATGCTTTGTTAGCTGCAGGGTTGCTATTCTGTTGCCGACTCTCACCTCTGATCTCCCAGTTGTACGAAAAAAGTGCAAAAACAAAATGTCTCCCCTGAGAATCGGCATGGAACTGTAACTGCCCCACACAAGAGATTTACAATATCTCAGTTTGGGACGAAACAAATATTTGACGGAGGCTTTGGCCTTGCCGACTCCCTCTTGGCTCAGCAACAGAGCCAGACTGCGATCGCACAAACACGCACGCAAATGCACTCACACACACAGACAAGCAGTTCCTCTGGGAGAAGTCTTAATAGGATGAGAGGCAGAAATGGAGCAGTCGGATAAAGAAGGTGGTACAGGGAGTTCAGAGAAATCAGACAAACAAGGCTGAATGCACATTCAAAGAACCACACAGGTAATGGCAGACACAAGTACACAAGTACATACAAACATAACATAAACAAGGATGGCATGAGCGTGCAAACATGAGATGACACACAAAAACACACAGACACAGGCTGATTATTTGGGAGCAGCTGTGTGTGGGAGGACTCTGGACCAGTGGAAGCCTCCTTTAGCTGTTCAACAACGAGACCAGACTCTGCAAAGGGGGCCCCGCTGACACACAAACACACTTCAGCCTTCCATTTGGTGGCCTCCTGTCAGACTTCGACATACATTATCATCTTCGATTCCTTTCAATTCCAAAATGCTGAAACAGGCTTTAGCATTAGCTAAATTTGCTGGGCAAAAAAAAGGGTTGGCACTTACTTTTCTTAAGGTTCCTTTTATTCAAATGGGATTATTAATAAAATGAATAAGAAACACACCATTCATATTTAAGGTCACCAGATTTACAGTGTTAATCTGCCTAAGAAAAGAAAACTGTTTTCTGTCATTTGTCAAATTCTAATCTGTCGCAGCACACAATGACTTTGCCTTCACGTGACATTAAGTGCACTGTGCATACAAAACACCAGCAATCTACTTCATTTATATTCAATGAATAATAATGTAGAATTATGGTGAACTTTACTGTGTTTATTTGTTACCAGCCCAGCAGTTTAAGGAGACCTCACTCGAATACATAACTAATCACTACATTTTGTTGATTCGGTGTCAGGCTTATCTGGCATTTGGTACCTAAATCACAATGAGAATTTATTTCTTAATTGTTAGAGCTAGATTAATTCATGTTAATTTATATTTTTTCTGAGGCAGCACAGCTGAAAGTTGTTATGTTATCATGCTGACTGCAGTGCTATCTTTTAAATAGATATTTTTAAAAGTTATTTTAACTTTGTAACAAGCAGAGGACTGAGGTTTGTGGATTTGAGATAGACCTAAAATTTTGTTGAGCCCCATGTACCTCTTGAACATTTCTCTGACATGTTGCTATTGTGAGTTGTCCGCAGGTCAGTGTTGGCCAATTGTTAGTTAGTTTGTAGTTTGTCGCAACACCTTGCCCTCTCTTAGAAAAACAGCATACGTTTGTTTTTTAATCTTTGTATTGTGTTTTGATAGAGATGCTCAGGTTAGATAAAAATCCATATCTTAAGTTAGAGCTAACACATTCTCAATGAGATTCTCCGTTTCTCCTGTGAGCAGTTCAGATACAACTCTTAAGAGTAAATGTTTAATATGAGGCAGAGCTCCAACCTCAACCAGTGAAGAGGAAGTGATCCATTTCCATGGCGTTAACCCCAGAGACCAGAGCAGAAGACTCTTATCTGATTAGCCAACGGGAAAGTCAAGATTCATGGGCCAGAGTCAACCAATAAGAGAGCTGAGACCTGGCAGCCGCCCTGAGAAGGGAATAAATTCACCCTGCAAGCGCATGTTTAGGTGATCTCGGTCATGCAAGCAGAAGATTATTTTCTCTTCCCCACTTTTTTAAACATGCAGGATCACATAAGACCAAACACAACAGTTTGACTGATGGACTAATCACGCATTAGATGTCCAGGATAACAAAGATATGCACCCCCCCCCCCACACACACACACACACGAAACATGCACAGCCACATTCGCTCATACATTACACGACATACATGTATCAACACACACATAAGCTCACAAAGCACACAGCCTCATTTCCTCATCTGAACACCACCCAAGTGTAATTTAATCAGATGCAATATTGAAAGAGAGGCACGGCGATGAAAAACAAGTCAGTGAGCTACCAGCAAGCCACAAGCACAGTGATTAGGGCTGTAATTGCACATCAGTATTCCATATTGAAGCTTTCCAACCATATCTGCTTCATTTATTTGTATATTTCATTTACTCTATCCTGCATTGCCACAACACAATTTTCTTTAAAATATGAATCCTGTCTTACGATCAAGAAAAACAAAAGAATGATGCAGTCAAGTGCAGAGATTATGTTTAAATGCATGAATAATTCAAGGAATAAAATAAATCAAGGGGAGACTTGGATGTGTATTTAATTGCAACCACGTCTTCTTCTTCTTCTACTTCTTCTTCTCTTCCTCTTTGATATTCAATGAATTTCCCATTGCAACTACTTCTTAGGGGAAAAACTCCCAATTTAATGTAACAAACCCAACATGGCCACTTAGTATCTGCTTCCCATTGTTAGCGCTGTCAGATGTTTTTTTCTCATTCACAAACACGTTTGACAGTCAGCTTAATGAAATATACAGGCAGGACAGAAAGGAACAGAAGAGGAAGGATGAGTCGGTGGCAGAACACTGGCAGGCATCTGCTCACTGAACTGACCTTGGCTGATTTTACCGCTTTTGTAAATCAGTGTATTTCTATCCAGGGGTCAATACATGGCCAGTCGTATGAGGAAGGGAGGTGCAGCTGGACAATCAAGGAAACAACGCGGCCCAATGAGAGAGCTGATGGGAGCATAGGGAGGATTATACAGATGAGTCTCTCAAGAAGATTGCCACTGCTTTTAAGGTGGATAGAAGAAGCATCTTCTATCCATCCAATCAATGTGTCTTCAAGAAGTAAGAGGCTGGAACTGGCTTCACTTATATCACAGAGAAGGGTGCAATCAAGGGCTGAAGCCTGAGCAGGCAATCTGCACTCTCTCTTACCTCAACCTCCACATTCACTCTAATTATGCTTCACATACTTCCTCTCTTCTGTCCTTTCTCACCTCTCCTCCGCTTCCACATCAGAGTGGGATCATGACACCCGGCACTCCACACGGTCAAGTTCAGAACAGAGGTCAGGACTAATAGAAAGCAAGACTATCATTGCAAAGGCTGTATATGGAACTACTGTGCAGCATACAAATGTTTAGGAATAAAATTTCGTTTCCTAAATGGTGAGGTTACAACTAAAAGGCCAACTTCTAATCGAACTCTTTCCTAGGTGCACTGTAGTCAGAAGTTCTATGAGCGTGATGAAGGAATGCTGCGTCGGTAACAGACACTTTAACACATTAGCACATGAATTTCCTTCCTAACACATTTGCAGAATTTCAAAACAAGCTGAGATGTTACAATGGGTAGGATCAGCAACTATAGCTGTATGTAGAAGTGTAGCGGCAGAGAGCTGTAGTTTTCCTTTCCTCAGCAACAAAAGCTTTAACAAGCTGATTCTTTGTATTAGGTGTATAGAAAGTATAATAAAACACCTGAAAACCTGTTTGTGACAGGTGGTGGTCCAAAAGTTAACGTACATTTTAATAATAATAATTCCTGTAGCCTACCGAGTTACGAGTTTGTCTTTGGTGCAGTTTTAATTACATTGATTGTTAATTAAGAATTACTGGCATGAGAAACTTTTTTTTTAAACCTTTGGGTGGATAGCTTTTTCTAATCTTTATGCTATGCTCTATCATTTAGTGAAAGCAAGCACAGCTCTGCCAACACACCTGCGTGAAATGGTCACAAAGCTATCATTTGATTTAATATCTTTTTATCTCAGTGGATGGACACAAATGAGTGTGTTGCTCAAAATATCAAATTATAGTTTCGTCATTACGCCAGAATTATTACTATCATGATTATTTATGAGGGTTTTATGGTGACTATATCTGATTGGCTGATTGAGTGATACAGGTATAATCTAAAGCGATTAACAATTAGAGTGGAAAGCTTCTCTCGGCTGGACATGATTGCACGGCATAATTAAAATCTGAGCAGAACATCTCCATATTCAAATTTGGCCAATCATTTATACAGGCTTTAGACTCCATGCCAGTTAATACTTTAACATCTTCTGAATTCTGTTTAACTAATTTATGGTAATGGTAACAGGGTTTGTGATTTTCGCACACACTGTATGGGTGCCAATAATGGAGACCTTCCCGTTGGAGGTCTTGAAGTGCGTCGAACACACCGGAGTCGGTGGGGTAGACGCAGAAATCACCGGAGCAATTACATAACTCGCTTGTCCAGGGAATGCATTGACATCTCCCAGAAGGAATTGAAAAACATTGCTGGGGAAAGGGATGTCTGGATGCCTTTTCTTAACTTGCTGGCATCTCATCCCAACCTGGGAGAAGAAAATGGATGGCTAGAGGGGGTTTTCTCTTTTCAGCACAGTGAAGCATTGGCGAACGAAGGAAAATTGAAACAGCCAAAGCTGGTCAGGTAATAGTGAATGTACATCACCTGGAACAGCTATACCTTTGTTTGGACGCTGTGTTATTTTTTTTACAGAATGAAGACATTGCATGCGATGATGTGGGGATGCATCCTGTTTGAATACATCTTCTACATCATCTAAAAGTAATCATGGGAGGCAAGAATCCTGATTGGTTCTTTCGCCAGGTAAGAGAGAATCACCTGCAGTCGAAGCAGCATTTAGCATGGAGCCGATCAGATCTTGCCACTATCCCAGACTCCTGTCTGCAGGTGCAGGGGAGCAGCTGTGTTTATCTAAGGCGTTGAGGTGGTTGCCAGGAGCTGAGCACCAGACAGACAGATGGATGCATGGAGTCACACTCCCACATGGGTGAAAAATACACAACTGGAGCAACAGAGTTTTAACTAGTTAAGCGTGTTTATGCCTGATTAACATTATGGTGGGAGGCTAGAATGATCATTTGTCTCTTCAAGAATCAAGGAAAGAGTCACAAAATTGTAATATGCTTCTGAATATATTCTAAAAACAAAAAAGCGGATAAAGTCGGCAAGAAAAGAAAACAGAGAAGTTGGTATCATGTGGAGCTGCTGTCATAACAGAAGCTGACAAGTGTTTCTGAAAGATCAGTGTGACGGCCAACAGAACTGACATCTCTCCAGTTCGAAACTAATAACTTCAAAGAAATCAATCAATAGAGCACAGGAGGTCACCTTTCTGGTTTTCATGTCAGTGTGTTTCTTTGGTTATGCGGCAGAGGACACACAAAGGGGGAAAAATGGAAAGAAACTGAGCCAGACAATTTTACTTGTCCTATTTTGATATGAAGGGCATTGAGAAGTTGCCTCCTGGTTATGAATCAGATCAAACAAGCAGAAACACTTGAAGCTGAGAGGAGGACGTGACACAGAGTCGCATGCATTTTTAAAGTCCATCTCATTTTTCAACCAAGATTTCCATTATTCAGCACTTAGACAAGTTTCTCCACAGACACGGTGTCTCTCACAACATGAGAAGTCGAGCAGAAAGAAGTTTAAGGATACAACTGTTTTTTATTTCCTGCAACCAGATGAAAAGTCAGTGCATAAACTAGCTGCTCTGTACTCCCTGGGTGTTTAACCAATGTTACGCAACAATCATCTGATGAGAGTCGAAACATCACAAGTGTGTGTGTTTGGGAGAAACAAAGATCAGGATTGCTCAAGGGCATGAAGCAGAAATATATGCTCCTACTCGTCAGCTGTCCTCACTGAAGACATAAATGTTTATATATTTGTGCGTAGCATGTTCTTGTTCGTTTCAATTGTTGTACAACACGCTGAACTGCACATCCAAATATTGTATCACATTTTTTCACACATCCCGTCTCATCTGCCATGTTGAGATTTTTCCTTCTGCGGCCGGAGCCAAGTTATGCCTCCCGGCAGATGTTCATGATCACATTTCTAAACGGTGAAACAAGGTTGCTGCCCATCCGCACACATACCCCCCACGCAAAAAAGGAGCTTTGTTAAGGCATGTGAAAGGGCCCGTTCCGGCATCCATCTCTCAGTGCAGGGCCGGTGACAGCCGCAGAGGGGGACTCACGATAGATCAGCCATTGCAAAACTCTCCTCACTCAATTATTAATACGCTGCTATGCTATAAGCCTACAGGGGGGACAGAGGGGTGGAGAGCTCAAGGAAAGAAGCCATTTTGTTCTCTATTTGTCACTGTTGCGTTTCCTCACTGCTTCTTCTGCAACACAATGACCTGCACACTGTAGCTATGAAGACTGTTGACACAGTTTGCCATGGCAGGAACCTTAAAGATATTTTACTGGTCCTATTTTGTTATTGATTCATGATTTATTCAAACCTGGAGAAACTATTCATCATACTGACTATCATTTTAAGGTGGCATTGAGGTTGGAGTTAACTCCAGCTCAAGGTATATCCTGCTCAGGTTACTAGTGTCTAGTGTTACTCCTGTCTGATTGCAAGCAAAGCCCCCAGTCTGTTTTCTCAAATTATAAACAACAATCTGAAAAGCTCAAGGGCTCACATATATCCTTTATCCCCAAAGAGTCCCTTCAGTCAGATGTCACCGGTTGGTCGAACTCGGTCTGGTTTGAGACCCAGACAACATCCTATCTGGGAAGATATATACCCATAAATTACTGAGAATGATTCAATTTTGATGCAGCTCTTCTATCATAATCAATGCAACTTGATTCTAGCCTTTATGGCTCTGGTCATGTGACATTACTCATCCAATCATTGCAAATTGAGGCAGTGAGCGAGCTCCATCACCAGGAAAGAGAAGAGACGGGAGACTGGAGAAATCACATTCCTTTTGTTTGGTTCTAAGTGGACTTCTCTGAATTTGAATTGAACACTCCTGCCCTAGAAGGCCAGGGCCCTCATTAGTATCACTAAAACTACTGATGTGCAGCGGATTTACAGCGGAATTGTTATTGTACGTTGCGAAATGAGTTTAAAAAAGTGTTTTTCTTATTTCCCCCGTTTGGGTTTTGCTTCATACCTTCCTGTCCTGCAGCTCCACAGCTCTGAACTTGTATTCAAATAAAGCAGACTGAATGAACACAAAATTAAACTGAATATAACTGAGGTGATGGGTGAAAGATAATAGCGAAAACACTTCCTCACAATCAGTTGTACAAAGGACAACATGCATGCTCAGTCACATTCCACTTGAGTCAAGAGTTGATCACTAAACAGATGGCACACGCGGTTTGAATGCAGGCAGCGCGTTCAATCTGCTCGCCAATCTGTCTAATCGCAAACATCACTGACAAAGGCAGAATGCTAGGCGACGTCAGCATTTCTAAAAGACACATTGGTAGAAGAGTCTGTCCAAGCAGTAGTTGAAGCAAAGTGTGAATCTGCGTTTCAAAAGGTACCGGTATGACCTTCATGTCTGCTGAGTGATGGGGCTTGTAATCTGAGTCTGATCTGATCCGGTTCTCCTTCAGGGTCAGAGGGCGTTTATACTGTTCAAACGTGTTCGGAGGAGAGAGGAGAGGTTTGGCAGCTTGTACGGGGACTGCCAGCTGCCTTTGGGGGAAAAGTCTGGGCCAAAAATCTCAGTCTACCTCAACTCCCCAACCTCTGATCATGTTTGAAAGTTAAGGACTTTAACATAGATTTGATTGAATTCTTTCCTCCCTGCATCCTGGATGCCCTCCTGCCTGAGGAACCGAGCTTTTAAAATGGAGAAAGTACAGCAAGGTTTGAGCGGGAAGAGCCGTTTGTCATAATCCAAGCGTCCAGCTCTTCTTAGCGGTAAGCAAGCTGTGACAAGCCAACTGGGGCTGCAGTCGGTCACCGTTATTCCTTCTCTCCCCCACTTTGGTCCTCGCGGTCCTCGCGATGCCCCAGCAGCAGAGCTTCGCTCTTGACCCAGCTCACCCATGCAGGATAAGGCTATTAACATCATCTGCATAGGCAGAGACAGTAAAGGGACGCTCAGTGCTAAAGGGCCCGGCCCCTCAACCTGTACAATAGAGGCTCAACCCTGCACACTTTCACCAAGCACTGTGCATGATTGTACAAGAGAAGGGATGGCCGTAGGAGCGAACGAAGGAATGAAAAGCAGGTAAATGAAAGAAAAGGAGGAAATTAGACACGCTGAGTAGAGAGAAGAGGGTCGAGCTGAAGAGGATAGGAAAGGGAGTAAAAAGGAAGGAGAAGGAGAGAAGCTGCTGTCATGAATGCTGGGAGTCAAGAGGAGAGAAGAGGAAAACCACAGGGCGGAAAGGATCTGTTGTCAATGGAAACAGCGGCGGACTGGCGACCATCCACTTTGAACCCGCTGCTGTGTTAATTGCAACAAAGTCCTAATAGGCTTTTTTAGAAAATTCAGACTGGAGCTCCAGATGATGTTATTTTGATCGTTACACTAAGGATGTATACAAGAACATTATATAACGTCTTATACAACCTAAATACAGGCAACAATGTTCAGGAAAGGAGGCAGCACCCAGACCTGACAAATATACTTTATAGCTCAAGAGAACATTGCTCAAAGCAAAGGCACCAAAAGACAATGAGGCAAACAAATCAATCAGTCTGACTGATTCATTCAAGCAAAGTAAATATTGCAACTAATCTATGGTGAAGCCAAAATGACAAATAGAGATGTGGACCGAAAAGAAAAATAGATAATATTAACACTCAGTCCAACTACTCGAAAAGTTCATTTCAGGGAAAGACACAAGCTGCAACAGCGAGATAGAGGTTGAACAAAAGGCTCCTTTGAAACTTCTTATCATAACTGTAAAGTGCTTGCTCAGTTATTTGAGATATATTCAAATGTGGAATGAGGAAACAAATGCATTGAAGAGAGGGCAAGATCTGACAGAGATTTGTCTTGTGAAGGGAATCAGCCGACTGTGCTGCTGCTGTGATCAAAACAGTGCAGCTGCCTGTTCGTGTGACCATCGTATTATTCCTGATCATACATTAAAGATCATATTATCACAAAAAGTGGAAGCTATATTCATAAATAAGCTTCAAAACGAACGGCAAACATCAGCCTTGCAAACAAATTTAACCTGCATCAGCTAATTCGAGTAACTTCAAAGGTAACATCACTTTAAAATGATTTCTGCAGCGGTGGTGTCAGGCTGTAAGGAGTTCTCATTAATGCTAATGTGCTTTCCCAATTTTGAAAAATGTACAGTGAGCTTTGTGAACCCTCCAGGGCTGCAACCTTGATCAAGCTGTAGTTCTCAAGCGCCTGAGCTCGAAGCTTGTAACTAAATATCATGCTGACGGCAAGCGGCTTGCTTAATAGAGTTTCAGTACAATTTAGAAAGAGGGCAGTTAAAGTCAAGCCAATCTCACCAGTTCAACAGCGACATCGGTCCAGTCCATTTATGCTTCCAGTAAAATAAAATTCTTGATGTTCCAGCTTAGTTTCATTATTAAAGAAATCCGTTCTGCTTATTGGTGGCATCATAAGGGAAACTGAAAGGAAGAAATCTGAATGCGTAATAGCTCTAGCACACCGAATGTTTTTTTTTTTTTTTTTTTTTTTTTAAGAAATCCATCATGGTGAATTCTTTCCTGTCGATTGTAGCTGCATTCATAAACTTGATTGACAGACACACACACACACACACACACACACACAACACAATCTATCCATTTTCATATTTGTGTTTTGGCCAGTAATGAAACCTTTTGAGCCATTCTGACGTCTGATTGAGATTCATGACTTCCCAGCTGCATACCTGCCGTAACGCAAATGGTAAGGGTCTTCCTTGGGGGCATGGACACACACACACACACACACACACACACACACTAAGAGAGTGAGAGAGTCTCAGAGGCTACCTACATCACCTAAATGTTTCTGATTTTCCCGTTTCCCATTAGAGCTTATTAGGAGAATCATTTTGCAAAAAATTATTTACTGGCCTAATAAGCCCACCTCCGCAGATGGAACATTTGAGTAATGACTATAACGTTGCTTGTTAATTTCAGGGCTAGAAAAGGGCTCAGTGGGATTTTCTGTACACAAAACATATAAATTCAACAAGCACATTGTAACTGAACACAGCATTTCTGGGTGAGCCACAGCTTTACTGCTGTCGCTGCATGTGGAAACAGAGAACAGCGTCTTCACAGGAAAATTGCTAGGTATTAAAGTAACTTTCAGTTCAATCACATTGTGCTTTGCAATTCACGTAATTCAAGTGCAAAGCTCCAGTGGCACAGCTAAAAATCTCTTTTTATTTGTTAATTATCGTAAAATGAGTGACACTTAGTCAAGGCTGATAATTTGCAGTACAGATTGAGAGCACACCTGTAAATCTCACAGCCAGACAACTCAGTATCCATATTTACTTATTTTCTGCTCATGATCAGTGAAAATGCCAATACATAATTTAACTCGGTGGGGATACCACTGGGGCGAGACAGTGTGACTCCAAATGCAAAATGACTTAAAAAATTAAACTCAAATACAATTATTTTGGCACTTATCTGTCTTTTTGAGAAATGCACTTATCATATTCAACATTCTTATTGTGCTCAAGATGAGAGGTGATGTTTCCCTTCTCCACTATTTACTGTCTGTTCAATCACCAGCTCCTCCAGTTGAAGTGTCCTTGGGCAAAATATAGAATCAAACATTACCCGTGATGGCTGTTCCATCACTGAGATCACTGGAATAGACTTGATATATTAATGTGTCAGTGAATGTAGTATATTTATCATTTATTGTCTAGTATCTGTGACTGTCTGGACTTGGGGGACCACGCAGGGGGCTGTGCCATAACCTCCAAAAGTTTCTGTACCTGCCCATCCAGACTTCAACACAGTTTTTCAACGGCAGCAGCATTTCAGAAAGTCTCCTTAATTAATTTGTCTGGCTCTGTCCAAAGGTAACAAAATCGGCACCAACACCTCTAAGAACCACAAATGAAGTTGTTTTCTTGGTTGTTTATATAAATCGGTCTTTGCAAAGTGTTAAATTGGGAATGTTGCATAGGAAGTTAGTTCTGGGGAGAACAGAGAGGATGGTACGCTGCTGCTAACAAAAAAATAAATAAATTAATACGTCTTCATCAAATTGTGGTTTTATCATAATTGTAATGCAATATATATATAAATATAACGAACATGGATAAGCTGGCTGGAGTAAGAGGGGGTTCTCTTTCCATTTAATTAGTGTTTATTAGATTTTAGTTTTTTAAATATACTTAGTTTCTCTCTATAGTGTTTTTTTCAGTGACTTAGGTTTTTTTTTTTTTAATTAGTAGGTGTTACTGTTATATTAGGACCCTGTTGTTGTTTCTTCTTTTTTTTGGAGGGGGGGGGTTATATTTCAGAATGATTTGAATTGCAATTTGTTGTAACTTTTTTTTGTTAAAATTAACCCTTACACCTTTGTCCTCAAGCCTTTTCTGCTTGGTCCCTAACAGGCTGCTTAATATTTCTGCAACTCTCCTCTGAACGTTTGCACTTACCTATTCTGAAAACTGAAACTGCTGAAAACAGAAACGCAATCTCCATGATTCTCGTTGTGTATTGATTTTTCAACCAAAAATAATAAAAACTGTGAACACCTTCAAGTGTCTGCAATTTTAAAATATTTTGAAGATCAATAAAATAGCTAGAGTTGAATAGATTCATACTTTTGTTTTTTGGACTATGTAGGCCTAGATAGAAACCAATTATTGTGCTAAAGAGAGAGATAATTCCCTAATCTTCGCTCTCATCAGAAACAGCTTGCCCTGCCTTGGATCCTCTACTAATGCAGCTTCGATGATAATTTCCCATTTGGGACTTGGGTTTCATTTCCCTGCACTCCACATTGGTATCAGCTCATTTTTATTCAAACTGGATTGTAATACAGGCAAGAACAGGCATGTTTACCTTCATCGTAGTTCTAAATATTTGTTCACACAACTCCTGTCAACATGTTTGACAGGCAGTCCGCCTGGATGCCTTTAGAATGTTTGGATTTAATCAAATATTGATTTGAGAGCAGAGCCATGGAAACAACTTGCGTCCAAAAAACACGCAACCCATTTTGAATTGAATTTCTCAAGTAAGGCTCCTCAAACCTTTCTTATGCATTAGTCAGGATTATTTTTACCGATTAGATATCCATCGTTTCCACACTCGTAGAATTCATGTGAAAATTTTAGGACAATGAATGCGGTTGTTGTTCAGCAACTCCAAACACTTCTTTGTCTATATAAAGTTCTGTTCTCATTATGGTTTCCTTGTGGATTTAAACAGACCCTGAGCAGCGGTGGACTTTCATAAAATGTTCAAATATCTTGAATTATTAAACGTCAGTGGGAGAATTAGGACTGCAGTGGTGGTAGATATGAACACTCCCTCAAACATCAATCAGGTATGAGCGTCATGTGGTTGTGCCTGTGTGTTCGGTGGAATAAGCAGCTATGATGGTGAATCATTTATAAATGCTTGGCGGGAACATACATGCTGAACACTATTCTCGATGGCTAACCATTATCATGAGTCAAACACAGAGGCAGGTTCAAGAGAAAGTGGCTGCTAATACACAGAAAAAAAATACTGCCTACAGATGAGTGTGAGTGAGTAAACACATAACAGGCTCCATGTGCACTACCAGTCAACAGTTCGGACACCCTTTCCTATTCATTTGAATGAGAAAGGGTGCCCAAACTTTCGACTGGTAGTGCAGCTTCACTGTGATTCACTTTGTCCTTGTATGTGTAATGGTACAGCGAGCACTTTAAATCAATTCAAACACACTTATATAAGTTCAAATGAAGCTGGATTCGTTTTTAAACTTCCTCCTGATGACTGACTGGGCGCCTGTTTCTGTTCTCTGATGTCTTACATAATGCAGTAATTGTATTGTGCTAAACTGATGTCAGAATGGTTGACATTGAGTCATTCCTTTCATCGCTCCCATTCAAAATGATTTGAGACTGGATAAACAGACTGAAAGCCATCATCCTTTAAAGGGATATTCCACCAGACATCTACATAGTGCTCTTTAGAGGCAACCTCATCAATATCAATAATATTGAATCAATAATGGACTACCTAGCAGTCATTTCCCATCAGTTCTTTGGTGTTTTAGTGTCTCTCACGTTACTGTTCTGGTATGACGACTACAGCTGCACTGTTTTGACTCACTGTCTCATCAGCCTGTAGGCAGCTTTGTTTCTGCCACTGTGCACCAACTGAGTAAAGGTGAATTTGTGGTTTCTGTATCTCAGTGTGGTGCAGGCTCCTCGGGGGACTGCATGTCAATTTCATTGCTTGCCCAAGCTCAAGAGTGTGGACACATGTGGACCTGTGTGTGGATGACCAAATTTTGACACCTGCTGGACTGTCTAAACAAGAGAAAATTAAGTTTATTTTATGCTGCCTAAATGCTCTTTCCCTTTATTTGGTATTGTGTTTTCCTGTGTGGCAGAGAAGAGGCTAGTTTTTATCTAGAACTTTGAGGAAATACATTTATTAACAAAAAAACAGATTAGTCTTTGAATCTATTAAATCTATCAATCCTCTAATTAGACATTTAAGGGCAAATTAATGCATTAGACTGAATCTAAAATACATTCTGTTCACATTAGAAAGGAAAACAAAATTAAAAGAGCGCATTCTTAGTGACAAGTGAGCTGAGAGTACTCATTAGCAAACAATGAAGGTGAATGCGAGTTGAGACGAACGCTCACATGGCAGAAGGTGGTGGCAGTGTGCCAAACAGCTGCCAATCATCAAAAAAACATGAGAAGAAGACCCGACTCACAGCTAGAACTATCAATTCAAACGGTGCAGCTGCCATTAAATTGATTTTTCATGGATATCAGAGGTAATCTCTCAGTTTTGTCCTGGAAATGGCAAAGATTAGGAGCTGGGGATGGATGGGTTAGAGCGAAGTATGAAAAAATTCATTTTAATGTGGCAACGGAACTTCGCACGTCTGAAGTGTGCACTTCAATGACACCGTTCGATGCTTTCATCAGCAACATTCAAACAATGAAAATGAAGATAAGCTTAGAACTATAGTGACTTTTGATCTACTGTCTGTTGCTTTTTTCATTTTTAAAAATGCTCCCCATATATCTCTTTGCTACAGAAATGTCATCTACAATTGTTGCGTATAAAGCGACCCACTACTTGATGATACGCCCATCACTCATACATGCTCTTTGCTATTGTAAGGCTAAATCTGTGTCTGCTGTTGCTTAAAAGAAGAATTGTGATGTTATGAAAAAGCCTTCCAGACAAATCAATGTGTTCAACACGGCGCACTATGAAGTTCCTTGTGAAAAATGGCAATATAATGGATAACAGAATGGGCCTGCAATATTGCCACAATATTGCTTCTCCATCATAACTGTTGCCCCAACCCCTCCCTCTTCCACTCCACTTTACACCCACCCCCACCAAAAGCACCTCTGCCTAACCTCCTCCCCACCTCTCAGGCTGAAAAGGCGGTAATCAGAGCTCACTGATGTGAGGCGTACGAGGGGAAAATCATCACATCATCATCATCTTGAGGTTGTTTCAGAAGATGAAGACCAGTTATTTTCATTACCTCCACATCCCCTGAGGTGTAGTATCAGGCACACACAAGTATTTCACATATGTCGTATTTTTCAGTCATTACTGTGAATATATCCATCTCTAAATCCCTTCTAATGCACATCATTCAGTAGTTTGCTGAAAGCTTTTTTTTTTTTTTTACCCTGGATAGTTAAGGGATACCCCACCCTGCTCTATCTCTGATCGGCTGCGTCTCATTTCCCTCATTTTTTGGTTTGATTCAGGTTACACAAACATTATGATCATTTCCTTAAAAGCTTAAAATTCTTGTGTTCTCAATAACTAATTTTAACATGTTTCAATTAGTCTGCATTTATTTCAGTTTGTTGTCTGTCTCACTTTGAATGTTTTTTTTTTAATTGCTCTCTAGCTGAAAAAAAAAAATTATAAATACACATTTAAGTTGAAAATTCATGTTGTGTGTGCTGTCATTAGTTTAGTTTATATTTACAGTAAAGGTATACTGAGAATTATTGTATCCAGTCCTTGATTCAAAACTGAAAGTTTGATTATATTTATCCTGCCAAGTAGATTTTTATTTTTACTTAACAAATGCCAACACACACGTTTGAATATTGTACTGTATCTAGGATGTGCTCATAATATGTGCACAGCTGTTAATTCTATAATAATACTAATAATACCTTATGATTTTCAGCTTTCCAACCACTGAGCCTTTTACCCCTCTGGAAAATCACAACATGTTAAGTGTGTGTGTGAGAGAGAGAGAGAGGGTAGATGGGAAGGTTATACACAGTGTAATCACTGTTACAGCTGAGGTGAGAAGTGTTGTTTCCATGGTAACTAACATGTCACCAAGGGGGCATGATGCACCTATGTTTTTCCATGGGAAAGCACACACACACACATACAAGCTCAGTCTGGAAGGGTCAAAAGGCAAACATAGAGAAGGATTTCAAACCAAAGGATGATATTCCTCAGAAGAAAAGGTTAATTATGGGCTTTGTGAAGGGACCTCAGGTTTCTGTGATAACCTTTGGACACAGTGATACAGCAAATCTCAAACAAGGACCTTAAAGGGCAACGATGGCAAGTTAATGGCAGGGCTGCAATTCTTTAAACTCAATCATCCAAGCTTTTCTGGGCTTCATGTGACCTTACAACCATTAATGTTTGTTAGAGTTGTGTCAAATGCAAGCTGCATGTAAAAAAAAGAAAAAAACTCAACTGGGCCAGTAAGATTTTAAACCAAGTATCTATAGCCCATTGCTAAGCTTCTTTTCACCAGAACAGACCACAGTGAAATTAATCCAAATTACCAGTGTTCATAACGATTTGTCCAAAGTTTGTTCTACATATTAAATGATTAAATTAATCCAAGTGCAAAAAGAAGCTTGTATGCTTTGTAAATAATGACACAAATAACAGATTTTTTACAAATGAAACATTTGATTGTGCGCAATCACATTTCATTTTTACATTTTTTGACTTTTTAAAGTGTCAATAGCTGCCTGTAAGTGAATTTAAATGTCAGCCCTGTCAAATTTGTTTGCCATTGGCCACTGCTCCGAAATATTTGTGCAGATTTTAAACGAGTTGGTAACTGTGGGGATACAGGCAATCCAAAACTTGTGCTTCCTGATTGAAGCATTCATATACGACAGCTAACGAGTTCAGTTTAATTCAGCACATTACAATGAGGGTATTCATCTGTCCCTCGTAGCAATTCATCAAGATTTAGGTACATTCACAGAAATGCTAGAAAATAATTAAATCCTGATCCAGATAATTATTGAGAAATGGGAATTTAGTGGGTAAAAAAGGAATCTGAGCTTCATTACAACCAGCTTTCATCAACAAATTAAACAGATGTTTTTGCACTTTTCCATTGCTCTGATTTTAATCTCCTTATCTTCATGAGCCTCTGTCATGGATCAATCAGCTGCGTGTTTGATGTCTACTGACAATAAGAGAGCCAATCAGGCAAGTCAGTGACTAAAAACATTATTGAACCCTGAGTACATCTATGTGGGTTCCCCCCCCCCCCAGTTAACTCTCATGACGTCTGCCTTCAAATATCTGTCCTTTCTATCTGCCTGCCTGCCTGCCTGTCTGTCTGTCTGTCTGTCTGTCTGGTTGCTAGGTGACAGCTGGTCTCCATGTTGCATGTTGGCCCTAAAAAAGAGCATGTAAATTGCAAACATACTAGCGGTTCAACAAGGAAATAATGTGGCACAGATGGTGGGCACGCATTCAATGGTTCTTCACCAAGGATTTTATCATGAGACCTTAAGAACTCACAAAAGTAAAAACCAAGAATTACCCAATAGAGCTAGATCAAATATTGACAAAGATGACTGCTTGAAAAACAAAAAGAACTCCGATGAACTTAGATGAAGAAATGAGGGAGGACACAGGAAGCATTGGTTTTTAGGTTTGTTGAGCGGTGGAACTAAATGTAAAAGGTCAGACATATACTCCGACATGTACTTTCTGCCCTTTGTGTCTGTTTCCACAGAGAGTTCGACAGGTAGAAAGTTTGAAAACCCTCCCTAATCCAATCTAGGGTCTATGAGAATGATCTGACAAAATAAAAGTCCTTTGTTGCAAGACTACAAAGACTACTAAAAGTCATGTTGTGTGCCATCATTAAGGATTGTTTAAAGCAATTTAAAGTGACATGCCGCATGACTCACACAATGAGTACATTAGTATCTGATTGCATTTATTCCACTGAAACAAACGCCCAACAGAGATTAAGGAGAAGAGGACTTCAATCTCAAGTCCTGAATAAATGAAATAATGTAAGACAGCTGCTTCTAAAGAGAAAAAGGAAATCTTTGTTCTCTGCTTCTTTACACCAAAACACAAACAAATCAAAGGGCCCTGAAATTGAGTTACAGTTCAATGCAGTCATGCGTCTTTAATATCACAACGTCATTTAATGAAATAAAGCTTTCTTTTAATATCCACGTTGGTGCACTTAATAACAAAAGATCTAGGGATACCAGAGAATAGTTGATATTGTTGATATTAATAGTAGTGAGCCCAACATACATGTTTATTTAGAATTTAGATTTTTTTTTTTTTTTGACAGGAGTTAAAAGACTATGCATATAGTTCCATTTTATATTGAATAGAATTACTGCAATGTAAGTTTCATGTGAAAAGTTAAACACAAGTCTTTTGATATGGCGTTATATTTTGTTTTCTCCGTCTCTGTTTTTGTATGTACTTTCCATTAGTTGGTAAAGCAGAGTGACTTGTTCCTCCAACATTCAGCGAAAAGCAACTGTCATTACAGGACTCATTTGGTAGGTTTCCATTAAATGCGCCATGGGCATGCTGCCAATTCAATCCTCCAGCTCCACGATCATCATACCAAACAAAACCAAGTGAAAGATGTTGCTCTACACAGAATAGTGGCAATGATTCCTCAGGAAATTTCATGCCAGGCTAATCACAATTAGAAAGAAGCCAAAGTGTGAAAAACACTGAAATTTCCATGTTCCAATTCTGGACAGTGGGCCCATTACATTGTCCAAGTGTTAACTGGCTACAAGATAACACGCAGGCTGTGGGAAAACTCTCTGCTTGGGCACAGTAACTGACTGCAGGGGGTTAAAGCAACGAGGAGAGACACTGAAATGTTGAAATGAAAATATAATTCCTGGACTCAAAAGCCCCCAGGTGGGAGACTCCGTCGTTCGTTTGAGTGTGTGTCTTTGTATACATCATGATTATGTGAGTGTGAGTGCGTAGATCCCCTGGGATCTGTGGATGCCACACCTCCTAGTGTAATGGCGGCATCTGTTTTCAAGATTGATTATGTGCAGGATGAATTCAATTTCCTCATTTTCAATCTTGTCATCGCTTAACCGTTAATTATCCTCCCATATCTTCTCATTTTCCCTCCATTGTTCTCAGGGTTCTCTTTAGTGCAGTCAGGCTCAAACAAACAATAAGCTTTGCAGAGAAAGCTATAAAAAAAAAAAAAAAAAACACTATAACTTTGATTTCCATGCATAGAAATAATAGCCAATAAAGGTTGTCACAATAAATGAACTATTGAGATGTTATTCTGTGAGAAGAACCATATTCAATGGCTTGAAGCTTTCAAAATATATTTAGAGATGCTCAATGATTCTGCCAATTTAAGTAAAGGATGATAATAATTCAAGTCTGAAAGTCTTCTGTCGTAGTCAGACTGGCTTAGAGAAGTCCAATTGGCTACTGCTGGTGGAGAGAAAAGAGAATCTACAAAGTTGGTTCTAATAGATAAGAGATTTCATATTTAGTGGCAGAAAGAAAGGGATTGTGGAACAGCCCAATAGGGGATCCATTGTGGTAGCAGATGGCATTCTGTGAGAAATCAACATTTGGGTCTTACTGTAGGTAAGAAGATGGTTAAAGGTTTGCTCACATAAAGCAACTACACAATCAATTCACTCAAATGAATGTATTCCTGAATGTATGATGGCGACAACTTTTTGGAGGCAATTTAAATTTATATTACTACAGTTATTATGACGCCATATGCTTGTGCATAATATCTCCCTTTTGTGGGTTTAATTGTGCTTTACTACTGCACTCTCTTATGCACACCGACACAGACACACATACACAAGCATACAAAGCAGATGAAGACTGATAAAAAATCTGAATAAATATTAGTGTGCGTATGTGTGGTCAGCTTTGTCTCTTAGAGCCTCTTAAGATTTGGTTTGAACACAAATTGAAAAGAGATTAGAGATTGGATTAAGATTTCCAGCCACTGAATACAGAAAATCTCATGTTTATCACGAGCTATGAAACTGCCATATTAGCGAATAAAGATCAATCTGCTGTCAGTCTGGTGAGCTCCTTCAATACTGACAAAGACTTATAGACAAGAGCAGCATCCATGTGGTCTGGAAGAAGGTCAGCTCACAATAAATGACAATAAATGACCATGAGGAAGCGCATTTCTTTTTGCTCTGTCACATTAATCTCCTCACCTTTCTACTAGACTTCTCTATATACAAAGCCGATTCACCTTGCTGAGAGCTAAAATGATGTAGTGCTGACCGCGGCAATATCACTGTATAAATCAGTAGGTCACAGCTCTAATACTAATCTGGCATTTTCAGAGCATGACTGACACAAAAGGTCCACTCCATTAAAGCATCTTCAGTACGCTGCTGGTACCACCTGCTGATGTGAGTGGAAATGGTCAGTGGCGCACAGGAAGTGATGTGCTCCACAGTTTTGGCAGTGGCAGGTCATTTTCTACGTTTCAGTGAAAGTAGCCACGGCATTCATTCTGGCTGACTGACGTAGCGCCGCCCTCACCCCAGGACTCAAAGGGGGATGTTACAGATCAACTGAAAGACTTACTGTTTCTTCTCCCATCACACAGCACTGTGAGAGCAGGAACTGTCTAATTAACATTGTTGAGAAAATCAAAGTGAAAAGGAGGCCGTTGTCTTCCGGGCCCAGGGTACTGTTTATGTCAGCCGTGAGCTGTTAATAATATTGAGCCCATGAATTATCAATTTTTTAAACACATTTAGACTCCTCCTTTGACATTCATAGCTGTACTGAAGGTCATCTACTGTTCTGCTCCTTAAAAAAGCCAAAAAAATAACTGACCTCTGACCTCTAGCTTTAAGTGAGTGATTATTGCCCTTCTCAAAAATGATGATGAGGATGCAGTTTTAGCTGGAGTTTAAAATAATTTACATCTCCTAATGAGCACTTTCATTTCTTTTTACTCGCAATGACACCTGACACAAGCATAGGTAGCAAACAATGTGGACCTAACTTGTGCTTTGTAAAGACTTTCATATACACAGTGTGCACACATACAGATCAGCTCAAAAGTTTGGACACACTTTCCCATGTACACTTGTACACATGTATATGTTTTCATGAAATCAGACCCCAGTTTTGATTCTACTCATCTTTTATTCAATAAGAACCACCCAACGTAATCATTCGTTTTCTAAATAATGTGAAATGCAAGTGTCAAAATTCGATATTCCCACTAATACAATCCCAACATGCAATCATACTGCTAGTATCTTCCCACCCTGCAGCCAAATTTAAAGTGATTAAAGATTAGTAAAGCTGTTGCCAATCTTGCCTTCATGCCAGCCCTCCTGAACCGCTCTGTCTCTTTCCATCCACTAACCTCCTCCGCTGTCCTTCTCCTCCTCCTCAATGCTGTTCTTAATGCTGTCATACTCCTCGTCGATGTTCTGGTTGCCTCGGATTTGACTGAGCACACGACGGGCCTTCTGGGTCAGCCCACGCTGGATCAACCATCGAGGGCTCTCCGGCAGGAACAAGAATCCCATGAACTGGAGCAAGGCGGGGAGCACTGACAAACCCAGCATGTACCTGACGAGGTGGAGAATAAAACTATGAGCACAGAAATTACAGAAACAGTCTTATTACACGTTTTGTAATCTGGGTATGCCATACAAATCAAAATTTAGTGCAGCAGTATTATTGACTGGGGTTTTCCGATGTGCTCTATTTATGTTGAGCTATTTGCCAGCAGGAGTCCAGTGATTTTCTTCATTAAAGACTGAGGAAAATGTCAAGGCTTTACTTTGCTTATTCTGCCTAAAATAACCTTTAGATGCATCATTTTAAGATCAATCCTGAAAGTAACTAATGAAGCAATAAGTTGATTGATTTTAAAACCAGCACCCCAGCCAATATGGTTACAGTAAGCTGATATTAATTTTAATGATTAATACATAAAGCTGAAGTTCATATGCAATCATTTGTACATATAAAAATATTCATTGACCTCATGTTTAACTTTTGCTGTTCTCACAGCAAACTGACGACTGAAGACTAAAACTTCACCCACTGGATGCCTATGCTGAGGTGAAAATTGCCTTCAATCATGCACACAATCAGGGTTGGACTGATTCTGTAAAAGTAAAAAAAAAAAAAAAAAAAAAAGATGTGGAAGAAGGCAAAGAACAAAATTGTGCAAGAGAGGTGAATGGGGGAGGAAAACAAATGTAATGATAATTATTGTCAGACAACTTTATCTCTATAAGACTGAGTTGAAAAGAAGCAGGTATTTATTTTACACAAACACGTATATCTACTGAAGCTAACTGCCTGACACTTAGAGCCATTCCTTTGTTGCAGAGGAAACAAAGTCAGTCAGTCAGTCATGCTCTAAACTCAATAAGTGTCTGAAAAGCCATTATTGTGTCTGAATCACGCCAATCTGTGGCATTTTCAATGTCCCTGTCAGAACTGCAAATCCTTGCGAAAAAAGACGATTCTTATCTACAGTATCTCACAGCTTGATATTCAGACACTCAGGAGGCTTTAAACCTGCATGTGACAGCAGAAAAGGCCACAAACTAAAAGCCGGAAAAAATTCTAAATGGTAATGGATAGATGGCGGCGGGGGAAGAAAAATACAGTATCTTTTAAATGTACAGTACAGCTGCTCTGAGCAAACGTTAGGTGGTGACCCATGCATGTGTTGACATTTGAAGTGACTTTTTCTGGCATTTCATATGATAAGAACCTGAAGAAAAGATGCTAATATCTGATTTATGATTATCTGACCATCCCATAGGGAAATTCAGCCAATATTTAAGACATTCACTATGTCATTTTTATTGTGTTGGAACTTGAGATGTGTGACTTTAAATTCTGTGGCTGTATGTTTGGAATGTATGTCTGACCTCCACCCGTCGCGCTGCAGGTAGCTGAAGGTGCCGTCTATGAGGCTGGCGATGAACTGCCCCCCAGTGATGAAGAGGGTGTTGACGGTCACCAGCTGACCCCTGAGGTGGGGCGGAGAGGCCTCAGCAATGTACACAGGCACTGTCATAGAGGCAATACCTGCACAGTGGGGAGAGACAGAGAGGTGACGGTCATTTCTGAAGTGCTTATAAATACACCGCTACTCATAAGCTGTGCTTTGCATAGGAGCTGCTGTATGATCTGTAACTGTTGAGGCTATGTGCCATAACTGCTAAACTTATGAGCAGGAACACGGTTTTACTGTCCATCTTAGCTCTATAAAGCATTTATCATCTTTCAGCTCATTATTTTGGTCCAATGGCCAAACTATTTTGATTCGATCGAAACACTCCGGTCAATGTAATTTTGGCCTGCAGATGTTTTCAGTTTAACAGCCGTAACAATCCCACGTTATACCCAGCACCAAACAGCAGGCAGAGTAAGCAAATAGCTGGTGAACATTGTTGAGCATTAAGCAACAAAAGAGCCAGATATTTCATTCAACAATTTTCAAACAAGAGCTAACAGTGGATGGTCTCCTGGATGCATATATAAATAACTGTTTGCCAGCACGTTCACTCAACCTTGGAAGGTAACAATATGATAGTGTGGTCTTTAACACTTCTGTCTTCCATTATGTCAGAGAGAAGATTTGAAATTTTTAAAATTATTAATGTTTTGTCTGTTTTAAATTGAACCTTAATTTCAAAACCACAGGAAAAAAAAAACAAAACATTATGTCATGTGGCTGTAATTTAACCCAGCAGATGCAGAGAAATGCTAAAGTCCATCTCTGTAATGGATTTTGCACTACGCTGATTTGGGGACGATTCAGTCCTGCACGCACATTGTATATGTGCTCACAACAAGACACACATGCAGTGACATACAGTGATATCAAACAGTGTATGTTTGCCCAGGATGAATCTGACAAGGTGCCATGAGGCCACAGCTTTCTGCAGCTGGTTCCTGATAAGCTCTATTAATAGTCCACCGCTGCTTTCTATACTCCCCCTTCGCCACCACCTTCCCCTCTCCACCCCTCCTCGCTGCCACCACCCTGTCTTCAACCGCCGCCATGAGTACGTTGCTACCTGTTGCCATGGAAACCGCTTAGTGGGAAACCAACTGTGCTGTCTCAGAGCGGGCACCACACTGTGGCAGCTCTTTCTTCATCCATCTTTGCACACAGTCCAATTGGTAAAGTGGGTCTCTCTTAGCCGAGTCCAGTGCTGAATGATCAGAGGACAGACGCCCAACCAGCTGTTCCACCAAGAGAATCAAATTGATTTATTGATGATGCAAATGTACCCTGAAGAACAAATGCAAGGTCTTTGTCTTAGTTATAGCTTAAAGAAAAAAGCATTATCATCTGATGGGGGAAATCCAAGATCCACATCACCACCCGAATCTAATTATCTGCTCTTTGGCATGAAGCCTGTCTGCTCGGGGCACTTTGATGGAAATCCATTCATAAGCTTTAGAGAGAAGCTGCTGAAAGGGAAACACATAACCACCACAGCAGGGCTAGGACTTTTACAATAGCAAGTTTGAATGCAGTGTGTTTGTCGCTGACAAGTCACGTGTTTTTGACCTTTGCCAATTCACATATACAAGACGCCTCCTAGCAAAGTAGTTTTGCAGACTCCTTTTCTGAAACACGAAGTTTATGATTATGATTGTCTGATCTGATCTGAGCTTTGTTTATTTTTCATAAAATGTAGGTAACTGGCAGCTGGAAATCTTCCCAGAATTCAATGAAAGCAAGAGTCAATGAATCTTAAATTACAGTATATGTCTCTTTCTTTGATAGAAAAAGATGAACGCCAATACACATAAAAAGTCTAATGACAGAGGCTAATAATGTCGCCTAAGGTGCAAGGATGTCTGTTACATCATGCTCATAGTGAGTGCTTATCCCAATGAGTGTTAAATATCAACAGTGTGTGTTTGCATTGCATGTGTGTACTTACTGACATGCACAAAGACAGCAATTTCAGCATGTCTAACGCAAACAAGCACTCAACAAGCCTCAAATATCTTTATCTGCATTCCCGTCAAACAATGATACCTCTTCCTCTGTCTTATTGTCTTTCGTAACTCTTGTCCCTTCGTAATTCTCAAGACAGCTTGTCTTGAGAAATGGCTTCTGCTACTATAATTATGCCTATATCTTGCGTTCTTTCATGTCGTTGGGTTTTTTTTATACTGAAAAAGAATTGTGCTATGTATGAAACAGCGAGTGAAAAATGTTTGGAATTTTGTCAAATTCTACCTTAGTTAGTGGAGAAAAAAAGTTAGTTGGAAAGCTTCCCAGGAAAAGCAAGAAGCAAAAATAATTAATCCACTGTCAAGTAAGGCTGGGAGATCTGGCCTAAAGATCATGCACAAGATCCTTAGGTAAAGTCTGGATAAACAATCTGAATCACAGGTCTTCCATAGATTTAGAGATTAAAAAAAAAAAAAAAAATCACTTCTTAATCGCAGGTTTTATATGTCCAATTCTGTCAAGTCATGTGACTTGTCATGTGGTCACAACTAGCTGTGGCCCCAGGATTCAATGCACCTCAGTCCTTTGCGCCCAACTGTTCCATCCAGCTCATTCACCTGCCTGCCGCTGCCTACAGCTCACCACCTCACCTTTTTGGGTTCAAAAACAAAGCCTGGTAAGAATTTTTACTTTAAAACTTTTTGTAAATTAACACTAGGTTCAGTGTGAGTCCCTTTTGTCCAATATCACTATTATTGCTTCGGAGACATGTTTCCTCGGTGGCATTATGTGGATGCAATAAATGCCATTTAATGTATTCATATTCCTCTCAGGTTCTCCACTGGCACCACTGGAAAGAAAATCAGAATTACCTAAACTAAAGGCTACGCGCATTTCCTTACTATTTTTAATGTGAATCCTTTCCGAACAAAGAAACCCCGTGTTCTCCCTCTCATTAAACAGCTCTCTTTTCAGCACCATGGACAGCTCCCAGCAACTGCACAGCGCGCGCACACACACAATGAGACTCGAAAGTCACCGCCTGGTCAGACTCAACCTCAAAGCAGCACAGCACAGTTAAACAATGGGTCTGTCTGGTCTTGTGAAGGCAGGCTCAAGGCACAGAGCTTGGGAGTGACTCTGGATCAAAGAAAGAGGGAGCTGCTTCACTCCATCCCATATCACTGTGATGTAGTAGAGCCATAGGTGGGACGTTTTCTGGCGTTGATTAGCTGTATTGTGATGGAGGAAGGTAAACAGTGGCTAATCAAGAATCACTGAAAATGCAGACTGAGAAAATGAGAAAACTGATGCTGACTTTCAAATGAGTAAATGGTCTGAGTGATGAATACAGCGGTGTACGCGGGAGAGCTCGGGCCATTTCTTAATCAAATGCAGCAGGGTTCGCCTAACTTCATGTTGAATTTTGCCAAAACCTTTATTTGTCTAGAAGCATTTTATCAAAATTCTGTGGTGTTTTGTTTCCAAGGGGGGAAAAAAGCACGAAAAATGACTAATTAAGAATTTTTAAAAAAATACAATAAGATATGCATAAACAAACTCCTCATTAAGTCTACACACCCTCCACCTTGTGACTTCTTTACAAAAACAAACCGATTAACTGATTAATTAGCAAGCCTCCAGGTAATAATTAAATGTTAACCTGGTTTAATTAACAGCACTATTTTCATGCAGACCCTTCATTTACAAGTACAAAACAAGTCAATGTTTGCAGCCAAATAATTTAGTCAGAAGATATGATTATGTTTGTGTGTGAGGGAAGAAACTGAGACTAAGCTTTGGGCATCAGAGATGATTTCTCTTGAGAATATATTGACCGGTTAGCGTGTCACGTTCCAACATTGAACCAGTGAAGTGTCCTACAATAGCCAAAATAACATATTGTTACTATTTATTTTCTACAGTTATCTCTCCATAGGATAGTTCTTGACTTCTTCATTCCAAGCACATGAGTTCATTTGCATTACTGGGCTGTAAACAGAGAGCCCAGTCGTTGTATTTGTGATGAGCCAGCCGCAGAGGAAGCTCTTGTAGCCCTCACTGCACTTACTGTTACCTCGGTAACCAAGAGTGCTTTAAAATCAACCGGGGTTAAAATATTAGGAATTACAATATTAATGTTAGGGTCCGTTATGCAGCAAAAGCCTTTCAAAAGCTCTCTGTGGAATGACTGAATGTAGCATGATATTATGATACTGTTTGACTGTGGAACAAATGAGTGTTATGTCAAGGTACTCAGCAAATCACTAGGTCAGGTAGACGTAGAGCAGGTTCAGCGGGGTAAATTACTATTCTTATTGCAAAACCACACATTCATGAAAGCTAACAAGAGTTTGACGTCTCCTACAAGATTGAAACATCTTTCTACAAATATCCCCTGCACCAAGAAAGCCTCTTAATTTGATTACAATTGCCAAGTCAAGTGATAAATCCCTGTCAATCTTGGCAGCCCGGTTCGATATCTTCGGTTTGCTCAGACTCACGACAACTCACCTCACACATCAGTCCCTTCACTCAGGAAAAGGTCAGCTCAACAATAACTGGTCAGGAGCAGACATACCAGAGGGTTAGGGTGGCATGGTGGTGTGTGACCTTACCAATTCTGACAAACAGCTCAGATAATATTTTTGGTGAGTTCAGCTCAGATGTGCAAAGCAATTTTCCTCCCTGAAAACTTGCGGCCATTTTATCGTGAGTATCCAGGTGACAGGATGGAGTAACTGCATGCAATGAAAAATGTTGCGTTATTAGTGTCTCTAGTGGCTAATTGTGGTGCCAGAATGTGTTTCATTGCCTCTCACGGCCTGGCTCCTGTGTGCTTGTGTAATGAAGATCACTGTGTGGAAACAGATTTTGATGGCAGAAGGGGGAGGGGGCAGTTATAATGAAACAGCCCCTTCTAATATAACAGCTGAAATGACCCAGGTGATTAGTTTCTTCCATAAATTAGCAATCAGAGCTCGAGTGTGTGTGTGTGCGTAAACGATGGCAGCATTTTTGATCCTCATTTCACAATTTCATTTGGCGAAACACTATTTCCTTGCCAATTATCTTTAGCACTTTTTTATTTCATTTGACAAATGTAAAAAACAATGAAACACTGAATTGATATGACTGCCACGATTGTTTGTGTTAATCATATACAAAATTTTTCGGCCCGGTATCTTAACGACTTTTGTTGTTTATGTTGGCTTTTGATTGGCAGCTCTGTAAAGCCAACTGATTATCTACTGTCGACTAAGTATGTGTGCCTCTAACTCGGTGTGTATCAGCAATGATACACAAATAGTCTGCAAAGGAGCATGCAGCAACTGACATATGAAGTACTTGTTTCTTACATGAGTTGTAAGTGTGGAATTGTGCAGGACAAAAACTAAGAATAATGTATTTTCTTTTGTCATATTCTGTTATTCTCACAATTTGTAAATTAATTGTTAAGCCTTTCTATGAGTTGTATTTGATTTAAAAACAAAAAAAAAACATCCAATCTACAGTGAATTAAAACAGAGAAGTGCAGGAAATCTTCATACTTTGAGTAAACGAAACAGAAAATGTTGAGCAAATTGACATTTCCGTTAACCACATAGCTTCTACTGCCAAACATTCACTGGATATTCAAGGCCAATACCAATACTGAAGAGTCAATCCCTTAAGACTTCTTTGGCTTTATCAAATTGCATGGGAGCAATGATACATACTGAGTGGGACACAAAAATCAACACTCTTTGGTTGACAAACTAATAGCCAACGTGCTCACCGATACAGATATATCTGCAATAAGTTAATAACAGTGATTTGTCAAACTGGCTGGATGTGTCCAGCATTCAGCTTGAGAAGACATTATACAACAAGTTATACAGTACCTTCCTTCATGACAGGTAATTTGAGGTTTCATTCTGGTTTATACAACAATTAAGTGTGCCCAGATAACAAGAAGGTGGGAAGTACAAGCAGGCATAAGGATTCAAGGACTTTTTTGAAATTCCTATATCATTCCTTTCATGAAATAACCAAAACCCTTCCTTGACCAAGAATGGAGCTGGTTTGTGTAAAATGCCTCTAACTGCTCTAATTGATTGCAGATCTCGTTGACCTTCACTCAAGAACTTTGTTTTGTGGTCTTTTGTCATTGAGGTCCCACACGCAGAGTGGCTGCAGATAACAGGGGTAATGTTTTCTCTTTTACTGACATGCTTCATTCATTTCCAAGGAGATAAGCATCATCATCTGTTACAGGCAACACAAAGAGTTAATCTAACATCATCAAAGTTTGACTTATTTTGCTGCGTCTGAGTTTAGTGTTCTCACTAAACTAAACAGCATTTCCAGTCAATCAGCCAACCCCCATAGGAAAGAAAAATGACTTAAAGGCTCTCCTAATTAGGATGACGGCTACAGCATAAAAGAAGGAAAAAAAAGAAGGAAAATCCAACATAGACTGCAAAATCATTATGTGAGATCCTAGCTAGATGTAGACAGAGGTATTACTGGTATTTTCCTGGTAAGCTGCTTCCACAGCTGTTCAGTCTGCACTAATGCCCTTACACCTTGACCTGGTGGAATACTAACTGAGGAACATTTGTAATATCCACAATCCTGAGACCATATAAAAATAGCCATTGGAAATGTAACAAAAAAAAAGCCTATGTCGGCAAACCTTGGTTCAAACATGGATAATAAAAGGGCTCAGTTTGTAGAGGACATAAACACAGAGTGCTTAACTATTTGTCAGGGATGTTTATTAACAAACTGATCTTCCCTTGTTATCCCTGAAGTGGAGTAAGAAGGGGAGAGGAGGTGGCAGCCAGCAGAACATGTGCCATCAGTGCCATACTCAGCCTATAAAGCCAGTTTTAACAACCCTTTTCACAGAGGATGTGACTCATGAGCAACAGCAGCTGCTATAAATAATTTTGGGAGCATTGAATTCTGATCAGAAGGCGACGTTCCATGTTAAAGCTTGCGGGGAGCAGAAAGAGGAATGTGCAATGAGAGGGGTGATTCGAGTGGGGGGAAAGCAGCAAGTGGAAAAATAATCATGTGGGGAAGGAAGCAGCAGAAAGGGGATGTGCAGAAGTGTGTGCCCAGGGGAGAAAGCAAAAATGTAACTCTGACATTAGTGCCTAATGGAGGCGACCTTTGTAGGTTTATCTTGGCTTCTTTAGACATATCACCCACCTCAAGTCAGTTTTCCCTTCTTCTTTTTTTTTTTTTTTGTCTGCATTTGTCCTCATAGTTTAACAGCACGGGGTGTCAACATTGTATGAGATTGATGCAGTTATAGTCTTGCGGCTAAATATTTTATTATGCCCTCCGTAGAAGCTAGTTTGTTCATTTTTTTCATGACCTTTGTGTGGCAGGGAGGGCAGTGCTACACCTCAGTGAATATAAGGGGGGGAACAAAGGACAGAGAAGGTGTGGAAGGATGGACAGGGGAAGGGAAGCAGGTGTTGGCAGGAAAATGCTGTGCTTTTGAAGCAACAAAAAAAAAAAAAAAAGAAAAAAAAAAAAGGACTTTTCCCTTTATCGCTTAATAGTAGTGCCACCCACACAAATCTACTAATAACCATAATGAGGATAATAATAGCTATACCAAGTTGTCTACCAGCCGGTGGCGTGCAGCTTGAGGAAGCAGAGGAGCGAGCTGTGTAATTGCAAATATCAGCCTGAGGCAGGAAGAGACCGACAAACCACAGTGGGAAAAGCTTTTAGACCTGTGGCACTTAGGCTGCTTCTAACCTCTGAACTTTCTGATGGAGACCCCGCTGCTGGGCAAATGTCAAAGCAGCAATCACAATTTATCACATTGTAATTAGTGCTGCCAATTTCTCTGATTTCAAGGGGACGGCAACTTTGTTGTAACTCTGAATTCTTTGTGTCGGAAAAGTGGTTTCAGTAATATTTCGCTCCAACGAGCGTTAACTTTAGTCCGTAGGAGTGCTTTTTCCGCTGTATGGTTCCCGTTAGTTTGATCGTCTTACCGAGCCCCACTCCGACGACGAGCCTCCCCGTCAGCAGCACCTCTTTGCTGGGGGCGGTGCTCAGCACGATCCCGCCGACGGTGAAGAAGAAGCTGGCCAGCAGGATGCACACTCTGCGCCCGAAGAGCCCGTTGAGGAAGCCGCCCAGCAGGGCGGACAGGGCGGCCGCGGCCACCGTGCTGGATATGAGCACCTCCTGCCACAGGGCGCTCAGCTCCATCTCCCTCTTCAGCAGCAGCATCGCCCCGGAGATCACCCCGGTGTCATAGCCGAACAGGAAGCCCCCCAGGGCGGAGAACACGGCCAGGACGTAGACGAAGCCGGGCGTGACATCCTGCTGGAACTGCTTGCGGGCAGCCCTCTCCAGCTCCCCGGTGGAGGCGGCCGCCGCCGCCGCCGCCGGGCCACCTGCGGCGGAGGCGCCCTGGCTGCTGATGCTGGAGCTGGACGGAGCCTTGATGAGACTCCGCTCTCCTCCGTCGCTCACTTTCTTCCACCGCTCGCCCATCAGGTTGCTCATACTCCGCAGGTTGTAGTCATGATCGACCTGCTTCCGCGACATATGTGAAATGCAACACAGATCAGGGCAGCTGAGTTGTATTTACCTTTTAAAAAGAAAAAAGAAAAAAAAAAAAAAAAGCACACTCACCCACTAAACTAACTCAACACCCCCCCTCCCCCCCGCAGTCTGGAGTTACTAAGTTGGATCTCCAATTGCCCCCTCCCAAACGCACGGCTGGCTGCTGAGTAAAGTTGTTGTGAGGCCCAGTGTGTGTCAGTGCATCACATCCCTGTGGTCCTGATGGGAGAGTTGATGAAGACTGGGGAGGAGGATAGGTAAGATAGGAGGAGTGTAGTGGACCAGTTCGTCACTACCAGCGTCGGCATGACGCAGAGAAGTATTGTTTTGGCAGCATGATGTTGGAGTGGACAGAGGGGATGAGGATATAGGCTGTTACGACTCTGATAAAAAACACGAAAATTGAAAATAGGAACACTACAGATGAATGAGCTGTAGAAATCACTGCTGAGGTGTTTCCACGTCTGCTGTTTTGCATCTCCCAATTTTTAAAGCACAAAGGGGCCCAATTTAAGCCAAATGAACACAAATATAATGGAGCCATGTCCTGTTTTTGAAATGTGTTTATCAATGTCAAAAAATATTTCATGTTAAACATTCAGATGATCCAGTTCTGAAATGCTGTACAACAGGCTGCCACAGTCAGCACGTAGGGCAACAGCTGCTCTCTGCAGGACTAACTGTGGCATCACAGGTCTGTATGTGAGGAACCAACAGGAACAGTACAGAAAGTGCATATTTCAGAGTTTTTCCACAGTGACGTTGTACCTTTGCAAGCAGATTTGTCTTCAGTCTACAGCCAGCAAAAGCAGACTTTTGGAATTCAGGATTGTTCGGGTCCACTAAAGAGCGATGGTCAAGTGAGATGCAGTGTCGTTTTTTTCCTGGAATTTTCTTTGAAACAGGACCTGTCAAACAATAATTAAAAAAGCCAACAACAAATGAACAGATGAGCTGGAAAGTCGAGACAGTTTGCTCTCTAATCTTACAATAAATATATATACAATGTCAAACAATAGTCAGAAATATCCATTTGATTTTCGCACGTCAAAAAATATTTAGTTTTACTAGATATGTGATTTGTTTAAAAACTGTCAAAACAATTAGTGAATTATGAAAAGATTGGCTAAACCAAACATAATGCCTCATTCTCTTTTCAAGGTTTAAAGATTTCTAAAGCGCATGTATCCACAGACTCACGAAAACCTTCTTCTCTCCTGCTGATAGCTCTTTCGACACAAAATGTAATTCCTGTGAACATGTTCCGTGCGAGCAGCCTGAAGAAGTTTTATGCTTTTAAATGTGTTCATGTGCATTCATGTATGAGCCAGATCAATATGTGGACTGTGGTTTCAAAAAAATGGAGTGAGTGTAGCCTGATAATGGCCCATGATTGACTTCATTAGAGAAGAAGGGCAAGAAGTGGCTCAGGGGTCTTGTACCCAGGGTTTTGTGGTGAAAACAATGTTTTTCCCTGGAAGTCCAGCAAATTTAGCCCTGCTGGTAAGAAGACATAAAGGTGGCAATGCTCATCAGACTGCCAGTTTCACATGGGAACTGCTGGCCAAATACTTTTATTGTCACCTAAATCACAGTTTCCACATAATTATACACAAGGAATATTGGAAATATATTGGTAGAGTCCCTTAATATGTACTCAACACATTCAGGTTCCACAGGGAAAGCAACTCTTTACACTTGAGATGACTCACTCGATATCAAGTAATCTCATAACCCTTAACTACAAGGAAATGTATTGACCACATTGTGTTTTTAAGATAAGGGAAAACAACTTAATGTCGTTAAATATTTAATAGCTTATTGTCACGGTTGTCAGCTGGTCTTGGTGGTGGCGTATGAAACTGGTTGCTATGGAGTCTGTATATATTCACGGAGCCGCTCCAAATCTCACATTTCACTCTGAGACGCTGGAGTAGAAACATTGAGAGGTTTCACTTGATGATTTCTGGAAAATGCACAAAGAAAACAAGTAAAAAAAAAACTATCACATTATTATTCAGGCAAATGTGGGAGTTCAGGGACTTACCCAACATTCATTATTGTCATACAGTTGTGTTGAATGAAACAGTCCCATCTTAAAGTGTGTGTTCATGGTTCCAGATGTGTGTTGTGCCACATCACCTCCACGACCACAACTACACTCTGACAGAGTCCTGCAGGAGCAGCACCAACTCCAACAGGGTCAAACACCTTTCATTGGCTGTATGTTTCCTGGTACATCTGTTGTCACTTTGCACTCATCCGATCTGTTTATTTTACACTGTATTTTTAGATGACTCAATATAGATGGGATTATAATACATATATAAAGGATTACAGCAGCTACATATGCTGAAAATTAAAAAAAAAAAAAACAGTCACAACCACATGTCAGAAAACTGACATGTTTGTGATACTGAAACAGGATGGTGTGAGAAATTTCAACAGGTTAAGTTTGAAATCATCACATTTTCAGGCAGATTTTAAGTGGTCTTAGGTCCTTAAACAACCAAATATAAATAATTATAGAAAGTAATACAATGGAAAGATCCTTTTATAACCACTTAGGCTGGAGAGATTTTAGAGTAGAAATGCCGCCAGTCTTCATCGCTCTGGTCAAAGATCTGTTGATCTGGGTGAGGATGTTTAGATGGGTTTAGATGTCAGGATCTAGCTCCCTCTGCTGGAGACATGGAGGCAGATTGTCCCTGTGCCCTGTCTTGAAATAATAGAGGCCAACAGCTCTGTGAGGAAGTCCACAGCCCTGAAGACTGAAGTGTGTCTGTGTGCCAGCTAAGTACCTTGTTCAGCAGAGATAACGCCCCCTCTCCCAAAGGATGCCTTTATTTAGCTTTTTTTTATATTCTATGTAATATTGCTCTAAAGGTGAGGAAAGGTGCTCTGAGGGCAATATTAGGATCATAAATAACAAGAGCACATAATAGCATAGATAGTGCTATTGTGCAATTTTGCAATTGATTGATCTAGTGTGTATTTATTTTGCAGCCAGATATGAGTGACAGAGGCACACCTTAAGCAGCCCGCAGTGGCAAAGACAAATCCTAACAGACTGTCGATTGCCAAACCTCAGGTGGGAGCAGCTAGTCACAAGGGCTGATACATTTCACTATAATGTTTCCGATAGTAGAAAGGCATAATTTCCTTTTTTAGCCAAGGCTCAATAATCTGTATTAACTTGTCACTTTACCACTTGGAATGAAATAAACTGATTGTCAATAAGAATGCTCCGAACATACAAAGCTCTTAATGATAGAGCTCCATTGTATCTCAGAGGGCTCAAAGCTCCTTACTTTCCCAGTGGGACACTTTGTCCTTTAGATATAGGTTTACTTCAGATTCCAAGAGTAAATAGAGAGGCAGATCTTTCAGCTGTCATGCTCCTCTTTTGTGGAACCAACTTCTAGTATCGGTCTGCAGAGGTAGGCTCTCCTGCAACTTTCAAGATCAGGCTTAAAACCTTCCTTTACAACAAAGTTTCATTACTCTGTGGTTATGCTGTTGTAGACTGCTGGGGAACGCAATGAGCACCTCGCCTCATTCTCCTGTCCTTATCCTGTAGGTGCTAAATCATCTCTGCATCCTGATCCTGCTCAATACCTGTTGCTGCAATAGTTAATACGAGTTATCATTAAATACAGTTAATCACTTCTTGTGCTTTTTGTGTTTGTTTTTTCTTTTTATATTATATTAAATAACAACAATTTAGTGGTATGTGAGGAGGACATAAGCAGTACTGCAATGACAGTTCTGAAGTAAAAGAATAACAATTAGGTCTCCCATGCACACTGTGTATTGATTAGCAACTAAATCCAATACACTGTGACATGTCATACTGTAGCAGGTGTAATTAATAACATTTTCAAACAAGGCCCTGTGGGCAAGTTGCAATGGCAAGACAGAATATTTTATAACTCCTGCTAATAGCCAGAAACATGAATGATAGCTTTACCCCAGGTCTCCTTATTGTGAATCAATTTAGGATTAACGAAAAGTTAAAGCCTTTGCAGAGTTCGAAACAGCAAAATAACTCTCTTCACTTTAAAATAAAAAAAATCTATGAAGTAATTATGAAACCCTAAACGAGATTTCCAGCAAAAATCCAATTAGACATAATCAGTAGCCAACAGATGAAGAGTAGTTGGTAATGTTAAACCAGTAGTAAAAACAAAGCAATGGCTCTATGTCCTCTGAATGAGCAGTTGTTTGCTTGCAATTCCAAAGTTGGACACAAATACACATATTTACTCAACATTAGAATTTAGTTTTATTTGGATTTTGGGTTTTTTCTGGCAGGTGATAGGTTCAGGTTAAAGATGTCAGGTGTAATGTAGCAGGCTGCTTTGCTTCTAAATGCCACTTAATCCTTTTCCAGGCTCACTGATTTAAGCTAATAGTACTCAATTCACTGCTCCCAATTCAAATATTTACATGAAAAGAAACCTAAGCTGCAGGTTACGTACTTACCCTCAGTGCTAAGACTGAAAAATAACTAACTACATCCTGGTTCACGCAACCCGCCTCATTCATCATTAGCTGTCCTCTTTTAACCCTCCACACATTGTCGAATTCATCAGTGTTTGCCAAGAGTAAGCATCCCTCCTTCCTAACAGACGATTTAATAAGTGACTTGTTTGGTTTGGGTTTCGTGACACTGACATATTGCCTTTCTTAAGCTGTTTTACTTACTTTACAAGATATTTTTGGAAAGAAGGAAACATTTTTGAAAAAATAAAACAGACTCCAAGACCATTGTTAAAAAAAAAAAAAAAAAACACCCAATACTATCCGGGTGTCTTTTCTGGCAATTATTGTACTCTGAAAAAAGGTCTAAAGAAACAAGAAAGATTAAGACGTAAACCCCCCTTTAGAATTCAAAATTTGTCTTGCAAACTGTTTATGTGCATCCACTCATGTGTCCCTTTCTTTGGCTAAGCTTTCTTATCCCCCTTTGTCTATCAAACACACATAAACACATTTGAGTTTTCCCACAGGAGGGTTTAACACACGGTCTATTGTTACCATCAAACTGTTTAGGTGTCATTGCAACACGATAAGCAGGACGTGCTTTAAAATATGCAAGTTTTCCAGCAAGTACAGGCATTTACGAGTTTTGGCCCAATTGCCTATATTAATGTTTAATCTTTTTTTTGTTTCCTGGTATTTGCCCAGAAAGAATTTCAAGAGTCTTTTAAGCAGTGTGTGCGTATGGACACTGCATATATAAACCCGAGGTGGCCGTTTGTGCAGTGCCTACTGGTTTTACCTGCTGTCCTGCAGCAGGAGAGCATCAAGCAGCATGTGCTCACATACATGGATGCTGGCCGTCTGCTTCGCACTGGCATCAGGTACCATACAATCTTTCATTTGATCAAATGAATATAAAATTATTGTTTTAAGCTGAGAATGTGAAATGAGACAATAATTTTACAAAATCAAATATGACAACGAAACAAGATGACAAAAGAATGCAGACTAAATTTTTATATTAAAAAAAAGGCTAAATAACAACCTGAAAAACAAAAAGGTTTTGTTGTAATGTAATATTTTATGTTTAATATATAAAGCTATGTGAGTTATTTTAGTCGTTGTTCCAATTGGTTTTTGAGTCATTTTCGTTTACCCATTTTCTGAGTTGAACCAGATAAAAGACTTTCTCATTTGGCAGACTGGAGTCAGAAAAGTAATATGCAATGCAATTGTGTTGTGTTGGGAATAAAAGTATATGAATTTTTAAGTACTGTGCTTCAAGAAAAAAGTATTATTATATACATGATGTACTCTGCAACTATTGTCCTTTTTGATGCACAAGATTTATGGATTTCAAACAAAAACCAATGAAGATATTATACAAGATGAAGCACTTGTATGTTAAAGTGCTCAACCGTTTATGAAATGTTTTTCTTATTTAAATTTACTCCACCTTCAAAAACTTCAAAAAGCTACTTACACTCATCATATAGTCATACATAAGAAAGGGATCGTCACAGTGGCAGTTTTTTCTCCTAAATGTATTAATATTTTCATTGGTTTGTACTGAAAGTACACTTTTACTTAAATTAAATTTTTATTTTGCAGCGACAACAATAGGATTATTGCCATATGGAGAGTATATATGTAAAGTTTGTAATCATTATTGTGTGTCCCTCCCTCCCTAGCTTCAAGGACAGGTGAATCGGTCAAAGAGGAAACTCAGAAATGTGAGTAAAAGTCATTATAGTTGATTAGTGATGACGTAACATTACGTATCTCAGAAAAACAATTGCTGAATATGTTTCTTAGTTTAAAAGGTTTGGGCTGCAGCAAAAATTAAATTCATTAATTTTGTTGTGGACTGTGGTGCTGAATACACACACACAAACACACACACACACACACACACACACACACACACACACACACACACACATATATATATATATATATATATATATATATATATATAAAACCTCTTGACAATGTCTCTTGGCAATGTCATTTCAGCCTAAATCTGGAATAACTAAATGATTAAAACTAAGAGGCTAGGAGCTGTCCACTCCAGCAAATATCACCTCTATTGACCTCTGTTGTTCTCAGACACTTGCAGGACATTTGGCAGCGGGGTTGTCCAGCCTTTCAATGGTTCAGCTTACTACCTGAGGTCGAACTGCCCGTTCACTCTCACCCGCTTCACCCACAACCGGGTTGAATGTGACATCACCGCACTGCGAGGTAACAATGGACTACTGTACCAAATCGAGATCATCATCAACAAAATCAGGACCATTGTGCAATATGGAAACATCCTGGTGGAGAAGAAAAGGTTTGGCCCTGAATCCTTGCCCACCTAACATTGTACTTGTATTGGATCGAACATTATTGGGATATTACTGTGAAAAAGAAGGGATCATATTCAGCCTTAAAGCCTACTTGGTGGCTGCTTTAAGCCTTCTTAAGTACATATGTTAGTTTATTATTAGCTTTGACTCCAGCACCCAGTCTATTATTAATAGATGACAAACTATTTTAATATCACTGTAGGTCTTGAAAAATCTGCAAGGTGACTTTCAGGAGCTGGGTACTCAGCTTTTTTCATTTATTGTTTATTCACAATCATTGACGGGGTGATGACTGGATGTGTATGTGTGGACAGTGTGACCCTTCCATATGACCACACCTACCAGCACATTTTTCAGTATGGCATCTACACCAAACTGAAGAGCTTGCTGCTTCCCGTGTCCGTCACCTGGCACAGTGTACCTGGAGGAATAGACACAGTGAGGGTGAGGGGACACTCCTGCTATATATCTTTTTACATTTGTTGCAGAGATGAGAGAAGGAGAAAAATACTAAATGCAAATTTGGAAAAAAACTAACAAAAAAAAAAAAAAAACATATGTGCCACAATAAAGTTATACTAATATTTAACCTAGTGTTATCCTGCAGAGCAGCAACATCATCCACTGAATCTTTTCTAATGACTCACTGTGAAGGTGGAGCTGGACCAGGAGCTGAGCAGTGACATGACCGGACTATGTGGAAAACAAAATGCTACAGGTGGGATCGCAACACCAGTATCATCATAGAATTAATGTTAGGAACAGTACTTCTACCTGTAGTGGCAATGATAGCTTAGCAAAAGACTATTATTATACATAATTGGCTATTTTAAGTTGAATGTGATTTTCTCAAGAGATGCGATTAAAAGATTTTGTCATTTTATCCCAATTTATACATTAATTTTGCTTCAAAAACATACTTTTTTCAAAATGAAATCAGGCAACATCCAGCAGCTGATTAAAGAGAGTGGCCTTTCAGAAGAGACATGTCAAATCAGAGATCCTGTCGCCCTCATGAATCCGGTAAGTTGAATGTTAAAATGATTTTTCAGTTTCAAGGTTTATCCGTGTGAATATAATTTGCTTTTCAATTAATTCACTGAACACACATACACAATATACTTAACATACAAAAACTGACTGAGGGTTTGGTTTATCTGTAGCTGTTAGTACTGTAGCTCCTCCTTACCGTAGGTGATGTTTTTCTGTGTGTGTGTAGTTTCTTCAACTCTTCAAGGTTGCTGGTGTTAGTAGGCAACATAATTCCATAAAACACATTTCGTATTTGGGACTTCGTTGCATTAATGCCGGGGTTTCGTTTCTTCAACGAAAAACAATTCCTCTACTGCGAAATGTATTGGCGTTTGAAAAGCCCGGAAATTGATTCTTCTTCGCGGCTCTAAAACAGCAGTAATCACCTGCGCAACTGCCTTTGCAAGTTACGGGTTTGAAGCAGCGAAGAAGAATACGTTTCCGGAAATTCCAGCCGCCATTAAAATTCACAGAATTAGAATGAATTACTGTTTAACAGCAACAACACATTATTACAGTTTATTTTCTGTAAATATCCATTCGAGACATCCTTTCGCTCGGCTTTATTACAGTTTAAACACAAAATGCATGTTAGAACAAATAAGTTCCAGGTGATCAAATGGGTTTTGTTTTTTTTTTTTTTCTGATTGCAGGTCTGCAGGATGTTCTTTTCCTACACCTTGGATTGCCTGCAACAGAGGACACCTCATTATATCCAACTCTGTGAAGAGAACATTTACAGCCATGAAAACGACACGTACATCAGCTGTTCTTTCTTCCAAGAGATTGTGCAGGAGTGTGGAAATGGCAGCCATGTCTGGAATGTATGGAGAGACATGACCGGATGCCGTAAGCGATCTCTGCTTAATTTGCTGCTTTTCCTATTAATGCATCCAATTAAGAGGACTTTGTCGTTTCAGTAATTTTAAGGGGGGGGAAAAGTTACACATTTTGCTTGATGGAGCTCTTCTTTAGTGACAGTTTGGTGATGTGATTGTGAATGCAGCTTCACAGCCTTGTCCAGGAGACCTGGTTTATAAAGAACAGGGGGCCGCCTTTGTTCCCAGCTGCTCCAACCCAAACCCCAGATTATCTAATCAAGACCTCACTAGCTCCTGTGTCTGCCCAGAGGGTAAGCACTGTCTGATTAATTGATTAATTCATCTTCTGACGCTTATAAATTTCTTAGTTGCGGAGGCTGCTGGAGCCAATTGCAGCTCACATTGGGCGAGATGTCTGTCTGATTGTAGCATTTCATTCTTCATCATGTAATTATTGTCCTTCACAGCATGTTAAGACTGTAATTTATATGTAGGTACAGTGATTAATGATCGCACTGATGGCTTCCACTGTGTGAATGTGGCCAGTTGCCCCTGTGTGTTTGGTGGCAGGATCTACAAACCTGGGGACATACGTAACACCAAGTGTCAGTCATGGTGAGGAGGCAGAAACAAAGCTAACCATACTAGTAGAATATGCATGAATTGGAAATCTCTATATGGAATTGTTTTCCTCCATTCTCTCTCTCTCCTCAGCGTGTGTGAGGGAGGGAAGTGGCATTGTTCTGAAAACGTCTGCCCAGACAGATGTCTCATTGAAGGGCAGTTTGTGACGACATTTGACGGCAAACAATATGTTGTCCCTGGTAAATGTGCATATGTGGCGTCACAGGTACATTTTTCCCACCACACCAACATTCAGCATTAACCAACACATAACACTTTTTTGTGATACTGACTGCTGCTTTCCTATTCAAGGGTCTCAACTGGAAAATAATTATTCAGTTTTCTCCAAAGGAGGCCTCTCTGAAAACAGTTGTCCTTCAGCTTTTTCAGGTATAGACAGTTTTAAGCATTAATCTACCAAGAAAAATGGCAACTAAGAACATCATAAGTGAATCTAAAAGTCTTTTGGAATTTGTAGGATGTGTACACATTCTCACACAACAGTGTTAAAGTGGGAGAGAAGGAAATTACTGAACTTGACCAATCTGGTAAGACAAAATTTGGAGAAGACACAAAAACGCATACGATGCACCTTTTAGGTCAAATATGACACAGTGTGGCACTTCTCTTCTGCTGGTATTTACGCTATAGTCTCTGTCACCTGTTAGACCATGCACTGGTTTTCTGGCAGTCCTCCGTTTACGTCCAAGTCCAGACATCCTTTGGTATGAAGATCCAAATCCAGATGTCTCCTGAGATTGAGCTCTACATAACTCTTCCTAGAAATCACAATGGCACAATTTCAGGTAAGAATCTCAGTCTTTAACACTGGCCAAATGCTGTATCACCAATATCATGATGATTTTTGTTTGAGCACAATCAAGTTGGATGTGTTATTGGAGTCGCACTGTCTTTCAGGTCTTTGTGGCAACAGCAACAATGACACCACAGATGACTTCTCCACCAGCAGTGGGATCATTGAAAACTCCCCACATCCTTTTGCTTTGTCCTGGACTGTGGGTACTTGTGCAGTGAACATACCCAGCAGCTGCAGCAACGCAGACAATGGTACCAATGAATTATGCAAATGTAAAATGGGAATATGAAATATGGAAATAAATTAAATCAATAGCTCACTCTCCTACTTCAATTGCAAAGAAAACATGTCTTTTTTTTTTTTGTCAAACCATACACCATATAGGTATTTATGATTTGTGTATCTTTGCAGAAATCTTTGCTGATGAAGGCTGTGCTGTGTTGAACAACCCAAATGGAATATTTGCCCACTGCCATAGTCATATATCAACAGATCAGTTTCATCGTGTAAGAAAGCCTTTACACATCAACCAAAGCCTGAAGCATTTCAGAACAAATTTTCAGCATTGATGGATTCCTGGAAAACTGAAATGAGTCATTATTTTCAGGCTTGCGTCCTAAGAACCTGTAACTGTGGCAGCAATTTGCAGCAGTGTTTGTGTGTAGCTCTGGACAGCTATGCCAAAGCCTGTGCCTTCCTGGGGGTTGCAGTTGGTGACTGGAGGAAAGCTACCAATTGCAGTGAGTTCAGCTTTCAGAAATATGTAAATATATAAATGATTATAGAAAGCTCAACTCACCATTGGATAAATTATACTCCTCCAGCAATATATATATATATATATATATATATATATATTTTTTTTTTTTTTTTTTTTTTTTTTTTTTTAAGTTGAAAGGAGTGATTAAATGTAATTTAATTGGGGCAATTCCATTGTGTAGGAACTTTTTTTAAGTAAAAAAGTAATTTTTTAAGTAATATATGTATTTATGAAAATGTCACATACTTTCAGGGGTATGACATGAGATTTTATCCGTATAATATTGTATGCTTTGTGTCAAAGCTCTGACGTGTCCAAAGAACCAGGAATTTTCATATGACATGAAGGCTTGCAACCACACGTGCCGTTCCCTGGCTGGACCTGATCCACGCTGTCAGGTGGATGATGCTCCGGTGGAGGGCTGTGGGTGCCCAGAAGGAACCCACCTGAACCAAGGGGACGTCTGCACCCCAAAGTCAGAGTGTGTATGTCACCACTATGGTGGGACAACGCTACCAGGGCCTGTTGTTATTGACGGAAGACAGTGGTGAGTCACTGGTCAATGGCTTTATGTCAGATTAAAATGCTGTATTTTTCATGGTAGCATCTTGCTTTTGCAGTTGACTGCAGCTTTACACATACTGTCTGTCAGCAAATGTTATTTTTTTGTACCACACATCCCACACTGTGTCTTTTACAGCATCTGTGAGAATGGAGAACTGCACTGTTCCAAGGATTGTGGTAAATTCATGAACTCATATCATGAATAATTAATCTTTTAAGTATTTAAAAACCATATGATCTTTAACAAACAATCTTAACTAAAGATAATTGGCCAAAGTTCCTCTCTTGTGTTAACTACATTAATTTAGTAAAAATGTTATCTTTTTGACAGTAGCTGACTTAAGAGATTTAGATTCAGGTCAGATAACAAACTGACTTGTGTATATAATTATAACACTCATATTTCTTTTTGTATTAAATGACTGCAACAGGTTGCAGAAATGGGAAGGTCTGTTTTCACTGCTCAGAGTTCCCAGTTAACACGGCTCAGAAAACATGCGACAGTCTCAGCAAACCACTGGTAGGTCTGCAGATCAAATGTTTATATGCATGGGTTGCCATTTTTCATGTGTTAGTCCCATTCATTGTCCATTTGAAAGCAGTAGCTTACTAGCTGTCTGCCACTACTGTTAGATGACTCATATGGCCTTTTACTGCAACAGAGAATTATTTTTTACACAATCTTTCTGTTCTGTTCTGTTCTGTGAATTGCAGCCTCTTACCTTTCTACTTTGTCAAAAACAGTTTTGTTTTTTGTGCTTTCTTTTTCCTTTTTTCAATGTGATTGGTAAAATATATTGTTGAGTTGACCATGTGATTCCCAGGGTGCCAATGTCACCTGTGAGAGTGGCTGTTATTGCCCACATGACCAGTATGAAGATCACCACGGAAATTGTGTCTCTCTCAACGACTGCACCTGCAAGTACAGTGGCAAAGTCTTCAGCACAGGACAGCGTGTGGACACCAACTGTAAAACATGGTAACATTTGAATTCTTGTTACTTCAGAGCTTGCCCTATCAAATATTGTGTTCATCCATAAGCTAAACTATGTCTGCCTCAGTACATGTGCACAGGGTCAGTGGCACTGCACGGCCAAGCCGTGTCCTGGGAAGTGTCAAGTGTATGGAAATGGACACTATCAGACCTTTGACTCTAAATGGTATCGCTTTGATGGCCACTGCCAGTACACACTTGTAGAGGTGAGACCAGCCTGATGCAGATCACAGATCACAATTATTTTAGTAGATTTATTTTTGTGGCATGGGACAGATAAGCAGCTAACAACCATAAAAAATTTATTACACCCACTTCACACGACAATCTTGAAAAATCTTTGTTTAATTATCTTTGCTCAGGCTTAGTTGACCTCACAATAACCAACATGGTACATTACCCAATTGCCTGTGATATCAGCCATAGTCATATTTTGAATGCTATTTCTTTTTACTTCAGGATTACTGTGGAAATGGAAATGGCACCTTCTCTCTCAGAGTGGAGAGTGTGCCCTGCTGTGATGAGGCCCTGACCTGCTCCCGTTCTATTGTCATGGACCTGCAGGTGAATAACTCCATAACTCTTCATCACAAAGACTTTCAGATGCTGACCATCTCAAAGTTTACTTTCCAGCTATTTCTGATTATTCAGTGATAGGAATAAGAACCATCTTCCATGAGTTCTGACTGTCTTGCTTTTTCCCCATCCAGGGCTTAGTCTCACTGACACTCAGCGACATGAAAGTGACCAAACATCTTCACAAAAGTTTGGCTCTGTATGAAGATGCACTTTACACCACACACACTGTGGGACTCTACATCATAATCTCAGTGCCGAGCAGGGGAATAACTCTAATCTGGGACAAACACACCAGGATTACCATAGAGCTGCACCCAGCCTGGAGGGTGAGAGATGAAAAGATTGACCTTGAAGCTGAGGTAGATCTTTTAAAAGCCCATTTGGTGCAATTGTTTAAATTGACTTTGACTGTCTTGTAGAACCGGGTGTGTGGCCTCTGTGGTAATTTTGACTCCAATGAGATGAATGACTTAAAGATAAGTGGCTCAGCAGGTAAATTAGTTTTCTCTTTATTTCAGGATGCCCAGTTACTGTTGTCAGGATGGTTACAATGACCTCAGTATCTGTTTTTAGTGGTTTCCAGACCCATGGCTTTTGGCAACAGCTGGAAGGCTGCCACACCTCCTTGTTCTGATGTGACCACTGAAAGATTTCCATGTGAGCGTCACTCCTACTGCTCCGCCTGGGCCCAGCGGCGCTGCATGATCATTACAGCTGACATCTTCAAAGAATGCCACTTAAAAGTATGTATTTTCTGTGTTTTTTTTAGCAAGCCACTAACGCCAGCATCTTGGTTCATACTCAGGGCCTCCTGCAAGTTTGGGATGAGTTATGTTATATGTGCCATGAGGGTTAAGGTGTAGTTTACAAGGAGCTCAGCTCTGAAAACTGAAGACTGGTTTATCCAATAATAACATTTACATGAATGGAAGTCAATTGATTCCTGAGCCATAATAATAACGTAATAAAAACTCCTTTTAAGTTTTAAGTGGATCTGCAATCCTCAGGTGGACCCAGAGCCTTACTACAGCGCCTGTACGCAAGAGTCCTGCTCCTGTGAGTTTGAAGGCAAGTTCCTGGGTTTCTGCACAGCTGTAGCAGCCTACGCAGAGGCCTGCAGCGAGCAGGGTGTGTGCGTTAACTGGAGAACACCTGATTTGTGTCGTAAGTTAAGAACCTCCTTTTTCCACATATAGCATTAGTGCTTAACGCTTTCCTTTTTTCCTTTTTATTAATAGTGGTGAGATATCTCTTTAACAGATTGGTCAGATTTTATTTAAGTACAAATTCCTTCCTAAGAATTTAATGTCATATGTTCCATATTTCATATAATTCAAAAGTAAATATCTAGATTTCATTTCCCTATATACTTTATAGACATTAATCTGTGATTGGTTCACCCTCAGCTGTCTATTGTGACTACTACAATGAGCAGGGTCAGTGTAGCTGGCACTATGAGCCATGTGGTGAAATGCGAACCTGCAGCAAAGGCAACCACTTCAATCACAAGCTGGAAGGTAATAAGTCTTTCTGTGGTACTTACTAAGTTTAATCAGGGAATTTGAATATTAATATATATATATATATATATATAAACATTATATTTGTACTTGGAAAAGGCTGCTACCCTAGATGTCCGAAAGATGCACCGTACTATGATGAAAATACTGGTGACTGCACCAAATTGATGAACTGCACCTGTTACTTCAATGACACAGTCATTCAGCCAGGGACAGTCGTGATGTTACAGTCCAACCAGTGGTAAGATCAGCCATTTGTAATAAATGCTGTCGCGATTTTTACAATGTAATGATGTGCCCTGTGTTATAAGAAATTGTGGACTTTAACTATTAGTCATTATGTTCAAAATTGCATAATTCTTATTCCTTTATTATTCAGCCACTGTGAAAATGGAACAATTGCATGTCGTAAGTATGACTTTCTACTCACCTACAATTGCATTAACTCCTAGATATTCCTATTCACACTTGTAAAAGAAAATGTGAAATAGGTATTCTTGGGTTGGAAAATTGTTTTTTATGTTTTACACAGCCACAACCATGTATTTCCTCTACCCCAACAGCTGCTCCACCCACAACTATACTACCTACTGTCCCAACGCCAAGTACCACCATCTCAACTGCTTCGGCTACCACAGAAGTAACTGTGTCATCTACTACCCCAGCATCTACATCTGCTGTCAGGACATCTGAAACAATAATACCTTCTGCTACCACAACACCATTGACAGCCATCACCAATGTCTCAACTTCCACTGAAACATCATCAATAAGGCCGTCAACAACCGCTACTTCACTGACAACATCAACAGCACCCACCACAACCACAACACCTCTGACAACGTCAACAGCACCCACCACAACCACAACACCTCTGACAATGTCAACAGCACCCACCACAACCACAACACCTCTGACAATGTCAACAGCACCCACCACAACCACAACACCTCTGACAACATCAACGGCACCCACCACAACCACCACACCTCTGACAACATCAACAGCACCCACCACAACCACAACATCAACAGCACCCACCGCAACCACAACACCTCTGACAACATCAACAGCACCCACCACAACCACAACATCAACAGCACCCACCGCAACCACAACACCTCTGACAACATCAACAGCACCCACCACAACCACAACATCAACAGCACCCACCACAACCACCACACCTCTGACAACATCAACGGCACCCACCACAACCACAACACCTCTGACAACATCAACAGCACCCACCACAACCACAACACCTCTGACAACATCAACAGCACCCACCACAACCACCACACCTCTGACAACATCAACAGCACCCACCACAACCACAACATCAACAGCACCCACCGCAACCACAACACCTCTGACAACATCAACAGCACCCACTGCAACCAGCACGCCTCTGACAACATCAACAGCACCCACCACAACCACAACATCAACAGCACCCACCGCAACCACAACACCTCTGACAACATCAACAGCACCCACTGCAACCAGCACGCCTCTGACAACATCAACAGCACCCACTGCAACCAGCACGCCTCTGACAACATCAACAGCACCCACCACAACCACCACGCCTCTGACAACATCAACGGCACCCACCACAACCACCACACCTCTGACAACATCAACGGCACCCACCACAACCACCACACCTCTGACAACATCAACAGCACCCACCACAACCACCACACCTCTGACAACATCAACAGCACCCACCACAACCACAACATCAACAGCACCCACTGCAACCAGCACGCCTCTGACAACATCAACAGCACCCACTGCAACCACCACGCCTCTGACAACATCAACGGCACCCACCACAACCACCACACCTCTGACAACATCAACGGCACCCACCACAACCACAACACCTCTGACAACATCAACAGCACCCACCACAACCACCACACCTCTGACAACATCAACAGCACCCACCACAACCACAACACCTCTGACAACATCAACAGCACCCACCACAACCACCACACCTCTGACAACATCAACAGCACCCACCACAACCACAACATCAACAGCACCCACCACAACCACCACACCTCTGACAACATCAACAGCACCCACCACAACCACAACATCAACAGCACCCACTGCAACCAGCACGCCTCTGACAACATCAACAGCACCCACTGCAACCACCACGCCTCTGACAACATCAACGGCACCCACCACAACCACCACACCTCTGACAACATCAACGGCACCCACCACAACCACAACACCTCTGACAACATCAACAGCACCCACCACAACCACCACACCTCTGACAACATCAACAGCACCCACCACAACCACCACACCTCTGACAACATCAACAGCACCCACCATAACCACAACACCTCTGACAACATCAACAGCACCCACCATAACCACAACACCTCTGACAACATCAACAGCACCCACCACAACCACCACGCCTCTGACAATGACAACTGAAGAAGAGTCTGTCATAACGGGGTCAGTTGCAACACCAGTTACACATTCCTTAGTAGAAACTTCCTCATTGGAGCCAACAACAGAATCCACAGTTTCAACAGCAGTCAGTACAGAGTCGACAACACACACAACAACTTGTAATGATTGTATTGACCTTACGAGAAAAAAAACCTGGGCTTGTGGTGAGATGTGGACGGAAGACTGTTTCCATAAGACCTGCATAAATGGCAAGATAGAGTCGACCCCAGTGGGTTGTCCAGAGATGAAAGTTCCCATCTGCCCAAGAAATCAGCTTGCAAAAGTCTCAGATGGATGCTGTGAAACATGGAAATGTGACTGTGAGTGTAACTTTGCCTGCCTTTTTCTTAATTTGTCTCTCCACATCTGTTGATTTTACATACATACACATATGTTAAATGTGCTCCAAATGTCTTGTTTTCATTTATATCTAATAGAATACCCTGTTGTCCGATCCCCTCCCTAGGTCGCTGTGATCTATATGGAGACCCCCACTACATATCTTTCAATGGTGTACCCTTTGATTTCCTGGACGAATGCTCCGCTGTCCTGGTGGAAGAGCAGTCACCACAACATGATCTGTCCATTATTGTGGACAACTTCTACTGTGTGCCAGGCCTCCTCGGCTCTTGTGCTAAAAGCGTCATCCTGAAATATCAGAGCAATGTGGCTACACTCAGCATTGTCCCAGATTTGTTTACAGTACAGGTACATATCATACACTTCCATATTATTTAGCACAGGATGCTGATAATCATTTTCCATTTTACCTAAAGATTTTAAAGCTGACCTACTCTATTGAACAATTGCAACAGTGGATTTGACACTGATCTAATCTGCCTCAGGCCACATTGAACAATGTCACCATACTGCCACCATATCAGGAGCATGGGATACAGTTTGAGACCACAGAGTACATGGTGTCTATATATCTCCCAGAGGTCCGCTCTTATGTCTCCCTCACGCCATCTTATACCCTGGTGGTCAATCTGGCCATGGAACACTTCCTCAACAATACCCAAGGACAATGTGGTGGGTAGCAGATTGAAAGAAATCCTCCACAGGTTTGAAGGCTAAGTGCTTACTGTATGACAAAATAATTTTTTTGTGTTAGGGATTTTCAGGTAAGGCAAAAACCTTATTAATTTCACAGCTTTTTGTGAATGATCTTTAATGTGTCTATCAACCTTCTGTGACCTTGATAGTGTGTCCAGTGTGTGAGCTGTTTTCCTAATGCAATAGTTTGCGTTAGTGGGAGCAGAAAGACTCAGTAATCCAAAAGAAACACATCCAATAGCATCCACTTTTGAGTTTGAGTTTCTTTTCATCCAACATATTAAGACAAAGATATCTCATGCAGGTTCTCTGGCTCACTAATATTTTCATGAGCCTCTTTCTGTCTATTTAGCACCTAAATACTTTCAGGAAATGTCAACATTCTATTTTTATTACCACTAGTAGTGTATGTGTGAGCCAAAGAACCCTTAAGTGTGCTAAAATTAATCAAACAATGAAGAGGCTATTAAACAAATTTAAACCAGCTAGTTGTGTGACATTAGATTAAATATGATAACAACAATCGTCTATAACATCATCATGCATTGGAAATAAAGCTTCATAATGTGACTGTTTGATTTAGTAGGTCTTTGAAATGAGCGTGTATGTGCAATAGTTAGACATCAGATCACTCATCTTCAGTGACCACACCTCCATCTTGTCTCCAGGTGTATGTGGTGGTGGTGGATCATGCATCCGCAGAGGGGGGCATATTGAGGACGACAGCTGCTGTGATAGAACAGCCTACAGCTGGGTGTATGCAGACCCACTGAGGCCAGCCTGTACACCAACGGACGTACCCTGTCACTCTGGTCCAACCGTAAAACCGACAAGCCCACCCACCACTTGCCCTGCGAGCCCACTATGTCATCTGCTTGACCACCCGTGAGCTCCAGACACAAAGCTTTCACACTACACAGCAGCGGCACTCACGGTAACCAAAGTTTAGCATCCTGCGCTTTGACTCAAATGTTCATTAAAAGCCTGGTCTGCTTTGTTTCCTCAGAGTCTTTCTTGAATGCAAGATGTATGTGAACTTAAAAGACTTTAAAAAGCACTGCGAGTTTGATTCATGTGGGAACAGAGAGACTCCTTGTTCTTCTCTAGAGCAAGCTGCCGAAGAATGCAAACAAGCAGGTATCTGCATTAAGTGGAGAAAACTGACCAATGGAACCTGTGGTATGTGTTTATTTTTTTATTAACACTGGGTAAAGCAAAAAAAAAAAAAAATCTATATTTTTGTACTTGGATACGTTTAATAACCAGTTTAATCCCCTGGTCCCTTTTCAGATTTGCCATGTCAAGAAGGACTGGTTCCAAGAGAATGTAGTAATAAGAAAGATGACTTCTGCTACGGAGGGTTTGGAGACTTACTCATTTATTCCCGCATTTTTTTTCACATTCTACTAAATCCAGACTGTTCAATTTTGTTGGGGTGTTCATAATTCCTATTCTCACTTTTTCTCTGTTTTTGCTACACAGAGTTCGGTATGCTGGGGCCTCCTTTGAAAAACCCACTGCAGGTTGTTTCTGTCCCAGTGGCCAGCTAAGGGCAGGGAATCACTCCTCCAGCTGTGTGTTCGACTGTGCTTGTAAGTAACTTGGTCTTCAAGATTGAGAATAACTCTTCAAAGTCCAACACAGAGAAACTGTGAGGGTTTTTTTTTTCTCTCCGCAGACTGTAAAGGGCCACTTGGAGAGCCCAAAATGGTAAGAAGAGTCATCAGTGTGAAAAGAAAAATATGCGTAATTCTTGATTTAACTCTAGATGTAAGAATTTTATTCCATGCCATTTTTTTCCAGCCTGGTGATGTGTGGCAGTCTGGCTGTAATATATGTGTGTGTAACAACCAAACACGGTCGGAGGAGTGTTTTCCAAAACCTCCTGGGCCTGTTCCTATATGCAGCCCCACGGCTATTTTAATAAACACATCTTGCTGCGGTGATCAGATTTGCAGTAAGTACATGGCCATTTCAACATTTCCATCATATTTCAAAAGGATGGTTGAAAGCTGCTATATGTACATTTTTGCTACAAAACCTTCTTTAGCATAATTGGTTCTTTACCTACAATCTGGAGAAGAAAAAAAACAATGCAAGGTCTGCAGCAAATGTCATTTCTACTCAGCAAGAGCTGTCTGTAGTGATGGACTACACATTGGGATTTTGTTTGTTTTTTTCAGTTGAGAAGAACTGCAGTTATGATGGAAAGACATACAAGGTGTGTTGTGGGAGTCTCAAATTAATAGTATAAGAAAAAGAAAATAGATTGGCTTCCTTAAACGTCTGAATTTTGGGGTGAAATGTATCAATGCATTTGGTTTATGTACAGGTCCAGATATTGAGAATGGATTTTTGTGTATGTAGGTGGGAGATACATGGAAAGACGCGACCAACCCCTGCTTGTCATTGAGCTGTACCAAAGACGGTGTTCACACTGAAACTAAAGTCTGTCCCAGAGAAAACTGCCCTGAGGTACAGATTAGATTAGATTATATCAACTGTAGTATGATTTGTAATAAATTGTAAAATTAAATTGAATGGATAACTTACAACTTAAAAATTTCAGACAATGCACTTTCATGACCCATAAATGAGTGTTTCTTTGATGATGTATGCATGTGGATTTGTTTTGCAGGAGGACAGGATTTGGGATAACCAGCATTGCTCCTTTACATGTAAGTTGAGGACTAGTAGTGTGTGCTGTCATTTACAACCATACAAGAAAACATATACCAAATCATGGCAAAGTATCTGGCATTTCAGATGATATTATATTGGCCCCAGAAGCCTTAAATTGCCTAGAACTAACCTCGTCCTGGCATGTAAATATGTGTTATGTTAGAAGGTGCTCATTCAAATCGTACAAAATCAGTCATGGTGATTATAAGACGTATCATTCCCATGTATGTGTATGTATCTTCTTAAACCCTAGGTAATCAGAGCTGTGCTCCCAGGATGTCCAGCTTCAACATCACCATAGACAACTGTACTACAACCATAGATATACCTGTGTGTCATGGCCAGTGTGTGTCTCCGTCCAGGTGAGAGGAGGCCTCTCTGCAGTATGTCAGTATAGTTATCTGCTTTACGCCGAGGACTCAGGAAGAGCTGTGTGATATAATTCCTCTCTTGTTAAGTCTGATTAAGCCTCTCTCCCTCCTTCCTCTCCTCCCCAGCATCAAGGTGCTGCTCCACGGTGACCTACAGGTGGAGCAGAAGAGCAGATCTTGTCAGGAGCTCGGCTCTGAGAGAAGATCAGTGACGCTGCAGTGTTCTGACCAGACTACCAGACGTCACACGTATAAGCACATCACCAGCTGTGAGTGCAGAAGTTGTGGTATACTGCGCTGAACAGACCAAGGCCGAACGTAGACAGCTATATAACGTGCTCATTACATTCCCGAATCAAAATCCTGTGTATTCAAAATTTCATTGAAAAGTAAAGTTTTCTTTAAACCATCACTGAATGATATTCTTTTTTATTTTCAATCAATCATTTTCCTTCCACCACAGTGTTTCACTTTCCTTGCAGTAAGTTTAACTTCAGCAAACACAACTTGCCTCCTTAAAGTAACATAACTTTACTCTCACTTTTCAACTCCATCTGCAGACATGCAGCTCTGGCTTTGATCACTGTTGTGCCAATGACCTGTCTTCCACAAGTTAAAGGGTCTTTTCAAGCAAACAACAAACAATAGCTGCTCAACATAAACGGTGTTTATCCAAGCAGTTAGCTTTTGAAATATTGCCACTGCTGTAAATAATCCAGGAATTTCACTGAAACGGTTTTCTATGAAAGTGTTATTTATGGAAGAAACAATCATTGTTAAAACGATTGGATTATCTTCAGTAAATGGGAACTTTTCTGTTGCTGTTGATTTAAAAACAAGGAGAAGATATTTAGGGCTAGAAACTAGTAAACACAAGGATGATAGTGTAATCTTTTTTTTTTTTGTAAACAAGCTCTTTCAGATTCAATTGTAATTTAGCTAAAAGCATAAATCTTAATTTAAATTAATGGCCCACATTGCAGACTATATTTAAATTGAATATTTTACATACTCTGTCTACCAAGCCTGATGAAGTGACTTGATGTGTATTTCATGGGCATTGGGACACAGAGCAAAAGCCATTGTTAGCAGGTATCAATAGGACAGGAAGACTTTGATCAGGCTTGGGAAACACCCAGTCTTACAAAAGTCCAAGTTCTCCAGGAGAGGAAACCATTTCACTCTTTGAAAACAGCAAACTAACAGAGACAGCGGACTTGTAAAATAAGCATTGGCCAGCTTCACGCTGTTGTTGTTTGTTGTGCATTCAAAAGGATGGATACTCGGGAGGCTTATGATGTTCACAGAGGAGGATGTTCGAGTGTGCGCAAACTGCAAATGTCTGTGTGTGTTTGCATTCAGTGAACCTCTGAACCTTCCGGTGCTGGTCAGACACGCATCCGACTGGATCTTACCCAACCAGCGCAGTCACGCTTAGGTTTGTGTGTTTGTGAGCGTGTCTGTGTGTGCGAAGACTAGACAGCTTTAAGGACTTTTTATTGACATGAGCAACAAGTGCAGCTCATGAATAGCTGGGTTACTTATTACAGGTGATGTTGTAGTTTGTTTGTGATAAGAATCCTGCTTTAAGCACAAAGTCCTGTCAGGTACCAAAAGACCTCTGCTACTTTACAAGCTCTCTTCCATCCCTCAGGGGGACCACTGCTGTTTCTCAGGTAAAGACTTATACTGTTTTTTTTTTTTTTCTTATTCTGCAAACAGGCCCTCTTCAAGACGAAACATTTTAATATTTAATGCTTATTTGGTGTAAATTATTGGTGTATTGTGTGTGTTGCAATGAAAAGATAAAGATCAATTGCTAAAAATTTTTTGGTAAGCCTATTACAGTGAGCAACCAATCAGCAAATCAAAGCTGGCAAATACATGTTCTTCAGTTTCATTTTTTTCATTTATATTTATACTGTATTGATGAATATCTATCTGTTTATATAGCTGGATAGATGGATATTAATGTGCATATAGATGTAGATAGATAGAAAGATACACTCACTGTTTAACACAAAATCTTTCATGAATCTTTCGGTTTCATAATTTAATCTGCCTTCTGAGTTATATTTTAGAGAAAAATACATACGTTGGACCAATTAAATTTCACTTAACAAACTCTTATTTGCTCATAATCTTGGTTTCTCTCTGCAGGACTCTCAGTATTGACTTCTCAGCCTCCTTGCATCTTGTGCACACAAGAGCATCATGAGTGTAGAGTCCAGAAAAACACGTGAAGCTTGCTGCTCCAAGCTCAAGGTTGGTGAAATGTGTCACTTTTCCATTCCTAGATTGTTTGGGAACTTCCCTCATTACTTCATAATGTATTTTGTGCACCACTGTGTTGAGGCCACAAAATGACTTATCTCCTGCATGTTTTCAAAAACCAAGACAAATGGGTTGTTTTTTTATGATTTAATGATATTTGTCTTCTTGTGGCAATTTATCAATTTGTCTGAAAAGTACTAAGCCTACCTGGGCTAGAATCCACTGCTATTTATTTCTGTGTTGGTTTGTTACCTTCGCTTCTCTAAATTATCTGAAAACGTCTTTCACAACTAATACTTACAAAGTAACCAACTAACTCACTAACTAACTCTACTGACAATCATTTACAACCAAAAGTAAAACAAAAATAATAATCAATCCTTAAGTAATGCCTTAACTGTTATGACACACTAAATGAGACAATTAGACCTTGAAAAGTGCTTTTTCCTCCTCAAGCCACGCAAGCAGGGCTTTTTTTTATGAGTCTAAGGGAGAGTTCAGATGCACGCTAATCTCAGACAAGCTAACAGAGATAAGACTGCCCTTTTTGGCGAAGAGGGACATTGGTATAGCTGAAAACTGTGTTTGTACCATGTAAGAGCTGTTTTTATTTGTTCACTTTGTTAGTGGGGTGATATTACTTTACTGATAACAGACTAACCCAAAGGTGCATTACCAAAGTGCGTTATTATGAAGGAACACTTTACGTTGGTTTGGTAATCAAACCAACATAAAGTGTTCCTTCATAAATTCATCATAAATTCTTCATAAATCTAAATAATCAAACTTTGATTATTTATTATCAAACAAAGAAACCTCTCAATCATCTTGATGCTGATGAGCTGCTAAAAGCATTCACAGAGCTATCCATGACCTGCAGGCCTTTGCAAATCCTTTTAATCTTTAACCAACTTTGGGAGAAGATGTACTGGTGCATAAGCTCTTTCCATAAATAAAGTTTTTGTTGTTAGCTTCAATATTTGTTTTCCATTCCTGCTAAGAGCACAGTTTATGGTGGTGGAGATTAATGTGTCTCGTGAGTGAAAAGTAGGGTACAGCAGGCCAGGCTGTGATTGGTGGGTCAATGTTTGAGATAAACGTTCAGCAAATGAGTAATGGCACTTTTTCTTATGCAAATCTTTACCAACTCTTTAATCTTCTTGCAAATGGTTGTAGTTCATTCAGCATTTCAGCCAGGTGTTTACTTGTGCGTTTGATCTTATGTATGAGTGACTCGTCTATCATTAGAGGTCTCTATGTAATAATATGGTCATGTACACATTTCTTGTGCAACATGCAATTATATCCTTTTAGCCTTTGTTTAAGAAAAGAGCCTCACTTGCAAACTTTTACTGCAGTACAGAGAGATAAAAAACATAATCCTCTCACAAAAAAAAAACCTTGAAGTGGAGATTATTAGCAAGGTTTTTAGTTTACGACAGGCAATATAACTCATGTCTGAACTTTAATCCCTCACAGCTATTCTGAGAATCTGTCTTTTTCATAAAGGCTAATCCAATTCATATCCCCATATTGAACCAATTTCATTGAATCATTTATATCTAATAACTTCTTGTGTGTGTGGTGTTTTTGTTTTTTTGTTTCTTTCTGATCTTCTTTTTTTTTTCCCCCCAGCTCTTTCTGGCCTCTATGGCATTTGTGTATTTTGCCAAAGCTTTCGGTGGAGCCTACATGAAGAGTTCCATCACCCAGATTGAGAGGCGCTTTGACATTCCCAGCTCCCTCATTGGGGTCATAGATGGCAGCTTTGAAATGGGTATGCCACTGTCGCCAAGTGCTTGCTCATGGGGGGATCTGTTGGGCCTCTTTAAAGAGTTTGGTCGAGACCTTTGATTGATTGATTTGATTAGCTTGCAGATATGGTACTAGTAACTATGCATTCATTTTAAATCTCCAGGTAGATCTGTCAAAATGTTGAGCCAACAGTTTTTACACTCCTTCACAGGTAACCTGTTGGTGATAGCCTTTGTGAGCTACTTTGGTGCAAAGCTCCACCGTCCCAGGCTGATTGCTATCGGCTGCTTGATCATGGCTGTTGGATCTTTCCTCACAGCCATGCCCCACTTCCTCCAAGGACCGTCAGTACATTGCTCTTTTAAATTCTTAATACTTGGCTTTTGCATTTTTAACATTGTTGACGCTATGTGAAGTAATTATACACATCATGACTTGGAATAATACAGAAGTTACACAAATCTCTTAGCTCTCAGAGACAGAACTGCTGTGGATGCAGAAATAAAGTTAGTACTGGAATCAACCTCAGGCTAAAGGGGATATTTAATACTGCACCTATGTTTTTCTGCCCTGAAGAGTATAAATAAGATGATATAATATCATAAAACAATGGTCCTATATAATATGCAAATCACCGCACGGTTGTTTTTTGTTTTTGGTCTATGCATATATGACTGTGCTTTGCTGTGTAATTTTGAAACAGACAGTTGCACAGTAATTATTGATCTATATTTTCCAGGTATAAATATGAGACCAGTGTCTCCCATAGCAGAGATATCAACACCACTGAGAGCATCCTGCCCTGTCTGTCCAACCACAGCATGACTGATGCAGATGAGACGCCTGATTTAGAGACTCAAACAGGTAAACATGAAATAAATTAGAGGAGCAGAAGATGGACACTGTTCCAGGAAAAGGGAATATTCTTAGTATTTCATGCATTCGATTTCACAGCCATTGCTATTTCTCTACTTTAGCTTGTGAAAAGGCAGTGGGCTCATCCATGTGGATTTATGTATTCCTGGGAAACATGCTGCGTGGGATTGGAGAGACTCCGATCATGCCTCTGGGTGTGTCCTACCTGGATGATTTCTCCAGAGAGGAGAACACGCCTTTCTATTTGGGTTCGTTGTTTTTTCTGCAGCCTGCCGCCTCCTGATTTAGTCACGTTGTGTTGCTTTGGAGCTGATGTAGTGTCATTCCTGCTTGATGAATGTTACTGCACTACAGTTACAAAACATTCTTTCTGTTTGTCCTTCGCCAGCCTGTATCCACACAGTGGGGATTCTGGGACCTATGTTTGGGTTCATGCTTGGGTCCTTCCTTGCCAAGATCTATGTGGACATTGGATTTGTCGATCTTGGTATGGGACTTTTAAATATCTGGTGCAAAGGAAACATAGCATATTGGAGCTATATGTAGGTTTCACTGTCTACATGTCCAATCTTAGCAGTACCAGGCGTTACTTACCAGTATGTCAAGAGTCCCAGCCACTGTTACATTTCCAAGACAAGAGGTTATACTACCCCCTCTTTTCAGCACTATTTAATCATGATAGACTGGACACTACAGTGACTCAATAGGGATTTGGTCGGAGTGGGCAGGATTAGCTCATAATGGAATTTCATCGAGGCACATATATAGAACAGAGTAATTGTAGGTTTTCACAACGTGTCACCCTCTTGACATAGTTGTAGGAGTTAAGTATTTGCTGCATTGATTGGAGCTGTGGACAAGTGGACTGAATGCTAAAATCTGCTGTTGTCATCCTTCTCCTTCTCACAGACTCCATCACCATTAACCATAAAGACTCCCGCTGGGTGGGGGCCTGGTGGCTGGGCTTCATAGTGACTGGGACCATAATCCTGCTATCCAGCATCCCATTCTGGTTCCTGCCTAAGTCTTTGCCAAAGCAGGGCCAGGAGCAGAGTCAGAGTAAAAGCACAGAACTTGCCCCTGTGGGAGAGCAAGAGAACTTCCTCCCAGAGGAAAACCAGGAACACGATGAAAAAGAGAAGTCAGTCACGTTCCAGGAGCTGGCTAAAGGTACCCCTCAGCTTGTTACATCAATTTTTCATGCACCCACATCAAGCCTGGCACAAAGATCAAGTCTCCCATTTTAGATGCCAAAACTATTTGAAAAGAGATACAGATCCTGGGTTTCCTCTCCTCTGAAACTTCAGAAATGTGGCAAACAGGTTTTAAAGTTATTGCTTTTTTTTTGCGGGGGGTGGGGGGGTGGTGGCCTGCATTCAGCCTGGAAGTTTAACACCAACGCAAACTTTGTGTTTGATTGATGCACTTTTAATTTTGCAGCAAAAAAATGTATTGCATAGTTATTTGAGTTATTGCATTTAATCGTTAAATGGGCAGAGGCCACAATACCGAGACCCCAGAGACAACTAACAATCATGCAATGTGGGTAAAAGTTGAATGACACATTAGGACAGGGGAACATGGAAGCAGTTACCTAAGGCCCAGTCATGCATCGCACATTACACAACATTACATCATAACAGCCTCCATATATGTAGAATAAAAAGTTTTCCTTCACAAATTCAAAATTAGAGAAAAAAATATAATGAATATTAATTTAAATATTCAATAACAATGCAGTTTGATGCATGTTGATTCAGTTGGTAGACAACTGTCATAAATGTTGTTTATTTTTTTTATTTTAAATGCTATTTGTTTCCTTTAGTTTTTGTTGCAAATTCATCATTTGCTGATTGTTGTGCTTGGCAAGCTTGCTTTCTTGTTTCTGTCTTGACATGGTTGTTGTTGTTGTTGTTGTAGAAAGATACAAATACAGCTATTTTTTTCAGGAAAGATGAAGAAGATGTAAGTTTGTACTAATAAGTGTGGCTAGACATTTTCACGTTGGCAGTCATTGAGAATCTGAACGAAACTCTCTTTTCTTAATCTTTCTTCGTGCCTCTCTCCCTCACCAGATTTCATCCCATCTTTGAAAAGACTCTTCAGGAACAGCATCTTCTCACTGATGATCCTCACCTATCTGGTGGCTGTCAACGGTTTCATTGGTGCGATCACCTTCAAGCCAAAGTATTTGGAGCAAATCTACGGCCAGTCAGCCTCCAAGGCCATTTTCCTCATAGGTGCAGAACCCCGTTGACTCCCTATTTACTCAACACTTTGTCGTAAAAAGCAACTGAAACAATGATGTTTGTATTGGGAAGTGTGATTGTGAGAGATAAAAGTGACTTGGAACATGAGCAATAAGTAGCACAATGTGGGTTCTCCCTTTTTGTTTGTGTGTGTGTGTGTGTGTGTGTTGGGGGGGTTATAGGGGTCTGTCCATAAAGATGCACACTGAGCTATGATGCATTTTTATGAATGTTTACCTGTGTGGCTAGCTAAAAGAGTTATTGTTGGACTGTTCACGGTTAAAAGTCATTGTTGTAATGTTACTCTTTAGCGTGGAAATTATCAACAACAACCGAATACTGAACCAATTTTACTTCAAAAAAAAAGTGTGTACTTTGTGACCTAAAAGTAATGGAACAAATGATGGATAAAGTTAAGTATAGAATAAATAATTAAGGCAGTTTGAAAAAATGATTCACAAGTTTGCTCAAAATAAATAAAAACTGCCTCCACGACTGGTAACAGTATAAATACAAACAATACAAACAGCTTTTTAGTTATATTGAAAAATATTTCATAATATCCGCTATTCTGGAATATATCTATATTTGGAATATGATGTGATGTGATGTGATGTGAAAGGATACTTTCGACAAGAAAATCTGGGCTCTAGGAAGCCAGTTCCTTTTTCATCCCTACTTTCCTGCTCATCTCCTTATATGTCATTTAAATTGTCTTTATTACAATATGACCCAAAACGTTTTCGTGTTGTAATAGTTCCACTGCTTTCATGTATCCGTCCCTCCAGGTATACTGAACCTGCCGGCAGTAGCTCTGGGTATCATCACTGGAGGTTTTGTGCTGAAGCGATTCAAGCTGGGCATTATTGGTGCGGCCAGGTTGTCCATTACTGCCTCTCTGGGGGCCTCCTGCATGTTTGCCATTCAGTTCTTCATCCACTGTGAAAACGCAGACGTAGCCGGCCTCACCGCCTCATATCAGGGGTGAGTGGCATCCAACTATCCTCTTACAGAGCTCTGCATTGAAGATAGTGAATTGCTGAGTGCATTTTCAGGTTTTCTAACAGCACATCTGATTTGATATGTGCCACCAGAATTCCTCAGGTGTCATACAACCAACAGACATTGCTGTCACAGTGTAATATGGATTGTTCCTGCTCGTTGAAGCACTGGGACCCGGTGTGTTCCTACAACGGCATGACGTACGCCTCTCCCTGCCTGGCTGGCTGCAAGATCTCCACTGGTACAGGCAAAGAAACGGTGAGCTATCAAAGGAGTAGGCATGCATCAGGATACAGCAAAGATGGATAAATGTGTTACCTTCAAAAGTCAGATGAGTTTGGCTGGGATTGATTTTTAATGGCAGAGTGATCGCAGATGTATTTTTTTTTACACTGAAACCATCATGTAATCACACCGGCTTCATGTTGACGCTTGGCATCTGTTTATATTTCTGTGGAGTATATGGTATCAATGAGGGGAAGTTTGAAAACATTATGTCAGGAAAATATTACCAAAATATCAAAAGTCAGTGTCAGAGTGCTGAATCGCCGCCAGTTCCAATATCCAAATATTATATGACATGACTTACAGGTTCAAAACTGGCCTGTTAGCAATCGGATCATTGGAATCAACAACCCACGGCAGACAAACCTAAAGATGAGACGAGTACTTACGTATTAGAAACCAAAGAACTTGATCATTCCTATCTTTTGTCTTTACTCTGGTTCTTCAGGTGTTTCATAACTGCACATGCATTGAAGAAATGCTGACTCCGGGTGTGAACCAGTCAGCGGTGCTGGGCCAGTGTCCAAGGAGGAGCGACTGCGATCGCATATTTAAAATCTACATGGTGATGTCTGTCATAGGCTCCTTCATTTCTGCCTGCGGGGGCACACCAGGATACATTGTGCTGCTCAGGTCAGAAACAGGAACGCTCCACTTCCATCATTTACATCTGGATAATAATATGTGCTGTATCGTTGAATGTCGTATGACTCGTTTGTTCTCCTTTATTTCTGTAAAGAAACTAATATGTGACTTTTGGTGAATGTCCCAGGTCCATACAGAAGGACCTGAAGTCCCTGGCTCTGGGTATGCAGACACTGATCGTAAGAACTCTGGGTGAGTGCTGGATAACCAGGGAAGACCAGATTTTAAAATCACAATATTCAGTGCTGTGCGCACAAGTGTAAACACATACGACTGTGTCTGTTTCCAGGTGGAATACCTCCTCCCATCTATTTTGGGGCTCTCATTGACCGGACCTGTTTGAAGTGGGGCACCAAGCAGTGTGGAGGTCGAGGAGCGTGCAGACTCTATGACGCTAATTCGTTTAGGTACAGATACAAGCCTTTTATTTCTTGTTTTCGTCACTGGTTTTATGTGTGACGTTCCACAGATGTGTCGAACAGCAACATTTGATATTTGATAGGATATTTTAAAAAAAGTCCAAATTTCTTTATCATTCATCCATCTGAAGGGATCCTAGATCTATTGATGTCAATACAACCTGTGTGGTTTCCATTAAGTTATTAAATATGTACATTATGTATTAACATCGTCTGTAATGGCAAACCTATTTGTGCAGCTATTCAAAATATATTTACATCAATGGAAAAAAATTCTTGCACTTCGACAGCTTCCGCGGTGTTTGAGGTTTAAAGCCAACATGTGCCTCCTAACCTGCTTCAATATACTGTGCTTCCAGAATGACATTCATGGGCCTAATAACGGTACTCTATTTCCTCGGCAACATCCTGTGGTGTGGCCTCTACGTCAGAATTGTCAAAAGGCAGAAGAAGTTAGCGCTGAGGAATCAGGCCAAGGAAAATGGACAGGAGGGTACCGGAGCATCCAACGGACACGCCAACATCAGCATTTCCAAAAACAAAGAAGACACAGACAGGGAGAGCACCATTTAAGGCTAACACCTTTTTCATAACGCAGGTGAATGACATGCGTGATTTTACATTGCCTGGTCAACTGTGCTGCGCCCATTCTGGACCAACTGTGGTAATGGTACAGTGTCTACAGTGTCCTCGGTCTTAAAGTAATATACCTCAGTGTTTTAGACAGAAATTGTGCTGCGTTGTCAGTTTGTAGAGGTCAGATTTCTTTAGTAGAGCTTAGTTTTCATGTGCACAACGGTCAAAGTTGAAAGGACACAATCTGTTCCTAGTGAACCACAATGGCGACAAATGCTGTGCCGTGTGTGGGCAAGTGAGCAAAGCACCAGATCCACGCAGATTCTGATGAGGGAATATGCCAGGCATTTGGAGAACATTTGTCTCGTGACCATTACATTTGAATAGCATTCGGTCAGTAATGTCTCCCCCAGCTTTACATTAAAAGTGGTTTAGGTGCAATAAAAATATAGCATGTAAACATTATATGAACAGTATGTAGGTCCACATTTTAGGACAAGGCAACTTGAGACTTTTTTTTTAGCAGTGATTGAAAAAACAAATATATATATATATATATATATATATATGTATTTCTTTTTTTATTTTAGTTTTTCATCTGGGAGTGTCAACGCAGCTGCCCTCGTTGTCCTCAGTGTAGCGTGTTATAATGAAGACACTGAGGGTGGTTAAGGTCTGGGTTTATAGATTTGAACAGTTTGATGATATGTGACATAAAACATGTCGAGAGAAGGCATATGATTATTAAATAAGAGACACAACAGATGGTACCTCTGCCAGCAGAGCTGAAGAAGCGCAGGGCTTTGTTTTGCCTTTTTGTTTTTTTTTACCCATTTGAGTAATCTATCGTCTGTCCTTGGAGCTGTTGGAGAATTTATGTGTTTGAGTTGTGTTTAATTTGAGACACTAGACGTAGCAGAGCAAGCGGTGCAGACGAAAGCTTATTTAGGCTTTTTTTTTTTTTTTTCATGATGCAAAGTGGTTTTATTTTAGTTCAAGCAGGTGATTGTAATCTTACTGTCCATCTCAAACAAACCCTGAAGGTTATTGACATCATCCTTTGGACTATTAGTGAGTGGAGTTATACTCAGACTTGACTGTAGCATGTTTTCTTTGGTTATGCACCGTAGTTGTACATTATTAAGTGATTACTGTTAATAATACACACATGTATTGAGTTAGGGATCTAATACCACAATTTCTTCCATTTATTTTTCTAATTTCGATGATTGTCCATGATGTACATATGTTACCATTAAATACAAATTTCACAATATGTTAATAAATTTTTTTTTTTTTCCTATTTCACCCTTTAATGTCCTTACTAAGAAAAAACGATGGAAAAATTCTTTGCATTTTTATTTCCTTGGGACAACAACAACAAAAATTAAATATAGGCCTCTACCAAATGGTTGAGATGACACGTCATGGTAAATGTATTAAAATACATACAAATATCAAAATGTGCTCTACCAAACGGTTGAGCATGGCATTAAAGGGTTAATGTGTTTTTAGGCATGTGGCTTTCAGGCCTGTTATTAAGTTGTGTTTCCTGATTAACTCTAGTAAAGTTTTTTTTTTTTTTTTTCTTTATGCTCAGTTTTTCCATAAATAAGTTGTCCCGCTATTGTCCTCTTTGAGCTGTATTCAATGTTTCAATGCAAAAAAAAAAAAATTTACCATACAAGGACTTGTTTGTTTAATGAAGTTGAAGGTTATCACGGGTTCAGAACAGACATTGACTCTTCCGTGTTTACTCAGTGTTTCACAGAAAAGGTTTCCTCCTGTTTTCATTGGAGCAAAAGTGACCAGTTTTTCCACTTTTCACAGTAACCCATAGTATCTGAATTTTATTTTTCATTGTCTTGTACCATTGTTGAAGCTGCCAGGCAGTGCAGTGTTTGATTTCACCACTGGGCTGTGCTCCATACAAGAAAATATCACCATAAAGCACTGCAAGGCCATTATGATTGTCCCACTGTTTTTATTTTTAACAAACCAGAGCCAGTGAAATTTAAATTATTTATATTCCGCGGTTTAAAAAAGAAAATCATATGAATGTAGTCACAAACGTAAGTGTATCTTCCTTTTTGTCACTGTAGAACAGGTAGCAGTTTGTCTGTTTCTACCTAAAGCAAGACCGATACCTGGAGCTGGGATTAATTTTTCAAAATGGTGAACACTTCCTTCGCTGCTGCTGAAATGTGACAGCTCAAAGTCTTAATCCTTGGAATTTGTGTGGGTCCAAAGCTGATTGTGTGACCTGCTGCCCGGACCCACGGGTTACTGAAACACACTGTTCCACCCACGGGGCCAGTTTTATTTATAAAGCAGAACCATCGCAGAGCACTTTTCACATCAGATTATTATAAAAACTGTTATATTTACAGAAACCTAACATTCACCCATGAGCACGCACTCTAACTGATCCCGGCTCACGGTGGACAGCCGTCCGTTTTGACCCAATAGATGGAGGGACAATGAGAAAGAGAGAGAGAGAGCGGGTGAGGGGAACAGAAAGACAGGAGAAGCGGAGGGAAAGAGAGAGAGCAGCAGGAAAACAACAGCATAGTGCACGTTTTCATCAAAACCATCCAGCTGACGCACGAGTGACAGTTTGGGCAATCATGGCGCTGACAACCTACTTCCTAAACAATCTTGTGTTTGAAAAAAAGCAGCAACAAGCACCTGACATTTTACCTTTTGAGGAAAAAAAAAAAAAAAAAAAAATCTAATGGCCTAGTTTAGAGTTACTAATCTGTCTCCCCCTAAACTCTCCCCTCCTGCTCTCTTGGTGCTGTCCCCCTCCTGGCTGGCATGTGTGTGGAATAAAAATGTGAGAGGCCTTTGTCCTGCTGGTTCCAAGTAACAGCTCTGCCCTGACACAGGAGAAAAGCAGTGTGGGGAGATCAGGTCCCGTTCCTGCTGGAAGAGGAGCCGAGGGAGAGCTGGGAGGAGCGCTAGGTATTACATTAAAATCCACCTGTTTCCCAGTTGTTTTTCTTCTGCTTACATGATGCATGTCAGACTTTGGAAGGGGATGAAAATGTCTTTCTGTGTCTTGTCCACCCCCCCCCCCCCCCCCCCCCCCAAGGACAAATGAAAACAGCTTTCATTGGAAAACGACACTCTCTTTCTAGTATGGACTCAACCTGCAGCTCCCGATGTCTCCTGAGCTGAGAGGATCGTAAAGAGGGGACACTGGTGGAGCCCACACAGGTACTGTCTGCTCTTGTAGGTCCTCAGCTTTCACTCACCTCGCACACACGTGATGGATGGAAGCCGAGCTTTTGTTTCACTGACAAGAAATCAAAACGACGCAATACCATATTTTTCTAAATTTTTATTACTGAAATGTTTGGCTTCAAATGTCATGCTTTGCCATCTTTATGTTCCAGTTAGTGAGAAAATATTAATTTATACATAGATGTTGAATATATTGATAATAACTGCCATTTTACAAAATGATTTTTTTTTTTTTAATAGATTGATGCCACTTATGATATGGTGGAAGGTGGATGAACCACTCTTCGCCTCAGCCTCCCAATGAGATACAAGCTGCTATTTCTCAGGACTTTGGAATATTTTTATGTCTAAATACGTAACAGTATTAAATAGTTACAGAAATGTAACTCCAACTGTGTTGGATGAGCATTCAAAACCAAAAAACACGTACAGAAAATCGATTAAATGCATTAAGCATTGTGTTAAAAGCATCAAAAGTTGTTGCTGTTATAGAGGTCAGATTAATTAGTAATTATGACCTAATTTAATTTATTTAGCACATTTCTGTTGCAGTTGGTCGAAATTGTGCAAATTTTAGCAAGATATTCTAACGTTTATTCATCATATGTGCCAAGCTGCAATGTCTTTATCTAATAAAATAATTAAATGTAAAACGTAAAATAAAAAAAAAAAATAAAATAATTTGAAATAGTCAAATAAAGAACCTCAAAAAACTTCATAGTGCCCGAGTAGATCTGCTTACTGTACTTAAGCGCCAGTTGTTTTTTTACATTTCCTTTTCAGTGCCCTGGGTGCTGGTACCCGAGGAGACCCCAGCAACAAACACTGAGGGCACAGCAGGATGGAGGAAGCAACAGAGGACAGAGGCAGGATGACCAGCCAGCAGGCTCTGTGTGTCCCAGACCAGCAGACCGGCAAACGTCCTGCCATCTCCTCTCTCAAAGCAAGTGGTTGATTGTGTATATGTGTCTGCCTTACGTTAAACTTGATCACTTTGAACGCGCCTGCCACTAGTGTGTAATGAATTTGGATTGATAATTGTTTAAAATGTGATCGAGAAATGCTCTTGCCGCAAATCAGAATCAAACCAAGACCTGTTCTGATGTTCTTTTCAAAAATGTTGGAAGGATAAGTAGGTGAGAATATCGGACATTTCAGTATCAGTCAGTATCACGTGCTCAGTTGATGGAGCATTTCTTAAAAATCAAATGTGCACATAGTAGTAAGGAACCTGCAGGGTTCCCCCACGTAGAGCAAAGGTGCTGGAATCTGCAGTTCAGGAAGAACAACAATTTCCTGTTCGGGCATGTATAAGAGCCACATCCCGAGTCAGAGCTTATATCATGCACACTGTAGATTTGCAGCGTTGTATTCAGGTGGATGACAGTAGGCTGATATTTCCCCTTCATGTTTGTTTTCTAGTGGTTTATTGTGGCGCTTTCCTTCGCCTATTTCTCCAAGGCCCTGACAGGGACCTACATGAAGAGCTCCATCACTCAGATTGAGAGACGTTTTGACCTCTCCAGCACCCACATTGGACTCATAGATGGCAGTTTTGAGATGGGTATTGTCCAAAGTTCATGTTCTACAGCTGACCAGGCCTCACTTTTGCTCCCCGCTTCCTTTTTTAGTTTCACCCTGACCCTTCCTGTTGGTTTTCTCTCATTCTTCTGTGTTCTTTCTCTGAGGTAGGCAACTTGTTGTTCCTCGCCGTGGTCAGCCATTTTGGCGCCAAGCTGCACCGGCCCAGGCTTATCGCCATGGGCTGTTTCCTCATGGGGATGGGGGCATTTCTCACTGGCTTGACGCACTTCTTCATGGGAAGGTCAGTAAACACTGCAGCGTAGAAATGTTTTGCAAGAACAAAGGGGATTACAATACGTTTTATCTAAAAGCATCCAACGTTTTCGCAGCTACAAATATGACACAGTCATCCAGGTTTTCCAGAATGACAGTGTCAATATTGCTGCCTGTGTGGAACCTCTGCAAACACTAGAAGTGCCAGGAATTCAGATTGAGCCATCTTTAGAAGACAACAAAGGTAAGAGATGAAGATGAAGGCCTTTATTGTGATTTTCACAGAAATAGAAATAATTCATTCATAATCATCTGAAATAAGCATGATTTTAATGCAAGAAAATACGCACGTACATTATTTCCGTGCCATTCAGTGCAACTTCAGTGCAAATTTATCTGCGTACCTTCAGCTAACAAGTGAACAAGTTGCTCTGTGAATGGTTGTGTTGGCTGATCTACTGCTTTGATCCAGACTAAAATATCCCAACTGCTCATGGATGGATTTAAAAGATTTGCACATTCATTCATAGTCACCAGAGGAAAAACTGTTGAACCACTGACTTTTGTCTAGTCGGCAGACAGGTAAACATATACAGTCTGAGTCTGCTTTAACATTAAACCTGGTTAAAAGCTTCAACAACTCGCTGGCGTTTTTCTCAGCCATCTCTGGAATGCACTGATCCTGGACTGACCTTCAAAGCCGCTGAGCATATGACATACATTCGTATAAATTCTCTCTGGGTGGCTGATGATTCCAAACTTCACTATTTTGACTTAACAGTCCCGAGTGAAGAAGAAATCCCTCCACAATCAGAATACACGGACGCCGTCCTCACAGCTTTGTGTCGTCAGTGTTTGTGTAAGAGGTTCTTCATCAGGTCTTACAACATCAATAAGAAAGCAGAGATCTATAATATTCATGGTAATAAATTCAGTTTTGACCCGAATCTTTTCATGCATCTTTCATTGTTTTGGTGCTATTCATTCTGGTTTTGTGAGACGGGCTTTGGTTGCCTTTCGGTTGCCGAGCTGTAATTCATTCTTATTCACGCAAAAACATGGCATGCAACCACATAATGCCACGTATTGATCCAGTTGAGCCATTCGGATCAGATGCATTTAAAAAGAAGTACGATGTGGAATCACATACAACACAGAACTCCACACTCTTAAAATAACATATATTGAAACCATGAAATGATTTTGAAGTAATACCCGATTGTATTCATACATCTCGTTTAATTTAACAGGGGTTATTGCCTCCCTCTGGGAGGACACATAGGGGGAATAAAGGCATTGACTTTCTTAGTTTGATGTAGTTTTTTTTCCTATAAAAACTTCCAAAAAAAAAAAACAAAACATGCTACAAAGTTTTCTTTTTAATGCAGAGTGTCTATAAGAATTTATTATTTGACAGTTATTCTCATCAAATACTTCTGTTGATGAAATGACTTATTAATCAGATCTACATAACATAACATATATGGATCTAAAGGGTGTGTGTTTGTGGGGGGTCCTGATGCAGCTTGTGTGAAAGATTCCGGTTCCAACATGTGGATCTATGTGTTCCTGGGAAACGCTCTGCGGGGTATTGGAGAGACCCCGGTCACACCATTGGGTATTTCCTATATCGATGACTTCGCTAAAGCTGAAAACTCACCGTTCTACATAGGTAAGTCTCCCGTGGGGTTTTGAAAGAATCTGGCCTTGGAATGCAATCCATAGTAAAATTAAATGGATGTTGTAGAAAATAAATAATTAATTGATTGAAGTATTTTTCTAATTATGTGGAAACTTTTCATTTACTAAGCCTGCTGTACCACCAGTGGGCTTCATTTCATCCCATTGCTTTGTGATTGGCAGCATGTCTCCAGACAATAACGCTCCTCGGCCCCATGTTTGGCTTCCTCCTTGGCTCCTACTGTGCTAAACTATATGTTGATGTCGGATATGTTGATATGGGTAAGTGGATTGCATGTGTTTTTTTGAAAAGTGTGCTGTATGGCAAGATTAATTCCTCTTGGTTCGCCTTTAACCCAGCCTCTGGACCGATATTATAGTCTCTTTATTTATTAACTTAAAATTTTCAGACTGCTTTATAGCCCAGGAAAAAAGGGTTAGGGTTAGACACCAGCAGTGGTACCTACATCATTGCAAGTTTCTTGTGAGACTTTATGACCTGGTGAGATATCATAAAAGATGTCATTAGATGGATTTGAAAGTTAGCAACTTCTCTGCAAGCGAACTTTGTGTCTTTTTGACACATTTTGGCCAGAAACGATCTTGTCCAACTTCCTGAAATTAAGGAGACTCAAATGAAGGACTCGAAGATAAACATCTGTAGTGGTAAATGTGCCATCATTAGCAAAGTGATCTGTGCAAGAATGGGACGCTTGTGGCAACAGTAACATTTGTATTTTAAGTTTGTGGACTCATAAACCATAAAGGTCAGTGAGGATTTGTCCGAGTGTCCAGCTGAGGACCTGTCTTGACTTGACCAATGTCCAATATGAACTCCTCCCACGAAGGAAGTGGCTGACTGTCCACGATCCACACGTCAGGCTCCTGCTGCAGCCGTGCACTGACTGCTATGTTCTTCTGCCTTCGTGCAGAAACTGTGACCATCACTCCTAAAGATGCCCGCTGGGTGGGTGCTTGGTGGATGGGCTTCCTGGTGTCCTCTGCTCTCCTGCTCATCTCCAGCATCCCCTTCTGGTTCCTGCCCCGTTCGCTGCCCAAGCAGGGGGCCGATGAGGACCAACCAGCTCCAGCAGGTGAGCGCCAGGATGGGACAGACGACGTCTCGAAAAACAACTTCAAATTCACTGAAATCGCAAAAGGTAGAGACAATCTTCCTCATCACAGAACACACTTGACATTTAGTTGCAATTTAGCACATTTTTCATTTTGCTCGTGTCTCACTGCATCTCCTTTCTCAGGGTTTCTTCCATCACTGAAGCGCCTGTTGGGCACCCCTGCCTACTTCTTGCTCCTTTGTGGCAGCATCCTGAAGTTCAACTCCTTCATTGGCCTGTTCACCTTCAAAGCCAAATACATGGAACAACAGTTTGGGCAGTCTGCATCCAGAGCTAACTTCCTTATAGGTATGAAAAAGGCCCTGTTGTGTCAGCTGTACTCCTCTCACACTTTGAGATATAAGCTACTGCACAAGGCCAGCTAACAGTAATCACCCAATAAAACGATTGATTTCCTCCAAGGGGCGGATGAGTTTCTGGGTGAGCTTGTTGGTGACAAAGTTTGGAAATATTTGACAGCTCCTTCTCAGGTTTAGTTTATATTATGAGGTATGTGCATTCCTACAAATATAGAAATTAGACCTGAAAATCGACAAGGACAAGTCTCGCTTCCTACACAAAGAAATCTGCACATACTGTTTTACAAAGTTGCACAATAAAAGTGACCAGGCGGTGTTGGTCACAAGTCATCTTAGAGCTTGATAATGCTGATCTCCCAAAGTATTGTCAGAAGTCCGACTTCGCAGTGTCCAGACCCCTTTGAGTTTCTCTCCTAGGTGTGTTGAACCTGCCAGCGGTGGCAGTAGGGATCTTCCTGGGAGGGCTGTTGATGAAGAGGTACAAACTGAGTGTGGTGTCAGGAGCTCAGCTCTCCTTTGGCACATCCTTCATGGCGTATCTGCTCTTGCTGCTACAGTTTGGCACCAAGTGTGACAACATTCCCGTGGCTGGCCTCACTATTTCATACAATGGGTGAGTCCTCAGACATGAAGGGTTCATGAAGGTGGCTACGGCTTTGACAGACGAAGTAAAGATATCAATATACATATTTAATAAAAGAAAAGAAATCGAAAAAGTTTTTCAGTAACAGGTCGTCTCTAGTTTCAAATTGTTGTTTGTTTGTTTTTTTTTATCTATTATACAATAAAAGTGGTCTTTGCTCTGCAGGACGCAGAGTATATCATACGACAGGGAAACGCTCTTCTCAGAGTGTAACAGAGACTGCTCATGTTCAGCAGAGGAGTGGGACCCTGTGTGCTCAGACAGCGGCATCACCTACATCTCTCCGTGTATGGCTGGCTGCCTCAGCTCCAGTGGGTTCGGCAAGAACACGGTACTACGACCACACACGCAGAAGCACACTGTGTTCACTGTAAACCCGGTGGCTCCGCGGCATTACTTAGCCACTGAGGTTTAAGGTGTCACAGATGAAACACCGTCACAGTCACACATGAACTCTCATGTGAAAAGAAATGCTCCTTTTTCAGGAAGCTAAAACGTTTTTAAAGCATTCAGCCCCACAGGAAACACACCTGCCTCTTCTCTCTAGATCAATTTACCTAAATGCATCACTCAGTGCATAGATTTCTGTTGGTTTTAACATTATACATGCTGTAATGCATAAAAATGCTTAGTCTAATGAGAAACACTTTTTCTGTTACTCCATGAATTATGACATTTTATAAATATATGCAACACTTCATTCCAGTCTGTACATGTCTATTACAGTTATACAGAGCAAATGTTAAGTGTAAAAACTCAGACTCGTCACTCATATAAAGTGCACAGGAAAAGGACAAACACTGTATTTAAAATGACTTCCATAACCGTCAGAAAAACAAAGACTCGTTTTTCAAATGTCGGTGTCATCTGGCGTTTCTCTTCTTCCAGTGAGCCTTCCAAATACTTTGCATTGTTTGTGACTTTATGCCAGGTGTTTCACAACTGCAGCTGCGTGTCGGCCTCCTACCCAGCAGGCAGCAGCACTTCAGTGAAGCTGGGCCAGTGTCCTCATGCCAAGGACTGCAGCCGCAGTTTCACCTCCTACATGGCTGTTTCTGTCCTAAGCTCCTTCATCAACTCCCTGGGAGCCACACCTGGCTACATGGTCATCATACGGTCTGTGCAGAGGGAAATAATAACAACTGGAACCATTGCCATTTATTCATAATTTGAGCTTCCGTGAATTCTTCCAGTCATTTGCATACTAGCGACTCTCATTAACTTCTGTAATGATCAATATGAGTGACCGGGTGTTGTTTTGTAAGCACAGATGCATCTCACCAGAGCTAAAATCACTTGCCCTGGGTATCCAGGCCTTGGTGACCAGGACTCTTGGTGAGCCTCATTACTTTTTTGCGGGGGGGGGGCTGTAATTTTAATTCATTTTCACTTCTTGATGTATTTTTTTAATCAGACCAAAACTAAAATTATCTTTAAAGGGAAACTGTATTTCTCTGGATTGCAATATTGTAGCAAACCTAACAGTAGAAATCTGGCTGATGTTTTGTCTGTAGGTGGAATTCCTGCACCGGTGTATTTCGGGGCCCTGATTGATTCAACGTGCCTGAAGTGGTCGATCAAGAAGTGCGGGGGCAGGGGTGCATGTCGTATTTATGATTCTGAAATGTACAGGTACGCCGCAGACAACAAATGTGGAGCGTGCTGTAAATTGCTAATGTGACTTTGCTCAGAGTTTTTGCCACCACCATTTGTAATTACAATGTATCCTGTATTACCTTCTGTTCAGGTTCATCTTCCTTGGTCTGATCACATGTCTCAGTGGTTCCTCGTATTTCTTCATCATCGCCGTCATCATCCTCCTCAGAAAGCAGTTTCGAAAATCAGAGCGGGAGACAGCGCCGCAGCAACCAAATGCTTCCAAGAACATTGAACTTAAGGCTCCTGTGGGACTCGTGAAATCTAACGCTCCCAAAGTTTGGGTGAGGACCAAAACAGAACTGAAGGAGAGCACGGAGGTTCATAAAACAGAGCAGTTCGGTAATGATGGAAAGCTCATTACAAACAAGACACAGGTGAAGCAACAATTTGATTCCCTGACAATGATATCTGTAGAGCTTTCTCCTCCTCCTGCTGACGGAGGAACGCTGGAGCTGGACAGTTTAATGCCAGAGGAGGAGGAGAAGGAGCAAGAGAAAGAAGAGGAGAAGGAGACGGAGAAAGAAGTGGAGAAGGAGGAAGAGGAAAAGAGGAAAGATGAAGTCTGCCAAGAGAAAGACACACAAGTGGAGAAGGAGAAGTTGGACCATCACACGGACGACAAGAAGGAATCAGAGAAGGAAACACCACACAGTAGAGAATCTGCTGACCAACAAAAGTAAGCTGCTCATCAATGTCAAACAAGGCCACATGGGACAGCTGCAGAAATGCTCAGCCAAATGTCTCATTTACTTGGACTGTCAAGAGGGATTGATTTTCCCTCGAGCTATGGAAAGTTCTATTCTAACAGTATTTTCCTCTTCTTTTATCACAGGATAGAGCTGTTACATTTTATATGTATTTCTTAGTCCTGAGGAGATATTTTCCACAGCTGTAAAAAAATGAACTCACAAAAATGAAATAGCACTGAATGGGCCGACAATTGATAAATACTGACTTGTGTGGTGTGATTGACAGAAAACATGACAGTGGCCAAATTGTCTGCTTTTTTTATGTCAATAAATGAATCCTTGAATGTGTAATACTACATGAAATTAAATATTGCAGATTAGATCTATAAACTGTCTCTTCTGAGAAACATTCATTCAAGCCAGTACTAACAAAATATCTATGCTTGGGTCACACAAAAATAGAAAACAGTGTTTCTCATTAGTTTCTTCCTCAGAAGCAAAAAGGTGAAAGGATCTATAAAGGATCTATAAACACAATGGTGTTTACTCTCCGCATATAAAGTTGAGCCAAAGAGTGACATATGCAACATAGCAGAGCAGACATTGGTATTTATTTGCAAGTGTGATTTTTTTTCTCACTTGATGCCTATAAGGCCAAAATCATTTTCTATCCTGCACTTCACCAGATAGTTGCCAGCTTTGTTTTCTACTGTTAGAGTGCTGTTGTACAGTCTGTCAATTTCTTCTTATTTTATTAATGCCCTTTTAATACTTATTGCAATTTGTTGAAAGCGGCTGCCTGTGTAAGGACACAGCTTAGCGATTTCAGAAAGAACCCCAACAGTAAAGTGACAACAATTAGTTCAAAGATATTGTGAAGCTGTCAAAACTACCAGGACAGGTGGGAGCCAAATCCTGGCACTGAGGAGACCAGGGAATATTAGCGAACTTGATTTTCAGGTGGTTCTCTTTAGAAGTCTCAGAGTGGACAGGCAGACGCATTCAGACACTGTCAACCTCCAGGTGTGGATGATCTCAATATGAGCAGAAATTATCAGAGGTCATAGCCATTACCTTTACCAGCACCGGCCACTTATCTACTAATCATTCCCAGGAGACTTTTGATCCCTCTTATGTCCATTGCCAGGGGAATATTAATAAAGCCGTGTTGAGCTTGTCTTTTGGACCCTACTGCAGCGCTGAATGCAAACATGTCAACAACAGCAAAGCAGTTCTGCAACACATGTTTCTGCTACTGTAAAGAGCCCGTGGGCTCATTCAGCTCTCTGTAAATTGTGGTGTAACGGGCTATTGTTTGATGACATGAGCAGGAAATCGAACTGCCAGCCATGTAACACCTCCTCACAGTTACTCAAGTAATCCATGGGATGTGACATCGGAGCGATTTGAGCAGCATGTTTCCCTTGACTATAACCTTCAAAAATAGACTTCAAGTCCTACACATCTCACCCACATTCATCTCTCTTTCCTCTTCCCTTCCTTCTCTTTCTTTCCACATGGTCCTATGTTTCAAGATTTTGGCATATTAAAGGCGCCCTGATATCCCCCAATGTTCATTTTAGTGCTTAATATCGATCAATAGTTCAGTCTATCAGCCAGGAATAAGGCAAAGAATTTGAGTTTCAGTGAAGCATGGAGCAAATCATGGGGGAGTGGCCATGTAAAAAGAATAAACCTTGGAAAACATCCTGTCAGTCTACGTAGTCATCTCGTCTGTAATTTCCATGGGAAGCTTCCAGGAAACACGGGGAGGTGTTCATTGGACCTTGGTGGGTGCGGGGGTGTCACACGTCCATTAGAACTGCCTCTCTGCTATCTCGGAGCTGTGGTGGAAACCACCAGCACTTACCAGCCATCTGCAGCCTGTGATGACATCTCCCCAGTGAGGTAGTGGGGTGATCTCGGTGGACGGCCGTCATCAGGAACAATGATCACAACATTAAGAATCAGATGATGCTCTTACCAAACTGACGGTTATGGAAGTCATTTGTTTGTCACTTGTTTGTCCTTTTCCTGTGCACTTCATATGAGTGACATTTTTATGATCACTTCTCTGTCCATGGTGATGCAGGATTAAAGCCCCTGAAAACCTGTCTTAATATGAAATGCTGGGTGGAACAGATGTGGTTCTCTGTGGTGATTAAAGTGGATGAGGCTTTGAGGTAAATATCCGACCCTTTAGCTTCTAAATGCTCTTATATCTTCATAATTCAGCCACTTACTTACTGTTGGAAGTCAAGGACTTGATTTTTGCAAGGAATAGTGGCTTTTTAGAGCCTGTTAGTGGTGAAGAGAGAAGTGAGAGTCAACCAAAAGGCTTGAAAGTCAAGGCAATGAACAGGAAGCTGCCAAGGAGCTGGGTCTGTGTTTGTTATCATGGGAAACAACTTATACGTCGCACAGGCCAGCAGTTATCTGATTGATTGTTAATTTAAAAATATGGATTATGGCAGCTTTACTTTTACAGAAAATACTTATTTGAAATCAAGTTTTCTGTATATGAAATGATTACCAGTCCACTTCAATTCACACTGGTATGTTGCTCATAAAGTGCCACTGTTCATGAATTAGTACTTGAGTTGAGTTTTATGTGACGTGTCCAATTAAAACTAATGAGCAACCATTCATTATTAACAACGATTCGTTCTCAAATTCATTATTCATCACTGATGAAGCCCAGTGGGAGGCACCAAGGCCGTGGCTTGGTGACCTAAAACTTAGTTATGCATCTCAAGGTGAATGGGAAGATGGCTTTCCACTTTGACAGAGTTCCCTTCCCTGGTGTGGGTCTATGGCGGGTCAGTCCCTTCACAGAAGTTAATGACGAAGGCAGTGATGAGGGTGGTGACGTACAAATGTGTGCTGTAGGTGTGTGTTTATGTGACTTTTTCTGTTGTTCGAAGTCTGGGTTTTTCTGTGAGTGTGCAAGAGTTTGAATACACATTATGGTATAGCTGAGGGTGTGTGTGACATACAAAAGACCCTCCAGGTCTTCCTTACACCCCCACCCCCCCACCCCCAGGCATTCTGTGTCAATGGAATTGTAAGGCTATATTTGGAGAGAGCTGATGTCATAAGTGGTTTGAGCAGAGAGCCTATAACTGTTGGAGTCGATTTGTGTGCCAGTCTGACAAACCCTGGACTGCTCCATTGACAGACTGGGATCTGCTGGCGACAGGAAGAACAACAGCAAGTGAGTAGTGCTTCATTTCAGGGCTTAGGTGTCTCTCTCACAGCACCTAGAGTCCTACGTCTACTGCATGAACGAGGAAGAAATGACGATGTTTTTATTTTGGATATTTTGGATGTTTTGCTGAATTTGTCCTTCTATGCATTTATTTTCAAACGAATACACATTTTAAATCCAAAGGGCTGATAAACATATGATAGGTCTGTATCAGAGGGAAATTTGGAACATGTTGATGCAGAAGGAATTTTGAATTTTGCTATTTAGCCATTAAAAATAGCTGCCCATAATTTCAATGTGTGTGTGTCAGAAATATGATATACAGAAAAAAAAAATAGGACTAGCATAGTGAAAAATAGGGCTTCGATTTCCAGCTGCAAACAGAAAATGATGAAAATGTCTTGGGGGAAAAATTGATGATCTAATTTTATATCCAAAAATGCTGGTGTTGTTTTTTTGTGTGTTAGAAAACAGGAAATATCTTTGGATCTTAAACTGTGAAATGGACAATACAAGCATTTGGAAGACATAAACTTGGCTGCTGAAAAATTGCAATTGCCACAATGTGACCTGAATTGTAAAAATAAGCAGTTGATTAATTGTTGACAAAAGATCATCACTTGTTAAAACATGAGATTAATACATACAAAAGAAAATTGAAACATTAATATAGATAACATCAGAGATGGTTGATGTTTGAATGCATAGCTTTAGAATCAGAGGTTGTACAGCATCACAAAAGGACCAATTTTAAAAAAAAAAATGCTGCATTCATTGTCTTGCATTACAGCTCTCTAATCAAACTTTGTTCCATTTACTGTGTTGATCCAGGTAATCATGTATCATCTGAAGGTGACTGTACTTCTGCTCATGCTGCTTGTGTTGCTGCACTGTGTCGCCACTGCCCCAAAGCACAGGTAAAGAAATATACCACTAAATGCAGAGCAATGAGCTCTTGTGAATTTCCCTCATAACAGAGGTAACAGAGGATCGTAGCAGAGCAGACACCAGTAGATTTATGCTTTGCTCAAATGGTATTGTAAGACCCGGGCAATAAATATAGCAGTTTAACCTGAGCTCACCAGGAGCTGAATATCATGGAAATTGGAGGACAAGAAGGGCTGTTCTGTGTAAGGAGTGTTTTGTAAAAGTACTTCAATTTTGCATCTCAGGGGAGCTAAGTGGGCACTTTTTCTTCTTGATCTTGGGACTAGTGGGTGCTCTGAAAAGGGTGTCATCAGCTATCAGTGTGAAAGCGCTTTGCCCTTTTCTCACTGTGATTCAGGTACTTCAGCTCCAGCTCATCCAGCGAGCAGGAAAGTGGTCTGCCGGGCGACGACGGCTGGTTGGCTTCTGTGATAGTCTCTAGCCCCTTCCGCGGCCTCATGGGTACGTGGCCACAAAGGGGGCTCGCAGACATGAACAGGTAGCAAAATTTGCGTGACATTAAATTCCAACAGCACCATGAATTCGGTGTCTTGATTACGTAAGTGTTTATATCCTGTTTTGCCAGCCATAATATTGAGAAGAGAAAGTGCAACACAGCCACCTGCGTCACCCAAAGGCTAGCAGACTTCTTGGTCCGTTCCAGTAACACTATTGGTACTGTCTACGCACCGACTAATGTGGGCTCTTCCACCTACGGCAAGAGGGAGGTACTGCACCCTCCCATTTACCTGCCTCTCTAGTACCCACTGCAGAGGCTCCACCAGCACGCCAGCTGCTCCAATGATAACAGGTCATCTTATGTAATAATCTAACAATGATTGTCAGGATGAAGTTAAAAATGATGACAGTAATTGGGTTGATTCTTGTTCTTGTTTGTTTTATACTTTAAGAAACAGTGCCTTTCATTTAAATTCAGTCAGTGTATGTTTTCCAGGCTTTGCGTGTTCTGTGGTTCTGTTATGATCTAAATGCAAAAATAAATGATGGTTATTAATAAAACTGTAATAAAAGAAAGTAGATATTAAGCCATGTGAAATAAATGCTATCATCTGATTTTTTTAACAATAAAATGGTAAAAAGAAATACATTTTAAAAAATTCCATGTGTTTTAAGCCATGTTTTTGCATATCATGACAGCTGCATGCAGGTTCTACGAGATATTTACATAGTAACATAATCTGTAATACTTTAGGAGTTTTCATTAAGACAACTGCAAGTATTTTACGCTGGTAAACCTAATAACTTACCCTAACTTAAAATATCAAAACTTTTCATCCATTCTTTATTCCTCACAGTTTCACACATTATAATGTGTATCTGCAGCTCATGAGACATCCAGTCAGTCAGACGTAAAGAGAGTTGTTGCAGGACAGTTTGAGGAATGCCTTACTCCCTAGAACTGCCTACATATATTGAGTGCTGACCTATGTAACGCAGCATACTTGAGTCATTGCCATGGCAACCCGATGCTTAAAGACAGAAAGACATGTAGGCTGCCCTTCTGCTTCATGCAGTTGTTCAGCACAACCTTTCAAAGGTAGAAGTTAGAAATAAGCTCATGAGCTTTTTCTTGTTGAATGTTAAATGTGTTTAACAGATACCATGTCTGTGGGATCAGCAGCTGCTCATGCATAACAGCAGCAAGCAACTAGACAAGAAGCTTCAGGTGCCAATCTTGCTCACAATTTGTAAAATGACTGCTCTAAAAATGTGACAGGATGGGTCGTCTACAATGGAACTAGCCAGTTATTGTGCTAATACAATACAATACAATACTAATACAATATAAACAAAGCAAATTTTCTTCTGGACTATGGTTACATAGCAGGAGCAAAACGAAAAAAAATTGCTCCATAAATCATCCCCCAATATTTTCCAGATTCTCAACTGCCCACTTCAACAGAATTTAAAGAAATGTTTCAGTTTGGCAGACATTATCGTGCTCATGTAGAGTCATGCGCATGCTTCATGCACAGAAGCAGATTGAGAAAATACTATTTTCGACCTTTTAAAGAATTCTTGTTATTATTGGACAGGTAACTGTCGCACATGATAACAGGACACATGAAGCTTCTGATCACTGACAAAGCCATGCCTGTCTTGCAGTAGCTTGTTGTTGTGAAGAAGAGCACTCCAGCAGTGTTTCTCTACTTCATTCAAACCATCAGCCATTACAGTCCAATGAGCACAGTGAGGTTAACTGTGATCAGTGCATCATGTTGAGAATGAGATCAGTGTTGAGTGGATTTCAAATAAAGCAGAAAAGTTCTTGCTTTTTTGAAAAGCAGCATGGCTTCAATAATATGATCAAGAGTTTCATAGACTACCGAAGTTGATCCAAGAAAACATGATTTAAAGTGAAAAGCACTTTGAATACATGAAATGCAGTCTCTTATTTTCATATATAAACAAACACCAAATTCCATTTCATGGCAGAAATTGGATCTCAGTGTGTTCCATATAGGCATGTGTTGCTTCCTGCAGGGGTTACTCAGGGTAATATAATGAAAATCAAGAGGGGAAGTATGACGCACAACATTAACCTGTGTTTGATTACCAGTGACCTGATCGTCTCAGAAGCTGACATCAATACTCCCATGCTTGGTTATAACTGGCATAAAAGGCTTTTCAAAAATAGAATAAGTGGTGGCTTTTGCTGATGAATCCAAAAACAATACAGCGATTATCTGCCACCCTGACAGAGAATGGGGATTGTGTCAAGATCTGTCGATTATTTCATGTAAAATCACAAATGGCACTGTACTTCAGCTGTTATCTGAGTTGTTTATCACTGCAGTAATAACAGTAAATGAATGCGTTAATGGGATTTAGGCCTGAATCATGAACCAATGGCCACACTAATCTCTGACATTCAAGGTAAAATTGGAATCCAAATATAAACAAGAAGGCCATCCTGCCATACATTTCAAAACGAAGGACTGTAACCTGCCCTCACCGCCAAATTAATTCCCAGCTCCTTTGACACAGGCACCAACACTGTCAGCAACAACTGAATCCACCCAAGTTCGAAATGTTTACATTCAACAGCATGCAAACAGATATTTACCTTAACTTGGTCAAACACTCTTTATACTGTACATACACTGTTTTCATCCAAAGATACAAATGAGCAGAATCTGTATACATTGCAATATCCATTCATATTTGAAAACCATGTACATGTATATGTATTTATCGCCTATTGGAGCAGTTAATTTGATTCAGAATCTGACGATTGGAAACAATGTGATCTATTATGTAATTGTGGTGTGTTTTGTAATGAAAAATAGAATAAGTGGTGACACACAGGTTTCACAGTTTTGTGAAACCTGTGTGTTTTGAAGTTAATTAAAGGGATAGCTATAGTGGATAGTTTATGTATGATGCAATGTAAATTATGCGAAGAAGCGCTGGTGTGTGACTTTTAACCAGCAGGTGTAGCTGCCGTCTGTGAACCTCCTTACTCAGGGAAAGACTCAGAAAAACGTTCATATTATATATTATTTTATTCCACCTCAAATAAATGTGTTTGTAAATATCTACACATTGTATATTTGTTGACTTGTTCATGAAAACACAGATGCGCTTACCGCGGTGCATGCGCTAAAAACGTTCCCAGTCGCTTGCCGTAGTCATTTGTAAACACGGAAGTGAGCTTTTGCATCACTCTTCAGGCTCATGTGTTGGAGAAAGGCAGCTGTCTAAAGACTTCACCGTGAGCGTATGAGCCTGACTTTAAAACTAGCTGGGTGTCAGATGTTTTTCAGCCTGTCTGTGCTGACAGACAAAGAGACTGTCGAGGGGGTTCTACTGTCAGACAGTGTTTAGCGTGTTAGCTTAGTATTGTGGAAAAGAGATGGCAGGGAAAGTGGAGAAAGTGTTTAAGTTTGTCGTTGTGGGAGGTGGTATCGCCGGCGTAACATGTGTTGAACAGGTGAACATGAATTTCTAAGGAAAATGTCCGCTCTGATAAATGCATGAAGTAATCGTAAAGATATACTATTGTTATGTGTGCCATTTAGCTACTTAACATATCTCTTAACCTTTACTGACAGCTGTCATCCCAGATTCCGTCAGCTGAGGTTGCTCTGATCACAGCAGGTCCCCATATCAAGGCAGTGACCAACTACAAACAGGTCAGGATGATGTGGATGTACAAGATGAAAGTGATATTAGGATTTTTCCTTTCCACTGATTTCTCCTACTCTCCCTGCTCTCGTTTATTTGAGGTGGCCCTGCTTGATTTTAATGGCCATGATATCTGCAGACATGTTCATTTGGCAAACACTGGACCGTCTACTGTGTTGTTCTGAATTTAGGTGTCGAAGACGCTGGAAGAGTTTGATGTAGAGGAGCGACCATCCAGTGTTTTGGAGGAGAAATTTCCCAACCTGATTGTGATTCACTCTGCTGTAAAATCACTTCACACAGAGTCGCATGTAAGTAGCTTTTTTTTTTTTTAAACAGAGATTAAATCAAATTATAAAAAAAAAACGCGTATAAAGAAAGCCACTTTGGTGTTTAGGTTAACTTGTGTACTTATGTAGAATAACTTGTCATTTCTGATTTAGTAACCTAGATGTAGGAAGCAGTTTTATTGCTTGTAAAAATACATAGTGTGGAGTTCAAAGGGAGGTCTCCTAGTATTTTGAGACTCAATCTATGCAGCAATTGTAAATTGTTGTACATAATAGCTGTCCGCTTGCAGAGTTAAGGGTTTTTTGAGAGTGATTCCCAGCAGCATTTCACAACAGGGTCGTCTGTCTACTATCGCCATCTTGTGGATATGTGGTTACAGCATTTGGTTTTAAATACAATGTAATTGGACGGTGATTCAAATGAAAACTTCCTTCATTCATCCCACAGTGGAGAAAGGTCACTGCAGCGGCAGCACAGAGAGCAAAAATACTGACAGCAAATTATAGGAGAACTGCCAGAACTGCTCCCTGTGGGGGCCCTATACTGCAGACCACCATTTTGACACACTTTAAGATGAAGCGTGGTGTACAAATTAATCAGTCTTTCCGTGATTTCTTCTTTCTCTTCTCAGTCTGTTGAAACTGCCGATGGTCGGGTTTTTGGTTATGAGAAGCTCTGTATTTGCAGTGGGGGAAGACCAAAACTCCTAACTCAGGAAAACCCTCATGTACTCGGGATACGGGACACAGATAGTGCCCAGGTATGACCCCCACCCTCTGGATGTTTGTGTTGTTATTCACATGGTGGCTGAAATACTTGGGTACGCTGACCTTAGCAAGAAACCATATACCATAAAAAAGCAAAACTCCCACTTGTACTGAATTGTGTGGCCCCGTGTTCTTCTTTCATGGAGCAAAGAATTTCTGAAAAAAAAAAAGAAAAAATAACTACTATATGCCAGACCTTTGCTCTGTTTCCAAAACATTTGTCCAGCTGCTGAAGCTACAAAGAATTGAGAGCAGCAAGCAGTCAGAGAAGGCGGCAGGATATGATATGTTTATTTTAATTGAAAATGCAAAGACAATTGTGCATCGTCATAAAACAGTACACAGCTCGTCCTATTAATTCTGTTATTCTAATAATGTTGTTGATTGACTTATGTTGTAACATTGGGGTCATAGTTGGGGCTGGTAACGTGTTTCGTCATATTACATGCACAGCATACAATTTTATTTACACAGCATTGACAATGTCAACAAATGTCACCAAAAACTGATCATCATTAGCTTCGTAAAGGTAGCCGTAGTTCTAGAGATGTTGTATTAGTTGGTATAGACTCTGGAGAAGACTCTTAACTTAGAATGTATGCTAAAATGTAGTAGATTGTGACAAATTGTTGAAAAGACTTTTTATTGTGATGCTACAAAATACTCAGATCACATTCAGGTTTATCACTTTTCCAGTCCCTGTGGAATTCATTTCCATCATTATACTCTGTGTGCTTGTTTTTATAAATCACATGATACTCATAATCATATGAATACTCACCAGTTCTTGTGTTTGTGTTCTAGGAGTTTCAGAAGCGGTTATCCAAAGCAAAAAGAATTGTTGTTGTTGGAAACGGTGGAATTGCCCTGGAATTGGTGTGAGTAAACTGGAGTCAAAAGAAGCGAATGGAATTAATTTCAAAAAGGTCAATTGTAAGGACAGTGTGGATTGTGTTCCTATCTATTTGAAACAAAATCTTTTTTTCTCAATTTAAACTATATGAAACTTCTTTTAGATTTCTTGTATGAATAAGCATTTATTTACAAGGATTTATTCATTCAGTGGTAATGCAAATTTTCTGTGTAGGTATGAGGTAGAAGGCTGTGAGGTGATCTGGGCTGTGAAGGACAAGGCCATTGGAAATACGTTTTTTGATGCAGGAGCGGCCCAGTTCCTCATCCCATCCCTGGAGGTTGACAAACCCGAAAAAACTGCTCCTTGTAAGAGGCCTCGCTATACCACAGAGGAACCAGCAGCTGGAGCTTCACAGATTTTCACTGCAGGTCTTCATCTTAGTGTTTACCTCATCTTTTATAGTTCAGTATGCTGAATTATCTTCCTCTTAGTTTAGGTAAATAAAGACATTGCAAAGGCTTGGAATGTGTCTTTCTACTCCCAGACAGAAATTCACGAGGGCATGGATGTGGTCCTACGGAGCCTGGTAGCGCCCTCGGACCAGACTGGCATGAAGGGATAGATCTGCAAGGTGCAGAACAGGTACAGCTTTTTACCTTTAGCATGGAAGTCAGATTGAGATGTCCGTTTGTGTAGGAACTATCAGCTGTAAATAAACCTGTATCAGTGTTAACCTACTGTCCCTGTTCTCCTGAGTCTTTTGTCTCATCTGGTGTGTGCTCAGGTGTCCCGCAGAGTTTCAGTGGAATACCAGTGTGAGGTGGAAAAGATCGTCACCTCTGAGGAGCTGCACAATCCCCAACAGCAAACACTCAGACTTGAGAATGGTGAGAACTAGATTTGCTCCATTCGCTCCTTTCTCCCCTCCTTTTTGTTTCCATCCACATTTTCTTCCTTCTCTGTAGGATCCTGGCCAGTTTACATCCAGCTGACCAATGGCAAGACATTTGGCTGTGATTTTGTTGTCAGTGCCACCGGCGTCGTGCCAAACACTGAGCCGTTTCTCCATGGCAACAATGTAAGCAAACTCATCAACAGCCGCAATAACTTATAACTGTAAGTCTGCCAGTGCTTTTCGGGTAAATCAAACACTGGGCAAGAAGTTGTCAGTTTCTTTCATGTTCCATCACTTTTTCCAACATCATCAGACCCATACAGGTTCATAACTCACCTTAATAAGGTACGTTACTGTAAGAAGTACATTTGAGGTTTCCTGTGCTTTAATTGGGATAACACTGCATGGGCTGTCTCTTTTTGTTTGCTCACAAGTATGAAACATTTGATGTTACGTAATAGTCGTATGTCTATCTACAGTCTATCTACAATGTTTGCCCCATTTTCCTTTTTCAATAGCTTGGTTGACACGACTCCCACAACCATTGAGATTAGATATATGTTAGCACAGCTTTGAAATATACTGATAATAAATTTCTCTTGCAGAAAATTACATCATGATCATTGAACTTTAGCAGAGTTACACACTAAACTAACTAAAGTTCATTGGCTTTTGGTGAATTGCGAGCCATATAAAATTCTTAGCAGTTGGGTTTTAATGTCACTAGATGCCACTATTAAGCTGAACAATACTTGAGCAAAAATTTTACCCAGTTCTTCTAAACTTTCTTTTTTAATCTTTTCAATGATATTGAAAGATCTTAATCCTCAATCCTCAAAACACGTCAATTTTTCCACGGTGAAAATGTCATTGACAATATTTGCCCCCCTCTTCTTCAGTCAGTTTGCTTGCTGCAATCACTAAATTATTTAATAGAAATCTTTACTTTTTGCTGTATGTGATAAGTTTGCACAAGCAGATGATGGCGGCTTGCAGGTAAATGACCAGATGATGACATCTGAGCCTGATGTCTATGCTGCAGGGGATGTGTGCACTGCATGCTGGGAACACAGCCCAATGTGGCAACAGGTAAAGTAAATTACAGATTTTCACATTAAAACATGAAAACCATGTAATGTCCTTCTGACAACAATTTTTAGAAACTGTATTAGATCTTCACCTTCAGACCTTCAGATTAAACTCGTAAATCTTGATACCAGTTATTAAGTCCATTATTAATTCACAAATAGCAGGATAAGATTACAAATGGTAAGGAAACACACATCTGAACATTTTTGTCCTGTATAATATTTGATATGTTATGTGTGTGATCAGATACGAAATATACAATTTCATACAGCCTTTGTTTCAGTCAGTGCTTGGTCAGGGAGTTAAATTTAGATCTAATATTGCATGTGTTTGTTGTGCACAGATGCGTCTTTGGACCCAGGCCCGTCAGATGGGCTGGTACGCAGGCCGTTGCATGGTGTCACATATCCTCTCAGAGCCCGTTGAGCTGGATTTCTGCTTTGAGCTCTTCTCACACATCACTAAATTCTTCAACTACAAGGTGCGTGACTTTTGACTGCAGGTGGGTGTTGTTTAATAACAAGTATGTTAATCATCTACCGTGCAGTATATAACTGCTTCCCTTTACTTCCAAGAGACTTCAAGGTCATTTTGCTGGAGTGCATAGAGTTCTCCTCTTTCTCTCTTTTGTAACTAATGGTTTACATTTCAACAACTGCCTGTCCTCTGATCATTAAACAGGTGGTTCTGCTGGGAAAGTTTAATGGACAGGGGCTGGGGTCCAACCACGAGCTGCTGGTGCGCTGCACCAAAGGCCACGAGTATGTCAAGGTGATACAGAGCAGAATAAGGAAGTATCAACAATATTTTATTTTCATTATTCCAGTGTTTTAACAGTGTCACTCTTTATTTGTGACTGAATTCTCACTTCCCTCAGAAAAAGAAAGCATTAGTTATTCTGCAAATATACTGACTTTCATGTTTTGTTTAAGTGGCTTCAAAATATGAAGACCTTTAGATAATGATAACAATAAATCATTATTATAGTACCAGGGGCATCTGGAAAATATGCCAATGCAATACATTTTCTTTACATTTGGTCCAGGTATGAAAGAGACCACTGATTCTCTGTGTATGATCTAATTTCAGGTTTAAGAGTCAGTTTGTCAACATGTCATCAGCTTGGGCAATCCCTCTTTCCGAATTAGTTAAGTTGGGTTCTCACGCAAATGACTCTACTCCTATTGCTGTATTTTTGCTCCAGGTCGTTCTCAGCGGTGGTAGGATGGTAGGAGCAGTGCTGATCGGGGAAACAGACCTGGAGGAGACCTTTGAGAATCTAATCCTCAACCAGATGGATCTGACACAGTACGGAGAGGAGCTGCTGAACCCCGACATCGATATAGAAGACTACTTTGATTAAGCACCAGTGCTGTCACTGAGTCTTTGAAGAAGGTTGAGAACTGCATACTCAAAAATCCCACTGGGTAAAAGGCGCTGATAACAGAATCACGTCTACGGAATGTTTAAAGGCAGGGCAGGGACTCTTGCATTCCATCTTGCCCAAGCTAATAGGTGTCTTTTTTTTTTTTTTTTGGCAATGACACTGGATAAAGGAGAGATTGTACTAATGCACCTATAAATTGAAGGCTCTATAGTTGTTTTAAATTATTTTCAAACATACTGAAGCTGTACTTGAGTGATATGATTATAAAACATTTTTACACATACTTATGGAATGAGTGCAAATGTATAAATTTAAATCATATGTTAAAGATGTGCGACACTGAGAGGTGTTGGTAAATATGAAATACAATAAGAGTGTTAAATTGACCCACTGTTTTTATAGGCAACACATTGTTATTTTCACAAAAGATTATGAGACATGTTCGGTGAAACTTGATAGTGAGAAAAGGAAAATCCTCTTGTTGCTATATTGTCTTTTTGACTCAAATTTCAACCTAAACATCAACTACAGCTCCTCCTGTGCCTCAGAAGGCCTAACAACAATAGCTATTCTCAGGCAAGCATAATGTCCATTGTTCCTTGGATATGTTGCCCATGGGGCCGTTGCTCTTTGAAAATCCACTTTTTTAAGGACCAGTTGCCCACACAAGCAAAATTGATAGAACTAAAAGAAATGGACCCTCATTTTCTACTTAAGGGCTTACTTTGCATAGATTGTATTTTTGGGTCAGTGGCTCATCTACAAGAACCTGCCCATATTGATTCAGCTTGTTTCACATTGTTTGGTGAAGATTGATATGGCAGCATTGTGTTCTTATTTACTGAGCCTTACGTAAAATGTGTGCAATGCAATAACAACTGTGCGATAAGCCTCCTTGCAGTGAATGGTAAAAGGGGACATGCTCCATTTATTTTTGCCTAGTTTACAAGTCTTAATTCTTCAGAAGGAACCTGTGAGGAAAATGTAAATTAAACTCCCTTTTTTTTTTTTTCTTCAGAGCTGCTGATAAATCTGTGCAAGGTGATAGCACCCATTCAGCTCCCATCAGGAGCTGGCTGGCTCTGGGAAAGTGCTCCCAGGTGTAAGTGTGTGCACCTGAGCGGGAGAGAGCAGGGAATTGTTTCTTTACAGGGTGAGTCTACAGTGAACAGATATAGCACATATGTGGAGATAATATTCAAATCCCTGTTAAGATATAGAGGCTGATAGAATTCAACGTGCAAGGGGCAATGAGTCGATGTGCACTGTTTTATTCTGTGTTATCAAACAAAGAGGCCGATCTGGAATTAATTACACACCATGTAGAAATCACAGCACAATTTTATGGTCAGGATGGTTAACCCTAACCCTAACTTTCTCGTTGTTTCCTTGATGGCTTTCCTTGATGGCCTGTCTGCCACTGTGTCCACACGGCGGGGCTTTCCTTGAGTTAAAGTGCATTTTCTCTTTCGGACTGTTGGCCTTCACCGAGCTCACATTTAAGACGATCCGACTTGACACAAAGCTCATTTCATTCAAGCAGGTTGCGGATGTGACGTCAGCAACGTGGAGTGCCCACGGCTGAAAGAAGTGTGCGCTTGCATCCATATACCCGGGTCCACCGGCTCTATTGGTAGATGGGAAGATTCAGTGACAGCTTTGCTTTGAGGTCACTGAAATTATAAGTGCGTGTGTTTATTTCTTTTTGATATTAACCATGACCTTTATATCATTTAACAGTTAATTTAGATACATATTTTCTTTTCCACGGTTAAGCTCCACCGCAGGTGTGAGGAGATACTTTGAACACGCGCTCCTAGTGAGTCATTCGACTACCGGCATGCACCGGGGGAGCTCTTTTTTTTTTTAAGGTGGGTGGGATTTTTGTGAGAGGCGTTGCCGCACACCGAGCATAGCGGGACTACGTTGGCGCAGCACGGCAGATATTTTCATACATTGCGCATTTTACCGCCGCCTACAACGCTGTGTTCCTCCGAGTTCTGCGATAATCTCAGAATTAAAAGTGTAGCCATGGCCAACTACATCCACGTCCCGGACGAGGCTCCCGCTGTGCCCAAAATAGACGTGACAGTTGACGAGAGTGACTACAGACCCGGTGCACTGAAACTGATCAAGGCTCTGAGACCCAGCTGGAAACCGTCCGAAGTCAAAATTAAGGTAACCCTGTATAGATGTTGTATAAATACAGATTTATGTATTAGTATTAGTGTGACACGCATCTCACGCGTTAGTTCGCTTACCGTCGCAGCTAAAGCTGTCAAGCTAACGCTGCCGTTTGAAAACGCAAGTTAGCTAAAAGTACCGTTAATTCATCCCAGCGGCTAATACCAGTCCAGTCCAACGACGCCCAAGAGCTGTAAAGCCGAGCTTCTGACACCCTCAGACATACCGTCGATCATCTCCTCGCCGTGTTACAGCTCAGGTGGTGCCGCGGTAATCTTTGGCCCTTTAGGGTTAACGTTTTGCCTTGCAAATAGCATCTGCGTCAGCTCAGGCTCAACTCGACAGGGCGAGCCTTTGGCGCAGTCCGGCCCGCTCTCTGCGCGCTGCTGCTCGGACGTGTTGGGTGAGCTGGAGCCTTTATGTAATGTCTGAGAATGCTGTCTGAAGGCACGGACTGATCTAAGCAGAACATTTGCCGGAGGCCCGATGGACAGATACTGGGGAGGTTGTATCTGTCAGCTCGCCTTTAAATGATCACCATCCTGCCAGAGTTCAAAGAGGTGAAGACGCAAGCAGGGCAGTGTCAAATACAAAACATAGAGAGATAGGACCTTCTGGAAGAACCACATAGGTCATCAAGAGGATGGCTATAAAACATCTGCACTTATTTCTTTGCACAAGTGATGTAACCAAATACTATTCTGTCCTGTTTTGAGTCAAAAAAGTCTATTTTTTTTCCCCTAGCAAAAGCTAGATCATTTCTAAACGTTGCTCACTGAAAGTGAAGAATTCTCCCTGGGGGTGTGGCCCTGCTTGGTAAACACACTGAGGGTGAGAGCTGATCACATGGCACTCTTGCTTATCTTCATCAATGAGAGCAAAGTGAGATCTCAGCAAATGCCAGTCATTGCCTTCTCGTGCAAAATAAAATTCCCCACAATCCTGTCGTTCCCAGCCAATCCCCTTCTAAAGGGAACAAACAGGGCTGGTATGCTCCCTCCCCACCCCACCAAAAAAAAAAAAAAACTTCCCAGCTTCAAAGCAAAGACAGTTTGAGTGTAGATCACTTCAGACAGGCCCAAATTTTTTGGCGAAGTTAGTTCCTCCTCTGTACGCAGGACGTAGGTGTTCAGACACATTACTTAAATAGCATAATGTGGAGGACGTTCCTGCTGTCGTTTGTCCATTATGGTTTTTTTTTTTTTTTGGTTTCGTCTTTCTTGATTCATCAGTTTTCACTTTTTCCTCCATTTTTCTCTCCAGTTTTTCACAGATGGAATAACCAATAAACTGCTGGGCTGCTACGTGGGTACGGTCATGCAGGACGTGGTTCTTGTTCGTATTTATGGCAACAAAACAGAACTGTTGGTGGACCGAGAAAATGAGGTGAAAAGTTTCAGAGTGCTACACGCACACCGCTGTGCCCCACGCCTCTACTGCACCTTCAACAATGGCCTGTGTTATGAATTTCTACAAGGAACTGCCCTGGAGCCTGAACACATCCGCAGCCAACCTGTTTTTAGGTAAAACTATAAAACTGCTTGCTTAGGCAGTTAAAAGTCCTCAGGGATGTTTTCAGAATGATATCTGACTTATTAAGTTATGTTTGTCACTGGTCACAGTGGTCCCCAACCTTCTTTGGATCGTGGACCACTTGCATGCTGGAGAAATGGTCTGTGGAACAGGGGTGGGGGGGGGGTTCCACTGTAATTTAGCTCTTTTTAAAAAAGAGAGGGATGTAAATGTCACCACTACACCTTATATGTGCGTTGTATGTGCACTGGTGACCTATCCAGTTCTTTGTGGTACAAAAGCAGTTCTCTTAATGATTGAAAATAGATTTAAGAATCAGATCAGTTAAACCTAAAGGTTTCACCAAAACAACTTATTGACTGTCGTCTATTAGAATTCGTGAGGACCAACATTTTATCCAAAAGTGTACAACTTATGATTAGTTCCTTCGTCACGTGAGTAATTTGCCTAATGAATCTATTATTCTGATTAATTAATTAGTCTGATTTGATAAGTGTTTTTTTTTTTTCCCTTTTATGGAAAACATTTAACATCCTGGTTGCATAATGCTTCTTAACTCTATTTTATGCTCTGCCATTTTCTCTCTTCTACCTTTCAGGCTCATTGCCAGGCAGCTGGCCAAGTACCATGCCATCCATGCCCATAATGGCTGGGTGCCCCAGTCTGACATGTGGCTGAAGATGGGCAAGTACTTTGCTCTCATCCCTAAGTACTTTGAGGACCCTGAGCAGAATGCCAGGTGAGACCCTGTCATAGAGCAGAGTTACTGAAGCCTGCCAGGCACTCAGGGTTTCTATGTTGTTTTATTTTTATTTATTTTGACAGACTTACTCATTTACATTCATTTACATTTTGGTCAACACTCCTTTTTAAGGAGGCTGATTTAGTTTAAAAAACAAAAACAAAACTGAGGCATAATTAGACCATTTAGGGACATATGGCCACGTGGAATTATGGCTCCCTTTTCCAGTTCTCAGTGAGTAATAAATACTCAAACCAATCACAAGGTGTGCAGCACAAGAAGGTTTGTGCAATCAGTTGCACTTTTCACTAGACTGAAGACATCCATGGAATTTCTTTCATAATATCGGTGGTTGTGACTTCACTTTAGTTTTTCTTGGAGATAACATCAGTAAATGTGAACATATCTTCTCAAAGAAACAAACTAGAATGAGGGTGGTAAATCTTACATTGAATGACCAAGTAAGTAATGATTAATTCTACAAAACATAGTATCAGTCTTGTAATAGTTAAAATAATTAATTACTTAAATTTTATATCACTATATAAATACATGGGCTACATAGGTTTCGAATTGTGCCAGCAGTGACAACACAGATTTGTTGCATCACAACAAGCTGAGTCGTCATCAACACCTACTCAACCATTAAAATTGTAAGAGATATGCTAAAGACTGCAACTCCTGCAGGTCTTGTGTGTTTGTATGACCACAAAAATTAATGCTCTTCAGATTTATGTTGGATTGGGTTTATTCCCTTTTTTCCAGATCAGTTCAGAGTCTGACATAAACCAAACTTAAATGTTTGGTTTGCAAGATTGAAAACAAATATACAACAAATAATACAATCTAATCTAACAGGTTGTATTATTAATTATTAATTATTAAAATCTGTAGTGAGATATAAACCCTTTTCAAAATGGAGTTCACCTAACTTTTTCTTTTCTTTTTTTATGAACTTTATCATTCTTGTCAAAAACATTCCCATTTTGCTAATATTAGGTCTGTGTGAGACACAGCAGTTGCCATGACAGGTATTTTAGATAAATGTGCTATAGTATGAATGCGTATTTGCAGATAAATAAATGTTTCATAAATCATTAGCAGCATACACGCTATAGATCAATTTTGTGCCTTTTTTTTCTTCTCCTTTCTTTTACCTAGTTTGCACTTTTTGTTGAAATGTTTTTCACAATACTGGTATATAAAATAGATATAAAATATAGATGTAATTTATTTTCTTCTCCTTTTTTTTTTGCTTCCTTTCAGTCTTTATTTCCACCTTTGCTTCTATATCTAACTCCATTTCCCCATATTGATTTTACCCACACTTGTTTTAGTGCCTAAAATGCCTAATGATGCCATTTCTCCTCTGCCTCCTGCAGGTTGAACCTAGAGGTGCCCAGTCCACGTTGCCTCCGAGAAGAGTTGTTGTGGCTTCAGCAGAGCTTGTCAATGCTGGGCTCCCCCGTAGTTCTCTGCCACAATGACCTACTCTGCAAAAATATCATCTACAACCAAGAGGAAGGTGAATATAAACCACACAAGTGTAGTCATATGCATCACTGTATGACTGATTTGTGTTGTAGTGTGATCTGCATTGGTCCCTGCACTCAGGTAGGATTGTGTTATCTGCACCTCCTCAGCCCTAGTCACATGCTTCACTCATTGTCAGTGTTTGCATTTGGCTGCAGAACTAAAACAGCCAGTCCGGCACGACAAGTTTTTTGGATATTCTCAAGTAACTCTAAATGGAATCCTTATTTGAATAAAGCAAACTTGACACAAACATGTTTAAGAATGTTTAACTTCTTCCAATATTTTTCAAATGTATTATTAAATTTGTTTGGATCAATTCAAACACCACATCTATAAGTGGCGTCAGATATTGTACCTTAAATCCTGGATTTCATTGTTTTTCCTAAATTTAATCTGATGCGTTGTTCTAATTCTGTGGTGACAAGTGGTGAGCAAAAAACACTGTTATCAGCCTCAACAAACAATGCCATCACACCAAGTCTCAATTTTATTGACAGCACATGTTTTTTGTGCTTTAGCAATGATTGTGGGATTTTGTGTTGTTAGTTAGTGTTTTTTTGTTTGTTTGTTTGTTTGTTTGTTTTGTTTTTCTGGTATGAATGACAGACGATGTCCTCAGGCCATCTGACTAGCTAACATCTGCACTGAGTGACTTTTCCTTTGAGCGGTTGGGGTTTGGATGAGGGAGAATAAGAGAAGGGGGGAGAGGAAAGTACAGGGTGTTTTATGTATGTGGGAGGTGGGGGTGTTTAAGAGCTGTCAGCCCCCTCATTGGTTTGTAGTGAGGGGCGGGGCCATTCTCACAGCTCCTTGTGTCTAGCCTTTTCTCCCCTAGGAATGACAGCAGAGGGTGTGGCTGCCCTGCGCCGCCCTGGGGAGGCAATGGAGAGAGACAAACCTCACGCCCAGTCGGCTCTGAGGGCCCTCGCGTAGTCTGCCCACTGCTCAGACTATTCGGGATGAGTTCATGGCAGCAGTAGGAGCCACGTACCTAATATCATTCTTCAATGCTCTTTGGCCACCAGTTACCTCTGACATCTTTTTGCTAGGCCACGTACAGTACTGATCATTGCACATCTGTTCAATAACTGCACTTTTAAGTCACTCTGAGTGCCAAATGCTGAAAAGTATACGACTTTCCATCACTGCTCCTCATTTTGCGCGCCCCACGCAATTTCCAACTGAAAGCATCAATGTTGATGACTTACAATAGAAGTGAAAGCATGAAGTATTTCTGATGATATTCTGTATTATTTTACATGTCAAGCGCTTGAAAGGAAAGACCATAAGCAAAAATTCATTTATCCATCTTTTAAGTAATTCCTTTGAAAGGGTTGAGTGGACCAACTTTGACTCAATAAAAACACTCATTTTGAGTTTGTTTTGAGAAGCTAAGTGATTCTAAACACTAAAGTATACCTACTACAGAATTTCTCCAGAACAAAAAAAAAAAGCCCAAAGCCCAGACATAACCACTCACACCTGATATCCAAAATATATGTTTGAGCTGAAGCTGTTTTGTAAGAAGAACAATCCCTCAGCAAACTATAGTTGCTTAAGCACACTTGTCTATTTTTTTTATTTGCTGTAGAGCTCCAGTGTTTCCGAAGAGCAGTCACAAAGTTTCATTGAGTGACCATTCCAGTTACATAATGAATACACACAACCTATCTAAATTTGAGTCAGTACTGAGCCACATTAACTCTGGATCTCATCAGTGCATAAAATGTTTTCTGGTTTGCAGCTAAAAATGAACTGATAAGTCCTGAATGATCAACATTATAGTGGCCAGCAATATTGAAAGATTTGTGGCCTCCTGTGTGGAAATTTGTCTACAGAAAGATTGAATGAGCTTGGAACTGACTGTTCCAAACAACATTGGGAAATTGGAAACGACTAAGAGACAGACCTGCTGACTCAACTTCATATTCTAATATTTCCATCCGTCACAATATCAACTCATTTTTGCTTTTGGTGTTTTCATTGGTTTTGTTGAAAACAAGACAGTTATCCAGAATATCATCTGCCCTGTGCTTTAAAGATTAAACCAACAAAAAAAAAAAAAAATTATGGAAAATGTCTTTGCCTGAGCACACAAATGAGGAATGCAGAGTTTTGGTGTGCACACCTGCAGAATCTCATTTGAATCTGTGGTTCTGCATAACAAACAAGTGCTGACTGCTTCAGCATGTAAAGACATCCAGTATGGAATTGAAGTGACGCCTGCTGTGAAACCAGATATATAGGGTAGAGTTTTGCAGCGACTTGTATGAGTCTCTGCACATAAGTAATGTCTTTTTTTTTTTTTTTAAGACTTGCAGAATCCTGCTTCGTGTCAAGTTAGACAAATGGTTTTCAGTGATTCTGTTTGAAAGTATTATTGATAAGAACTGGAGCAGAAAGGAACATTTCCTTAGCCCAGTACTTCTTTTCTAATCATACACAATAATAGGATCTAGGGATTTAAGCATCAAGCTATAATTACTACATTTCTGACTTTGCCCACTCAAGATGTCTGAACTGTTGTTCTAGTAATCCCTGGCTTACCTTTCACTTAGAGCCTTTTGTTGAATTGAAAAACATAGTGTGCATGAAAAGAAACTGAGCATCTACCATGCTGCTTCCTGTCACTTCTATTTGGCTGTAGCTGCTGAGTTGAAAATGTCTGTGTGCCAAACACAGCAGCAAAGAAGCCACTGCTTCCTGTGTTGATAAAACTCTAGAGACAAGTGGTAGACATTCAGTGAGTTCCTCTGCTTTTAAAAGTGAATAAGTTGAGTGCTGTATTGTTGTGTTTTTCCACACTCTTTCTCATCAAAGACTTAGTTTGCTCTTGCCATTTTACTCAGATGTTTGCACAGACAACTTACTTTATTTGCTCCAGAGACCTTGAAATCCGCAGTTGAGCAGCCAACAGGAAGCCGCTTAAAAATTCTGTCATTTGCAAAAGCAGCAGAGGTGTCATGCTATTGGGTTCACAGCAGACCAATTGGAGGGGAGCATTGGAGGGGAGTGTTGTGAGAAGGGGGAAGTGAGGCTGCATGTACGAAGGGGGGGTGGGGGGGTGGCTTCAGGGCCTGATGTTTTCGACACTGCGTGCAAAGCAAGAATGGGTAAAAGACAAATGTGTCAGCGAGAGAGTGAGCATGTGTGAAAGATGTGTTTGCCCCAACCTTTTCATCTGCTGCACAGGGGGCTATAGCCACTGCCCGGAGGTGTTCAGTTGTGTCCCGCTAGGACCTACACGCCGGCTGGTAACCCACCTCAAAGTGTCTTTCTTGTAGTCAACCAACACCTCAAAAACATATGCAGGGCAAAGAAATAAGTTGAGGCCAAAACTAACAATTCATTAAGACCAGACATTTATTTACATATGCCAATTCTTTTCCCTTTTTTCCCCTCTTCGTGATTTTTTTTGTTTGTTGTTTTTTTTTTTTTTTTGTTTGTTTTTTACTCACTCTTATAAGTGGGCTTATAGAAGTAAGGGTTTGTATTTTGAGCTACGCCACTTCATGACTGAATGCTTCCCTCTGTTAACTATTAACGCAGAAACCTCATATTTTCAACAAATGCAATCACAGAGCAACACATTCTTCCCTAACCGCAGATTTCAAGGGATGATTGGCTTTAATCTCCCATTGTTTTCGCCCATATTTTTATGAGGTATATTGTTTGCTTTTAGTCAACAAAGTTGGCAGAGAATTGAAGAGTGTGTTGTTATACATGAGCTTTGGCAGCTCTTTATTCTGCATCTTCCCTCCCTCCCCTCTGCTTTCTTTTCATTTCTTTCCACCTCTGTACTACAAAACTTGTACTGACACTTTTTTCCTTTATTCTGTGCATGTATCCACAACAAACACTGAAAAGTCAGCTGCTTCCCCCCTCAAGACTTCTGAACGTGTTCAATGTCTTGCATCAGGCTTTCCATATTTTCACCTCTGCTTGCTGCTGTCTTGTACTTTCTGGGAAAGAAGCCGATTACTCAGTTACAAGTGCATCTTCTCTGACATGATATAATGGCTCAATTACAACTACTGACAGCTCAACCTCCCAACGGTTATATGCTCTACCTCTTTTCTCTGTTTTACTTCCTTTGTAGTTTGCAAAAGAGCCAATTTAAATAAAGGCACAAAATTTCCTGTATTTTCCTAAAAGGGACTTTTATTTTTTAATATTGCTCTAAAGAAGACATGTTTCAGTCAGCATTATGGTAAAAGCCTTAGCCAAGTAGCTATTTACAATGCCACTTCCCCAAAGCTTAATAGTTTGGGGTTTTGTTATAGGAAGTCTGTGTAGTTATTGTGAGAAGAATGCCTCTTTAGTCTGAATGTGTCTCTTAAAACACCTTTTTTTGTTTTTTTTTTGTTTTTTCTCTGCCCAAGCCATCTTGTCTTTTCCCCTCAAAATGCAAACTCTTACTCTTCGCCCCAAAATCGGCTGTAACTGGTCTGCCAGTCCATTCAGACAGGAAGAAAGTTACAATATGAAATGACAAGCCTAGACATTCTGAGTTATCAAAGGGAAAATACAACATAATCATTTCCCCTGCTTCCTTTCCCTCTGCCTTAACAACATTCCTTCTCTTTCTAGACAACGTAAAGTTCATTGACTACGAGTATGCTGGGTACAATTACCAAGCCTATGACATTGGGAACCATTTCAATGAGTTTGCTGGTAAGTATACTACCTGGTTTATGCTAAAAAGGAAAAAACGTGAAAGTGAAATTGTTGAAATATGTTTTTTTTCCCTTCTGTGTTTCTTTGTTCCAGGCCTGAATGAGGTGGATTATAGTTATTACCCGGCACGGGCCTTTCAGCTACAGTGGCTTCGCTCCTACTTGGAGGCTTATAAGGAGCACAAAGGCCAGGGCAGTGATGTGACTGATAGAGAGGTGGAGATTCTTTATGTTCAAGTCAACCAGTTTGCTCTGGTGAGTATTTGAGCACAAGCATTTGAAACCACAGTAGATTAGAAGAAGATCAGAAAGACGATCTCTGATTTGCCATAGCAGGTGGCTGAGGGTTATTCTGTGTGATTATGAGTAAAAGAGTCATTGTGGCACATGTGACACATGTGTTGGGCCAACAAACACAGATTATTGTGCGATGCTGTTTAAACTGAATACTGAGTAATGTGGGCTGTAGCATGTGCTACCTGCTCTAAATACAAGTTGAGGGTATTTGTGACAAGCTCACTGATGCAGCCAGTATAAAGCAGGCAGTTTGTACCCCTCTTGAGGCTCCGTGCTCTCCCCTGAGCCGCATCCTGCCTTGTTTACTGTCCACAGGAAAAGAGGGCAGTGTGGAGGAGGGGCAAAGTAAGCAATTGTGTTTTTGTGTCAGCTATTTGTTGTAGTTGCCATGGGGCTTCTGCTGGCTGCTTCTGTGAGGTGTGTTGAGTAATTAGAAATGGCATTTACTTTTAGACAGCGAGTGCATGTTAATCCTTTGCTTCTCCCTGTTGCTCTCCCTTCCTCTAGGCATCTCATTTCATCTGGGGTCTCTGGGCTCTGATTCAGGCCAAGTTCTCCACCATCGATTTTGACTTCTTGGGGTATGTTACCAAACCAGCGAGCACACCCTATGAACTATTTTACTGTGCTCAGTTCAGAGGTCTGTCATCTAATCATATGTCTAAGAAAGACATGTGAAGCATCCAGATGAATATTATTTGTCATCTTGGGGCTGTGTGTCCAAGTAGTGCAATATTTTTGCTCTGTTATCCATCTAAAACCTCACATGCAGTTTTGTCTCATCCCTCTTCTATATGTGCCTCCATTCTCAGATATGCAGTCCTGCGCTTCAACCAGTACTTCAAGATGAAACCAGAGGTGATTGCACTGAGCTTACCAGAATAGAAGCCCCCACAGCTTCATTCTCTCTTCCTCCTGCCCCTCCACCTCTTTAACCTGCTCTGCACCTCACATGCTGGAATCAAGCACCCTCTAGAGGTCTGTGTAGAGAAGAGCCAGACTCAGAGTCTGTCCTGTTCAGTGCCTACAGGTCTACTGCTATTATCTCTAGAGATTGAATGGACCTTAATCATAACCATCATCTGCAGTCACACTTTTCTTTTCCTTTTTTTATGTAGTATGGCTGTGTCTGAAGGACACAGGATTTGAGACCTGCTTTAATGTGAAGTTCATGCGGCTTATGTTCTTGTGGTCATTTCAGTTGTTATTATTCATTAGGGTATTAGCATGATATTAGCATAGGTGTTTTTAAGCAGCTTTTGACATTCAAATCACTAAAAAGAGTAAGATGGAGGTGCATTGTGAACTCCATTAATGACCATTACATTGCAACCACCTGTATAACAAAGAGAATGCCCAAATGGATCCAACAGTCTGAAGACACGTTCCTAATACGCATGGCTAATTAGTAAAACCCTTAATAGCCAGCCATGCCAATGACCAAATTTATGACATACAGAAAAAAAGCCTGCTTTGTGTTAAAAACAAAATTAAAAAAGAGGAAAGAAATGGCATTAAGTGGAAAAGTTGAAGAGGCCAGTACTAACCCTTAACCTCAAGCAAAATGGACTACAGCGCAAAGAAAGAAAAGAAAAGCTTGCAGCCTGTCATGTGATTCCTTGATTTGTCCCTTTTTTCTACCAGTACATTGTCCATAGGTGGTGCACCAAAACAGCCATGTAGTTGTTGCTGTGTAGTTTGGTGAGGGTTTGGGTAATGGCTTTCTAAACAGAAGGTAGAAAGCTAAAGTTAAAGGAAAGCCTCATGTATTTATATCTAACCTCTCCCTTGAGCTAAATAGTTGCATATCACTCAACAGCCATTTGACTTAAGAGAGACTTTTACTGTAATCTAGGTTTCAGGTTTGTTTTGACACCTGTTTTTTGTCCAATTCTTAACTGGGAATATAAAATGCATCTCACTGTAATTTGAACATTCCATGTTCATCAGGCTAGACAGGAACTTTGGTTACCGGTCACATGATAAGTCAGTAGTGTAAGGGACTTTCATCCGCTGTGACATTGACTGAAAGCCATGCTGTACTAGATAAGACCAAACCATTATGTTATCTGCTCCATTTCAGGGAATGTTTCGGAATCATCTTCCACATTACAAAACACTACTGTTCAGCCCTAATGAACTGGGGACTGGCCATTTTATATACACATAGATTTTCAGCCACAAATGTGTGTTACTAAGATAAATGTGAAAAGGACTAGCATGACTGTCAAATTACACAGACATTGTTGGCATTCATCACTTCAAGCACCCAATGTTGAAATGAAGGTCAGGAGAAAAGTGTCAAATTTTGGCAAGAAACTGAATATTATTGATCAGGTTATATCAAAGGAGTAATGTTGACAGGTGTTAAAGTAAAAAATACTGTAATAAAATCACTTGCTAGTGGGACCTGAGTAGCGAGCAAACCCTCAGTTAGAGAGATGGCTGTTGTCAGTTGTCAATCATTCTTGATATTCACCCTTGACCACCCCTCCTCTTTTTTCTTTTTTCTTTTTTTACTTTTACGAGACCCTTTAGAAGCTAAAACAAGTTCATCTTTTGGTTACTTTAACATGCCTACACCAAAGTGCTGACATCTGCTTTCTGCTTGTACATAATGCACAAAATGTCCATGTAGCACAAAGAGTATCAGAGTGACTTAGCAAAATGACTTTTTTTATACTTATTTAAATGGATACGTTGAGGTCTGTGAAAGTGTGTGAATGTTTGCTGGTGCAGTAGCACAACACCTGGGCAAACGTGGTATATTCCAGAGGGAATTTAAAAGATTGAAATAGTCAGAAGCCCACATGAGTTTTCACCTTTCCGAGGAGCTTAAATGTGGTGGAACAAGTTTTCTTGTTTGCTTGAAAACAAACTTGCTGGTTGCATATTTGCCCAGGTGACTTCTGATGTAACAAGTTTGCGACAGTCTGTGAAGAAACTCAACAGACAATGCTGGTTTCTCTAACTGCGTGTGCACTCCCACACAGGCCTAGTTAAGGAGGCACTGAGATGTTTATCTATGTGCCTGTTTTGAAGTTCGAAAGTCAGGCTGTTACTCCTCTCCTGTCTTGAATTTAGTGTTTTATGTCTTCATGCGGGTGAATTAAGGCAGAAGACTTAAGAAGACCTAAATATGTGTGCCCATTGGCTTTTAACCTGTGAATATCTTTGATAGACCTGTACATGATGGGAAGCTGTTGTGATTAAGTAATTCTTGGAGGAACACGTCAGGTTTCTGTGGAAGGTGTTTTTGATTGGTGTCAATTCAGTACAGTGTGACACCATGTTTACACATAATATGCACGTACATTAACACAGTTGGTCCAATTTGACCATATTCATATTCAAAATGTTCAAAATAATACTGCTAAGGTATTTCCGAGAGGCTTTATATCTGAAACTGAGTTCATTTTCACTTTATATCAAAGGTCATCTCATAACATTAACTGCACATACCACTACATTTTGAAGTGTTTGTTTGTATTTAACATTGTAAAAAAAACAACAACAAAAAAAAGTGTATCCTTAAATCTCTGGCCACTGTAGCATATGTTTATATGTACAGGAAAGAAATGTAATAATATCTTTGCTTGTTCTGAGATAATGTGAATGAATGTACATAAAAGGAGTTCTTTTTCTAAAAGTTGCATTTAAGTGAATAGTTACCTGGGGTAAGAGGTGAAATTTTAAAATATGACATTTCCAACACTGAAAACATGCTTTGAAAAATAAAGTAAATTTACCCTCGCTTTGTTGTCATCTCGTGTCTTCATAGGTGTCTTTATAACTGAGTTAAAGGACACATTAATTTCATTATTTCTTCTGAACAGACACTAAACTTGGATGCTGTTCTCCTCCTGTTGTCAGTCCAGCAGTTAGACAGTTCCCCCTGAGCTGAAATCTGATTAATACAACCTTAGTAACCTCTAATGAGAGAAACCAAGTCACATTACTGATAAACTGTGAATTAACATGCCGTTAGAACAGCAACGCAAAGCGTTACATGACTGTACATTAAACAATGGAGTGTGAACTCAACTGAAATGTAGTTGGCTTGTTCTCGATTGGTGCTAATGAGCTGCTATCAGTTAGACTGCCATGTTTTGCTAGAAGCGAAGGTGACAGGAGATGCAGAGTGCTGTCAACAAAGTGACTAAAAAAACGGAACACATAGGGACAAGGATGTCTAATGAAAGGAAGAAGATTGAGTTTGAACTCAAAATGTGAGTCGAACACGCTTACGTCTTTTTGCTAGATGGTTTCTTTGCAGGAAAACATTAAAAAGCACATTTGTAATGTTTGAATTAGCATCTTTTTCATTCTTTTTTTTTCAGTCTACTTATTTGTAAGAGTTGATTTATGCTCTTATTTTTAAGCTGGCAACTTTTTAGTGTTAACATTTTTCTTTGGCACGTTTATTTATATATATATATATAGTATTAATTATTAATGTATTGGTATTTTTGAGCTCATACAGTATATGCTGTGGTAAAAGCTTTGCATTCCTATATGTATTTTATTATGGTGCAGTAATACATTAAAAAAATTATCATGCCATGTTTTTGAGCAAGGTCTGTCGTCTACAATAGATTTACCGATTGACCATCATATAGTTTGTTGTATGACAGCCCATAGTAATACAGAAAACAACAAAATAGCAGGTTCTGATATTTAGCAATGCCATAATGTTGTTGCGGAGTTTCGTAGGCGATCCTGACCTCTGTAGTCCTTTCCAGCGTTCGCCTGGCTGGAGAGAGATGTCTTTTGCTCTGAGCTCTTCCCAGTGATGAGCACAAGATGGCAGTACAACCCACACTAAGAAATGAGCAGGCTACATGTTCAGGTCCCCGAACCTGGCAGGAAGCTCACCACAGGGTACAAAAATAATCCTATTCGGAATTTATTATTTGTGATATTAATGCTTATTAACAGCGATTTCTATATTTAAAAATGAAGACGGCTTATTAATATGCCATGAATTGAACCGCTCCATTCAAGGCAAATAAAATACTGAATTTACTGAAGAAAACATCACAATGACATCGGCTTTGCGACATTGAGCTCTGGGCCAGTTCTTCTTTATGGAGGACCAAATTTGCTTTTAAAGCCTGAATGTAAAAAGTAAAGCCTAAATAAAGGTGATGTGGCATAAATTCAAGAAGTGACTAGATGCGCTCAAACGGGCTGAAGCTTTTCTAATAGACCAAAAACAATATAGTCAGTGAAAACTAATATGAAAAAGATGTGTGATGTGTAATTTGTCAGTAAGTAAAGTAAACAAGAAGTGCATCGACAGGCTTTAGCAGTGCATATCTTTACAGTTTGCCATCCCAGGGGTTACATTAGAAAGCCATTCATGCCTTCCACCCTTAAACCCAAACAAGTAATTTCTTACCATTCTCTAGAAGCAAATCAGGCTGCCTTTCGTCTCCCTAATGTGAGCACTGTCTTATACAGTCGAACAATTACAACAGTGCATTATCCAACTCACTGACTGTAATTCAATTAACTTCCTCCCCCTGGCTTCATCCACCCGGATAATACACACATTAATTAACAACAGGATCCAATATCGGCTGTTCTGTGCCTCCACTTATTTTCATTTGCCATAAAAAGGTCAAAGCAGCCACTTCCAACATGAAGACAATTGGTAGAAGTGTGTAGTAACGGATTGCACCTATATATCACCAGGGCTCAGGGTGCACATGCGCATGCACGCGCGCGCGTGTGTGTGTGTGTGTGATGGGGAGCAGTGGTGATGGTAGCCTGCTGGTAGTCAGGTGCTGGAGGTAACAGAAGTGCTGACACAGCTGTTAATGTACATCCATCAGAGGCGTCATCTCACCAAACTCATAAGACAAAATCCCCGTGGAGAGGCGGGAAAACATTTCGGGAGGACAGAACAATCTCAATGGCCTCATTTCTCTGCAAACCTCAAATGGATAGAATGTGATTTATTTGTTTGAGTTTAAAAACAGTGGCAAGGCTCTGGGTGAGGGGTAACACACTCCGAAGCCAACTAGGCACTTCAATTTACAGGAACAACTACAGGCCCAGTGAACTCGTTGGACATGCTAGCCTGTTTGGTCTCGGAGCCGCACTTTGAAGCAGGTAAATTAATTACACTGAATTTTAGAATTCCTTTAACCGTCCTTGATTTTGTCCAGGGAAGAACTGCGTGGCACTGAAGTGGTCCATTGCCCTGCAGCATTCTGACATGAACCAGTTCTGCTGGGGCCTGGACCACAGCAGCCCCCTACTGAGACTTGCACTTTCAGAGTTCAGAGTTATCTGTATAGCTCAGCTGATAAATGCCAAAGCTATGATTTAAAACGGTGTCACCATTTTATTGCGACAAGTTTATTGTTTAACTGTCCTGCCAAAAAAAGGTAAGAGCAGTTTTCACCAGCGTCTTTAACCACCACCATCATCCCGGTCCTCAGAAGGACACTCATTTGTCTGAATGACTACAGGCACTCACTCCAATCATAATGAAGTGCTTTCAGAGAGCAGTTCTGGGTCGCAGCCAGAGTAACAAATCCGAGTCACTGGAACCCTGCAGTGTGAGTACAGATCCACTGGAGAGTCAGTCTCGGCAGCATCTAAGAATGCTCTTCAGTTATTACACCTCATTTTAATACAGTCTTCTCCCACAGACTCAAAAAAACCCAAAAAACAAAGCAACTGTACAACCTTGGCCTGATCTCCACACTCCCAAACTAGATTTCTTCACTGGCCAACCACAGTCTGTCAGAATTGGACATCAGACTGTGTGATAATGAACACTGGCACCCCACAAGGCTGTGTCCTGGCTCCACACACTATTCATCCACAACTAGGCAGCGTACAAAACAGAATTCTGTGGACAGCGCTGCATTAACACCAAACTGAGGAGAGCAGATACATTTTGTGACATGAGGGCACAACAACGTTGCAAGACCGAGGTGATGGTAGCGGGCATGAGGAACCACTGGCAGTCAGTCAGTCTGAGGTGGAGAGGGTCAGCAGCTTTAAATTGCTGGTTGTCCACATCAGTGATGACATCGCCTTGACATGTTACCAAGCTGTTCATCTGCCCCAACAAAAGCCAATCCCTACCAGCTGCCCTGTGTCTGCGGAGTGGCCAGAGGGTGCCCTTGCAACCACTAAATTCCAATCATCCACAGCGACGATAGAGATTTATGACAGAAAGAGCCTGAACATTTAATGTCAAAGGTGCAAGAAAAAGACAGAAACACACACATGCCACTAAAGGCACATCGAGGAGCAGAGAGCGAGAAGAGAACAATGGCAGGGTGTGCGGGGTGGAAACGGGGTCACGTCAGTGTCGTTCCTCCCCATTCAACGCGCCAACCTAATTACTAGAGGAACGGGAAACAGTAATTAGCAGCAAGTCTCACCTCGTTAATCACAAAGGGCTCCTTCGCTCTATTTATATCTGATTAATGGCTTGCTTAAGCACAGCAAGATATTTATGTTTCTGTTAATTGTCTGCAGATTGTACGTACACCCCCAACTGGCACACACCGATCCGCACACAGACACACCTCCACTACACCTACCTCATCTCATTACAGGCTACTTCTCACTGTTTTGGTCAAACAGTCAGAGCTGTTTAAAGACTGCAATTTGTCTCATAGCTGATTTGTTCCTTACTCATAATTAGACAATTTAGCCAGGATCTCTTGTCTGCCTTTGCTTTTTTTTTTTTTTTTTTTTTTTTTTGCTTCATAAGGGAAAACCTTTTTTCTTCACCTTTCATTTCTTGTTTTGGGTATTGTGGTAACTCCCAGTGAACCTAATTGCACATAAGTGGGAGAAGAGGCACAGCAGAATATTGAATCTGCGAAGGAGTGGTGTGACTTTGGTGTTTTTGCCTCTCTGATCAGAATATGTCATGAGAGCAGGGTGCCCTTGGCTTCAGAACAGTTCACGTTTTCAGCATTAGCTTGGTTGTGCCTCACTTCGTGCATTACTACCTCCAATTCTGACCACTTTTTACACCGACAAGCCTGATCATGGGAAAGACAATAAATACAGATAAATAAGAAAAATTACTATATATGTGGTGCTTTGTAGGAACATTAAAACCGAAGAGATGTCACCCCCTCCCAGGTTTCAACCTCAAGGAATGAAGTCACGTCGGGAAACTGGATAAAATCTGGACTGAACGTTTACAGTTCTGGCAGGAATGATCAGTCTTTGAGGATGTTGGAGCTCAAAACTGTGATAAGTTGCGAGAAATATACCTGTCAGTATTCCCAGGCACTGGAACTCTCCCAGGAACTAAAAGGTTCTTTCAGCACAGTGATGGCTGCGTTTCCACAGCAGTCTAAAGGTCAATGCAACACTTGCAAAATCTCTTCTGAGGCTCCATTCTGATTAATTTAGTTAGTTCGAAACTTTACTGTTCACATGGTGGAAAATTGTCTTCACTGCAGCATAAAAAGCAACGATGGAAACAAACAGTGAGGCCACTGAATCAAGCAACAATATGATTTGAAACATGCAAATACAGCAAAATACAAACTTCACATACTCAGAAGTTTTCATGAAAGTGCATTTAGAAGACATAAAAGACGGCCAAGGAAAGCAGCGTACTATCTCGAATGCTCGTGGACAATCAGAAAATGCTTCTAAAATATCTGAAGCAAATCCTGGTTTCCTTCGGTGAAACGCGACAGCACACAGTCGCCACATAAGCTGCTGCTATGACAAGTCTTTACTTGTGACTTCGGAACCCGCCGGTTTCACAGAAAGTAAATACACACACAAACAACGGGTATCTTTCAGTGATTATGGGTGTTTTCTAACAAAGTCGTTGTTGGGATGAGTGCCTGCAGGTGTAAATGGATACAGGGCCGCAGAAGATGCAAAAGAAAATCATATTGCAACGATTATGGAAGACATTGCGATGTCATTTGCGATCATGAAAACATTTCACATGGCATCGCAAAAAGAACAATAAAATGATGATAATGTGATATTTGTTGGTGCTTTTCGCAGACAAGCATATGACCTTATGGCTTGAGAGTTATTTTTGACTGTGCTTTGCGCCATGAACCAGCCATTCGCCCTACAAAGCTCCTCAGTGTCATTCGCCTGCATTTTGGGCCCTTGGAGCAGATGGGGGGGGGGATTTAAACCGCAAGCTGAGGTGATGTGACCCACCAAGCTCGCAGGTCCAGTTGTGCTTCAAGGGAGTCAGCAAGCTCTGAGTACAAATGGTGAAGAAGAACTGTCTGCCTCTGTCTGAAGGGTGTAAAAGCAGTAGGAAACATCTGTTAATAGGCAAACCTCTGATGGGAGCGCTGTGTGTTTTACCCTCCTCTTCTCTCTCTCTCTGATTCCTGCTATCTATCCAACATTCCAGCACAGCTTTGCCAAGCTCGGGCGCTCATTGTGATGGGAAGGGAGGCATAATGGGAGAGGATCAAAGAGCTAAACGAGGGGCTAAAGATACTGAAGCAGATTAGTAGCGCTTCCAACAATGCCGACAGCTGCTCATAACCACGCTGGGCCTAAAGATATTGTTTTAGATTAGCTGCAGCGCTACAATGCCCAGGCAGCTGCCGTCTGCTGCCCATAATACAATAGGAGAGGGAGGATCAGCGCGCACTCTGAAAAACATGTGTTATCATCACAAAGGGATTGTCAGCTTCAAACGCCTTACATCCCTCCGCCATCCCTCAGGATCAAACAGGCTGTTGGCTGGCAGTTATCACAGAGCTCTCTTCTAGTCTAGTCACATCCCTATTCTCCCCTCTTCACTCTTCTTCCCTCGCGCTTTCTCTCTCCTCTCTTTTTCGCCCCCTCTCTCTCCCCTTCTTCTCAGCAGGGCCTAATCTCAATCATTGTTATCCTCCGAGCCATCGTCGTTCATAATATGCTCCTGACATCGCTGACGGACAAATAATCAAGACAATCCCTTTTGTGTGGAGTTTGTCTCTGTCTCCCTCTCCTTCTCTTTCAAAAAGCGATCAACAACACAGGATCTTATTGTGGAGCTCTTGATATATCTCAAAGAGAGACATTGTTTCCCTGAATTCTCTGACAACCTCAGAGCCATACTCAGCATCATAAAGAACGAAATGTCTGAAACAGATAGGGGGGCGCTTTGTTCTTTATTGTAATGGATGAACTCTCTAACTCAATCCACTGCGTCCTAAACAGGCTGGAATACATTTGCTGATATGAATGTGTCATATTATGAGGCAACAATTACAAGAATTAGATGAGAATTGTGTTTGGCTAAAAAAAAAAAAAATCACAATAATCACATTCCTTCACACAGGAGATCTTATTCATTGCTGCTCTCCCCTCATGGATTGTTTTTGCCTCTCTTCAGTCAGGAGTGATTTCCCAAGCCACACAGACACATAAAAAGAAGAAATTGAAACAATAGAAATTTTTATTACACTTAAATTGTCTTTAATTTTTCATTTTTGCCTGACTTGGTGATGCTAAAATCAACCATTTCCTCAGCATAAAGTTGAGAGAGCTGGACTGAGCTGACTGAGAGCCAGGCAGATTATTTCTTTGAAAGTAAATTTTTCTTCATTTAAAACACATCATATGTTTTTATTTCTGTTTTTTTTTTTTTTGTGCCCTGAAAACGGCGCTTTTAACTCCTACAGTCATGCACATAAGCTGCTTCGGACTCGAGAAAGAGAAGCATTCACAGCAGCCGGATTTGTCAGTGATGCTGTGGCAAATAAACATAAAGTTCAGTGCGTGCCTGTATGCACCCAAATACAAGAACACATTGTACAGGCATTTGTTGTTTTATTCCCCCTGAGAGAAATCTGCAGTCTGAGAGGCGACACTGCACAGAGAAAACATTTTATGCTTGAAATGTTGAGGGCAAATGCGCGTGTGGTTGTTTGAGTCGAGCGACTGCAAGTTTAATTTATTTTCCATTTTTGATTTTCTGATTGAAAATCTGTCTATTCGTTGTTCCGGCATTCCATCCTGTCTCCACCCTGGAGAATTAAAATGAACAGAGATCGTCAAATAACTGGAGAAGGTGAAATACAAATATATTTAAAAAATGTAGACATTCATGATGAATAGGAGTTAGCAATAGAATAAATAGTTGTACTTTTACACAAAAAAAAACAGGAGCATTTCATTTCATATTGAATACTAAACTGAGCTCCAACTTTCAGTTCAGAACCCTGAAAAAGACTTTTCTGAAAATCCAGGCAACCCCATTTTGTTTTGCTTTATGAAATCTGATCATTTGTACTTCGGGATTGGTGGGATGTAAATGAAGATCCTGAATTTCTAAACACTTCCTTCCATCTGTATTTCTGCATCAGAAGAGGCCCTTATCTATGGTACGTCTGATGAAGGGGGACAAGTTACAGCTAGAGATGTATACTAGTGTGATTTATCGAGCAAATTTTCTTAGTTCATAGTTGAAGCTGATCCTCTATCAGAAAACCTGTCAGCTTTGGCTAAAAAAAAAAAAATGGATGAAGTACTTTTTTCCCTTGCCAAACCACATAATGTCCGTTATTCATGGCGAGTTTGATGCTGGAATTGGAGGTGATGCCTCATCTGTGGAGTTAATCATCCACTTGGAAGAGAGGAGCAGGGAGAGGGGAGAGCGGATGCCTCCATGAAGCTGTGAGTGAGGGTCCGTGGTGTCGCCTCGCCGCCTGGGCTTCTCTCTTCCTCCAGTAGATGCCAGCAGTGAACCATTTAAAACGTTGCCACGTCTCTCCCCCTCTAAATTGAGGGTGCTCTACATCTAACTGCTTTGGAGTTGGAGATGGTACAGATGGCTGGCCTAAACGCAACACTTATCCAGACATTTCACTGTTCGCAGAATGATATCAAAGTCAACTCAAAATGGAGGCTGTGCCATCAACTTGAAACAAATTCTAACACTTCCAACAAAATTGTATTGTGAGTAAAGTCGCTGTGGATTTGGTCAGTGTTCAGCACAGATGTCCCCCGAGTGTGTTTGCGTTAAATAAACTAGTGCTCACATCCTCTTAAAAATTCAGCTGTGGATTTTCAGGGATAAATGCTCACAGTTATAATGTTTTAATCCAGATTGGATTCAGACACATTTATTTATTTCAGAGCGTGAGAGTTCAAAAAACGCTTTTTATAAAAATGTGAAAAAACAGAGTACCAGGACAAAAACAAACTCCCTAAATTATGAGGACTACAACAGCAACATCGCTTGGATTTTGCCCCCCCCCCCCCCCCCCCCCCCCCCCCCTTTTTTTTTCTTTTTTGGTGCTAAAGAAATGTCAAACTGATTATTAACATTTAAATGATTCTGTACCAAAATTTTCTACTAGAGTGAAAAATAAAATACTTTTCCTCTCTCTGCCCTTTGTTGTCATTCTTGACATGGATTGCAGTCACTCAAGCTCTGATCAAAGTTGTCATATTTCCCACATGGGCTTGCAAACCTGCTGTCATTTTGATATTACAGTACAAACGTCACATTGCATTAACACGCGTAAATGAAAGAATACAAATTTATCCCTCAACATCGTCTCCATTGCGCCATAAAGATGAGGAAGTACGTCTCTGTGAATGTGATATTGCATTTGTTTGACGAGTTAACAAGGACAGCTTAATTTTTTTTTTTACCCGCATCTCATCGTCTTCTTTTCACTCTGATCTTTTCATTAGTTTTTGGGTTTTCACGACAGAATATCTGTGAAATGATTCACGCTACCTGCTGCATACTCAGAGCCAATTTTTCACGAAACATGTTTACAGCTGGTTTTTTTTTTTTTTTTTTTTTTGGAAGTAATACTTTCTCTGAATGTGCTATTGTGCGTGAGGTCATCTGCAAGTGTGTGTGACCACTGTTTGAGCTCCAACAATAGGTTATCTGTGCCTATTTCTAGAGGGTGGGGCCCCCGGAGACCTGGCCTCCCCATGTGATTGGCTGGCTCGCCGTTGTGAGAAGTTTACTTTGGAGGGTGCTGTATGCTGGATTTTTTTTTTTTTTTTCGCTTCCAATTAAATGTGGAATGCAGCACTCTCGAAGGCCATTTGAAGTGTGTTGTGTTTGTATCTGTGTGTGTGTTTCTTTGTCTACGTACCCTCCTCTTTCATTTCCACACACAGGCGTCTTTCAGCAGAGACGAGACAACCTCCCAAGCAGGTAAGATGGGACCTGAAATTTGTACGGCTATTTTTCCACGTCGACCTTCATGTCAGTTTGCTTCCATCTGTATTTGGTGTCACGACCTCGAGGAAACGAGGAGGTTACAAATACAACAGCAAATTATTTCTTGCAATGTCAAAATCTTCTCATCCAGCGAGGCATAACACTTTCTGTAAATGTGTGTGTGTGTTCCCAGTGAGTCATAAAAGACTTCTGGCTCCTTGTTTACTGTTTGTCAGAGGTGTCTTTTGTCTGGATGTGATTAGTGCCAGGCTTTTCCTCTTCCATATATGCACAGGAGAAGATGCGGCCTGCTTTCAAAGGGCCCATTCGGACAGAAGACTATTGTCGTGGGCGGCCACGGCGAAAGAAAAAAGATGTCAGCGATTGCTCCAACGTTCAGTTTTTCGAGAGAACTTGTGCACTGTGCAAACGCAGAAAAACACAAATATTAGCACCCGGTTTCAAATGTGAAAAGGGAGGTGGAAATAAAAGAGAATTTGAACTTAATGAACATGCATTAGTGGCATAGAAGTGCTTTCATCAGACTCCTTTTCAAACGTGTTTTCACATCCCCTCAGATGCAACATCACAGCACCAGTGAATCTGACAGAGAGGCGAGAAAGTCTTTATTTAGACTCAAATGGGTCTCATCTGAAATAATGAATATGTCCTTGAGAAAAACAAAGAGCCCCACAAAACGGGCTACTCTTCTACAGAGGCAACGGAGATGGCAGATAATTGTTTTCAAGTCTGGCACTGCTCTATAAATGAGTTTGTTCTGTTCTGCAGGCGGCTAACTGTGTCTTTCCTTCCTTTCATTTCTCTCTCCATTTCACACACACACACACTTTTTTATTTTCCTTTCTTTGCTTTTGTTTTCTTGTTATCTGGCCTCCATATTTACCCTCTCCTTGGCTCTTTCAATGCCCTCTCTTTCACTTTCCGTCTTCTCAATCTTTCTTTTCTCCCTCTATGTTCTCTCAGCTCCACATTCTTTGGCACAGCAGACATTTTACATCTTTGCTTTACTCGTTGTTCCCTTTCTTTGTTTTGTTTGCTTACTGAGCGCTGACAACAGAAGAATTCTCCATTTTCTGTGTTGTTCACAACAAATAGTTTACCTTGACTCCAGCAGTCCCATCCTGCTGTATTATCCTCTGGTTATTAGTGCCCCATAACATTAAAGATTCCCACCCAACACTGTTGAGTGCAGCGCTTGGCCACTGTGGACAGTTGCCTTCGTGCACAGAGGTAGTTGTGAAAGTTGTTTTGTCCCTCATGACTCAACCTTGAAACAAGAGTGATGAACAAGGAACTTCCAATGGGCAATAATAAGTTCTTACACAATCACAAAATGGCTGCCCGAACAGGAACACGGCGTGCACTGTTGCCTCAGCCTAAATTAAATTCAAACAAACATCCCCGGCTTTCCTCTTTCTCTTATTTACTGGCTCCATATCTATCTAAAGATATCAAGATTTAGATTTGTCTCACAGGCAAGCTGCTTTCACTTCCATTACACCAGAGCTGTTAAAATCTAAATGCTCCTGAGCAAGTTGCAGTGATTGTGCTTGATTAATACACTTTATTCGCTAAATGCTCAGTCTCCATAATCAAAACCAAAAGTGAGTCAGAAAGGAGGTCGTATTGTGTTCGTGTGCATGTGTGTGTATTGTGGCCCTGTAATAGACCTTTTTCCCCACATCTCTGACTTCTTCATCAACTCAACTAGGTCTGATGCTGTGTCTAATGGTAGCTGTTAGACTAACAGATTAAAGTGATAGTTTGAGTTGCTTTTAATGTCCAATTGTAGTGCGGTTGGTGTATTACCTGCTGTGGTTTGTGAACTGATTTTAAAGCGTCCACAGGTGAGGATATTTAAAGAGGAAGATGGAGCGGGGTTGGTGCGAGGGTTGGCTCTGACCACCTCTTTATTTTATTCTGATTTGGTGGTGCAGTCTGTCAACCACACAGCAGCCACTACTTGATGCATGCCCTGCTTTGTGGTCTGTGCTCATCTGAATGGAAAAACATCATTTTGCACTGAAAATGACTTGAAACCAGAGAATAGAAAAAAAAAAAGGGTTTACTGAGCTAACGAATTAAGTAAGTAGGCCCATTTTCGCCCCAACTTCAATTCAGTCTGGCTTCTTTTTCCAACCAGTGGAGTCGCCACTGGGTTTCACCTCTCAGATGTGGAGTTTCCAGAGCAGAAGGTGAGTGATGTGCTGCTGTGGACAGGGACATCTGCGGTTTTAAAAAGCCTAAATCCATTTAAGCATACACTTAATTGTGAATTTTCAAATCCCTTTATATTGCAGTAACACATTCTCTCCCGGAAACGCTCCAGTTTGTTAACCATTGATCTACCTAATGACTACACACAGTCACACCTGTAGCACACAGTGTCCTCCGCCAATCTGCTGTCTGAGTCAGACTGAGCTGGGAGGCAATTTAGATGCTGAAAAAATGTTGTTTCAAAGCAAAGGGCTGCTTCTTTGTTGTCATGGTTTTCTCATAGATCATGGAAACAAAATAAAAACTGCTACTTTCCCTTGTAAATCAGGCTGAATCTAGACTACGACTGTCTGCTACGTCACTGGACTTCTTATGCTATGCTCTTATACGACGGCAGCTAGATGTCACCGGACAACAAAATGATTCCCAGGTTACCTTTTTTTTTTTTCCTACAGCACAGTCTCCTACATCACTGATTTGAATCTAATTTGTGTGAATAAACTGAGGAGGATACTTGGCGGGAGAATCTCCAGAGGCTTCTTGTTCCTCACTTTAGCCCTTTAGCCTTCAACTTCAGCAATGGAGTATTTCAGAGAAGGTGCTGAACTTCCTTCCATCCTTTCCTCGCTTCCTTCCCTTCTTAGTCTCTAGAGTTTTCTGTTCACAGGGTTCCACTGGGGAGCCCACTGTCCCTTGAGAACCTCACAAAGCCTTCTCTGGCTGGGTAATAATGGCTTTCCAACGTCGTCTATTTAGACTGCAACTTTCCATTAAATCTCACTGTGTCATTACAGTTCATATTCTTAATTATGCAGCAAATGTCCCCAAGGGAATATGATGGAGGCCACTACTCCACAATCTGTCCATATGGCACTTAATTAAAAGTTTTCTTAAGAATAAATTGCATTCAATTCAATTAAAACTGTAATGTCATACCAAAATAATGGGCATAGCCTCCTACAACGTGCTGTTCAGAAAACACACAAAAAAATCTTTTCTGTTTTTTTTTTTTTTTTTTTTGCAATGTTTGCAATGGGAAAAGTGCATATCTCCTTTCCAAAAAAGCCCCCTAGTAGAAAATATGCAAAAAGCAAATATCACCAAAGCCTCCTACATGCCACCGAGCCCCAGGCAACAACCGCGCTTGAACACTCGAGCTATTTCTAGATTCCACTCTTGGAATTCACACCATGACAAATGAACCATTGGAGTTTGGAATTCCTATTTATCTGCTGCGCACAGAGGCACTTGATTTGGGTGTGAAGAATAAAGGAATTATACGGACAAAAAAACAGACGACTTAAAGGATAAATGATAAAAAATAAATAAATAGATTGTGTGTGTGTTTTTCCTCTGGAGCCAGAGTTGTTTGTTCATCTGATTGAGGGCGTTTGGGTGGGCGTGTCCTTATCATCTGGATGCTCTGATCTCACCAAAGCAAGACAATTTCAAATAAGCAGCATCAGATATTAAACATCCCCTGCCACAGACACACTTCCACCAAGCCCTGCAGGATTATTTCCAAGAAAAGACATTTCCTTTTGAACAATAAAGGATATCTGTGTTGGGTTTTTTTTTTTTTTTTTTTCAGGGGGGGGGGTTCCACCCAGCTCCATGACGGAGTGAGTTCAGAGCTGACACACACCTCAAATAATCAGGCTTTAGCTTCAACCAGCAACTTCCCGACCTTCCTCCTGCAGCTCCCAGCGCCATTTCACAGACAACAAGCATTGATCAGTAGATTGGGAAACAGGGAAAAGAAAAGTCCATTTGGTAAAGTAGGCTGCTGTTCTCCGCGCCCCATCTGTTGGGTGTGAGATGCTGACTTCATCTGTTGACGACGCGGTGGTGGCTAGGGAACCAGGGATGAGTTGATTTCCCTCTTTCGCTGGTTGAGCAGTGAAGGGCCCTAAAGCGTAAACAAAGTGTTTTTCTTGTTCTAAACACAGAGTCTTGGCTCGGCTCAGGCTTGGACTTGGCTGCTATGTGGGTGTCTGTGTGTGTGTGTGTGTGTGTATGTGTGTGTGTGCTTGTGTGAGACTCTGCTGCTCAGTCAACCTCACACTAAAGGCCTGTCTGGTGCCCTCAAACAAATGCCCCCCAACCAGCAGCCTACAGGTGATTAGTGCACGCATCCACATAAAGCCTCCACACCTAACCATGGTCAACCACACCCCGCCCTCCCCTGCACACACACACGCACACACACGGTATCTGAGTAATCATACCTCTGAATGTCATCGTGCTGAAAGCTGCACTGAATGGAAACCCGCTTAAAAAGATTGGAAGGTTGAGGGTCAGAACGTTTTGTTCCAATCACTACATGCTGGTATTTTTCATTTGCTGCCTACACAAAAATACTCTGGCTCACAGGAAGGAACACTGGGTTTCAGATCAATCATGCAATCACATCAATCCACATCTCAGGTACATATAAACATGCCATTCTATCATTGCAACCTTTCACTCTCATATAGGAATGAGAAAAGGTTATTAGAGGCGACAGTGAGGTGGAAGATGATAGATAGTTGGAGCTAAGCGGCCTCGACCTGCCCTCTCCCCTCTGGAAATTGGGGGGTTTTAAAGAGATACCTGGACAAAGCATTTATTTCAAATGGCTGCAAATATTTCAACTGCTAGAGGTATAATTGATTTAACTTGCTGGCCAGTGGTCCTCAAACAGGCAGCAGATGAAAAGAAAACCAAAGGAAGACAGACAGGGTTAGCACAGACGACAAAGAATGACGGAGCGAGAGAGAGAAAGAGCATAAATGAATTCATCCTTTTCCCCTCGTGCAGCAGCCTCCATATACAATAACTCACAATGTGAGCTTGAGTGAAAACATTTGCTGTCAACAGCCAGTTTCACTGTACTAAGCCAGTCTAACAGATGTGCACTCACCCAAAGACTTCTGCAGCTGCTACTGCTCCTGCTCCTGTGTGTGCTTTCTCATTTGTGTGTGCGTGTGTGTGTTTGTGTAAATGGTTATGTTTAGGCACAGCTCAGCAGGGTTTTGTGGGGATGAGAGCATGTGTACCTCCATAACTTGAAAAAAAAAAAATCACCACCATAAATAAACAAAAAACCCTAAATCTGTTCTTGTTAAATTTGATGTTGATTGCATTACCATATGAAAAAATTCTTGGCTATTGTCCTGGTCCCCTGGGCTGACTTGGGCCCAGTTTTGGATGCTCGGCTGGACTCCGGATCCCCTCTGCCCTGGGAGAGGCATTCAGGGAACCAGGGGCATCCTGCGGCTCAGTTTAGCCTTTCGTTCTGGTTCATTCTGGTTAGATGTCTATTTTACTCTCATGAGTATGTGAAGCTGACACTTCATGCTCTGGGAAAGAATAATAGACACATTTCACTATTTTACTTTTTTTTTTTTTTTTTTACATATTACAGAAAATACGATTCATAAAGAGAATAACCAGCAGGTTCATAGAGTATCTTCACACAGAAATTGCACATCTAAAAAATAAAAAATAAAAATCGTTTGTATCAAATGAAAAGGTTTAATTAAAAGAGTGCGCCAAAGTTTTAAGAGTAAGCTCCGTTGGCAAACTTATGTGCTAAATAATGAGAACACAGACACTAAAATCATCCATCTGTTGCTGTTAGATCAGTCACTCTGCTGCTATTGATCATAATATTACCTCAAAAGTGCTGGAAAGGGTAGCACTAATCTGCATCTTAAATCCACTGCCAAGTCTGGTAGGATGAAGAAGATGTGTTTAAAGTTATACAAAATGCCATAAAAAAAATAAAAAAAAAGAGACACTTTTAAGGAATACTGAGTGTGTGTAACGCAAACATTTATGGCTTCCTGCAGCAGCACATCTGTGGGGGAAAGGACAAACAAAAACACTTATGAAAAAACCCAATTTATGGTGTTTGTTATGCCTGTGTCTTTTCCTCCTCGGGTGAGTCATGTGCATAGGTGTCACGTCAGTGCAAGCAGCCGTTGAAGTAAATGCACTTTCATGGACCCACCAGACTGTCTCCGCAACTGCGGAACTATGGGAAGACACTGTTGCTGAATGCACAGAAAAACACACACACACATTAAAAAAAACAAAAACAAAAAAAAAAAAAAACAAAAAAAAAAAACCCAACCCCATTTGCATGTGTGCGCGCATATGCATGACTGACACACAGTTGTACGCATACACACACACATACCACTCTTTCTTCTTGTCTCATTGGCAGGCTCATATCCCATCTGCTCTCCAGGGGGGCGGACAGAGAGATAGTTGTCATTGTGGAACATCACTCCGCAGACACACACCCGCGCACACACCCTTCGATACCAAACTCACTGACACACACCCACACAGCAAAAGTACCCCATGAACCCCCCCCCACCCATACATTCACTTTCAAGCTATCTTGAGTCCAGCTACATTCTTCCCTGCTAATTGACTGTCATAACGGCTGGAGAGATTAACTTCAGCCCAATCCCTGCAAGATAAAGGATAAAGACATGGGGGCCAAACTGGGCTGGGATAAGGGTGTGGTGGCGGCGGCGGAACTGGGTGAAGGGGGCTAATACCGCCACATCTCCTATTTGTTATTGATATTTACAGGCTGTCTTGTCCCTCCCTGCCCGCCACTGCCCCTCCTCTGCTCGTCACCCATAAGGATTAGCGTTAATGGCAGGCTTATGAAGTAAGCGAGCCCCTGTCAAACCCATGTCCCCTCTTTGCCATCTCCCAGATTAGCTGACGCTTTGTGATGGGCCCTCTCTTCAAGACACAAGCTCCCAAGTGTAACGAAAAGGAGGGAACTTTGTCTAAACTTCTCTTAAAGTGGGAAAAAAAGAGCTTCTGGCAATAGCTTTTTTTGTGGCCAATGAGATGATGGTGCATGCTGGGTGGTATAAGCACATTTCTCTTTTTTTTATTCTGATACAAAGTGATTGACTGGAAAGGCTTAAAATAAATCATGGTACTGTTTTCCAAAGATGACAGTGACTGGATCATCTGGATTTAGGAGAGTATATGTCAATATGTAATATTCTGAGAGAACAGATGATAAAATCTGCGAGTGCCGAGAAACTCCTTCAGTGAAATATTAATAATGAACCAAAATGGGATGACCACTGTTTTTCTTTATGTTTCAAGCATCCGTTGTTAGTCCAAATTGTACAGTAATTAAAATTTTAACTAGAACGCAGAAGGCACTAAGTACAACTATAACTCGGTTTAGACGAATGGGAAAGTGCTTAAAAAGAAGAGAACAATTCCTCCCAACCGCAGCATTTTAGCAGGTGGGGGAGGGATTTCTCTCCTGGCATTTTTTGCATATTTAGGATACAGCACATTTTATTCTGTTGTCATTAAATCGAATGCTGATTTCTTTGTTTTATGTAAGCAGGCTGGTGCTATACAAACGAAGTTTAGATCAGCAATGAAATTTAATATTGATGGCAGTTTTTCCACATTTTTTTAGAGAACCAAGAGGAAATTGAAAAGGTAAGACTGAATAGTTGCTGAAGTATCCTTTGTTTTATTATTATTTATTAAGTTTCTCCTTTCCTTCTCACACCTGATCTGCTTCACCCCCCTTTCTCTTCTTTCATTCCATTTCTCTTTGCTGCTTCCAACCACCCTTTCTCCTTTGCTTCCCTTCCTCTCTCTTCCTCCATCTCCCTCCATCCTGGCCTCTCCTTCCTTCCCCTGCTCCGCCTCTCCTCCCTCCATCCTGGCTGTGCGGATGACAGCCATGCTCTCATGGCATCTGTCTGCTGCTCCCCAGCTTGTCTGTGTGTGATCAGCTCCTCTCCAGCTCTCCTCCACACTTTATCTCCTCGTCTTAGTGCTCCCTTTTTTCACAGACCGCCGCTCAGCTGCCTTGCTGCCAACTCACTGTCGCTGTTAACTCACATACCATCTTATGTATTGCCAAAGCAGATTGTGTTTGGAGGGCAAGCAATTAAGGGGGAGGCAAGCGCAAAACTGTAATGTAATTTTGGCTGCGATATTTACGGGGGAGAAGGGAGGAGTGGTGGTGGGGGGGGGGGGCAAAAAAGCACCGAGGATGGCTTAAGCTGGTCGGACATTGCGGAGTCAACACCGTTGAGAATAATGATTTTGAGCTGAGATTTAGTGGGACGGAATCTGGCACTTCCCTAATTACGAGAGGCCAAATGTCAAGCCTGCTCGCTGTCAGCTTGGTGGCGGGCGGCGCTGCTGTCTCACCGTCTCTATCTCTCACGCCTTCCCTCTGTTTGTCTCTCTCTCTCTCTCTCTCTTACTCTTACTCTCCCCTTTTCTGCAAGTTTTTGCATGTTTTATGAATCTCATTAAAAGTCATTAAAAGTGTGGCGAGATTTTCACAGCCTCCGCTCCGTAGCCCTGTGGTTCTCTTTCTATCAGTCACACATCTGAGGTAAAGAAACGCAGAAAAGAGAGATGTGGGGAAAACACAAAACTGAGGCAGGATTTATGTTAGAAAAAGAGGCATTTTAAGGCATTTTAAGGTAAACAAGTAAGAAGAGGAGAAAAAGAGAAAGGGAGAAACACTCAGGGGCACTGTATCTAAGTGGCTGAGCTACCTCTACCGAAAGGTCTAATTTTTACAGGCCTGTAGCATTATCACCACTTTTCAAGAAGCAAGCACTCTAATAAAATAACAGAATGTGAACAAACACCTTGTAGGAGGGGTGTTTTCAGACAATTTGGCCTATTTGGCAAGCAGCATCTTTCAGCATCTTTTCAATGAAAACTATTCTGCATTCAGGGCTCCCATTTTCCGATGCCAGATACAACAAGGGGTCGAAGTCAAGGTCTTTCTGCGTTGCTGAGTGGGAGAAACTTCAGATCCTGCTTACAAGCCATTACAAAGACCTGCTGTTTTTTCTCATCTTAGGGCAAGTTGGGTTGGGGAGAGAGGTCCGAACCTTGCACATACGGTACATTCTTTAAGGCCTTTCAGCTAAATCTTGGCCAAGATGCTCGGCTGTGAAAAGAATGAGCTTCCATCCCATTCAGGAGAGACACATGGATGGAGGGGTGGGAGGTGAGAACAGGCAATGTAAAGCAATGGGGAGAGATGAAAGAGTGTGTGCCTGTGTGTGTGTGAACGAGGGAGAAATGGAGGGAGAGATGGCACTAAAAGCAGTTGGTCTGACATATAGCGTTCCAGCCACTATGCTGTCGGTCATGCTCCCAATTACACCAGTTCAATAGACCGGCTGAAATCACATTGGCCCCCTGTGTTTGTGCTCTCCTGCTGCAGTATCTCCTTCAGACGCACAAACACACTTTTACACCTACACACATGCAGAAAAAGCCTCCTACCTCCATACAAACACACACACACACACACACAAAGGCACGCATTGTCGCTGGCTGTGTAGCTAATTGAAGGTGTGCGCGCGGAGCACATGTGAAAGGTTGTAAAAGTAGTTGTGTAACAGCAAGGTGACTTGTCTCCCCGCACCAGCATACCAAGACTCTACAGATGGCCCTGTACTGCCGAGGTGGCGACAACCGGGGTGTGTGTATGTGTGTGTGTGTGTGTGTGTGTGTGCACAAGGGAGATAGAGCGCTGTGGAGCCTCGGGCATCGGCGGGGGACCCATGTGACTTGGCGAAGGGAAGCGAGCGAGGAAGAGGCCTGCGTGGGTGGGAACCGACAGAGGTATGAAATGCTTTGGCGAGCTTGTGGGGGGTTGTCACAGGGGCAAGATGTCAGTCAGAGGGGCAGGTGGGAGTAGAGGAGGTGGCGGTGGGGAGGGGGGTGATTGGATTCCACCGGGGGTCCAAGATGAAACACAAAGGTAAGGAAGCAGTGGTGGGCTGAATAAAGAACAGGAAAACAATGTTTTTGGAAAATAGATAAATACATAAGTAAATCAATTTGTACATCATGTATATCATACCGTGAACTTCTAAATAAAATAAAAGGACTTCAAACCTTCAGCATTTACTGCCGGACAAAAATTCACAATGTTCATGAAAATTTAGCAAACAGCATCCTTTTTAAAAAGAAAATTTTGCATTACCTTTGTGTTGAATTGTGAAGAGGAGGCAATGAGCTAACTGCAACAAGCGACAACCTTTTTCAAAAATTATACTGAGATACAATGAAAAATACTAAATATGCAGCCTTGGTGCATAACCTTGCTGAACAATAGTGTGTGGTTCACCTCACCGGTCTTGGTATGCCTGTTTTTAACAGCTTTTATGAACACCATTTCCAACAAGCTGGCAAGGTCCTCAGGTTAAAATGTCACAGCTTTGAAAGACTGAAAGGCAAAGCAAAGCACACAAGTTCGGCCACTTATAATAATTAAATATGTGAACACTATTAAGCTGTATGGTAACACAACAATGACAGCCGAAAACATGCTCACACAGTAACGTGTGCATCACAGTAGTCCAAAGTTTGAGTGCGTTTCATGTCACGGTTGGTTTAATCCACTGTGATGTTTCATTTTTGTGACTGAATATCACGACTTTCAATAAAAAGTTGCATTGAAAAGAAACAGAAATTTTCTGGGGTAACATTTAACAATACTAATACTAATGATGTGATGACTGTTTCTCACACAACAACACAGAGGAGGTTAAACATAAAGCAGCAAAGATAATAGAAGATAATTGTGTGTCACTACTGGCCGACTTGCATATATTTGCTTTGAAAGTTTGATTTCATTGTAAATTTGAGTTAAACACGAATGGCATGAAATTCAGGTATTGTAGGTAATTCTTTCATTATATGTTTGTCAGAATATTTTTCTCTTTCGGAGAGACTGTTGGAGGATTGAGCAGAAGAGTAGTTAACCTGAGAAAACCGTTTAAATCACCTCTCAGTACCACAAAAATCTCTCAGCTGATATCGGACTATAGTATTACGACGCGATAAAATAGAGGCACAAATGGCCAGAGAAGGTGAAGAAATGAAGAAAGTTGGAGGCAGAGTGATGTTTGAAAGAGAACGGTGCTAACCGCCTGCACATTAGGGCTCCTGTAGAGCAGGAGTGGACAAACTGCAGTCTAAGAGGTGTGAATGGTGGATGTTTTTTCCTCCAACAGTGAATTGTTGGTCTTTCTGTCTGATCTGAATGTATGCATCTTCAGGTGAGATTGGTGCATAATAGGCAGAATTATAAGGCAGCAATAATGGATTCTAACAGCCTGCAGTGAAAATATCCTTTTTTCTTGTTTTGTTTTGTTTTGTTTTGTTTCACAAGCAAGAGAAAATCCATTTTTTCTGCAGGCTAATATGAACTTTAATTTGGGGAGTAGCCAGGCTTAAAAAAAATAATAAATAAATCACCGGATTTCCCAGGGTCCTTTGTGCTTGATTGTTATATGAGCGATGTCTCTGGGTCTAACCCACCAGTTCGCTCACTTGTCAAGCACTTAAGTTTGGCAGCTAGTTGAAAGCAATTGAAAGCATGGAGGAGGAAGATCATGGTCAGATATTAAGCTTTTTTGTTTCTTCTTTTATTTTGTTACTTTGATAGCTTTGAGCAAACTATAAATTGATATACCAAAACAACAATTATTTCAGAAAGTACATTTGTCCAACATTGTCTGCTTTAAAAAAAAAACTGAACAAAACAAAGTTTTTTTTTTTTAAGTGAAATAGTTGTATTCAGTGTTGTTGGTGGTTTTAGTCAGGCCTGGTTGTGTTGGAGAAGATGAGTGGCAGTCCTGATAGCAGACACTCTGGGACAATATTTAATATTAAATTTAAACTGAATTTAATCACCTGGCCAGTTTTTTGGAGAGAGGAGGCGTGACGGTTCCCATGAGCCCCCAGGCGGTTTCATTTCATCGCCAAACTTTGCCTTTCATTTGTGTATTTGATTGAGATCCCTAGCAACAAACATTCCTTGTGTACATTTTGATTTTAACAATCGAATGCACAATTATTTGGATGTTGAGCAGAATGGTATGGCCACAGGATTCAGACTCTGGCAAAATAGCAGCTGAAAACCGAGTGATGTCAAAATCAGCTCCCTTCTACACATGGAGCAGACCATAGCATAAATAAATGATAAAATAGAGGCACAAATGGCACCTGGTGAAAAACAAAGAGGTAAAAGAGATTGGTGCATAATAGTCAGAATAATAACGCAACAATAATGGGCTCTAGTAGCCGGCAGAAAGTGAAAAGGCACTAATTAAAGATACATTTTTCAAAATTCTTATTGAAATACTAACAGAAAAACAATTCTTGCTGAAACCTAATATGCACTTTAATTTGGGGCATGGCCAGTATATGTGCATTGAAGTATAGCTTGATTTGTAAGGATTCATTGTTTTGTTCATTGTTGAGTGCTGGGTGGGAGACTTCTAAGTTTCCGTAGTAACAAAGGATCATGTGATTACTTCTAAAATGGCTCATCTGTAGAGACGAACCAACGCATCATTCAGAAGCTGTTTTCAATTCTTCTTATATTGCTTTTTTACACCACGGGAATGTTTCCTGCTGCTGCCCAAAGTGACCGAAAAAGTTCTCCAATTCATTTTCTTTGCTTAACTTTGGGGCCAGCATGGTAGTGATGGTGCCCCACAGCAAGAAGGCTGTGAGTTTGATTCCCAGGCCTGGGCCCGTTGGGTGGTGAGTTTGCATGCGTAGTCCGAAAACATGCACAACTTGTTAATTGGTGACTCTAACTTGCCCGTAGGTGTGAGTGTGAGCGGTTGTGCGTCTCTGCCTTTATATGTCAGCCCTGCGATGAACTGGCAACCTGTCCAGCATGGACGCCGCCCTCGCCTGAGATGCCAGCTGGGATTTGCTCCAACACCCGCCGCGACCCTCACAGATGAGCAGTTGAGAAGGAAATGGTGAATGATTCACTTCAGGATTCATATTCAAGACATATCGATGAGTGAGATTGAACTAGTATAATTATAAAGTAGAAAATGGAGGGTAAGTGCTTTCCTTAGAAGCTGGCATGCCAAATCTAAAAATTGCTTTTGGTGGTATGAGGTGGTTTGCATGAATTATATGAAACGTTTTTCAGTTTTTCTTCGATTAATGGTGGAGCAATTTTCTAGAGCGATTTGAGCTCCAGAAATACCTGTTCCTCCAAACGACACGGTGCAGCATCCTGAAATGATGTTTTAAATGCAATATTGTCAAAAACAAGACACAGATGTATCATCCAATTAGTCTGGCAGAGATCACCGTCCTCTGTTTTGGTTGTGTGGGGAGATGCCATGTTACTCATCCAGACCACCACACACACTAACACACACACACACACACACACATATCCCCCCCCCCCCCACCCCCCCCCCAACCCCTGAGTGACGGCAGGAGGGAGAAGTGATGTGAGGAGCGGTAGAGCAGCAAGAAGTGGGTATGTGTGGGGGAACCCCTACTGGGCATGAAGACACATGCCCACACACCACACACACACACACACACACACACACACATCCAGTGCGCACACACGTCAGACAGAGCCCTGCAGTCCCACCTTTGACACTAAGCTTCCAGAAGCAGGGAACTCTGTCTCATCCCCGTTAACACAGACTGGCAGGTGAAGCTAAGCGCCCTCTCTTTTCTCCTCCACTCCTCTCGTTTTCTGTCTGTCTTCTTCCCTCTCTCCGCTTCTTATGTGCGTTCCTTTCTTTTACCCACAGTGTCTCCTATTTCTATTTTCCTGTATCCATCTGTTTCTTTCTCGAACCCCCATCTCCTTTCCCTTTTCTCCCTCCTCTCCTCTCTTTCCCTCGGAGGCTGCAGGCTGGGGTTGAACTCATCTGTCAGGATCAGAAAGGGGCTGGAGTGACGGGAGACTCCTGTTTCAGCAAGATAAACAGCCAGCACAGATCAAAAATACTCTCCCTTAAACACACACACTCAGACATGCACACCTACATGCATGCACAAAGTCACACACACACACACAGAGCGAGTGATCCATCTCGCACAACAGCAACGTCAGATTGAGGGTGTGAGCTTCTTGTCAGCTTAGGAAAGGTGCAGCATCCAAATTCAGGAGGCACCTGGTTATTTACAAAGTTAATCACGGAAAATTCTGCTAAACTTGGCCAGAGAACTCAGGCGGCTCTTGATTGACGGTGACCGAGCAAAGATGCCGATATAGATCTTTAGAAGAGACGAACATATTTTTGGACGAGGCATAGAGACATCTGTATTCGCTTTGACTGATATGTTGAGAGCGGCTGAATATCTAAAAAAACTAACTTCTTTCTCTCTGTGTTTTTCTTTTTTTTTTTTTTTTTTTTTTTTTTTGCAGACGAGAGCTACTTCAACACTTGCCAAGATGACAACGGTTGCCCAAATGTTCCATTTGATGTTTCAAGCCTCAAGAGCAAGTGGGAGAGAAAGAGTGATACAGAGGGAGAGAGGGAGAGAAACCCAGGGAAAACAGAGAAAATAAATAAGAGAGAGGGAGAAAGGGGAGACTGAAAGCAAATGAGAATGAGAGGAGTGGAAAAGAACATTAGCTCAAGAGGTGCCAAGTTCACTATCTGCCAGCCTGAGGTGTGTGCAGTCCTGGGCGTCGTGGATGGCAGTGGAGGGGGAGGAGAGGGAGAGGGGAAGGAGGGGTGAGGCAGTGGGTGTCAGGTATGTCTCTCTTTCTATCCAAGCACTCCAACATGCACTTTTTGCTGCAGCTGCTGCTCGCCCGGATAACAAATCATTCCCTACAGCGCCTTCTGGTAACCTCGTCATTCCCACTAATAACATTTGGAGATGCTAAGCTTGTAAATTAGCGAATCTGGACCGAGGAGATATTATTTATGCTTGTCTCCCGTCCTGAAAGACTTGTCTTGATGGGTAAATTGTGTTTAATTCTTGGAGGAAGCCGTTTTTTTCTGCGCCCCAGCGTGAGATGAGATTAATCCCTTGACAACCTTTGCGGGCGCACTTCAAAATTGCTCCCAAATGTCACTGCCGCCATTTGCCACCAACCGAGATTTGCGGAGGGTGGAAACAGGGAAGAAACGATCACCGTGCAGAAACGGGGACACATCCGACACACATGATCCTCCCCTATACACACAAACACACACACATTCTTTAAATGTATTTTCTTTCCCTTCTTAGCATTCACAGAAAGAAGAAAAAAAAAAAAAAAAAAACATGCACACACAGACTCGAGGCACAAGCCGTCACCCACCCACATACACAGACACACACCTTGCACCCTCCTATAGATTATGTTCTTGTTATACTGACACACATATACCATTGCAAATAAAACTATCACTCCAAACTGTTTCTAAGTGACAGCAGACACATTCACACACAGGAGCAGTTGTCCTAACACACAACACTTACAGCTTGTTCCCCAGATTGCCTTTTACTAATTTGTTCCCTCTGAGTGAGAGTTTGTCTTTAATTTAATTTATCTTTATAGCTCTTGGTGAAAAGACACTTTTAGATTTATTTACCAAGAAGACAGACACGGCTGGAGAGGCCCCACAGCCTGCAGCAGCTTTTTTACTCAAACATAAATTCACATACTCGAATGCACTGACAAAACACCTCCAGCCATCTCCGTGGAGCTTGGAGGGACGTCGAGAGGCCTCCTGCCCCAGCTCTCCCTCACCCGGCCGGGGTCTGCTGGACAGGTTTTGCCTGGGTGACGAGTGCTGGTTCTAATTCAAGCTCCCCTGCAGCTTCTAGATCAGCTTCCAAGAGCAGCAGGGGTACGGGCATCTCTTTCTTAATGACCCAGAGTGTGGCGGACATACCAACTGTCAACATACATCCACCTCGCCCTCCCCCTCCCATATCTCTCCCTCCCTGTGTTTGTTTCTCTCCATGTAGTCTTATGCTCTTACTCTTTCCCGGTTGTTCTGTGTGTGTGTGTGTGTGTGTGTTTTTTTTTCTCCCCCCTCACTTCACAGCTGGGATTGGAGGGGGAGAACAGAGAGAATGGGAAAAAGGAAAAATGCACATAATTAGATTGTAAATGCTTCATGATATTTGAGGACTTCAAAGTGCAGAGAGGGCACGAGTGAATGAGTTTTGTGTGGGTTTATGCCTCTCTGTCGACAAGTGCCTCTGCATGCACGCTTGTTGTTCTCCATGTGCCTGCTTGTTATGTGTATCCATGTGCTTTGCGTGTGTTCTGCATTATCATTATCAAAGGGGGCTGCTGACCCCTCTTCTACCAGCTTTACAGCAGTAAAATCACTCAGAAGTTCATTTTACACCAGCGTGTGAAGAGTTCAGTGGGAACCGCAGCGTGACTGGAAACAATGAGCTTTAATGTGTTAAAAATGAGTTGCAAAGTGCTGTTACCCAAAGTTCCGCTGACATCTGACCACCGCATTCAAACATAAAATGACTCGCGTGACTGTTTTCATGCAACAAGTCATTTCTGGTAATTACAGTTATTTGCAGAAACCGTCCCTACACACCAATTACACCCGTCTGGGGCATTTCTGTGAGAGTGTGTATCTGAGGGAGAGAGGAAAAAAAAGAGCAAAGTTGAAAGCAAACAATTGTCACATAAAAACACCAAAAGTAAAATTTGATGAGACAATAATATTTTTGATCTGTCAACTTTTCCTCCTCTGCAGCAAAAGCAGGAAGTGAATGCCCGACCTCCAGGCTGGAGAGGATTAGAAGGCTTCCTCTCTGCTGGGCCACATCCAGCTCAATTTTTGCAAGGCCTCTCAACATTGTGACCAAGTTGTTTTTTCTTTTTTTCTTTTTTTTTTTTTTTTTGAATAATTTTGATGAAATATGTTACATGATAAAAAAAAAAAGGGTGGGGGTTTAAAGTTGTTTTTGCAGAGCTGAAGAGATGTCATTTAAACAGAACATAATCCATAAGCTGAATAACAAGCAGAGATGTTCGTTCTCTCCCCTGTGTGTGTGTGACACAGCTACATAATGTCTGTCTGTCGCTGTCTGAATGTAGGCTGTAGAGCTGGCAACACACACTTGACGAGTACACACACACGCATGCAAAAAGAGCTGTCCTCTTGCATAGCTATGTTTATTTATTGGAGCATTTAAGAGTCGGCATACTTCTGTCCTTAAATTGACAGCTTGGCACCATAAAGCCGGGTGGCGGAGTGATTGGCAACAGTGGAGGAGGAAGAATGCCCCGCTGATCGGGACTCTTACTGCGCTCGTTAAGATTTTCTAATCATAAGTCCTAAGCTTCAGTGTTTCTAATAACGCATGTTATTTTGTAATTGTAAGTGTGATGGGAAAAAGTTAAAATCGAATTTGATGCACATCCCATGGAGTCATAGTTACAGACATTATACCGGATACAAGACCTGATTTATCATCTGGAACCATCACAGTTGTTTGTATGATGAGTTAATTATTGGTTTACAAATCTAGTGAACATTAGCTTCATCTTATAAAGTTGGTAAAGAATGGGAGGAATGAAGCACCTTCAAATATATTTTTTGCAACTTTGTGACATAAAAACTTGTTTATGGTTTGTCACTGAGCTATTCAGCATTAGTTTCAATAAGGATTTTCTTTACTATGCATTTTTATAGCCATTATTTCCTCTAAGACTTAAAGCCATATTACAGTTACCAGCGACTTTTATTATCAAACAAATATTCCAAAAAAAAAAAAAATATCAATGAAATGTCTTGCGCCGTCCAAACAACTGTCCAAAGACCAAAGATATTCACAGTTTACAATAACAACAAACAGACAAAGGCAGCGAACCCTCACAGTGTGATCACAGCTCCACTGTAGCTCCACCGGGAGCATAAACGCTGTGACACCTTCAGAAGATAATGAACATGTCACACATTCCACTGGTTGGCCTCAGATCTATTTTTAAACATTTTTAATCCAATTGCAGCAAGTATTTTGATATTCCCCTGAAGGAAAACATCACAAACGTTCTTGTGGGCATCCACCACTTTCCCACGGTTTACACAAATAATGAAAGAGAGTTTCAGAGGTTAAAAATTTCCCAGCCCCTTTCACATGTTGGGACCGCAGTAAAAATTCGGAGCGTTCTGAAGTGTCTTTATGCAGCACCGAACAGTTTCTGCAGACACTGGTGGAGAATGAAAAAGCCAGATATACCTGCAGGTATATCACACCAGTCGGACCAATAATCTTTATTAAGTCATAATCTACATGTTTATATAATAAGATAACTTTACTCTGAGGTATCTTGAATGCAACACTCTTCTGAGGAGTCCCAGTCGCTGTATAAAGTCTGTTTCTTCAATAACAGTGCTTGAATTCGGTGAACATGAGGAGAAGAAATGCTGCGTGTTTCTTCCATAAAAATCCTTCTGATACAACAATCACTGGCTTCAGTGTTACACACTAATGTGAGCGTAAAGCGCTGCGGATTGTGCGTCTCCACCGTTGTCGATGAAGTTATCCAACAGACCTCCAGTGCTTGGCTCGGCGTGCTGGGCGTCCTCTGCTGAAGTCATGCCTTCTGACAGTGTTTATGGAGCTGTGTTTTGTGGCCTATGTGGTCTCTCGCTTGTCCCAGAGGCCTTGTAAAGAGCCTCACCGCAGGGCTGCTCAACCACACTGCGCGTCGACCACAATACCAGAGCTCACACATCTGTCGAGCAGCAGCGTAGCGTATTGGGGCTTCCAAATTTATGTACAGGGGACCCAACGGGACCCCCAGGAAGACTGGATGTCTCGTTCTGAGCTTGCAGTGTGCTTGGGCTCCGGACTGTTGTTTTAGTTTCATGGATGACTTTATGAAAATGGAAGAAACATTTATTGCATGACTTGTGGAGATGAATGTGACTTCGACCGATTTGACTGCGACGAGGTCCATTTCAGTTTCATTCGCTTCTGATTTGAAATGCTGAAGTTCTGCAGATCAGCAGTGAAAAAGCATTACTGATCTTCTTTAGTTATCTTCTAATATTTAATTTGCCCTTTAATGTACTATTCATGATTTTATAGTCATTTGGCTTTGATGAAACTGTTGTGAGGAAACTCCACCAAAGTGATGAAGTGAAAAGAAATTCCACCGATTGTGTGGAATTGGAATTCCCTCTTTGATTAATGCAACCCAAAGCTTTTCATTATCCAAAAAGCATTTGAGTCACATAAAGCATCGATTTGAATTCATTTAAAGCATTTCAGAATAGTGCCTCGTATTGTGAATGAGATTGGATAGGAATTTCAATGAACGTGGCCGCTCTGAACATTTGTTGCCCTGAATCTTTCTGTATGTCTCTCTCTTACTTGCACACACACACACACACACACACAGACACACACACGAACACACAGTCGACCTCGTGTCACAGTGATGATGGCTAACACATGCCGTTTAAACAATCGCCCCAATCCCCCCTTATCTTCAGGAGTTATGGGTCTAAATCTACTCATAATACACAGCTCACTGAGGATGTAATCCCTCTGAACATCAGAATAAATCCATACTCTATCCGCTACATGCAGACTAGCGGCCTGAGCCAGGGCCATTATGATGGGACTGAGGAAGAGGAGGAGGTGTGTGTTAGGGAAGCGTGCTAATGGGTCGTCTATGAATTCATATCATATTAGCACTGAGCCATTAGGACACCTCTGTCCTCGAAATCCTTCTGATCCTTGTGATACAACAGCTGTCCGAAGTTGAAACTTTAAACCGCCAATCCCTTTGCTATCACGTCTCTTCCTGTCTCTCCTTTCCTGTCCCCCTCCCCCCCCCCCCCCCCCCCCCCCCACCCCACCTCTCCTCGTTCAGCCATACTCTGGCTGGATTGTCCTGGATTTGTCCCAATCGAAAAGTCTTAACAATTCCACCCAGGGCCCAGAGGCAGGGAGAAACGGAGCCAGCTGGTCATATTTGGTCACCACGAGAGGGGACACAAAAGCAGTGGAGGACAAATATGTGACGACAGCCAAGAGGGCAGTTTGTCTTTCATGCAACCTTTTGCAACCTCTTCTAAAAATAAAGAAATAACGCCAAAGCAAACAAAATACAAAACAAAATTAAAGCTGGCAAAATAGAGTGAATCTCAACTCAAACTCAAAGTCAACTGTCAGGACATATGGCTGTCTGCTGCATGGCTCGTGGCGTCTGCATCGCCGTCTGGAGAGCGTGCATGCTGGGGAAATCCTTGTCATATTAAAAAAAAGTCCAAAGCAAAGAGGAGTAAGTGGGCTTTTTAGTCTTGGAGCAAAGTGAAGAGACGAGGCGATCAAATTAAACATGCAAAACTTGGGCTTTCTCTCTCCTTCGCCCTTCCTCACTCTCCCTCAGTGTCTCTCTGCCTTTCTTTCCCAGGCCTGAAGAAGCAGCCAACACAGCCATCTTAAAGTCTGGGGGGGGGGGGGGGGGGGGGGGGATCGAGGCTCCTGGGCTCTTTGGCTGGACGACAGTTTCCTGGCCTGAAGGGGTCAGCGGTGGGCTGTCTGAGAATCTGGCAGCCATTAGGGGTTCCAGAGGGGTGTTTTTTTCTTTTTGGGTAGTGGGGAGGGGGCATCTTGTGGCTGGTTGGCATGGAGCGGACACTGACAGCTTCCAAATAGCGCTACTCCTGCCAGGGCCCGCTGAGCTCTTACACTACACACAGGAAAAGACCAGAGGCACTTGAGGCCTGGTGCTATAAAGCCCCTGACAGATTCATAAGGAAGTGATCTGGGCCGCATTTATTTTAGGTATTCATACTGTAACGGCTCACAACTCTCAATGCTCCAAACAATTATATGCTGCGACCTGGGGTATGATTCCCGGTAGAAAACAAACTATGTACAGGAATGTCCCGGAGCTCAGTATCTCTGTGGCTGTCACCAGGCCCTGAGCTGTAGACTAAACATCAGATTAACTCTGTTCTGAAGTTTGTCTATGACAAGAGGGAATAAAAGTTTTATTCGAGATGCTTTGCTGTGTTAAAATCTGATGGCTCCACAGATTATTCCGGTCTGTGCAGAAAATCTCAAATATTCAAAGAAGAAGACGACTTCTTTAATTTTGAGCGTGACCAACAGGAGCAGGATCTTTTATTAAACACCTTTGAATCAGGATCACGACACCAAATCGACGGCCTCCCCGTGACCTCATTTATGCCTTGTGTGACCATGTGATCAGTGGGCCTGGATCGATGTGACTTCAGGATATATTCAGGATGACCAGAGCAGGCAGGAGCTGCAGCGGCGGCGGCGGCAGTGAGTCTGTTGCGAAATGTGAAGCAGAAACGAGTGGTGCTTGTCCAAAGCACAGGCAGAGGATCGGTCACTCAGCTGCTGCTCAGGTCACACCTACACACACTCATACTCTTTCTGCTGACTGGGAAGGCAAAGAGTGGGAGCCTGTGATCACCACTGGAGAGAGACGAGTGAGCCCAAGGTTCGCTTTCATTCATAAAAGCTCAGTGCGTTTGTTAACACTGGTCCCTGTTTCCTCGTCCTCTCTGTCGATCGGACAAAAACACAACATAGTCCGATGCCGGCCACGAGTCTCTTTATCCGGAGCACCTTGCGGTTTTTCTGTGAGTCAGCAGTTTGACTCCCCTTGTTCCAAATCATTGTCTTAGAAAATGTGATGACCTCAGACGCAGCAGCGTGTGATGATGATCAGGACGGATCACCACAGTCCACTCTTCTTTATTGCCCCTCTGATCCTCACATCCAAACACACTTTCTTGTGTCCCACTCGTCCACGTTGGCATCCAAATTTGCCTCTACCTCTGCTCTCGTGCTCCTTTCTCCCTCTCTCTACCTAATTCCTTTCCCAGAGCTTGTTTCCTCATCCTTTTATGTACATCCTCTGTTTACCTCTTGCCTTTTAATGTAACCCCTTTCAGCCTGTTTCACCCTGTCTTATTCATTTCACCTCTGTCCTGTTTCTACCATGTCTCCCTCTAATCCCCGTGTCTTCCTCATAAACCCTTCTTACCCCTCTTCCTTCACTCGTTCCTTTTGCTCTTGTCCCTCGGCTTCTCTGTATTTCCATATCCCTGAGCTGCTTCCCTTGTCCCCTCGCTTACAGCCTGTTGTATTCCCTGTCTCTCTTCTCATCCGTTTATCACTGGCCCTTGTTCTGTTAATCCCTGAGGGTTTTGTTTATTTGTGTTGGAGCTGCTTTTACAGCTTGCGACTGACCCCACCTATTTTCTCACCAGTCATTTGAACAGCAGGGCTGCTTTGCAGCTACTCCACCAATTAACATACCATTAGCATAATATTTGCATGTGTGCATTAGGGTGTTGATGGGGAGAGAAAATAACAGTTTTACAAGGTTTTTCTTTTTCATTCCTTTCGCAAAAAAATAAATAAATAAAAAAATAAATAAATATATATATATATATATATATATTTCACGGGATGACGTTAAAGCACCCACAAGCTTCTTTATCTCACTTTGATACTGCTTCTCAGCGAACATCATGTTTTCAAGTTGGTTGTGAGAAGTTATGTGGCTCTTGTGTGATTGGCCTCCTACACATTAACATCTGACGATCACTCCGATCATTTCTACTCCTTGAGTGTGTTCCATCACGATTCTGAGCAAACTGCTGCATAAATCTCAGTTTTTACCTTAAAGTGTCAGACAAAATGAAAAAATCTGTCTCACCGGCTTTGTGCTCAATCACAAAGTAGTTTGTTTTGTTAATGTGTATTTGGCATTTTATAGCCAGTGAAATTTCTGCAATGTGGAATGTTGAATGACTTGACGTTGAGGTCAAAGGTCAGAGTAGAAGGAGGAAAGGATAAGAAGGACATGGGACAGGTTGCTTCTCTTGTGAATGAAAGCTTAAAGGAGCTGGACCATCGAGAAGGAGAAAAAAAAACATGGAGATATATGAGGGGAAATCGGTGAAAGCATAGATTCTGATGGAGACAGAGAGAGAAGGGGAAAGTAGGCCAGTCGCTGCTGCCGCTGCCGCTGCTGATGGAGCTGGTGAGAGTTTCTTGTTAGAGTGGCGGTGGATACGAGGGGCGATGTGTCAGGGGCGTCAAGCCAGTTTTTCCGTCTTGATTGGGGATCAGCCCGCAGGCCGCACTGTTCCTCTGTGTACCACGCCTGTCCCTCACACACCGCCACTCTCAGATCTGTCACATTAGGACCGTCGCTCAAACACTGACGGCGCTTTGTGACTGTTTGTCTCACGTCATGCTGATTTCTCTGCTTGTAGAAACCTAAGTGAGGGACCGGGGGATGAAGGTGTGGCGGGGGGCCGCCACATTCGCGTGGTCAGTGGCCACCTTTTCTCAAACCCTCCAATTAATCGTTAATAATTAATGTTCCTCTGCCATCATTTGTCGCGTTTGCATCCAAAGACACAAGTGCTGAGCAGCGCTGTCATGCGGTAATATGATATGTGCTACATGTGAACCGTCACGCATTAATCCTCCATGAAAACTACTCACGCTTAAATTATGGGAAATAAAGTGACTGTGTGGCCATCTGCCAAAATGATAACATGAATATATATTTATTGTACCATATGCTTAGATATCTAATTTTTATTTTGCTGCTCAGCATTGCACTACTTTATTTTTATGGTTTGAGTGCAGCCGTTTTCTGATTTGGGGTTATTTTATGGACTCTTAATGCATCGCCTACCTGATATTAACGGCCAGATGCGGAGCGTCGTCTCACTGCTTCAGCGTCAGGTTGAAAATGAGGAATGACTGGTAAAATATTTGAAATATTTCGACGCTTAAGCACCTTACTGAAATCATTTTCATGAGACGTTTATGACTGCCTTCTCCTGTTTTAATGATGCTGCAGTTTGTGTCTAGATTAGCATGTTGGACAGAGGATTAGCATGGCTGCCAGAATCAGAGATGAAAGAATAAGAAACAGCTCGACCAGATAAACACAATTGTTATATGTTGTTTTTGGGGCTCAAATTCAGATCTGATTGGGAGCTTTTAACATAACTCTGTTTGCCACCAGACTCAAATGAACAATATTACACTTTCAAAATACAGAAAATACTTTCATCAGCTTTTGATTGACATGATGTAAGACCATGTTTCATGATTATTTCTGGAATGTTCCCTACCTGAGAACTATCTATGACTATAAACTATCAGCGGTTCGAACGTCGTTTTGCTGTTTATTTTATCTGCAGGAGCAGATAAATCAATAAAAATGTGAATAACATTTTTCAACACAGTTTAGTATGAATTAAATATCATGGCTCATTTTTCTTCTTATTTTTCCACTTTGCAGCTCTACAGTAATGTGTGTGTGTGTGTGTGTAGACCCACCTCCTGCATTGTGAAATGTGTACTCACGCAGTTTAAATGTAGTTATATATAATATCTAACAGGCCTGTTGGCCCTGGCTGCTCTGCTGCACTCAGCTGCTCTTGTCTCTGTATAATCCTTCCTCCTCATGAATACATTAACGCCGGAGCCTTAAACTCAGCTTAGCTGGCGGCTCAGCATCACAGCACATCCTATTACCGACTTTAAATCATTAATGTGACATCGTTTTCACTCAATTTCCAAACACCCACGGTCGAAAACTGCACATTTCACTGAGCTGGTGCAGAGAGAGGGCCCGCTCAAAGTCACACAGCGGAGAAGGCGCATGCGCACAATGACACAAACATGCGCACACAAGTTTTTCATCTGAGCTACAGTGGAGTCGCACAAGCAGAAATAGGTAGAGCAAACGAACTGATGTTGAGAATAAGCCCAGTCAAACGCGAGCAGGCGCTGGAATGTGAAAGTGTTCCCACTGTAATAGTTTTCACTCCTTTGTCTCAACTATTGTGATGGAAATACGTGGTGGATAATTGTGGTTTAGGATGAGCTGACTCCTACAGTACACCTAAGGGCGTTAGTGTGTGTGTGTGTGTGATTTAATCTGTGAGTCTAGCCACCATTTGCTTCCTCCAGCATCTTGCGTACTGCTGACAATAAAGAAAGAAGAAAAATCTGAATCCCCTTTCTGCTCCTCAACTATTCAAACATAAACCTTTTCTCAGGTTTTTACCTTCAGGCAGCCACTGAAAAATTCACAACGCCCAGAGAACAACTAAGTCCTTCACTTACCGTAGGAGTTGTGGATCTGCCCCCATCGAGTCTCTTTATTGCATCAAAAGGGGTTTTTTTTCAGTGTGTGTGTGTGTGTGTGTGTGTGCATGTAAAGCTCTGGTAATTAGCAAATCACGTAAAATCATCTCCTCAGAGTGCATTTAACTGTTTTTATGTGCAGAGTGTCAGACCGGGCGGTGGGGGTTGATTGTGGAACATATGGACACAGATGGGGACAGCATATTAATGGGTGCACTGAGTGGGGTTTTGTGTTTTTAACCCTTAGAAGTGGAGGCATGAACATACTCAACATCCTTAAGCGAGCATCAATTAAAGATTTGCTTTTAAACTGGCAACAGCAGCTCAGGCGGCATCAGGCACTTTGGCGGGGAGAGGACACAGTCCTCTCTCCTCTCTCTACACACACATTTCATCACTCGCTCCCCTCTCCTCTTCTGCCACGTCCCTTGTTGTGCTTAATTAGGTTATCAGGTTGCTAACGGGCCATGATTCGGCTCCACGCCTCCCAGCTGGCCCTCTGATTGGAGGGGCAAGAAGGTGGACTTAGCGTAATTAACATGTTGTTATGGAGATGATTGAATTGTTCGGCGACACATGGGGCAGTGCCACCGCCGTCATGTCACTAAGAGGATGGCGGAGGGAAATTCTGAGGACTTTTCGTGTCCGGAAATAAAGATTTAAATATCTCTACCTGCCTTAAGCTCAGCTCAGCTTCATCCAACAGTTTCTCATTCACTGCTGTTTTGTTTCCCTTTCGTTAATTTCACATAAATAAGCACGGATGCGTACACTGTCCTCAATGACTTTGTTTTTCTTTTAATAAAGATGGCAGCGTATATTTGTATGTTTATATGAATGTGTTGGAGCTGTAAAGCCATTGTGTGAATGTATGTGTGGAAGCAAAGAAGTGACCAGGACCAGCACAAGTTTTACCGAACACATTGCTGTCTTTATTAGAGCCTTGTCTGGCAGTAATACTGAAAAAAAAGTGAACTTAGAACAGATGGTGGTGGCAGCCCACAGCTTTTTTTTTTTTTTTTCCTGTTTTTCTTTATTTCTTTGATATTTTTTCTTCGTTTTTTTTGTGAGAGTACTGCGACTCCTGCTTTTCTGTGGCATGGATAACATCAATAAAAGAGACAGTAGGGAGAGAAAAAAGAAATATACAACTTATATTACACTGTGTTATGAACAAAATATAAATCTATAACTCTATGTTATATTTACATAATTATCTTTCTTGATTTTTCAAGTTGAGATGGTAAGATATTTTTTTTTTACTTGTAATAATTCTTACTTTGTTTTGAGCTCCACTCATGACTTTGATTGTCTTAAATAATATCATCATCATCTTCATCATTTTCATTGTCTTGATATGGGGACAGACCTTGCCAGCAGGGATGATTGACATCTTAATGCCCCCCACCACCTTCCTGATACTCTAAAAATGGACCGATCCACTTAACCCCATCTCTCCAGCATCGGGTTGAACCATGGTGTGATAGCAGTGGTGACTATACAGCAAAATTAAGACCCAGAGGCTCATCGTGTGGCGTGTAGCAAACATCTATAGCGAGAATGATTGTGGGGATCACTATGTGACAGCACACCTGAAGAGTAGTCATGGCTCCTGTAGCATCGCGTGGAGCTAAAACAAAGCAAAGGGCTCCTGATGAGAAGTGACTTTAAAGATACTGTAGATACGCCTGGTCGTCTCACACACACACACACACAGACATACGCACACACACGCACACACACACACACACACACACACACACAGTGGAACACCGTTGGTGGATCATGGTAAACACTGCTTTCCTATGATTAAAAAAAAAAAAAAAAAAATCACTGCTATCACAGAAACAAAATATATGTACAGGATTTTAAATCTAAAATTGTAGACTTCAAGAAACAGAAAAAGGACAGCATAGGATTTGTTTGGTTGTCATGATAATCTCTTCATTTATAATGTATGTGTGCGTGTCTGTTAGTGATTGTGCAAGTGTGTGTGTGTGTGTGTGTGTGTGTGTGTGTGGATCCGAGCCAATGATGTTCCACTGTGTCTCAGTGAGGCGGCCAAACTAGTAAACGGGGACGGGACTCTTTGTTCACAGAAAACAGTTTCCAAAAGTGATAAAACAGATTTTCCAGAAAAAAAAAAAAAAAATCCCAAAACAAAAGAAAAGAAAACAAACAAACAAAAAAAAACAAAAAACAAAAACAAAAACAAGATGACAAAACACACTGAAAAAAGGAAAAGGCAAAATAAAACAGAGGAAACTTCACATTATACATTATTATAATAACCATTACAAATAAAATTATAATAACAATAAAAAAATCATGTTCTTCTTTTTCTCTGACTGCACAGAGTCTGAGTGCTTTTTAGAAATGGGTGTGGACGTGAAAAGGTTATGTCTTCAGCTCGGAGGAGGGCTGGCGTTGAGTCTGTCAGTCCAGCTCACTGTCCTAACCCCGCCTGCCCAGCAATCCGCAGGATTAATAGATAAAAGATAAAAAAAAAAAAAAAAGAAAAGAAAAAAAAGAGGGAACAAAAAATGCAAAATAAGAAAGGTAAAATGACAACTTTTTGTTTAGATCTAAATACCTACAGCTAAATAGAATAATGTTTCATTGACTGTCATAGTTTCATATGGTCATAAAAACCCGATAAAGAGGAGAAAAATAAATTATACTGTACATAACTTACTAAACTTAGGAAACGCTGACCATCCTTATAATTATTGTTAATAATATTATTAGACTAGAGGCAGTTTGAAGAGAAATAATAAAATACAGTATTCAAATACAAACAGAAACACTGACTGGCTGACTTCACCTCGGCTCTGAGGACAGAAGGACGACGCTGATTGGAGGGAGCAAGAAAACACTGACGGACAGAACAGCAGTTGTGTGTGTGTGTGTGTGTGCGTGTGTGTGTGTGGGTGTGTGTGTGTGTGTGTGTGTGTGTGGTGTGGAGGGGGGGATTAGGGGGGTATAGAAAATAACAGCAGCAGCACAAGTTGCCTGGCTTTCTGTTATCTTGGATATTTTTACAAAGAAGACACACACGTGCAAACGCCCAGTGCACAGAACACACACACCGACGCACACTCACACTGTCGGATGTTTCGAGCGAAGTGAAGTTCTGTCCCGACAGAGGGGGACGGAGCGAGAAGGAAACTGGTGGATTGTCTCACAACACAGTGCTTTCGTTTCTGCTCCGTGACGCCAGAGAGACTCCCCTTCTCCCCCCTGAAAATCCAGTTGATGTGGGACAGTCCATGCTGTACTGATCAGTCCTGGATGGACCGTCCCATTGGATTCCAAATGGGAGCGGGGGAGCAGGCGGTCACAAAAACACAGAGAAAAATAGGAGGGGGGAGGGAGGGCAACCGCTGATAGCACACTGCGAGGTTGAAGAAAAGATATCTTTTTGTTAAAAATAAACATGTCTGATGTCTTTCAGGTGCTTTACAACAAAAGGGGAAAAAAGAAATGTCTCTTTTTTCTATTATTATTCAAACTTGTAGCACAAAAACAACAAATCACATTCACAAGCCACTTATTGGCACCGTGTACCTGAGTGAGAATATTATAGAACCAAAGAACAAAAAAGCTGTTTTTTTTTAAAAGTGTCTCTTGATAATAAACAGGTCCGCCATCTTAAAGTGTCATCTGTTAACCTTTGACAGGTCCACTGCTCCGTCGGTCATTTTCTCTACAAACGGGTCTAAAAGGTTGCTTTCTGAGCGTGCTCTTTATTTCTCCTCACTCGTGGCGTCACTCAAACTCTTGCAGTAGTTCTCAAATATTCCCCAGTTTGTGTAACAGTCAGTGTGAGTGACAGGTCCTGTGCTTCAGTTGATTGATCAGATGCTGGTATCAGGACTCCAGTGGGAGGGGCTTTGGCTCTGTGAAGAGTCCATGTTAGTCAGGAAGGGCAAAGGGTGGCGGGCTGTGTGAGATTGGGACTCAAGGTGATTGGCAAAAGAGAAAATTGTCTTCCTGATTGGGGGATTTGGGATTTTTAGGGGGGATTTAACCAGCGGTGATTGGCTTCATAAAAGGAGGCTCTCACGCCATCCTATTGGGTGATATGGTTCTCGTTATCGCTGGCGTAATCAGCCTCTTCGTCCTCATAGTCGAAGTCGTCGTACACATCGCCGTTGCTGTCGTCCAGCCGTAGCTCCTCCTCCTTGATGCGTGGCTCATCCCCCTTCAGGCTGGGCATGTGTGGGTTCTGGTGGTGGTTGGCGTTGGGTTCGGGGCTGCTGGACATGCTTGAGTGCTCTGAGGGCATCTGTGGTGAGGGCATTCCCGCCATGGACAGCGCACCTGGGTAGACCACGCCTGCGGAGGACAAGGGCAGCTGGCCCTGCTGCCTGTAACGCACAAAGAGGGAAAAGCATCGTCAAGCATCGTCAAAGGCAGCGTCACGTTTAATCATCATCCCCTCTCAAAACCTCGAGGTGCCCTGTCCCTTGTTTTCATTGGATAGTTTTGAGACTCGTCTCAAAAGAAACACAAAAGCGTTGTTTCCTCTTCACCATCTCACCCCCTCTCATATAAATTTTTCCTGTCTTTGTCAGCAGGACAAGTTGTCAACACATTATGTATAATGTGTAGATAATTTGCTCTTGTTAAAATCTCAGATATCTACTATGACGTGCGACTGTCAAAAAAAAAAAAAAAAATAGGTGAAAAAATCTGTTTGGATATTACAGTATGTAAACTCAAAATGAAATACTAAAGATAAAAAAATTTTCAGGCCTACGATGAAACAGCGCTCTCACCCCACACTGAAATATTGCCTCATTTCCTGTCTGCGGGACCTCATAATGGCCTTGTACTCGCCGATGCGCAGCTTCTTGCCGTCCACCAGGCAGGTGCGTTTGGGCCGCGGCTTGTACTTGTAGTCGGGGTATTTTTCCAGGTGTTGCTTGCTGAGGCGAGCCTGCTCCTCATAGTAGGGCTGCTTCTCCAGGTTGGTCATGGCTTTCCAGCGGGAGCCTACATGAGAGGGGGGCAGGTTTCATGAAAAATAAAGAAGCGTTTCACGCTCTGACTCCGCAGAGTAGAGAAATGCAGATAAAACTGGTGAGCGCGCTGAAAGCACGGTATGAGAGGTAACATGGAAATGAAGAATTAAACAGGGTTTCAATATGAAGTGACTTAAATTGAGCATGAACACCACCGTGGATATCGGTTACATCGTGTGTGAGGAACAAATGTCGGTGTGCCATGTGCGACCCCACATCACATGTGCATAATGGCTCTGATTTGACGGCATTTAAACTCACAGACACGCGCAGATAATAATGGAAGTTTCACTCGGAACGCGAACACACAGCCTGGAGTACGAGGTCAGTAAGGAGAACAGGGAGGATGGCAGTTTCTCATCTAAACTAACGAGGACTTCACTTAACCTGCTGTCGTCTCTCTGAGCCCAATTTCTCTTCAGGGGTTTGTGTGTGTGTGTGTAGGTCTAATCCCGAGCATGCCTTCCCCTGTGTGTTTCATATCTGGTCTGAATTTGCACTTGACTACTGTATGTTTAATGGGTAAAAGCTGTCAGCACTTGGCTGTTCTCTCTCTCCGTCTTTCTCTGTTCTGTTCTACGATCTGTTAGCAATCGAGAGAGAGGGAGAGAGGGAGAGGCTTATTAAAACCAGATTTCCCTGTGTTATAAAACGCTTAGGAGCTCTTTAAAATGTCAGGGCTGATCCCAGCGGTCTGGGGGAAATGTCAGGCGGCCTCGCGCTGCTTGTTTAATGCATAATGAATTATATCATCATTTGTCGGAGCCCCGCTCTCCTCAGCCGTTCATTAACAGCAGCTTACACGATGCCACCGCTTGTAAGAAAATGAGTGTGTGTTTGAGATGGTGGGAAATATGACGTTTTTTTTTTTTGTTTTTTTTTTTGAGCAGTATGTACTGTAAGGAGAGGTGGGTGCAGTGACAGGGAAAGAGGAAGATCAGTGTGTATGCGGTTTACCGAGGATCTTGCTGATGTTGGAGTTGTGCATGTCGGGGAAGGCCTGGAGAATCTTCCTCCTCTCATCCTTCGCCCAGACCATGAAGGCGTTCATCGGCCGCTTGATGTGCGGCTCATTGCTGCTGCGACCCCGAGACTCACGAAATATTCTGGAGTCTGACACGCTTGGAGAGCCTGAGGGGGGGAGATGGAGAAGGAGGAGAGAGGGTGTTAAGGGAGGCAAAAATCAGCGAAAAAAAAAAAAAGTACAACAAAAAACCATTTACAGATATCAATAAGGTGTATTTTGGGGAAATGTGTGTTATGTTCTATTAAACAAAAATAAACTGTCTATATTTGGAGCTTTAGGTTTTTTAAATAAATTGAAATATTAAATATTTCTTAATGGAAGGAGACAGTTTAATAAACCAAAACACATTGAAGTACATTAAAAATGTCACAAAGCTGAATGGTTCCTCTTTTACAGACACATGGTTGTCACTGAACACCAGCACAGGGCGAATGATCATTTAGCCTGTGTGTGTGTGTGTGTGTGTGTGTGTGTGTGTGCGCGCGCGCGTACCGTCAGAGTCTCCACTCATGGTGAAGTCCAGCATGGCGTGGCTGAACTTGTCCTCTGCCTGCTGCTTCAGCTGTTGACTCAGACTCTCCAAGGCAGCCTTGTCCTAAACAGCATAAACAGTTCACAGTTGCAGTCAGACTGAGTCAGTGACTGTGAATACATGCATGAATGAACGAACCTGCAGACCTGTAGTGATGCTCAACAACTCATTTCCTTTTACTGCCAGTCGCAGCAGCCTCCCGGCTGATTTCATAACTCTGATATTTCGGAGTTAAAGTAGTGGTTTAATGGAACCAAAAACGGAGACCGTCTTTTACAAAACCGACCGACAAACGAGGAAATCTCAGTTTCTGATGCGCAGGAGATCATATTGTCTTTTTATCGATGGAGCCAAACACAAAGAAAACCAAGCAGCTATTTCAGCAGATAGACAGTTTGTGTTTTGGTCCATTTTGATGTCAATCTGTGGAAACGTTAATATCAACATCAAATTGTTAGAGTGCCGTACGCTTGCATGCTTCAACACACATCTGTGTATGTTTGCATGTGGAAGAATGTTGATTACATTTAGTCCTATTTGGATGTTTACTGTTTTGTGTGTATACTGTATATACTGTGTGTGTGTGTGTGTGTGTGTGTGTGTGTGGCAATTCCTGGCAGCCACCTGCGAGAGTGAAGTGCCACGGCTTGCCTCTCTCTTGCAGAGGCCCCCGAGGGTCGACGCATTAGAGAGAGAGAGAACGAGAGAGTGCAACGTGGACGAGAGCGAGGCCACGCCGCACGGCCCCCTGGGTATTTATTACAACCAATAAAAGGCTGATTTACTGAGCATTTACATGCTTAATGCAAGCAGCCGGCACACTCTGTGCTAGAACCTGGCTGTCGATGAACACACACACAGACACACACACACACTGCAGTGCACCAGCGCCAGCATTTTACAGTTTAATTATACGATTAGGAGCGGTACCCAAAACACCGTCGTCTTCTAAAACAACCTTCCAAAAAGTGTCCCTCTCCATTTATATGTGACCTCGGCGAGCTGGCTGACTGGATGGAGGGAGGGCAACATGATAATGAAATGCATTTTCTCTGTTTTTAGTCCAACAGACTTTAATTGTTAGAGATAATTTTCCCCCCCAGATTGGAATAAATATGGCTAAAGAGACAGGGAGGGGAGAGGGGGGAATAAAAGCCAGAGCCACGCTGCGGAAAATGTTCGCTGTTTTTGTTTTTTGTGAGCCTTTTAAAAAATCTTTTATTATGAATGTATTATGTTTTAATAAAGGAAGAATAATCTGCCGTTGGGTTGGAATGATTTAGTCATTTTGTATGTAAATCTGAAATATTTTGAGAATTTTTCTCATTTTTCACAAATGATCAGCTTTAGTGTAGACCTTGAGTCAATAATAACAAAAAAAGATAAATAAATTAAATAAATAAATAAATAAAGTGTGTCACATGGTTTTAGATTTTGAGATCAAATAAGCTGTTAAAAATGGCTTTATGCCGCGTGAGGCAGAGACGGAGATGAACAGGGAGACAGAGTGGATGACAGCCGAGTCTGACATTAAGCTCCAGTACAGTACATGAGAAAAGTGGATTGAATGGCTGACACTGGAGCCAAGACACAAAGTAGCGACAAAACTAATCCTCTGAGTATGTCAAAGATGAAACTGTTGTATCTGAACGCCGAGAGCTTGCCGGCGTCACACTCGCACAGCGCAAAGCCAAAGGGCCGAGAAAAGAGGAGCCAGCGGGAGCGCTTGGCTATGGAGGCTGAGAAGAGTCACACTGACAGCGTTTTGATAGCTCGCATTGCATTTGATAATATAAAAAAAACTAACAAACAAACAAAAAAAAAAACAATTACTTTACAGGACAAACACGTTCTACAAAGTTTGTATGCTTAATGTTTCATTGTTAAAATAAAGCTGACGAAAAACCTTCCTGTTTTACTTTCACTAAATTCTTACATGACAACCTTACATGACAACCTTGGTTTATGAGAAATCTGGTTGTTTAAATGATGTGTAGTATTTTCTGATCATCTGCAGTAGAGTAAAATGGCTCAGTGCCTCCACCTACTGCAATGAATGTGTGGAAACAAACTAAAGATCTTCCTGAAAAATCGTTCAATTGTGTGCTGTTCCTTCACTTCCCCGCAGAATTTATCAAACTCCCCAACTTCCTTTGCCTCCTCAATGTAATTGGCTGTTAGACTGGGAGACTGAAGCTGCTACACTGCATGCACAATATATTACTCTCTGTACTCTGCGTAAATGTGAACAATAAACCTGGGATGAAAGCAGAGTGTGGGTTTAGAACATCACATGAAAGAGTGGAAAAAGAAGAGACAGAGACAGATAGAGCTGTTGAATGTCAGTGGTGCAGATGCTTCAAGCCCACTGTTGCTCTGTCTGTGTCTGTCTGTCTGTGTGTGTGTGTGTGTGTGTGTGTGTGTGTGTGTGTGTGTGTGTGTGTGTGTGTGTGTGTGTGTGTGTGTGTGTGCGTGTGCGCACCAGCTGACTCCCAATGTGTTTAACAAATAACCACAATTTAGCCACGCTGCTGAGGAGCCGGCGCCGTCACTTCACATTACTGTCTCCTCGACGCTGCGCTCTGCCACACTCGCTCACCAGCGCACACACACACACACACACACACACACACACACGTAACCCTGCAGTGCGCCTTATAGACACACTCATTACCTCTGAGGCGCCTCTGGTTTTACCTTATCTGGCCCTGTTTAGCTTCAACACATTTCAGTGAGCACAATGTACACTGATTTACCTCCTACATAGTGCAGTGGGGATGGCATATGGCAAGACAAATTATTACACACTGACAATGAGACGGTACGGCCTGTGATGACTTCGGAGACCCGTCTCTGCATTTTAGTGGTAGTTTTTGAATTTAGACCTTTACAATCACTTGTTTTTCTTGAGATAAAACACAACAATTTGTATTTGTTCTTGAGTGGCTCCTTATGTTTTTCTCCTTAACAATGACTGAGAGGGATTTTTTTGAGAAAAATCCCAATTCCACAATTACTATTTTACTTCATACATCATTGCAAAAATGTCAGAACAAATATAAATGATTGTTATATGTGATATACAACCTCATGTTTTATAATTAGAGGATTTCATTTGTAGTGTGCAAATTGTATTATTTTAAAACTAGCGTTACAGTAACATCCAGCTGTGTAAGTTGCCTACCTTGTCTGTGCGTCCGTTGTTGAGGCTGAGGTTGCTGACAGCAGCCACTTTGGCGTCCAGGACCTGCTGTTCTCGCTTCAGCTGCTCCTTCATCTGCCGGGCCTCAGCGAAGGCCTTGGTCACCGCCTCGTGATCGTTCAGGTAGGCTGTCGAGGACAGCGACGTCAACAAGTCTGCTGAGACACAGATAGACAAACATAAAGAGAGAGACAGAAAAAGGAAGAGCAATTAATTTGGTTTTGCATTTTCTTTAAAGTGAATGCACATATTGATCTGATTCATTACTGATGTCAGTATTTATATAAACCATACATTGCTTTTAAAGTGAAGTAAATGTGTGTATATGTGTGTGTGTGTGTCTTTATGTTTGGGAAGAAGGCAGGAGGTTCTCATCCAGAATAAATCTTCCCCTGAACCATGAGGTAAAGACATTAACATACAGTTGATGAGGTGAATTTAGTCTGGGGCATGTGTGTGTGTGAGGGGGGGTACTTGTCAGACTTGTGCACATGTACACACATATATTGACCACTTGAGCTCATCAAGTAGGACATGTGAGTCAGACTGTGCCTGTAGCTGGCCTTGCATCATGCTGCCCACTGCCTCCCCACCTGCCCTCAGCCATGCACAAGTACTGACTCAATTAAGACTTCAATCTCTGGATTCCCCTTTATATGACATTAAAACATTCAACATTCACTTCCTTCCCCCCTCTTTACGAGTGCACACACACACCCACACTTCCCTCTCTTTTCATCTGAACCCAACACTTAGAACAGAGGTGGCCATATGACTCCTATTATGGCTGAAATGTCTTGCTAATTTCCGCGGTTGACAACATCTGCCCTGCCGCCAAGCAAAGATCAAATCTCTTCGCTCCTCTTCACCACCTATTATTTGTATTATTTCCGCAGCTTAGCGGCCGATGAGGCATCTGCTCTGATCGTATGTGTATGTATGCGCGTGATTGTGCGCACTGCTATCGCCTCTCTCTATCAGCCGGGTTAGCTCTTAACAAAGAGCCATGGCTGGCTTATGGGGCCTTTATCTACGCTAATCCGCACTGCTAATGCCATCTCAGGCCAGATTACCAGTTTCAGATTGGTAATGACAGAGCCGTGAACTCTTTCAGAAGTCATAACCGGAAAATCTGGATGTGAGCGGGGCTGAAAAGGGGGTGGAGTGGGGTGAGAGAGGACAGAAAAGGGACAGGAGGGAGAGGGCGATGGAATCGGGTGGCAGTCAATTTTAATCTGCAGTCAAAAGAGAGGGAGGGGGGACAGATAGATATTCTTGTGCATATGAATGTGTGTGTGAATCTTGCCTAGACTGACAGCGATGCCAACCATCCAGACAAGTGAATGTGACCCAGTTAGAAGGGGAGGGGGGGTCTCTCTCTCTCTCTCTCTTTCTCACTCGATACAAACAAATTAAGTCTCTGAGCACCAAATCTCTGCAGACAGGCGCAAAACATTTATGACCACAAAAACAGTCCAGCAGGGAGATCAGAGGGAGCTGCAGTATTTGTCAGCATACAAAGACGAATGTGTGATCCTGGTAGAAGTTACAGGCGCTGACAGCCCTTCAGTTTGGTTTGAGATGAGAAGATGGATGGATGGATGGAATCACAGAAAGAGGAACATGCCTCTGGGATGGTAGGTGTCAAAAAGAAAGAAAGCGAGGTGCACTGTGTAGAAGTTAGGGACAGAAACTCTCCTACCAATCTGCTATGGACTAAATGAACTGAGTGAGTTTTACCTGCAGATACGTACAAAACCCTGTACAAGCATTATCAATTTATATTCTTCTTTCAAAAGCCGTCAAAAGGCATCGTCCATTTTTTCCATACTTAGAATTGATATGTGTTAAATGAGGGTTCATTTAAAGCCAAATTCACTTGTATACCCATTTATATAAAATATCACCCTTCATTCATTCATTCATTCATTCATTCATTCATTTTCTACCGCTTATTCGTTTACCCCGGACAGGTCACCAGTCCATCACAGGGCCAACACACAGAGACAGACAGAGGAGAACAACCACTCACACTCACACTCACAGCCACCTATTAACCCAAACACAGGAAACCCACACAGGCACGGGGAGAACAAAACTTCGCACAGAAAGGCCCCAGGCCCGGGAACCGAACCTGTGACCTTCTTGCTGTGGAGCAACAGCGCTAACCACAATGCGAATGTGCTGCCCCTGCAAAATTTCATATGAAAATAATACGTGTTTAGATTACTCATTTGAATAATCACAACACAAACACCTTTCTTTTAAAGTACATGTGCAGTACAGTGTTTTTCAAAGCACACTGATATATTTACAGTAAAATGTATCACTTTACTCTTGTAGTTGGTTAAGGTGGATCTAATTTTATGTATTATAAGCTTTATATACTTTCTGATCAAATATGCTGAAGCAGAAATACACCTTTTTTCTGAAAAATAATTTCTGTGTACATTTCTGGATTTAATAGTGATCACAGATTTTTGTATCTGTCTATTTAAATCAACACACACAGGCACACACTCACTCCCAAATCAACAATGACTGCCTCTAGACTCTTTTCCAATTTGCCTGCCCTTTCCATCCCATCTGAACCCGGAACAGGAATCCTAATTCGAGGATGAACCACAATAAGGAATCTGCTGGTGACTGGGCGCTTTAACTTGGCAACAGATGGGCCCATGAGTTCATACAACATGACTGGGATCTGCGGCACAAAACACACTGGTATCCACACACAAATAATTCAGCGGGGATCACACAGAAACTTTAAACACTGTAATCCATTTTTCTGAACAAAAAACATCTGGGACCGCAAATCCACTAATCTGATATTAAATCCGCAGATTTGTTGAAAAACAGTGAGATTAGCCAAGAAGTCAGAAAAAAATGACTAACTGCCTATTGCATCGGAGGAGGAGGTGGGATTGTGTTTGTGTGTGTGCGTATGAGCCTTTGTGTGTGTTTGAGTGTATGTTTGAGTGTGTGTGCTGTCATTGTGTCATTAATGCTGGGTGTTTGCGCTGTCCTGGCTCATGTAAGAGGCTTGTCTAATCTCATTGGTGATACCTCCTGTCTGTCATGCACTACTCTCTTTATTATTCCCCCGCTTCCATCGCTCGGGAAAAAAAAAAAAAAGTGCTAATCCCCATCCCTCCCTCTCTCTCTCTCTCTCTCTCTCTCTCTCGCTCTCTCTCTCGCTTTCTCTGTCTCTCTCTCTCCCCTCACTTTTATTCCTCTGTCTCTTTCAGTCACTAATAAACACATAACAATGAAGCAGCCCCGAGGCAAATAGCGACAGGGAAGAAACACAAACACACTAATTATAGCCTGTTACATATGTGTAATATTTGAACTATCAGTGTTGCGTGAAAAATGGATTAAGAGTACAAAATAGTGATTCATTTATGTCATATTTTATGTATGTGTGCATATGGCTGGGTATGATTATGGTACTGGCACACACAACAATGGCGACACTATGAGGAAAACACTATTCCCATCATCGCCACTACCAGAACTATTACTGTTTTCCTTAAAGGCATACATTGTCATGGTGGGAACCATTTTGCCTTTCATTACTGGAGTACATGCTCACTTATACCATATGTTTACAATATGTATTCATTCACATGTTGTGTTCTTGCATTGGAAGGCTGTTTTGGATTTACTACAACTACCATCTTTTTTTCTTCATTTATAATAACAATAATAATATGTGTGGTCATTGTTACATGCACATTCATGTAGCTCAGCTGTGGGCTTTGTAGGAAAATGACTTGCCCATTCTTAGTGCTGTCTGAAAAAGCAAACTGGAAGTTTGTTGTGGTGATTTTTGTCAAACCTACCAAAAAGACTGAAGTCATAATAATGTGGTATTTTCCTTCAAGTTTCCTTTGGCGCAGTTTTGATGAATACTTTAGTTCGCTTACCTATTGAGCTGACTCTGCTTGGGGGTCCTCCGATGCTGGAGGGGGCGACACTGTGCTTCATGGAGCCAGCGGGGCCCATCTTGGCGGCGGCAGCAGCAGCAGGGACCTGTGGGGAAGTTGGGGGGGAGTTGGGTGACTTGCTCTCGGATGCCTTAGGCTTGGCCGACAGGTTCAGTGGCTGTGCACCCTCACTGTCCTGCAAAAACCAAAACAGCACAGTTTCGCCTGCTGTGACCACCGTAAGAATTTGGGAACGGGAGGCAGGAGGAACCCCTCGCACTCCCTCACCGAGATCACTCGCAAGTGAGGCTTTTACATGTGCGAATTAAACTTGAGCCCATGCACAGCAATCTGACGCAAGCCTCGCGGGACAAATGACAAGGTGCATGCCGCTGCCTGTCTCCAAACAGCTCATCAAAAGCAAAAAAGAAAAATAATTTAAATAAAATAAACAGCACAAACAAAAAGAAATAAGCAGATATTTCAGTGCAAACCACTGACATTAACATGCAAAATAAATTATGTCCAATTACAACAAACTCACCCTTCAATGGGGTGATTCATGCACATGCACACTCTACATGCATGCTGTAGTTAACGTGCATTACTGTACAATGCTGCTCCTCAACATGCTTCAAACGAGGCCAGCGGCAAGAGCAACAATCAGGAGAACAAACACCTTCAAATCATTTAAAGAACAACAGTAGACTCCTCTTTATCTCTCTCACGAATAATAACACCTCTCACAGACTCACAGTCTTTCTAAGGGAAGACTAAAGACTAGATGACGTCTCAACATATCACACAGCAAATGGAACAGAGGGTTGTCTGCCACTTCAATGTGCACTTGCTCCATTAGAAGCAGCAAACCAGTAGCACTTTCTGCCTCAAAGACAACCGCACACAAATGCAGAGGCAACCAATCGATACATCTTTCTGAAGCATCTACTTTTTTATGAGCCATGTTGATGTTGCCGACAATATTTATATACTAAGGCAGAGGCCATGCAGTATGACGCCAAAAAGGTGTCTGCATTCGCATATCTGCATCATTAAATTTGCTCGTACGTCTAAATTAGTGGATGTCTGCGCTCAAACACATGCAGCAGACAGCAGCCCCTAAATGTGGACCACCACTGAAATCTCTAGGCTGTTATCATGTTAATTGTCATGGCAACATCACCCCTGCCAATGACCTAATCCAATCAGGGTGAGCTTCAGAGGGTCACATGACAGGAAGGAAGGAATTAGATCGCAGAGGGGCCAGATGTACACAAACCACTCTGTGTAATTAAAACTGTGCAATTAAAAGGCAGACACAACATGGGGCAAGGGGCATCTTAATGTGCCAGCCAATAAAGATCCACAACAATCATGAACATACTTAGGAAGAACTATTTGTTTTGAGATTATTTGTTTCGCATTACTATAAGAGCAGTGTACATTTTAGAAAGGAATTTTTTAGCATTGCAGGTGCAGGCTTATTGTAGTTAAATTCAACCCATAGAACAGAACTGAAACATTATTTTTCTTTATTTTCCGATCATTAGTCTAATTGCTGCTTAGGAGGAGAAGAATCCAGCATACGGTTGGATCCAAAAAGAGAGCAAGTACTGCAAGTGTGTGTGTGTGTGTGTGCGGTATCTCCACTCATTAAGGCCGACTTTCCCTGATTCCCACTCCTTGAGTCGTACTAAGCCTTATGAGCCCCTCACAACTCAATTAAGCCCTTCCAATTAAGCCCCTACATGTGTACGTGCCTGTGCATGTGTGGTTTCAAGTTGGTGTGTGCGTGCATGCATTCGTGTGTGATGAGGCCTAACCGGATTGTCCTTCATTAGGGGGGTCTTTCTCAATAGATGGAGGACCCCCAAAGATGTCTTCAGTGAGACAATGGGCCCGGCGAAGAAGAGGAGAGAAAGGAGAAGAGAAAAACTAAGCAGGATGTTCTCAATCCTGACCCAAACTATGGTGGGCTTTGGCTGGGAACATGTTTGAATATTTATTACAAATAGATAATGCCTCTGCCTCTTGTACAGTGGATGGGGGAGTTTCCTCTCTGCGCCAAGCCAAATCCTATGGTGGGAAGGTGGCCAACCTGCATTATGCCAGTGTGGCGGAATTAGTTTAGACAGTGGAGCTGAGAGGCTTGGACCGACTTGTTTATGTGCGTGTGTGTCATTGTTCAACAAGCTCTAAATCTCATGACTGTGTGTGTGTGCTCGCATGTGCGCTTGTGTGTGTGAGGCCTCTAAAGCCTCTTGGAATCTTGAATTAATACAATTGCTTTTGTGTCTCTCTTGGCTGATGAAACAGTCTCCAGCTTTGAGGCCGAAAACATGCAGAGTGACAGCGAGAGCCAGAGGGACAGAAAAAGAGAGAGCGAGACATAGAGGAGGCAGGGGGTGAGAGATAATGTGTGTGTGTGTGCGTGTGTGTGTAGGATGTAGCACTTTTGTGGATGTAGACATGTGAAAGTGACATCAGGGTTCTGAATCTTATCACAAGGGCTGACGGTTCAATTAACAAGACCAATGCCGTTTATCCTGGTCAGGTCTGTGTGCACGTAGGTGTGTGTGTAGGTGTGTGTGCTACAGCGACCATATCACCACCTTTCATGTGCCTCTCAGCTATAAGTGCCTATTTGGATTTTAATTATATTGTCTTATTCAATTCTATCAGACAGCAGACGACACAGAGGAGGCAGATACGACACTGTTTTTCACACTAAGTGGCAACAATTTACTAACAAACCAACACCTTAACGATGTAAATGCACTTCATATTTTCAACTAATTTGTTTTCAGAGACACGGCTTTGCCTTGACAGTCTAACTGGCTTATTTATTTATTTATTTTTTTGTCTGTTTTTGTTTTACTTTTTCAATGAGACCTTGTATAATGATGTTTAAATGAATTTAGAAAAATGTGTATGTGTGTATGTGTGTGCGCGTGCGTGAATCTATATACACACACACACGTATAAAAACATGCACGTATATATGTGTGTATCTTCTGAATTGCTGAATTGAAGGTATATGAATTCAAGGATACATTCCAAAACCTTTACAAGTTTTTTATGATTACACCAGGCCATTAAGGAGCATTTATAGATGAATGACACTTTTGTAAGAGCCTCAACAGCAAACATAGAGCCGCAACCCACTTCACAAAAACCTTTTAAAGTGATGGCAGGGGCCTGTAGTGTGTGCACGTGTGTGTGTGTGTGTGTGTGTGTGTGTGTGTGTGTGTGTGTGGGCACACAGTCAGTCACGGTGATATTGGCAGCAGTTTGCCGGTCGCATATCGTCATTACATGCCAGATGTTTGGAGCGGATGTTTTCTTCTCCATTTCAGCTGATGCTAAATCTAAAATTTAAATGTCTGTGCGCAGGTCAACAGTTGTTGAGCTACGCTGGATACATAAATACTGTGCACAATGTACCCGAGTACATAAAGTGCATTGACAAAATTGTACAAGTACCAAGTTACAACTTAAAAAAAACATTTCCTTTTATTATTGTGCTTAAGTAAAGAGTATAATTTTTTAACTCAGCCTTTTACAAAATATAAGTGCAGCACATTCTGCAGACAGCATTCTTTATGAGCATTACAGAGCATCAATATAGCACAGATGTATCCATTTCAGATGGTGCTCATTGGAGCTTTATATACTTTTGGATATAATGGTAAAATAATTATATGTTTCTATGTGAAACCATAATCCTGATGCAAATAACTAAACCTAGTGGAGTAAAAAAATACCCTAAAATGTAGAGAAGTAGAGTGAGCCATGAAATGAAAATACTCAAGTAGTCTAAATGCATTTCAAATACTGTGGTCATTGTAAAATGAGCAAATGTGTTTAGTTACTTACCACAACTGCGTGCGTGTAATGCATGTCAGCAAATGGGGTACATATGGTGTATCATTTGAACTGGCACTATTGTATGGGCCTGCATGCATGCCTGCCTACATCTGAAAATCCACTCTTGCGTATAAAAAAGCTGAATGTATGTATGCTGCAGTGATTTGTGCCTCACTTGTGTGTATGTATGTATGTGTGTGTGTGTGTGGGTGAAGGGGCTGCATGGTCTCTGGGTGGTATCTTGTTCAACACCTGTGTGTGCGCCTGTACATGTGTGCCAATGGGAGTGTGTATGTGCCTGTGTCTCACCCGAGGGTAAAGCACTTAAGCATTGTGTGCCTGAGTCCAAACAGCTGTGAGCAGAGGTAGGCAGCGGGTCTCTAAATGACTAGAGACCTGAGATAGAGCGCGCAGGGGGAGCACACCTCTGAAATATACATGTCACTCACCCAAAGAGAGATGGAAGCAGAGAGAGAGTGTGAGAGCGGTCAGACAGAGTGATAAGAATTCAAAAAGACAGAGGTGGACAAAAAAGAAAAAAGAAGAAAGAAACATTATTTATCTAATGCTGCTCTTACAAACAGAACTACTACATGGGGGAGTAACGCCAAAACTGCTCTGTGGTCGATTGGCCATTTAGTCTCCGTGGGGTCTGTTGGGGTCCATGTGGCGTCCATACTCCAGTCTGCCACTCCCACTGGACTGAGGAGGTTTGGGGAGGTTTGGGGGGGGGGGCATTATGGCTTTCCAGGTCTCCTCCACCACAGGCCCCAGCACTTGCCCATCAGCTCCAATCCATATATATGGTAATAAGACAAGTGTGTCAATGGGGTGGGATGGAGGTGCATGTGTGTGTGATGGAGGTGAAGGTAGGGGTTGATGGACGAGGAAGCAGGGGTGCAGGCTCTGGGGTCAAACACAAGCTTTAATCTGGACAAGGAGCTTGGCCTTGTAGTGGGAGAATGTGTGTGTGTGTGTCTGTGCGCATGGAGGTGGCACAGGCTGAGAACAATGTGGGAAAAGAAACTGTGATGATGGAGGATGATTAAGTAGCAAGTAGCAAAGAAGAGGAAGTGGAAGTGGAAGCACAGAAAGAGGGGAAGAAAAAGTGAAGGAAGTTGGGAAACTTTGATTCATGGGATAAAATGCGGGGTTAGGACTAATCTGAATTCAGATTGTCAAACTCTGTGGGACTTTGATAGTCTTGTCCCACACTTAAACTGACTAGCCTGACCCTGTGTGTGTTGATTTGTGACTGACCACTACACTTGCAGGGGGGCCCCAGGACAGACAGAGGACAGCAGGGTGCATGTGTGTGTGTGTGTATGGGTGACGGGAGGTGGTCAGGGTCCCAATGGCCCACCAGATATTCATAGAATTCCACTTGAATGGACACAAGGCTTCCCCTCGCCCCTATTGGGCAGCCAGCCGAGAAAACAGCACAAATGCCAATACATCCTCAAATCCACCGCGACCAGATACCAGCTGGAGTTTTGTGATAAAGTTGGAGTGTTTGATTTTGCAGAGGTGACTGTGAGTTTTTTTTTTTTTTTTTTTTTTTTCCCAGGCACAAAGTACCAAGGTGTCCATTAGTATGAGGAGCTGACCGTTGCTTCGGACATTTGTTTGTAAAAACAAAACAAAACACAAAAAACTATAATAAAAAAACAAAAAACAAAAAACCAAAAACCCAAAAAAACAAAAAACAGAAAATCAGGATGCTATGCAAGATTAAAACAAGCCTGGATACACACTTTCAGATCATGCACTGCGGTGAAAGACAATCTCATCCAAGCAGACATTCAGCATCTCGGTCTGTGTTGTAACATTAGAAGGGCCAGAGTCAGGCACAGTTTGTTCGGCAGAATAAATAAATGCCATATTTGGAGTCCAAAAAGTTGTAATTTCTTAAATAGGCAAAATAATTTGCTGGTTCAGAATAAATTTCAACAGAAATAAACATATTCTCTGGGAAATTAGTGTCTGGGAAGGAAGGCAGCAAGGCAATTGCACCAGAATCGAGATAAATGAAATTTATTTTTGTAAAATGCTGGAAACAAATTGATTTGCAGAAAAAAATAGGTGGATATATTGTGACTCCACTGGGGGGATTAATTACAGACAAAAACAGTCTGATTTGAGGTCAAATTCCTATTTTAAGAATGAAAATGTTTTAGCCTGTATCTGTTTTCCTGGACTGGACATTTGAAGAAAACCAGCTGACAGCTGACCCTCTAAACCCCAGAATCCACTGGCAGTTCTAGTGTTAAACACATACCCAAGCACACGTTTCTCTTTTACCTTGGTCTTGTTAGGCAGTGGGGAGCTGCGGCCCTTGTCACTCTGTGGGTGTGTGTTGGTGGGTGGTGAGTGTGTGCCCAGGTTGGCTTGAGGTGGCAGGTTGCCTCCATGCTGCTTGGCCCCCGGGGACACCTGCATGGCCGCCAGCTGAGCTGCATATAGCTGCTACAAGGTCAGAGAGACAGGTAGAGAGACAGACAGGGTTAGAGTTGGAGAAGTGGGGGGAAAGAAAGGAAGAAGAAGAGTAAGAGGGGAGATGACGGGAGGAGGAAAAAAGGGAGAAGAAAGGCACAACATGAATAAATGAATACTTGGGAGCACACAAATGAAAAAGAAGTCGCCGGCTAAAAAGCTCTGGAAGAAAAGGCCATTAGTGGCCCGGCCTCTGTTTGTGTGACACACACGGAAAGATAGAGAGGGACATCTCCACTGTCAACCCCCTCCCTCACCCCATGGGAGAAGTGCTAACAGCCTCTCTGACAGGCCCAGAGATGGCCATGTCCCCTCCAGGTGCATCGTGGGAGAAAAGGGAAAACATTCTGGCTATCGAGGTCATGCTGGAGAGCCCAGCTCTTGCTCAAGGTGAAAAAAAGTGATGACGGAGGGGGGAAAGAGAGAGAGAGCGTGAGAGAGGGAGACAGAGGGAGGAAAAATTTGTGGAGCTACATGCCAGATGGGACATGCCAGAAGTGTCTCATGCCCCTGCGATGTTTTGAGTGTGCTGACAATAAGATGCTGAAACGCACAGAAACGCTACAAAATAGTCTGAAGCAAAGATAAATTGATTCAATATTTGCCGAGGGAAACAAACACAAATAAATAAATAAATAGTTTTCCCAATTCTTATTTATGTATTTAATTAATTTCTAATTAAATAAAAGCATTATGGCGTGAGCTGCTATGGTGTGAACATACTCGGGGAATATTTATGCAATACCATTGTATCACACAAAACAGTCTCTGGCCAGTATTTCCACAGCAACAGACACAACATAATATTCACAACTTGGAAGGAGCTTCAATATTCATAAACGCTTCTTTCTGCCTCTCTATCTTCCTCCTCAAAATCATCCAGCGAGGCTCAATTACTTTCATGTCGGCTAATACAAATCTCCAAGATGCTGTTTTGTTTTTCTCAGAATTGTTATTCCCTCCTCTGAAGAGCAACAGAACGGTTGTTTTTGCGAGAAGTAACTGATGTGTTGGTTTTTTTTTTTTTTTTTGAATAGTTATAATTGTTATTATTTATTTCTGGTGGAAGATTTTTCTGGAAGAGGACCATTCTTTTTTTTCTTTTTTTCTTTTTTTTGAGTTTAACTTCCGTCCTTCTGTTGGTGCTTGGCTGCCGGCCACCAGCGTCAAACAAAGGCTGGTTTATGCAAATGGACAAGGAAGAGATGCTGTCACTGCTATTTCTCTCTCTCTCTGTCTGTTTGTACCTCTCTCTATCTCTCTTGACAGCCACATTAGCGTCTGCTCTCCTCTGCTATCTTAAATAAAGACATTTATCTCTTTTTATACAAACAAGAAAAAAAAAAAAAAGAGACATTCAAACTGGCAGCACACACACTTACACAAAGAAGCACTTTTTGGGAAGAAACTCATATTTGAATGTGAAATACTCTCTGCCTGACTGTCACTCACATGTGGCAACAACAATATTCACTATGCAACAATGCAACAGCATTGTAAAAGCAACATGATTTCTGTTGCAATGCTGTCTCTTTCTATTCAGTCTATGTAATCTGACACAAAGATCAAAACTGGGCATAAAGTAACTTAAACACAGACAACTCACTGAGATGGAATTCTCTAAATTAAAGAAATGCTGCGCTGTGCAAGTAATGTTGAAAGGCAGTCGTATTAGTGCGCTCTTCTCTCAGTATCAGATTTTTGTTTCTTGCACCGTGCTGTAAAAGACATGGACATGAACATTTGTTCTCACACAGTTGCGGTTTACCGAAGACTTTGATGCATGTTTGGAAATAAACCTGTGTCCGCGTGTCAGCACCTGCCACTGTGGGGAACAATGATAATTGAGCTACATCAGGTAGACTGGGCGTGCTGCTGATGCTGCTGATGTGGAAGCCAGCGGGGGATCGGCCATGCTTCGGCGAGCTACAGTATATGGACGCCGTACGGAGGACCAGCTTGCTGAGATCAGATCAGCCTTCATTTGTCCATTTCTCTTCAATTAGCTGCACCGTGGCTCCTGGAAGAGAGAGTGATGGGGGGGGCAGCCGAGCATGAACACCCCACCACCCCCCCCTCCCTATCCTACCAGCCAAACCCCCTAGCGAGTGGACCACAGGCGGTGTGTGTATGTGTGCGTGCATATGTGTGTGTGTGTGTGTGTGTCCTGCCATATTCGGACCAGTGGTTCAAAGGCCTCTTTATTTGTGGAGTGAATTGAGTTCCATTACAAGGCCAGCTCCCGTCACTCAAAGCCTGCTCAATGGGCCGGCGAGCAATGGCGACACACACACACACACACACACACACACACTCGAATTACAGAGGGCAGAGGTACTGTGGAGCGCGCCTAGAGCGTCGCCACAACGACATGCATGTCAACAAACAGGAAGTGACAGCGCAAAGCCCCCTGGGTTGACTGGAGGAGTGAGCATACACAGACAGGCACAGGCACACACACACACACAACACAATGGGTGATGGGGGCTGCAATTGTAGTTGCAGGATGAAACTAAGGAATTTGTCACTCACTTGCCAGGCATACGGTGGAGCTGTGTGTGTGTGTGTGTGCGAGTCTGTGCGTCATTTTGAACTGTTGGGGCTTGTGTCTCGCTCTTTCTGACGCTAATCGCTACATTTGAGGGGCGATGTATACAGATCTGCATGTGTTTGTGTGTGCGTCTTGCACATGAACACGTCTAGTGGTCAGTGTGTGCTTGTCACGACTTGCGCATCCAGAGGTATGTTACGTGTGTGCATCTGTGTCTGGAGTTCTATTGATGAGTGGTGAAAAGGTGACGTGTGATTATTGGCGTTCTCTGGGTGAAGACATGTTTGGTATTAGCACTATTGATACTGTGTGTGCGCTCGCATAGACACAATAAGCTGCTATTTCTTCTGTCATCTTAGTTGGTGGAGATCTGTGTGTGTATGCGTGAGAGCCCTGGTCAATAATCTGCAGCTTTAGTCAGATTACCAGCTTGCTTGGTCTTTGTTGCCGGAGTTAGTGGCGCTTCAGAGCAGTTTGAGCTCTATTGTTTACGTGGACAACGGGGACTATTGTACACATCTTAATGGATTCTTCTCTGTCTTTCTGTCTGTCCGACTTCCTGCCTGTCTGACCACATTTTTTTAAGCTGCAGCGTATTTTAGTGCTGAAGGACAAAAAAGACAAGAAGCACGCGTTGAGTCAGAGACACAAACACTTCTCTGTCTTTAAATTACATCAGCCTCTCAATAGATTTCTCTTTTTTCCTTATTTAGTCAGTCAATAAAAAAAACAAAGCAAAACAAAAAAACGCCTGACATAAAGGAACTGAAGGTGATAAGGTTCTAGTTGTAACATAATTGTAATGCTTCTTCTACTTTCAGGCTGAAGAGCAAACACAAACATTTGGAATTTACAGACATAGAAATTGACTAACTACATTTCTATATCAATAAGGTGCCACAGATGATTGTGCAGACTTATTATACGTCTCTTTTACTTGTCGCTTCATTTACTCAGATGTGGTAAAACAGAATTTTTGTTTAACTGTAGCAACCTATCTCTGCTGCTATTGATTTCGCATTGACCCCTTGCTGCTATCGCAAAATGGCATTTCCTTACAACTCCTAAAGTCTATACGACTGAGGAGATACCAACGCGGCAGCAATTGTCACATTGAGGAGAGTGCGTCCCCGCACTCAGACGCTCATCCAGATAAGGTTCTGTGGAGAAATGAGCTGCTCAATTGGTTTCGCGTTCACCTTCTCTCATCTATCCCTGCCCCTCTCTTTTCCCCACCGGCCGCCTGCCCGTAGCTCGCCCGTCCATCTCTCCGGTGTACAGTGTGGTAATCCAGGACAATATGTTCTAACATCTGCCTCTCCTTATGATGCCTGACCCACAGTACTGACCCTCTTTATACCATGTCACACACACACGCACGCACACACACACACACACACACACACACACACACACAGGCATATACTTTTGCTCCCTCTCACACATCCATACTTTCTTCATTCTCTCTGTTCATCCTTTTAACTGATCATCCTTCTAAATACCTCCCTGCTACCTCTGTCTTTAGCTCTTTATCTCCAATCTTGCTCTCTTTGACTGGATAAGTGCATTTTTATTTTGTATTTTTCTGCGCTCTGCCTGTCCCTCTCAGTACATTTCTGCGATGCGGATGATATCAATGATATCAAGGGGGTCAATAGGGAGCCAGATTAACATGCTCTTATACACAATGTCACAATCATCCCCCAGATTAAGATGCTAAATGCCAACTTTGTACACTCCAAAGCTTCCATTGCCGTGAAAACCTTCTATGGAGGATTGTGTGCTAAGCTCTCATTATATGAGCTACTCTGTTGATTTCTATGAAGGATGTTTCAAACATAGAAAGAGCTTTAAATCATTGAGAGATTAATACATTTTTCTAAGAACTGCACTTAACTGAAAGCCAAGCTATTGAGGGTGTTCTTTCTTTCTATGTATACAGTTTTAATACTGTGTAATCAGTGTAAAAATCACCACTGATTCCTTCCTTTACTTCTATACTGTACGAGGATGATTTCAAAATTGAGACAGCAAAATGGACATAGATGTGGACTTTACTAAAAGGTTCACCGCGTAATGTCAGGATTTTACACTAATATACAGATAGGGTACACTTACTGGCATCTAAATTTGTTTTATCAGTTTATAGTATAATTTGTGGCTCTTTGTTGTTATTGTAGAACTGCTCATATTATTATGAGATGTTTTGAAGTGCATTCATTCATTTATTTTCAACTGCTTATCTGTCAGGGCCACAGGGGTTGGGGTTGTTTGATATTAAACAACAAAAGTGTTTGCTTTCCCATGACTTCAGGGTTATATCAGGTTGAGTTTTGAGATGACAGTTCAAAGAGAATCAAAAGAGAATGTGCCACAAATCAGGTGCAAAGTCAGGCCAGGAGGCAGTAACAAAAAGCAGCATTAAGTTGGATGATAGGAAATGTTGGATTTGGAATTTCTTTGGGCTGAATGTCCACCTGAGAGTAAAAGTTGGGAGGCTTTGATGCTTTTTCAAGTTTCCCACCTTAGCGCATGTGCAATATTGCTCAAGTGGCTCTCATTCTATAAATCGCAAAGATACAGAATGAAGAGAAAGAACATTACTTTGTATGATATTTGGATCAGTAACTTCTGGGTTTTTCGGTGCCTGGTACAGCTTTAATGCTGTGCTGTGTCAGTAGGTGAAAGCTGTGTGGGCTTCCTGTATTAGCATCACTGTATCTCTTTCCCCAGTGAGTTTATTAAGGCCTGTTAGTGTACTGAGGAGGCAGAGGTCATGACCCAGGCCAATGAAACCCATAAGTATTGCATATCGGTGAAACTTCAACATCAATCATTTTATAGGTCAATTGCACTATTTAATTGTTGTTTTTGCTTTTTTCTATATTTCTTTCAACTGAGAAAACACCCTTGCAAATCTACAGGAAACAAAAATCAAGAATATATTGATTTGCACTATTAATTATGTAGCTGTGTGGTAAATTGTAGATAAGAAAACATTAATCCCAATAATTAGGTGTCCATATATTTCTGTGTGTGCGGTTCAAGTGTCCATGTCTTAACGTATCTCAGTCCAGTTTATTGTGTATAGCATGGGAAAATTGTCTTTCTATTTGTCCGTGCGTCTCAGCTAAGTGGGCTCACTTGGGTCCTTTCCGCCAAACCACTGTGTTGCCGTGGTGACCCGAGGCCTGAACTGACTGTCATGTCTCGTTTCATCGTGACAGAAACACCTCCTTATCAAATGAGGGCGCAGAGACGATCCCAAAGGAAATCCATCCACATTGAGACATCTGTACTTGTGTTAGCCTGGGCAAATCCGTTTCTTTCTGACAAAGCCTTAATCTAAAAGTGTGAGTGTGTATTTGTCTATTTGCGTGTGTGCGTGGATGGATGTGTGTTTTTCTGGGAGGATTGTAAGAAATCTGCTTGTGAGATGTTTTTTTGCACTTGTTGTGTCCTCTCGCCCCTCCCTTCTGGTTTAAAAAAAAAAAAAAAAAATCCAATTGCAAGGTGGACAAAGCCGTTCGACTGGAGATTTTGAGCGAGTCTGAACAGAGTCGAACATATGGACAGCTAGATTGGAGCAGTAATAACAGCACAGAGGACATTATTCTCAGTCTAAACACACGCACACACACACACACACACAAAAGTAATAATGAAAACAGTGACGACAGCGGGGTCCGTTCTCCATGATAGAATTACACAGCTATTCTGTTCTCCCTGTAGTGTCTACCATATGGGACAGCATGTTTAGCTGACAGGTGCAAATGCATTATAGACACTCAGCCTCACCTTTAACCCATATCTTACGATTGCTCCTTGCGTGTGAGCAAGTGACAAATATGTGTATGTCAACTATATATTTGTGTGTGTTATCTTTTGTGATATGTGTCAAAAGAGGCAGTGTAGAGGGCAAAGCGCAGCCTGTCCTGAAGCTAAGCCAGACACATGAGGGCAATGTGTTTCAGACAGGCAACTGAGAGGATGCCCTGCCCACATGGGTTCTTAACCTCTGGGAGACAGGGGCCCCAAAGCCCACGTGGATCTAAATTGTAGTCTGTGAGGTCCAGTCCTATGCGCTTGTCTGCGTGCGGGGGTTGGAGGGAGGAAAATGTGCCGGCTGTCAGGGGTCGGGGACGAGGGTCAGGATTACAAAGCAATCGACCACTTATTCAAAATACAAGGCGCAAAGTCAGATTTATGTTTTTCATAAGTGGAATAACAGATGTTGAGTGTTTACTTTTTTATTTTGTTTCATTTATTTATTTTTATTTTTTTTTTACTGTTCTCTCTTTCTGTGATTCTGTCTCTTCTCTGCTTTCTTACTTATTCACCGCTTGGCCGCCAGGTTTATGGCAGCACAGATCATAGCACATAACACTTGAAAAACCTATGATTGCATGTTCATAATGACTGACCCTTCGCCTGCTTGTAATAAATGTTAATATGAAGTCCCTTCCGACCTTTGAATATCTAAACACAAATCGTCACAAACTTTACACTGGAACATCATACGTCTTGTCACATTCCAAAACTTACCACAATAGACTGACATGGCTGACATCTGGATGCTCTTAACTTACTACATGCAGATTTTTAAAACCTGCCACATCCCAGCAAAACTGATCTACATTGTTGCTCGTGTCTAAAAAAAGTAGATCCCTATTTTTCATTTTGTGTTGTGTCTCAGTACTATTGTCAGTCAGTCCCAAGTCACTCACATGGATATTTTGTCTTGTGGTTTGTGGTTTCGGCTGAATATGCCTGCACACAGGGATTACACAAAAGACAACAGGTGGTGACCACACTATTGTAAGCAAATGGCAGGATTTCACATTGATGAATGTTATTTTCCCACAGGCTTCCAATCATGCCCTTAGTGTATACTATTAAAACATACTTGTAATAATTAACATTGTATTTTGACTACAGCTGGGTACCTGAGAGATCAGGGGAATGTCTAAAGATATTCTGATCTCAAAGTCTTCTAACATCACCCCTAGAAAAGCTCCGACAGTGAGTCTGAAGATTTCTGTCCTGCTCCTGCATTTCCTTCCCCCTGCAAGACAGAGGCAGGGGCGAGGGCTACACTTGTCAGTACTGTGTCACTACTGAGTTCTGATCATGAAGATCATGTTTTTTTCCACACTTTGGCTGAAAATGACAGCTGTCCACCCCCCTGTGGCCGTGTTTGTGATCTTGTATAGCTCAGTGGGCAACAGTGTGCGGTGAGAACACTGTCAGGGTTAGGCGGATTTATTCCAAATGAGACCACCCAAGTGAAAAGGGAAACCGCATCTTTTTGTATCATAATTCTGATTATCAGTATGTCATATTAAGAGGCTTGCAGCTAATGTTGTGATTTCACTGTGTTTTTTTGGCTCAAAGATCTGCCTCCAGTGTGTCCTCTGGGGGTTCTGTGTTCGTACCTGGAGCTGTAAGGGTCCTAGACCTGGTGTGGCAGCAGCAGCAGCAGCCATTGTTGTGGGGATGAGCTGGAGAGGGTAGGGGTCACCTGAGGCAAAAAACAACAATAACAAAAAAACGAAAACAGCAAACATTAGTATTTTCAAATGGTTGGCGATTTTTGTGATTTTACACTTCAGTGCCCTTTTCCTCATTCTTTCCATAGTCCCGTCCTTTTTCCTGTTACATCCCCTTCTTTTCTCATGTCTCTGAATCCTCTTTTTCTCCAACACGCTTATGTCTCTCTCTCTATCTGTGCATCCCCCACTTACCCATCATCCTCTTGTTTTTCTCCTCCATCTCATCCCACCTTCGCCTTTCGCCTCACCCCCATCGACTCCCCTCCCACCACCACCACCTGAGTCCCTCTCTGCAGCTGTTAAAGCCTTCCTTTGTGTGTGCTGCCGGTAGGGCCTTAATGAAAAGCCTGATTGTGTGTCCTCCGCCTTAATACCCCCTGACAAAGAGCAGTGAGGTGAGGGGATTCTGATAAAGCTGGCCCTAGCGTCGTAATTAAGAGCCGCCACTGCCGATTACTGTTCTCTCCTCTCTCCCTTTTTCCCCTGCTCAACTGTCTGTTCTTCTGCTTTGTTGAGACAGGGCTGCTTTCAGTCTCTCTCTCTCGCCTGTGTCCTTCTTGTCGTCATGTTCATCTCTTCAAAAGTTACTCTCCACAAGTGCGCCCCTCCTCCCCTATGTCAGGACTGATAATTCGAGAGATAGATGGACAAACAGGGCAGAGAAGATGACAGAGGTGCAGTGAGAATGAGACAGAGAAAGCACTGGAGGAAAGAACGAGTGCGGATTATTAGTGACCAGGTGCAGATAGGGTGTGCTGTAATTACTCAGAGAGAGAGAAAAAAGGATGGAGAGAAAGGTCAGAGATGAAGGGGGGAGCAGATAGATGCTGAGGGAAGAGGAAAGGTGGGGAGGAGAGATGAGGAAGAGGACTACTTAATTATGGCTGAATAAAATGTACCTGTTGACAGCTTTGGGAGCATATGGACATGCCAACGAACCAAAATATAGTAGATGGGGGAGGTCGGGCCTCTCTACTGGCATCACATCGGAGAAACTTAGCTTTTTCATAGAGAAAACTTTGGAATGTTCATGGGCTTGACCTTTCCTTTCTGACTTCGACTTTCAGTTCAGCAGCCAGCCTCTTAGCCTTATCAGGGCCCTCTATTGTGCATCTGGGTGCCCATATAAATATGTGTGTGTGGGCTTCACATAAGCCAGATTTCCCTACCAACATACTTTCCCATATTCTTTGCTTCTTAAAAAAAAGTGTAGCTGATACATTCTTTTCTCCTGTGGGGGAGGGAAGGCAGGGGGGATTAAAGAATTATTTCAGGCCTGTGTATTCTAGGAGATGGGTCTTTTCTCTGCGCTCCCTAAACAAACATGAGCTGGGTGGATATTTATGGTCCTCCTGGGGGTCGCTGTAACAAAAGAGAGACGGATGGAGGAAAGCAAACATGTTGCTCTTGGCTTGAGGACAACGACCTCAATGAACACAGCCAAAATTTCTCACTGAGAGAGACAACAGAGGGAGATAATTTACATCTTTCAATCAAGCTATAATGTAATGAATGACACTTTATAGTCAATGAAGGCAATATTTAACATTTTAGTTGTGAAATAACTTGGAGGGTCACTTATAAGATAGTTGGATAATATCTTAGGTGACTCTGACGGGGGGGAAATGAATCCAGGTGATGTCATGAGGGTTACCTCAAAATGGGCTGAGTCTAAAGATTTTTTAAAAGAAGGTATATGTTGCACACTCAGTATGTTGAGTTTTGAAGAGACGCACATTTTTCAGACAACAGAGTGGCGGTTTTCTGCTTAAAAAGGAAAATGTGTTTCTGCAGTTTGATGTATCATAGCTTAACAAGTTGACAAGGAGATGAAAAAAATCTGATTCAAAGCCAGCCGCGACATGTCACACCTCAAAATCCATGTAAGTTTTGCTCTGATTCAGTTTTTAACATGCAAAAATTTTGATAGGACACATTAACAGGAATGCTAAACTGTAACATGTCGCATCAGAGGCCTGAAGACAAAAACTGTTCTGGCTCAACAAGTGTTTAAACAAGGCAGTGACATTGCACAGAAGTCCATACTGTCGGATAAAATCTATTCATATCTTCAAAGCTATGAAGCGCCGTGAGAATATGTCAGAGCACAATGCTACACATGTCCTATTTAGAGCTGCAGCACCAAAACTACATCAACTCATAACAACTTTGAAAGTTGCCAGATAGTTTTCTCAGGGGCGGCTCAGCCTGGCGCAGCGTGCCATTCCGGTTGGAGTTGGCGGAGGCAGTGAAAAGACAAGCCCACCACTTGACAGGGTATTTACGTGGGCAGTGGGCGTGGGTGAAGATGGCACTAATTAAAATGGAATGGACTTGTTTGGGAAGCTGTGAAACTCTAAGGGATTCGGGGAGGGGGTTGAGGGGCTGAATGTGCACGAGCTTGCGTTTGTGTGCACGCTCAAATTTTTTTCGGTCAAGTTTTTATTTATTTATTTTTCTTATTTTTGTGTTTGAAAAATCACAAAGCAAATCTCTGGCTGCCTTGAAGTTTATGTGTGTGTGTGTGTGAATATATAAATATACATATTGATTATATATACTTATGTGTGTGTGTTAAGTATGTGTGGGCTGTGTTGGAAACATGTTCTGGCTCTGTCCTGTGTTAATGTGAGGAGAACCTGGGGCAGGTCACTTTGCCACCCATTTTCTCCCCCCCTCTGCTAACCCCCTACTGTGCATTTATTCCCAGCCTCCCCTGGCAAGTGCCCACCCTTCTTCTTTTTCTCTCTCTCTCTCTGTCTCTATCATGGTAAACAACACATTGCCACACAGCCGGAGCGTGATAGCCAAAGGAGAAAAAAAAAAACATGTCCTGCAGGATGCCTGCATTTTGTTGCTTTTATACATCAAAAAATAGACAAGACAAAAGAAAGGAGCCAAAAAAGACTGAGCAAGAGAGGGAGTGAGAGATAAAGAGAAAGAGGTTGAGAGTGTAAACAGGAAGGGTGTATTTGGACTGGTTTTTCTATTAAGAGAGAGTTGTTGATGTAGGGAAACAATCTGATTCCTTGTGTGGAAAAATGGTTACACTGTACATTGCTTGGTGAAAAACATTTGAAACATCACACACAAAAACAGCTTTGACTCTGTAAATTGCACCTATTTGTGAATTCACGTGTATGTGTGTGTGTGTGTTTGTGGACGCTACTCACTGCAGCCAGGCTTGTAGTTGAAGCCAGGGGGCATGAGGAAGCCTTGCTGAGCTGCAGCTGCTGCCAGAGTCCTCTGGTCCGGGGGAAAGACAGGAATCATCAGTGGAGGGAGCTGGCCCTGGACCTGCTGATGACGGAGGCAGAGGAGAAGGGAGGAGGGGGTGTGATGTAGGTAGGTAGGAGGAGGGAAAGCGGAAGAAGAGGAAACATTAGCATTTTGGCATGTCTTACAGAAACCATCCATCGACATGCACTGAAAACAATGTTCTAAATAATGCTAAAAAATTTGTGTAATTGAGGCTTGAGCAGCAGGAAGTCGCTTCAGAGAGCACTTTACATTTGAATTGCATCATGTTATCTCTGGATATGAGCATTCAGGCTCTCTCACCCACACACACACACACACACACACGAAGTCAGACTCCATCTTCTCAAAAGACAAAAAGCCAGTCATACAGACAGTTCACCGTACTCTCACAACAGCTGGCCTTTTCCTTTTATTTGGAAGATGATGTTCTGTCCTGTCTCCCTACATTACCCCCCCGCCCAACAACCCAAACACACACTAACTGTGCACACACAGACGCAGACACAACCCTTTCTGCACGCTCGTCGGCAGGAAGCCATATGACTTCACAAGGTTTCCAGGATTTTAAAAGGAGACGCAGAAAAAAGGTCCTCCGATTGATGGCTTTGGCAGGGACAACAGGAGAAGGAGAAAGGGTGGTGTTCGGGGGGGGGGGGCACAGAGAGAGAGAGAGAGAGAGAGAGAGAGGGAAGGGGAGAGAGGGAGAAAGAGAGAGAGAGATAGAGCGAGAGAGAGAGAAGTAGGAGACAGATGGTTGCACTAAACAGCGTTCTGCCAAAAACAACACACAAAGACTTGCGTGTGATGGACTGACTGACAGTTTGAGAGGAAAGATAGGCGAGGATGAGGAGAGGAAGTAAGTAGGAGAGGGAGAGTGGAAAAAGGTGAGAGAAGAGGTAGAATAAGGTTTCTTATCGTGCTGCAAAAGCTGCGGAGTAATGCAACGACAAACATGAAGAGAGAAAGGGAGATGGCACAATATTTTTTGCAATTTTGGCTTAAATCTGATAAAAATATCAAAATACTTTTAAACTACAGGACACCAGTCTGAGATCACATATTCAATGCAGCCCCAATAAGGTTTCCACTGTTCACGTACCATTGTGTCATTTATCCTCTTTTAATTTATTAACTTTTGTGGAAAGACACAATGCAGTGTTTTCATTGGGCACCAGCATTGCTTTGAGTCTTTTGGTCATGGCAACAATACAAAAATGCTGCGCCTACACTGTACTGAAATAAAACAAGAAGCAGAATAGGAAGGTCCTGCAATGCAATCACTTATTTAACAAGTCTGTTTTATCACTTCTGCGTTTCTCCTCTTTATCAATACAGGGATTTTTACACCTTAAGCACACGAATGCTCCTTTTTCTACCAGTATTCAGGTATTAGACTCAGTTTGGGTCTAAAAAACAAACAAAAATGCCAACAGAAAAGAAAAGCCAAAAAACACAAGTGTATGGAACTGACTTCGAACAACTGGGCTTCCACCTTTGAGGGCTTTATATAAATTTAACCTCCATCATCTCCACCATCATGTTCTTTCTCACTTTATGTCTGGATATTACAGGTTAAAATTAAGTGCTGTAGTAGAAACAAATGAGACTAGAAACTCCACATTTATTGGAATGACTGATAAGTAAACTAAATTAAATGTGTTGGTGGAGTGCCTCTTTAAATCAAATCTCTGATTGGTTCTCCAAGGCTTGGACCTGCAACACACTTCTCCTTCCCACTTGTTCGTGTGTCTCCTGTGACTTAACCAGGAGCTCATAGAGTGGCTGAATAGGACAATGGGCTGGGAAAAGCTGTTTGATTCGGAAAATTCATCTGGAGCGATAGAAATATCTGCACAATCATGAAGATGCAGCGTTGCCACGAGACAGTTAGGAAATAAGTGATATGGCAACTTGAAGTGGTTAGTGCTTGAGACAGATAAATAGAGATGAGCTGCTGTCTCCCAGTGCTGACAGCACTCCCTTCTTTTGCCTGTGTGTGTATAGTCAAGTTTACCTGGGCGTACAAATGTTCCTGTACTGTAAATACCTATGTGTGTGTGTGTTTCTGTGTGCCAGTGTGTCTCCTCCCCCTCCTCCTGCTACTGTGTGTCGGCATGTCGTAGCCGGCAGCACTGTAATCAAACTATCACAGCGCAGGGGAATAGCGCTCTTTTCAAGCGGCTCCTGTTTCCCCCTTACACCAAAAACAATAATTACTCCACCATTTTGGTTAACCATAAACCACCAAGCCGCCTGTGCCATGCGATCAGAAGGGAGAGGCGCTCCAGCGCGACGCTCGGACAGGACCCCTGCGGGGACAAATCACAGACAGAACATTTCCGCTTTGCCTTTCAGGCCTAATTGGACATATGCTGGAGTGGAGCTGGCTAGCAATACTGTAATGTACCGTAGGGAGGAGGAGAGGAAAGAGAAGGAGAGGAGAGGAGAGGAGAAGAGAGAGGAAAGAAGTCTGTGGCAGCTGTAATGTATGCATACTGTACATAGACACACTGGAACACACACTGTATAATGTTTGTGTGTGTGTGTGTGCGTGTGTGTGAGAGAGAGAGAACATGGCTTTGCTTTCTTTCTTTGCAGATGAAAATATCATAGAAGATCCTTTAATAGGCTCTGAATCCTCTCCTCTCTATCCCCGCTTCCTTCTATCTTATAACAAAAAGGAGGCACACAATAGGACGACATTAATCAGCCTACAAAACTGTTGCACAATACACGCAAGTCTCCACAAAGGAATAAGAAGATCAAGCTTAAAAAAAAGGAAAGGGGGAACAAAACGAGAATAAAAAAGGCACAGAAGAATTAGAAAAAGCTGGGAGCGAGAGAGTGAGAGAGAGCAGGGTTCATGGGGAATCATTCCCTCCCATATGTTGCTGTTATAATAGTTGAGTTAGATATGTGTGCAACAGCTGCTGAGCTGATGAGCAGCAACACGACCCTTGCACGATCGCTGCCATACATATAGACACAAACACTGACCTCTAAAGTGCAATACACACAAACACACAGATATGAGGCAGAAAACATGGGTAAGAGCAAGTTGAGCGTAACAAGGAGAAACAAGGCACTGAAGGGGAGGAGGGTATGGTGGTAGAAAGGGGTTTGTCTACTAGCAAGTCATATGGTACTGGAATGGATCAGTCTCCCTGTGCATTCCTCCTTATTTACTTTTATCATCTACAAATGACTTAATCTGATATTTCTCCCAATATTGGATATACAATAATGCAAAGTGGATTAAGCTGTGTGTGTTAGCCTCGTGATTGTAATGTAAACTTTGAAGGCAAGGGGACCAAGTCAGAGAATGAAAATCACAATTTAAAAAATATATTTAAATTTAAAAATAAAAATGATCTGACAGGAGGGACAGAGAGAGAAAGGGTGAAGAAAATGGAGTGAGGAAAGGGGAGAGCAGGGCTCCGTCTATCAATCTCCAGATCATACTCAAAAGAAGAGGTGCTTCTGGAACAACGGGAGCTTTGGGGAATATCATACTGCGTCTCTTTCATATCGGGCCCGAAGCGAGAATAAAAACCTTCAACATGGGAACAAGACGTCACACTGCTACCACTGGAGGGTACCAATGTATGCCTCCTCCATGATGACAAAAGAAGCCAAAGCTCATCTGAAAAAGCCCTCCAATCAGTGTAACCGAACACAAAATAAGCACTCTGAATGGAATATATATATATATATATATGGGTGTGTTTCTGTATGTGTGTATATAGCAAAAGTGTGAAACTTTTTCTTGAGAACTTTCACAGGGGCAAAGAGGACGGAAAGACAGAGAGAAGTTGACAGTTCATCCTGGCAAGAGAACTTCTTGGGAAATAAACAGCAGAGACACCAGAATGAACAAGAGAGGGAGAAAGAGTGAGAGAAAGAGAGACGGAGAGGGGAGCAAGAGTTGGATAATTGGCAGCGAGTCGAGGCTGCGTTCACCACGCGCCAGGCGGCACAGCTTGAACTTAAAGCGCCGCTGCGGCATAATGAAGATGTGGCCGCTAATTAACATATGGGGTGCGAAACAGGTTGGTTGGCACGTGGCGCGCTAAAAACTCCAAGGTAAAGTTATTATTGGGGAGTAATTAGCTCTATGAAGTTAATGCGCCGAACAATAGCTGCCAGCGCCGCACAATATGGCTCGCATCTGAGCACGCAAAATAGCCCCCGCTAAAGTGCGAGTCCCACAGCTAAAATCTGTTTGCGACCATATGCTCCGGCAATTAATGCAAGACCTGGATGACCTATTGCTGAAGAGGGGACGTGCAAGCGATAGAACCAATAATTAATTTGGAGAGAGGAGAGAGAGTGAGAGAGCGAGAGAGAGAGAGAGAGAGGGAGCAGTAGCTGGCTTTTAATATTAGTCCATTAAGTTTCTATGTACAGGGGCTGTTAGAGGCCAGCCTGCAGTGATTGTAGGGGCATGGTTCATGACAAAATGGTGTTTCAATGGCTGAGATTCACAGATACAGACACACACACACACACACACGCAGGTATGTCTGTGTATGTGTGTGTAAGTACGTAAGAGAGCATGTGAGCGAGGGTAGGTCTCAGTGGGGTTGGCTGATTGGATGTGGTCCAGTTTGCGAATCCGTGCATTTGTGCGTGCTCAACGACACATACAGTGTGTAAGGAAAACAAATTACACTGGTTGCACGGTAATGGGAACGATTAAACAATTACAAAGGCAATTGGGTTAGACGCTCCTATGCACAGAGTACAGAGGTGTTGGTGTATGGTGCTTGCATGCGTATGCTGTGCATGGTGGATGTAAAAGTGAATGAAAAGAGTTTTTGCATTTGTGTATTCCTCTTCATTTAAGACAGAATCACAAATATTCAGCATGGACGGCTTGTGATTGCATTAGGTCTTTCACACACTTTGAGAGTGTGTGTCTGTGATTGAGTTATCAAAGTAGGTTAACCTTCATAGAGTGCTTGTTAGTTGCTCTCCGTGGCAAGTCTGGCCTTCAGTCAAAGCATCAGGTGGCTTTTCTCATTTTCTGATTCCTTCTCATTTTTTTTCTTCTATCTGCTTTGACTCCTACCTATAGAAAAGGGGGTGCTTCATAGGATGAAAGACAGAACACAGAGGTGCCACTTCACAGTTAGACATACTGGACAGTGTGTGTGCTAGAGAGTGCGTGCCTTTCTACTATTCTATGAAAATGTGTGTGCATGTTCTCAAGGTAAGCTCTGAGCTGCTCGGCAGGTGAGCTCCTTTCATCCCCGTCGCGCTTCCCTGCACGGCAGCAACAGTCGTCCCCGGCAACACTGGAGGGAGCCTTGGAGACAAGTCATTTAATTAGAACGAGAGAAGACGAGAAGGAAAGCAAAGGGAAGTTTGAGGAAATGTGCTCACCCCTCAGAGCTTAACAAGAAGGCCCCTGGCAGGAGGTAGAAGTGTGTTTGTGTCTCTGTGTCCTTTAGTACATACATTCTTGCTTTCAAATTTTTGCGAGAAGCAATTGTGTTATGGCGTTAGACTGAACAAAGTATTGCAAAGTGAGGGTCCTCACTTCCCCAGGAGATGCTTGGATAGAGGTAAAAATGAAAATTTTCTTTGGGCTTAAGGATAATTTCGGCTCAGGACCTGGATTAAGGGTTATGATTAGAGGCTTAGTTGGGATAGGGGTTAAAGTTAACTTCTGTTTAATTTCAGCACTGGGACTACAGAACAGATCAAGGGTAAAGCTCTGATTAGGCATTTCGGAATGAAGGCTCTCTTTAAAAGTAAAACAATGACGCGCATGAGTGTGTCTAAGGAGGGGGCAAAGCGGATCATAATTGATGCTAATTCATGGATAATTCCAGGTGGAAACAATTAGTAACTTGTGAACACTAATGAATGGTGGATGCCCGTGTGTGTTGTTCGTACGGGATGTCATTAGCTAGTGTTGCCTGCCTCTGTGAATGAACCGGCATATCTGGTGGTTTAGACCACAATAAGTGGTGTAAGCCGCTGGTGTATGACGCTAACATGCATATCACTAGCCTGATTTGGACTTCAGGGTGAGAAGAAATAGGAAACCGGACGCGAGGACAATAAATTATTTGTCCTTCTTTCATGAGAGATGTGTGTATGTCTCTTTTTCATGAGCTTGATGATCCATTATATTTCATCACCTCTTCCAAGTGGACGGTTGAAAGCATTCTTCACAGGCCTTTGGGGGTTTGGGCCTAACAAAGCCAAGGACGCACGCAGACACACACACCCAAACATACGCACACATAGACACAGAGACACAGAGGGGACAGCTGAACTCAGCCTTGTTAGGGGGAAATGCAATCACAAGGGGCTTATCATACAGACAAAAAACACACACACACAGACACACACACCCCAACATAGTGAACCTGGTGCCCTCTCTCTGGCAGGCCATTGTATTGTGGGATTGTGCGGACAATCTCTTCATGAATGATTAAGCAGTGTATTTCTCAACCAAGTCTTTGATGATGAGTGTGTGTTTGATCATCAGGCGAGAGTGCAGCACTCTCTGCCTGTGATATGTTTGTGTGTTTGTTTGTGTGTGTGTGTGTGTGAGAGTGAGTAAAGGCATACATTTTGTATGTTTGTCCATGTTTGTGCATACTTTGATGTGTGTGACATATGTGAATGTGTGTGTGTGAGTGTTTTGCGCTCCTGTGATGAGCCCCTGTTGATTGTGTCCCTCTCTTAACGAGGCTGCCTACAGCTGCCCCTGCTTGTGAGAAACTATTGTTGGGGCCGTTCAATGGAGAGACGCTTGTTTGGGAAAAGGTTGCAAAGTCATGGGAAAAGAGAGCTTTGTCTCGATGGGGTCGTGAGGGAGTGAATCATGAGCGGACGTGTTTATAGCTTAAAACACACAGCTGTGGCAAACACACACACACATACACATGGGTGAAGAAACGGACGCTCCAGAACGCACTGAGGAATCCTCAGAAACAAACGTGCTCTCTCTTTTTTTTTTTTTTGTCAAAGGGACAAAACATGAACAATTCAGAATTTAACTCACACAAAGCAAATAAACACAGCTGCTTTGCACAGAATCACGGACCCGCATCCCACACACATAAACACAAAAATTCACTATCACAAGGTCTCTTATCACACTAACTGTGTATAGCTAAACTCTCGGGGGGTGAGGGAATGTGTGTGTACTTGTGTGTGTGTTCCTTCTTGGACAGGGTGTCTCTTTATGACACAAAGCCTGGCTTTCTCAGCTCAAAATTCAGTGTCATCTGCCTTTACAAAGGCCTGGGCTATTCGTTCCAAGCCACCTGGACTAACATAGAGGCTCCAGTGTAGCACCCAAAAGGACAATACTTCCATTTTTAAGTGTTACATATATACCCACCCGTCTTCTCTGGACCTAAAGACACAGATTCACACTGAAAGACACTTTTTTTTTTTTAGTTATTTTACTTTGTAGATTCCTAATCTATATTGAGGCGTATCTGTGTAAAAGCCACATAATTTGATTTGCTGAACATCTTGTTCACAAGAATGCTCCAAATAATAAGTCAACTAAGTTTGCATTGCCCACAGTTGCCTGGTGAAAGCAAAGTGAAAAACAATCCATCTTTTTCTGATGGGATGAAAACAAGTTGATACAATAACAAATATGTGCAGACCCAAAGGCCAAGAAGGGGCTAATTCTGTGTTGAGTAAAACACTCCGACTTGATATGTTTTTTTCTCTCTGTTGTTTTCTGTGACGCTGCAAAGGTAGCCTAAACTACTTGTGCGGATCAAAACTCCAAACTTAAATTGAGCCATCCTGGGTCCTTCTGGTTCCTGACATCCAAGACTCGATCTTATACCCATGTTTCCATTCTAATCGAAGGCCAGGCAGGATTCATTCCTGGTAGATTAATTTGTAACATGAGTAGCATCTTACTCTTTGAACTGGATCAAATAACCACATTCCATCACTGTGATGGGCAACTATAAACCTCAGCATCCAAGATTTGTATCCAGGACGTGTCACTTGGCATTATTTTCTGCCATCTCTCTACTCTTGCCGCAAAATGCTCTGAAAATAAAACTGGAACCTAAATGTTTGAACAGGGCAAGAGTCTAGAACACAGGCCCTCACAGTTTCCAAACCTTTCCGAGCAACTCTTCTGGTTTAGCTGCCGGGTTCAGATTTATACGACATCAAAGTCAAGCCAATCTTCTGCTCTCTGTGCAAACACCTTCACAATCACTCACATACACGATGGAATCAGCATGAGTGAAGTGTCCTCCACCAACAGTTTGATGTGGGATATTTGATTTATATAATAAAGACTTAAAACACACATAGCACCCCACCAGCACCTTACTTCTGATTTTTCCAAGCAGACTGACCACTTTTATGTGATTAGACGTGTGTGTGTGTTTGTGAGTTAGAGGAGGAGGTGCTATAATAAGTCAACACTGATTCAGGTCCGAAATGTTGATGGCTGAGTAAAGAAACACTGCAACAATCACAATCACAAAACCATGATTGTTACAGCCCACACACACTCACAGACACATACGCATCAAAAGATTTGATACATTTCGCATATACGCACGCACACACACACACAATCCTCACCTGGATTTGTTGCTGCAGGAGGTTGATTTTGTGTTGCTGCTGCAGAAGCTGTTGCTGTTGCCGGGCAATCTGAGGACAGAGCACACAACATGTTTTAATGTATATACTGTGTGTGTATGTCAAAGTACGCAGGTTTTGTGGTATATGTGTGCAGGGGGCCTGAGGGACGTACGGCACATCTGCAGGTCTCTAGGCCCCGGTTGCACGAGAGAGGTTTGATGCCCCAGGTATGAAATATTAAAGCGCTCATCTCATCTGGGCACAGCTCATCGCCAAATGGACGCACCAACATACTTACTGACTTTAAAATAGCTTTCTCTTTTCAGAGTGAAGTCCGTGCATAGATGAGTATTCCCTTAAGTCATTTTACATGGAATTTTACAGGTTGAAATAATTATGTGAACCCTGGGTTTAACTCTGTTTGGACGAAGACAAAATCATCATATCTGTGCCTTCGAAAGAAATCAGACAGCTGAAAGAAGTTGTTAATTGTACATAACACATATGGATATATAAGGCATGTGTTGGCTTTGTTTTGCAAGTGCCATGAAAGTGAAAACAATGTAAAATCGATTGAATCTGAATCGAATGGTCATGATCGATTTCTTTGTTCGGTCTCTTTTCAGCCAGTTCTTACTTATTGTGTGCCGCAGCATCAGTTACATTCCTAACATGTAATTAACTTCTGCAACTGTGTAGTGTCCACATGTGCTACAATCCCATACAGTGCACACTGGTGTGGGATGAAGCCAAGGGCAACGTAAAGGCATTGTACTTGTCATAGGTGATTTGTCCTTATATATGTGTGTGTGTGTGTGTGTGTGTGTGTGTGTGTGTGTGTCTGTGTGTGATCTTCTCTTTGTAAAACCAAGCTTTCCAGAGGCAACAAAACACAAAAAAGAAGGAAACCCTTCTCTATGCAAATACCTGGCAAACACTCGCCTGGAAGCTTTGAGTGTGTGTGCGTGTGTGCGTATGTGTGTGTGTAAATGCATGTGTGTATGTCTCAGCTACATCCTTTTCAACACTACACACTTTCAGCTCTTTCCTGTGCAATCTCCCTGTGTTCGAGCTGCCCAAGGCGCTCATCGCTGTGTGAGGTGTGTGCTTGTGTGTGTGTGTGCGAAAAGACAAATCCAGCGTTGCTGGATGGGTTTTGCTTCCTCTCACACCTTTGACCGTACTTCGTGGTATAAGCCTTAAAATGTAAGAGGATTACTGATGACCCTTTGTTATGTTTTAGTATATATGCGAATTCGTATGTCCATATAACACACAAAATGACTTGTCAGGATGTTTTGTTTTTTTTTTCTTTTGCAGTGTAGGCATATATTTCCTAATGACACCCTTCCCAGGCAGTGTGCTCCCATACCTGGTCCTGCTGCTGCTTGGCCAGCTCCATCTGTTGCCTCTGCTTCTCCATCTGTGAAGCAGCCAGTTTCTTCTGCTCCTCGTGGGCCGCCAGGAGCTGCTCCCTGAGGCTGCTCAACTGACCGATCATGCCCATGAGCTGGCGCTCTTTCTCCGCCAGGCTGTCTGGGGTACCTGTGGGGTAAGCAAGGGGGTGGGGGTCAAAGGTGAGATTGTAGCACTTTGAAGAAGAGTGCAACACTTGGCTAAGGTTACATTATAAACCTTAAAAGTCTTCTTAGCACAACTTGAAAGCCATCGCTATAGGTTCTTTGGACGGAGAAACCACAAAGCATTTGGAAGCGATTTAGATTCATCGGTTTATAGGTACCTGCTGGAATATCCTCCATCAAGACACTTGTTACTTATAGTGTTTGCAATTTGCAATTTAAGCTTGTTCACAGTGGATTAAGTAAAAACTGTGGGATTTTTTTAATAATAGCCATGAGTTTCCTAAAGTGTATCTTTATGTATCTTTAAGTGACGTAAGAGGACACAGAAAATGTATGTTCAAAAAGATTAACAAGAAAGGTGGAAATATAAAATTAGCAATGTCTTCAGCTTTGTGCAATTTTTATGGCTAAACAGAGGTCAGAAATGATTGCAGGGTTTAGGTTAAAGGTCAGAGGCAAGAGGGAAACAAGCAAGGCTATCCATGGCTTGTTGGTCATTTTAATATATGACTGTTGAGGGGTTTTAGACAGTGGGAGGGCGGCACATCAGTGGATGGTTGGTATATGTGTTGTGAAGTTGTAAAACCAGATGTTGACTCATTTTCCTGGGCACAGTGGGCCAGCAGTGATTACTCAGACCACATCCATCACTGCTGTTACTGCCTTACTGAAATAAAGAGAATGAATCTGGCAATGGAAACATTTGTAAACAGGCAAAATGTGGCGGCAAAACAAATGTAAAATCTGAGCCAGATTCATTCATGTTTAACAAACACAATAAATCTTCAGCCAGGTTTGAAAATTTACATTTCTCACTAAAACTTGAAGAAAAATCAAAATTTATTTGATTGGTGGCGAATTATGGGTAAATTCAGGGATTAGACTGTTGCTGTGAGGCTGTATTTTTGTGCGGTTTGTATGTGTGTGTGTGTGTGTGAATGAGAGAGGAGAAAAGAGAGCATAAGAAAGAATGAGAGTGTGTCTGGTCTGTGTTTATCCTGCAGTCAGCCAACCTCCTGCTCACATTTAGCATGGCCTGACCTTTGACTCCTTAGATCCTGGCATACCAGCTCCATTACACACACACACACAATTACACATATACAAACACGCTTCCACACAAGGCCTAAATCATTCAACAGGATGTAGTTAGAGAGAGGCACACAGAGGCACAATCAGCAAGAGTGTGTGCGTTCATGTCTGGTCATATGTACCGATGTTTGCCTTCATGCCTTTTTTTAAGTGTGTGTGTGTGTGTGCGTGTGTGTCTCTCCAGCACAATCCCCCATTGTTCTTCAGCTGCTACCTTTAACAGGGCACATTCCTGGGCCAGTCAAACCAGATGAGGAAGAGAGAAGGAGAGCATGAGGGAGAAAGAAAGGGCAGCATGGAGGAAAAGAAAGAGAAACACAACAAGGGATGAAAGGGGGAGTCAGCAGAGAAGATTGGGAGAGGGTGAAGGTGACGAACTATGGCTGCTGACCTGCCCTTTGACCGCGCGGGAAGGTGAGAGTCATCCATTTGTCCTCCCCGTTGGTAGCCGCCGCTTCACCCAACCCACCACCCACCCGCCCGCCTCCGCTGCCCACAGGCACCCCTCACCCCTCCTCCCTCACTTCCCCCCTGCACGCCATCCATCCGCCAACAATGAACAATAAAGGCAACTGTCGGGAGCACTGGCCGCTGGAAAAATAAACACGCCGCTGTCCTAACTCACAGACCCACCTTTGTAGGGCCAGAAAAAAGTGTGTGTGTGTGTGTGTGTCCATGTGTGCATGTGTGTAGCCAAAGCTAACCAAGACAAGAAAGAGCCTTGTGTTAAAAACGTTAGCCTGTTCAAATGGTGTGTGGGGGGGGTGAAAGGGTGGGGAGGAAGGGGGCAAGAGGGAGAAAAAAAAGGATAAGGGGGGTTGCAAAGGTGAAACGGTGGATCAAAGGAGTCTTTCTTGTCGGGGTGTTCTTGTTGGGGTTAACCCCCTTCAGACACACACACACACACACACACATCCACCAATGCAAACACAGTAAAATTGGCTAATTCTGTGGAAAACACTGTGCATGTGTGTGTTGATGTGGAAGGACATTCTTTCAACCAGCAGCCTGAATAGTAAGGTGTGAAAAAACAGAGAGACAACCAGTCTATTCTTCTCCTACAAGCTGTTCTCTATCCTGCTCTCAGCTGTGGATCTTTCATCAGTAAACCAGGGTATTTGCAGAAGAAGTAGAAGCGCCATCCAAGAAAACAACGCGCTTCCGAACTGAGACGAGACTTCCTCGCTGAGCTGACCTGTCTCATCCCATTCGGGCTCTCAGGTTTTCTGCGGTCGCCCCATAAATCAGCTTGTTCCCGCCTGTTTCCTCAACTGCTGCGAGGCAGGCAGGTGGATCGATAACTGGTTTCCTCCATCCCTTCACACACATCCCTCCTTTGGCATATCGCTATGGCTCATGCTTACCCTACCAAACACACACTTTTTTCTCACATACACACACTCACGTAACTGCGTCCACGGTGTAATTAACCAATTTGTAACAATGTAATACTTGTCACCTTGTACGCCGTGCTAATTAATGACACTGGCTCCATTGATGACTTCCCCCCTGGTAAGGAAGGAGTGGTGGGGAGGATAATGTTGAGGAGGAAAGGAAGGCGTAAGAGATGAGAGGTGGAAGAGAGAAGATGGTAGAGGAAATGTGTTGGCGTTAACAGAAGAAGAGGACAGGGAAGTAGAGGAGACAGACAAGAGAAGACTGAAGGAGGCAGACAGAAAAAAAAACTGTCTGGAAGTTTATTAGCACAGAAGTATACTTACATGATACCAATAACCCAATTGCTGTAAATAATTAAATTGAGTTAATATTAAAGTAATAAAATTAGGTTTTGATTAAAGCACAGAGTACATGGTTTTCAGTAATCTGATTTCCCCAGTAATTCAAGTTTACATGAATTGTTGACTACAGGATTTGCTACGTGATTTGTACCATTGCAGAAAATGTTTTACTTTTGCTGTTTATTGCTTTTTTGCCCTAATGTTTTCACAGAACATCTATGGTGCTTAGTTTTTGGTTTTTTTTTTTTTGTTTTTTTTCCTGCCAATTCTGGTCGCAACCATTACAAACACTGCTTTATACCACATCTCCGATCAATACAAAAAAAAAAAAAATAAAATAAAGAAATCTGCTAAAAATAAAATAAAACAAATATCACTCCAGAAATTGGGTTATATTGAAGTAGGGTGCAGTTTACAATGGTGTATTGAATTTGTGTTATTTATTCAGTTAAAACTAAAAGACAACAACTGAGAGGAAACAAGAACAAACTCAAAAGAAATTAGTTTGAATCAGTTCTGCTTACAGTAAAATGCACTGTTGAGTTTGCAGTTGGTTTTACTGTTACTGAGATATGATAAATGTCTTTAGATGACATTCTTCTCTCCTTGACACATACTGACATCGTGCCACTGACCAATGTTAGAGTTAAGCCTTTTTAAACTCTCGTTATGGAGTCCAGCTATATTCAATTTTGAATCACAGCTGAGATGTCCAAAGTTTTCTGTTACCAGGTCCACGTGCAGAATTTGAATAAAATTCTAACAAAATAGGCAAAGGACATCCAGAAGACTAAGAGTAATGCGGGTGCATCTTTAGTTGGAGTCTGTGCCATGATGTGACCTTCATATAGCTTTAATTGAGTGGTGAATTCAGCTGATACACAGCACATACCCTATACATGTGAAAGCCTCATGCGGTGTGCAAAGGGGAAATTTACAGGTAAAATTAAGAGTTTGGGAGATAAATTTTTTCACGTATGTCAGTAAGCAGCAGATCTGACGCAAATGACAGCATGCCACAGAGATGGTGATTCTGTTTCTACGAGTTCCTTATTTGTGTCAGATTATATTTGTGTATACGTGTACGCGCATGTGTATTTTGCTATATGAACCACATGGGACCAATAATGCTTCTCAATGAGGCCGACAGAGCAGGAGGTGGCTCAAAATCCCTTTGTTCCACACATAAAGCTCTTCAATTGAATTTGATTGGGGAAAAGAGTCAAGGGAGGTGCTGATAAATGAGAACAGTATGTGAACACGCACACACACACCCAAAATGAATGCAAAGTGATGTATGAACTCTTGACTTTCTTTCTTTCTTTTTTTAAAAATCACAAGCTCACATAATATTATTATGTAAGCACTGTTAAAGGCACACACGGGCGACTGACTGACATGCGGTTCCACTGTTATCCACACACCCTCTCTCATACTTACTCCTGATATTGCTCCCCAGCTGTTGGTGTGTGGTGCGCCATGCGGGACGCCCCTACACAGAAATGTCAGCGCGACAGGGAGCTGGGAAAAGGGGGTTTGATCAATGGAGCCTCCCTCTCGATGGCCACGCTGCTCCACAAGGCTCTTTGATTACATATTGCTTTGCTTCCTAATGAAGCTCAATTACTGGTGGAGAATGACAGCTTTGCCCCGGAGTTATGGGGAATAATAGCCCGTCTCTTCCATCCCTCTCTCTGCTCCTCTCACATCTTTCTTTCCCTCGCTTTCTCTTTCTCTCGCCCCGGCACATTCACAGCGCAACTCCCTCGATTCCCTCCTTGTTTCACTTCCTGTCCTCTGTCCTGCACTCAGATGATAAGAGGAGCTGGTGTGGATAAAACGGGTGACTAATGCTGAGATTAACACAGATCTGATGGAGCGGCAGAGACATCATTGACTTTTTGACTTGCTGGTCAAACGCACGAGACAAAATTGGCAGCTCAGTTCAGCTCAGGACAAATCAGATCATTTGATTCAGTTCAACTGAATTCACTCACTTTCTGTCTACATCAGTTTGAACAGTTTTTCCTCAGATTAGGACAACAAATTCGGATGATGTTTATGCAATTTGGACAATTTAGATTTTTAGACGCATGCTCACACACATTTAATATATGTGTATAAATGGAACAAGGACAGTTTTAGTGCGTAAAGCCCACCCTACACCTTTATAATACATTTAAGATTAAATAATGTCAAAACATACACAGTTACTGACAGTACAGAATTTGAAAAGGAAATGTTTTTGGTTTCCTTTCATTTTGACAATATAGGCAACAAAAAATAAAATTGCTCCTCGAGGATTTTGGATATAAACACTAAGCATCATGCTGCAATGCAATTCATAAATTAGCTGTGGACAATATTTGGACCCTGCATCTTTCAGATATTTCTTTACAGCCTGCCACCGCAAACAAAAAGTCACGTTGCAGTTTGTTTGCATTGTAACCATGGACACAGACAACAGCGAACTGACTTACTTTTTACAATGAAGAAAACATGTTTAAAATAGATACGCGGGAAGATATGAGGGTGATAAAATGAGTATCTGTTGTGATTTCCAAATAGTTTTAAGGAGGCTTTTCACTTCTCAAAATGCAACTAAACAGATTGCTTCAGTTCAGTGCTGTTGTTATTTACTTGTACTATACCTTTAATTTCGCCGATGTGCCCTGAGCCCATGGCCAAAAGTTTATCCTTCCAGTCCTTTGACAACAGCCTCTCAATGCTGGGGGCCTCTGTTTAGGGGAGGAGAGGGGGCAGAGGAGAGAGAGAGAGCGATTCAGTTGGCTGGCCAACATGACAATAAAGCTCATTTAAAGTCCATTTGCTGTAATAAAGGCAGCGGCAGCTCAGCCTAATGGCCGCATCAGCAGGAGAGAGAGGGAGAGAGGGAGAGAGAGGGAGAGAAAGGTGGAAAAAGAAAAGCTGATAATCGAAAGAGAGGAAATCTGAAGAACAAAAACAAGTGAGCAAAAGGGAATGAGAGAGAGAGAGAGAGAGAGGCAACACAAGATAAAGAGGGAGACAAGTGGAGGAGAGAGGAAAAGAGGGAAAGAGAAAGAGAGAGAGGCTTTTTTGCCTCTCACCTGCTGCTAGAGAATCATTAGCCCTGTGGGCCCTGAGACAAAGAGGGCCTTAATGCACCCGCCACAATGGACACATTATCAGCTACCGCTTTGTTTTCAACGCACACTCCACAGACACTTATACAAACCCCTGCACAAAGACACACATGTGCACACATACCCGGAGAATCACTAATTACAAATCTAACTATGGTCACACTCCCACATGGATGTGCGCGCGAGCACACACACACACACACAGACATAATGTGTGAGATGGAAATGCAAAACAAGAGAGCATGCACAGAGAGGTGGGCACCTACATGCAATGATAGCAAACACACACACACACACGTGCGTGCGCGAATGTGCACAGAAATGCTGCCATCTATCCTGGTACCCCGCTGACTGTTATTGACATGAAAGAAGCAAAAGCGAAGAAATGATCAGGAAAAAAAAAGAGGATTGGAAGTACAAGGCATGAGGATGAGAGAAAAGGAGAGAGAGCAAGAGAGAGAGAGAGAGAGAGAGCATTCTCTTTACTGGGAGTCATCTATACTTTGGAAAGTGAGGCCTTGTGAAGGTAAGAGGTTTTACACTTGGAGTGGGGTGATTAACCCTATCAGCCACATCGCAAACACACACACATGAATGCACAGACGCATGCTCAACACATACAGTTGAGTGCACTCATATGCACAGCTGCATACACAGACATGCTGTATAGCCAGTGCCAACTGCTGATGGCAGACAAATCTGTTTCTCCCTGGATTATTATTATTATTATTGTTTTTGTTAGTTTTATATTAATAATAACTACTGATAAAAAAAAAAGTATTAATCTGTCTGGTGTAGAAATTTTGCAAACACACATACATGCTCACACACACATGACACAAACACTAATGCTCTCCACAGAGAGGGAGAGGTGTCTAGTTGGTGTATTAAGTTGAACACCGTAGTGCTTTTTCTCCATTAAGTGAGACACACTCAACAACAAATTTAAGTACTGTTATCCATCATCACAACAACACAAAAACAGAACTCCTCATCCCTCCATTTTTCCCTGGCTGCGATGTCATGAATGCGGAGAAACGAGTAGGAGAAAGCACCTGGAGATTTTCAGGATTTAAAATGACACTTGATCATGCACAAACAAGATTGCTTGCAAGAGTTGAGATATACACGGCTCAGAAACAAACAAACAAACACACACATACACTCGGTAGCATGTCCTACACACTGTACCTCTGTTTCTGTGTGTTTGTGTGTGTGCCTGAATCAGGTCCTTTCGTGTGCCTTTAAGATGCTCCATTGGTTACAATGCGCACACCAACGCAAACACACACACAAACAGAGATCAATACTGAACTTCCAGCAAGGCCATGTCTCACTTTCCCTTTTTCTATTTCCACCGTCCTTGGATTCTAACTGCTCTGTCCATGTATTTTCAATGTTGCCACTCACCCAGTTAGTAAGCGTCAAGTCCCTGAGTGCTTTCTGGCCTTCAGGGAGGAGGTTAGCTGCGGGATGAAGGTGGAAGGAGGAGGAGCAGAGCATAGATAGACAGAGAATCTACTGCAAAGACAGGGAGGAGGCGAAGAAACAGGCAGAAAGAGTAGAAGTGTACGCGCCTGTGTTTTTGTCCCCCTATGACAGCTGTCTCACCATCACCCCAACAGGTGCTATTAGCCCCTGGCACTCCTTCTCTCCCCCTCTTTCTCTCTGTCTCTCACTCTCATCTTTCCCTGCAGCCCCCTCTCCCTCAACAATGACAGAGGCTTTTAAGCCAAAGAGCTTTGACAAGTGAGAGGGAACAACAAATGGCAGTGTCGCCTGTTCTCTTTCCATTGCACTCCCTCTCTGTCTCCATCTCCTAGTTATTATTTTTATTTATTAACAGGGCTGCAGCCATTGTCCCCAGTGACAGGCCGTGGCCACTTTAACTATTAATAAAAGCCAAGAGGCTCTTTCATTGTGCTGCGGATGACAAAATGGGAGGAAATGGGGTAGAGGGAGAAGAGCAGGGAAGAGAAGAGAAGACAAGAGAAGACAGAAGAGAAGAGAGGGTCACTGAGATAGTGATTGATGGGCTGAACACTAGGAGAGATAAACCCCAATGCCACCTGTGATAAGCTACAAACCTACAACAACATGTGCATACACATTGACAAACTTGTGCATCAGTTAAATGTTAAATGGTCCATCTCAAAGAAAAAAAAAAAAAAAAGTCTCTCCCATGCATTAGCTTCTCATCATGGTTGTTTGGGCATTAGTTTGGTGCTTTCGAATACACTCAACTTCCAAGTGCATTTCCTTGTTTTCATCTTTCTATACACGTGCAATGAAATTTGGCTGCCATTACCTCACTCTGCAAAACAATACCAACTTGCCTGATGCAAAAAAAAAAAAAAAATCGAAAGAGAGACTCTTTCCACTTCTCTCACATTCAAGGATTTACTTGCTCTTGTTCAGCAGATGGAAATGCACCTGATTCACATTTCGTGTTCTGCCATATTTTATGAGGTTTCATAAAATTTGGTTGACATTTTGGATGGAAACATAGCGAGTATCTATTACTCCTAATTAAGGCCAAAAATCCTGTTATAATGGAGGACAGCACAACAGTTTCCATAAAAATCAGAGAAGCTACTCCCTGTTCTTGTGACGTAAGAGATACTGAATGTTTTGTATCTGTTTGTTAAGAGTTCTGTGAGGTAAGCGGGTGGAGTTTGGTGCCCACGCACGGGTGTGGGCCTCATATTTACAAAGTAGGGTGTCAGTAGCCAAGGGTGAGAGAGGACACCCGTCTACCCTTTGACAAGAATGAAGGGGTGAGGAAAATTATTAGAAAAGGGAGAGGAAAAGAAAGAAAGGGAAGAAAGGGAAGTGTTGAGCTACACAGGCGGCTAAAAGTAAGAAAGTATGTTTGCTCACTTTTAAAGACCTCTCTTTCCTCATCCTCTAAAGTACATTTATGGTTAGGATCATTTTACACATCTCTCATATATAAAGTGAAATATGAAAACCGAGTACTGCATGCATACATTTTTTGTGTTTGGCATCTTCAGGAACTTTGGTCCTGGACACGTAAGAGACATTTCTGATTATTTTAAAATACATCCTTTCTTGATTAGGACAGTGCTCTATGTAGGACTGTGAATCCTGTTGTCGTACTTTCATGCGGAAGCACATTAATTCGTCTAAGGATGATGTTCTGATTCCGATCGTGCATGGCTGAGAGGGATTCTGGGAAAAGCAGAGGGGGGAAAACGCTGACAATAACTCTGGAATTGTCGGCTATTATTTTGGCTCATTGGCTCAAACGGAGTCAAGCTGCTGCCCTGCAACAGAGCCAAAACAACCCCGTCCACCTGCCGAGAGAGGGAGAGAGTGAAACAGTGTGTGCATGTGCGTGCATATGTGTGTGTGTGTGTGTGTGTGTGTGTGTGCGTGCGTGCGTGCGTGCGTGCGTGCGTGTGTGTGTGTGTGTGTGTGTTAGAGAGCCCCCATCCGGCTTTTGGATCCACAGTGAGCTTTTGGTTCAGAAGCTGCTGGAGAGAAGGGAAGAGAAAAAGAGAGAGAGATGGGAGGAGACTCAACCTCAGTTCAGCTCGCTCTGACCAACCTCACAAACAATACCATCTCTCTCTCTCTCTCTCTCTTTCTCACTCACTTTCTATTTTTCACTCAGACGTCTTGCCCTGAGTCACTGCAAGCAGCCAGCTCTATTTTTCCTATTATCTCATATTTGTGAAGCCTGTAGACCTTTAGAGGAAAAAGGAGGGAGGGATGGTGAAAAGGAGGCGGAGGGGGATGTGTGGAAAGAGAGAGAGAGAGAGAGAGAGAAAGAGAGGGGACGAAAAGAGAGTGGGAGAGTCCGGGCTCTCGGGTACACAACAAAGGGGCCTCTGTGCCAGCGCCAGGCCCAGCCGGGCTCAGAGGAGGGTGGAGGATGAAGGAGGAGAGCGAAGATGAGGAGGAGGGGGAGGTGGGCCCACAGGAAAGGGCCCTGGCTTGGGACCCGTGGCCGGCCCTTATATCCCAAAAAACAGACTCCACATTGACTTAGGCCTTGGCAGCAGTGGGGAGGCTCCAGCTACTCCCCCCTTCCTTCTCCATTCTCTTCCTTCTCCACCCTCCCTCCCTCCCTCCGAAACTGAGCAGGGGTCAGCATTGAATAAGCAATTATACAAGGACTGGTGGAGTTTGTCTAAGACTGCCACCCTGAACACTGAAGTATTGAGATGGAGGGAAGGAGCAAAAGAGTGCGAGGAGGAGAAGAGATGTGTGGTAAGTGAGCTGGCGGCCACGGCAGACAGAGAAAGAGTATATTTACCCGTGACCTAAAGATTGCTAAGACTGCTATATAACCAGATGAAGGTCAATTTAAACGTCTTCACCAAGCTCTTTACCCACCAACTTAATCTTTTGTAGCCTTCACAAGTGTTTACTGATAAAGAACTTCACAAAAATTTGGCTCAAACACAACAAGTAAAAGCGTCTTATACTGAATCTCTTAAGTGCCCTTACCAGACCATTAGCTCATACTCTGGGCTATACGCGGCTAAGAAAAAATGGGATGCCAGTGTGAGGCTGCAAACAAATCAGCAGGAGGCAAACACACCTGCACATACACAGAAATAGTTTGATCAAGATAGCCTCAAGCTGCACCAAACTATGCTACACAAAATCCCCGTCTTTACAGCCAACACAGCATCAATCTGTGTTCTGAAGAATATGAGTGTAGTTTCAAACTAACAAGTGTCTTCATTTAGAACTGTTCAAATAATATAAGGTAACCGAAGTCTTTCATTGGTAAAACGTTACAACTTGAACAGACTGAGTCTTGTACATTATGTGGATGTTCAAAGAAACTTCATAAAAGCAGAATTCGGAATACAACTTATTTACACCCTCTTGATACTGCAGCTTTTGCTTTTCAGTCCGGCTATTCCCCGCACGCTGACGGAGCCAAGATACTCCATTACGAAATGATGATGTTGATATTTTGATGATCAATTCATGTCTGGTTGAGCTGGGCCATGTGTCTGGACACATTTTCATCGATTCCTTCTAAAGACAGTCCAATCGTTCCAAAGCGAGAGAGGGCTGTGCCAAGATTACGGGCAGACTCTTGTCAAAAAAAAAAAAAAAAAAAAAAAAACAGCAACATGGGGGCAGTATACAGCGGCATTTCCAGTGAGCCAGCGGCTTGAAAAGAGATAGATATTGAGAGGGACATGTATCAAAAAGCTTTTTGTCCAAATTCACCTCTCACCACCACCTCTGCAAGGTTAGCCGCTAACAGTACCAATTACTGGCTTGTTGTTGGGAAGAACAGCACTTGGCAACAGTTGCTGTGGTGGCTGGGCCTCTGTGTTAACACTACTCCTTACTTTCTACCCCCCCCCCACCCGCCCTGCACCCCAGTCTTCCACCAGAGCAAAGGATCGCAGCAAGAAAGAGACAGAGAGCAACAGAGTCGGTCCCTGGTTGGTCTCTTCGTCCACAGTGACTTGTCATTCAGAAGCTGCTCCAAGTTTAGATATTAATAAACACCCGGACCACTAGGCAGGCTAGGGGGACACCATCACACGCACACAGACCCACACACTCACATATGCACACAAGCTGAAAGTATTTGGCACATGCTCACTCACTGAGCGACATGACATCAACTTCTGAGAATTATTGGACTTTAATTCACCTTGCAAAGTGAGTTAAGTTTTTGGGTGAAGCGACAAGGGACATATGGTCCTCCCCTAAAGTACTGTGACAATCACAGGCACGTCTCTAAACACATTTCAGGGCGACACAGCTGTTAACAGAAAACTGCAAACACACATGGTATCTCTTGCCAAAACACCTAAAGAGTAACCAGGGAGAGGGCTTTATTTTTGTCTACTTAAAGCCAGATAGTTTGAGGAAGAAAAAAGAAAGCACAGAAAGGATTTTTTTTTTTTTTTCCTTTTGTGAGGCAACTGTGCTGCAAAATTATAAAAAGAAAGAATTTGAGTCACAAAACAACAGATGTAGTGGTATCTATTTTTTCATTCTAGTATTAGGGATTGTATGGATGCACAGTAGCATGTTTCCATTAAATGTGATGTTCTAAGAATAGGCCACAGCACATAAAGCGAAAATTTACAAGGGTGTCAGTCAACAATTTAATAAATTGAAAATCCATTTATCTGAATACAGAGTTCTGCCCTTCACTCCACTGCCTTTCCCTAACAGATGGTGTTGTGGGTGCTTATGTCCAATTTGATTTGAACCAAACCCTCAGCCAATTTTTACACTGGCATGAAATCTCAGCGAGCCAGATCCACACACTGGCAGTCAGAAATAGCAGCGGAGAGGGCGCGACATTGTGAAAGAACGATGAAGGGCAAAATCTGGAGCGACATTCGAGAAAGTCGCAGAAAAACTTTCCTTGTTGTTTCATTTCGCTTGTGTGTTGTTGTTTTTTTTCTCTCTCTCTCTCTCTCTCCCCTCCTCTGCATGTTGTTTTTGTGCCGAGCTGAAGAAATTAGCGATGCTATCTTAATGCTGTGTTTTGCGTGAGACAGAGAAACGTTCCTTTCACACACACACACAAACCATTTTCCCAATTGCCTCTGTGACCTCCATTATCATTAAATGGTGTTCGATAGCATCTAGACATTTGAATCCACTGCGGACTAATTCAGCTCGGCCCCTGATAGCTGCTACCACTGCACCTTATTAGGGCCAAGCTATGGGACCAAACACAGATCCCATTTTCATTTTACTGCCTCATACTTTACGAGCTGAGGAGACCAAGTGTCAACTGCGGTACTGATAACCACCAAATACTGCCCGCTAATTGCCTGGTTAACAAACAGAGCCTCATGAGAGACTTTTGAATAGATAATAGAGGTTCACATTCAACAATGGGTCATGCTGTATTTAACTCAATAGATTCACTGAGGAGCCTGTGAAAAGCTGCGCTGACAAGTGTCCCGTATCTCGGTGCTGCCGTCGATCAACTTTTTCACTCTTAGGTTTTTCACTGAGTGCATCTTAAAATGACCCAGTATTCTTGAGACAGCTTCAGAAGCTCACGAGGTCAAAGTTTTCTCAGCCAATAAAGGGCCATTGCACAATCTTTCAACTGAACCATGACAATCCCGAAGATTTGATTTTCAGCACCAATTTTGAAGTTACTTGCAGGCCCAAATGCAATTTGAAGTCCCTTGAAATCCTCGTGGAAAAATATGATTTATGTCAATGGCTGGTGAGCTAACCAATCAGGGAAGCCAATGAAAAAAAAAAAAGATAAGAAAAAGGTGTGCGTCCAAAAATCCCACAGTGTCAACCTGGGGTGAGGCTGAGCAGGGGGTTAAATAGTCGGGGACGGCACTCTCTGAACGCACACACATCTTTCCCTGTCAAAAGCATCCTGTTAAAGTAGGCCAAGGCATGTGTATCAGTGTGTGTGCGTGTGTATGTGTGCGTGTGTGTTCTACACAGTGGCTCACGCTGCTGTAATGGAAAATGACACTTGCAATCTGTCTCGTGGCAATAACCCCTCTTCAGTGCTCTTGTCTCCACTCCACACACGTGCACGCGAACACGCACACACACACACACACTCTATGTTTCTGTCACTGCATCAGCCCCGGGCCGTCCTTGTCACTGCGCAGCTTTATTGCATCACTTTAACGTGACAACAAAGGAAGACATTGTGGATTCGGCCTGCCGTGTATGAGGAGAAGAACGGACCCACGCATTAACTACAAGCGAGACAGACGGAGAGCGCACACACACACACACACACACACACACTGCATTTTCTCTTGTGAGTCGTGACATTTTTGGTCTGCCTGTCAAAGCAATGACAGAAAGACAGACAGAACAGCAAGACACTCCTGCCACACTAACACTGCTTTGCATGTCGGAAGCCTTTTCAAACAGGGCTGAGCTGTGACTTTAACCTCCCGTGTGTTTCCGCGTTTGTGCGTGCATACATTTTTGGTGCATGTGACACTGATGGGTAAAGACTGTTATTTCGGATACTATCATAGTTTTGGCCCCGTGTTGGCTGTTTGATTGACAGTTGGCTTGGCTTTAGAGTGGCTCTGCTCTGCCGGACAGCGGAGGCGGGGCCCGCCCATTGCAGTTAACGCGGACGCTGCTGACAAGTGCAAACAGACGCAGACACACGCACGCGCACACACTTCTCCCTCTGTTTATGAGTCTGTTTGAATCTTGAGATCCATCTCTGTCTCTTTTTGTCTTTCTTATCTATGTGTGAATGTTTGTTCCATCTGTGTGTCGATCGGTTTGAGACAGAGCGCATTGTAAGGTCTTAAGAATAGCCCACATTGTCCTGTGTGCTGCTCAAAGATAGGGCGACAGACATGTGAGAACCATTAGACCAATGGCAACAACAGTCCAAACAGCAGTGAAGTGCTGCTGCTCTGCTGACTAGCATGAGTGTGTGTGTGTGTGTGTGTGTGTGTGTGTGTGTGTGTGTGTGTGTTTGACCTGTTGGAGCCTTAAGAGCCAATGTGCTCCAATTCTGCGCTGATGTTGAAGTCTTTTCATGAAAATGCTTTCATGCCCCAGTTTTCCAGAGAAGATCATGTCTTTTTTTTTTTTTTTGAGGTGAAGAAAAAAATTAAGCTGATTGGTTGATGAGATTCGTCTCGTCAGTAACGGCTGATGCTGCTGATAAGGTTACTTGTAGATCACTTTCCCATCTGTGCCCAACAAATACAAGAGATACAACTGACGCAAATTAAATGACAGTAACAGAGTCTGTGATCAAACCTGCTGCAGTAAAAGTGAAATAAAAATGATGCTCTTCATTTCAGCTTTTTCTACGTGAATGGAAAACCACCTACTTTACAAATTAAGTTCAGATCACATGTCACAACATGTACTTCACAACCGCTGAGCATAGTTTTATATTTTCTTCTTTGCTCTGGTGGGGCTTTGCTGAGTTAAAAAAGAAAATAATTTTTTTAGGGAAGAGGAAGTATCCAATGAAATACTTTTGATTTGCAGGAAATTTAGTTTAGTTTGATTCCTAAAGATTAAAAGTCAGGGTATCTCAGCAATTAGTGCCATTCTTCTACTTTATATTCATTATTATCTCTTTAATTGACTGTTTATTGTGCGCGAATGTGTACACATTTGAATTTTAATATGTGCTGTGGCCAATGTCCAAACAATTTGGAGAAGTTTTTCCCAGTTTTCAAATTTCTAATCTTCAGTTTTTTAAATCGTCTTCTTTTATAAAAATTTGTGATGAGAGTGCCAGCTTATTGGTTAGTTATACCAATTCAAGATCAATGGGCTTTAACTCACTGAAAATCTGCCCATTACAGTTTCAAACAGCAAAAAAGTGCAGTTAACACAACTCTAATTCGAGTCTAAGTTTGATTGATGTGTCTACCAAAACATTGATTAGATGATCAATGTTCATACAGTATCTAATTATTGAATTTTTTATTTAATGAAAACTTTATTATTCTGATTATTAACGCTGATAAGTTGCCTACATCAACTTTATTCAACAATGTTATATAATTTCTTAATTTTAACTCGTCACAGACACTGTTTTGTTCATCACTACTGCTTTTCTTCCTGAACATTCCTTTCACTTTCCCCAACAAGACACCCATGACTCTTTGAGTAGGCTAATTGTCTTCACAATGCTTGGCTCAGCAGAGACCAGAGTCTTCAGTTGGGGATGATAACCTTGTTAGTGTAATGAAACAAACCAACAAAATGTACGAGTACTGCACGATGAACAGTAAACCGGAGCTAAATGTGACTCAGTCAGTAGGCTAGAAAGGGGCAAGCAGTCCTGCATTTTTCTGCGCTTTCACATGGTTAACTGATACGAGGAGGGGGCAGGGAAACTTACACAGAAAGCTCAATGTTAGAGAGCGGGTTGGGTGTGTTTGCTTTTGGGTGTAAGAGTGTGTCAGACAAACCGACATGACCTAACAAACAAGTGTCCAGTGTGTTAGTGTGGACGCCTCCTTGAACCAGCATCACAAGACTGCCTAGTGTGAAGTTTGGAAAACAAATATGAGTTCAATTCGAGAAAGAGAGAAAGGAGAAGACAGAAGTACGATAAAGATAGAACCAAAATCTGCCAGAAGGAAAAAATTAAACGTGGAAGTGTCCCCCTCTCACTTTGTCTTTGTGAACATGTATAGATGGATACCAGCTACCAGCATCGCCACTCTGAAGCCCACCACCCACCATCTGACACACACGCAGACAGACAGGAAGCTTGTGAGCTCTAACCACATGTAATGGAGCCTTAAATAGCACTGTTACACACTAGTTACACACACTGCTGATCATTGATATTCATAGTTAATCATCATTTTACTCACAAACAAGGAGCCACATTCTAAAATTAAGCAACGGCTGTGAGTGTAGGAAGGGAGCTGGTGCCAAAAAAAATGGTGATGCATACAGACACACAAACACACAAAAACTAATCTTATACTAAGGATCAAAGTTTCATGGTAACAGTTGAGCTGTTTTAAGAAACTCCAGACAGCTGTGCGTATGTGTAGATGTACTTGTGTCGTGACTACGGACAAGGAAGAATGGATGTTTTGGAGAAAAGCAAGGAACAAGTGAGTGTGAGCAGGGTACGGAGGGAGGGACGGTGGCTGAAGGTGGAGACGTAGAAATCATGTGTTGCCTTAGGAATGGAGAGTTGTGCTAAAAGTAAACACAGTTATAAGCCAAGCCAATATAAACAGGCCTTACTAAAGGTTTATTCACTGAATACTGAAGCAAGTGTCCTGTTTTCTCTTCAAGATGTGGTCTGATAAGATTTTTGAACAAAATGCCGGTGATGGGGTGATATTACTTTTGGATTTGAATTTTGTCTTTCAAGTCCTTACTTTATTGAGAGAAGTAGCTGACTGTTTAATGAAGAAAAGATATTCAGCACACAAGGTTGTAAGTTAATAAAGGAGTCATATATCCTTTTAACGCATGCTCAAAATGTTCCTCTTGGAGGGGAAAAGTTTATACTTCACAGTTGAAATTGAGATCTCAAACACATGAATTGAAATGATTTATTTAGTTGAACTGTTGACCTTCAACAGTTAACCTGCTGATGTATTCATCAGATGTCATAGATTCTGAACCTTGGTTCAGAAATCGGATCTGACAATGTTTTACAAATTGCTGATTTTGAACAATGTATTGAGTAAATGAATCTGTTCTCAGAAGCCACACTATTCCAATGCGTAACCCTGACTGATTTGATTGAATAATGGGAAAATTGCTGAGTGAATTCTCTCAGCTTCAAACTGATAAATCTTACCAATAAGATTAAAGGGCAAGCTATTTCATGTGGTGCTTCTTTTAAGTTAGAGGAGCCACAAAAGTCATTATAAAAAATTTCAAATTGAAGCATAAGAAAGAGAGATACTCAAACAAGTCCAAGAGATCCATTTCCCATGTGGCAACATATTTTGGTAAACTTTTCCAGCCTGTAAAACTAAATTCAAACAATGTCACTAGAAATTTTTATGCAAATTTCTTCCCATGTATTTTAAAAGCTGTTCTTTGTGTGCATTCTAGGTGTCTAGTTGTGTCTATAACAAGTCTCGACTGTGTATTAATGATTACTGTAGTATCATGTCATAATGGCGCCTTTATAGTCACTGACTGTGATGTTTTGGAAAGGCTACAGAAACACACACCTGGGTTACAGACAAGACTGGCGTACAGCAGCTGATTTGCTTTGTCGGTATTACAATGAGCCAGGAGGCTTTGTGCTCGTGTGTGTATATGTGGATGTGTGCATTTCATCCTGTGTGTGCACGCCTGGATCTGAGTGTGCGTATGTTTGGATGTTTGAATATGTGTGTTTGCGCCCGCGCGCGCGCATGTGTGTGTGTGTGTGTGCGTAGGTGACAACCCCAGCCCCAAACTGACTGGCATCTGGCGGTGGCAGTTGTTTTAACAGCTGAGCTGACAGCATTAATCCGAACGCACCCAAATCAAAAGGAGACAACACCTGTTCACTGCTCCTGAGCCCAGCCGAGGAAAAGACGAGGGAAGAGGGAGGGAGGAGGGAGAAAGTATGAATGGAGGCAGCGAATGAAAGAGATGGAGGGGGAGTGATTAGAAGCAGGTGGAGAGAGTGACACGGACAAAGGGAGGTAGGAGGAGAAAAATGGAGAGAAGGTGGCAGAGAAGAGAAACAGAAGTGAGGATAGGGCAAGGACTGAAAGCAAGGGAGGGAGGAAAGAGAGATAAGAAGGAAGGATGAGGTAAGAGAAAGAAAGGGGGGTGTGGGGGGAGTGGCATACTGCCAGACAACACACACACAGCAGTCTTTTCCCTGAGCGAGGCAGAAAGGGGCAGTGGGCCAAATGAGGAGGGAGGAGTGAAAATAGAGGGATGGGAGGAGAGAGGTGAGCGGACGGAGGGAAGGATCCCAGAGGGAGAGAGACGGACGAGGGGGATGCAGGAAGGGAAGTACAGCGATCCAGAGCAGCATTAGAGCTGCGGCGAGAGTGGCTGGTGATGGCTGCTCTGTTTGCCAAGCAGCAGCGAAGGGAAAGAATGCAGCAGGCGTGAGGGGGGTGGGAGTGGAGAAGGGCGCTAGAGATGCTTGTCTCCCAACATCTGGCTCAAATAAGGCTGGACCGCATTGAGGGCTCAGGGTCGTGACCCCTGAAGCTGACAACACAGACCCCCACTTCATCTACAGGACCCGCCCTCTGACCGGATAGCCAGGGGTTAATTAATATAAACCCTGCGGCTTCAAAGACCGACACACTGACTGGTTCACGGGGCAGCTGAGTGACTGGCTCCACTGCTGACTGAGTATCGCAGCGGCTAACAGTGTGGCTACATCTCTGTAGCGTTGGTCTCCTTGCTTGTTGACTTGTTGACATATTGAAAGACTGAGTGAGTCAGCTGCTGCCTGACTTGTTGCTCTGTGAATTACTTAAGTGCGAATGGTGCAAAAACAACATACACTCAACCGCCAATGCGCATCAAAGAGGCAGTGGCGTTAGCGTTAGGGTTGACCCGTGGGTGGTGATTATGTGGACTGTTGGCATGTGCCCATTTGCTTTGCTTGATGGCTCATTGGTAGCTGTGGCTCCTCGGTCAGGTCACACAGGCTTGAATGTTTGTCATCAAGCATGGGCCAATTCACTCTAAACGTGTGTTTTTTTTTTTATTGCTATGCATGAAGGTAATGTAACAAGAGCAGTGATACCCACAAATCCCACGCCTCAACTCAGGGTCTTAAAGCCCCTTTTTTATCCATGTCAGGCCTTAAATCCTGTGCTGGATGCTGCTGACAAGGGTAATGGGAGACTGCAGCTCTGATTTTAAATTGCAGGAATCAGAACGTGCTACCTTGTACGCGGATTATAAAGTGACACTGGGGTGTTGTTTCTGTCACATATATTAAGTCTTAGTTAATAGACTCTAACAGAGAGCTTCCTTACAATCTATACATTATAGCATCCACTGAGCTATAATGCTGCCTATATTTATATAATTTATATTATATAAAACATACAAACTTTACACGTACAAACACATCACCAGGGTGTCGGAAATGCACTTGAATATCATGATCTTTGAATCCTTTGTCTGACAATGATGAGCTTATGTTTTCACAATTCAAATATCACTTTTTGAAAACAAATAGTTTACTCTGGTTCCTCTATGTGTACTGACTCATTAACAGGTAAGAATCATATACTCCTCATGTTACTTCCATGTAATTTCATTTTATTAATACTTATATTGTTGTTAAAATAGAAAGTGTTCATGAGGAACAGTTCTAGTTAGTACATTCAAAAAATGTATTATCATAAGGAATTTGGGAACAATCAAAATACAAGCAATTCAACCTCAATGCTTAAATATCATTTTGCATAATTTTTTCTAGGAAACTTCATTATCAGGATCTGTCAAGTGAAGTGTGGCCCAATGACAGAAAACTAATAAAAAAAATAAATAAATAAATCCACAAAACTGATGAATGTATCACATCTTCCACCTCTTTTACCCTTTATTCGGCGTTGACCTAGAAATGGCTCTATGCACGCACTGTATAAGACGTGCATGTTAATAGAACAGTTTGGAAAGCCTGCAGTAAAGTGATACCCTTTTTATATATTACTATGGCACAATGTCAAGATTAAAAATCAAGCATTTCATTCCAAAATGTGACATCCACCTACTCAGAAAGTAACTGCTGGTATATTGGTAAACCAATTACTGGAAGATGTTGGAAAAGAAGTTATTGGACAACTTGATGAGGACATAAAGTTAAAAATTTCTGTGTGTGCAAACTAGTTGAACTTCAAGCATCAGTGCCTTTCCAGCGTTTTTCTGTGTTTTTGTTACCTAAGTGCCTCAGTGAAAAGCTTTAATACTTTTCTGCTGCATTTCATATCCTTTTGATAAAGTAATAGGGGGACAAATGAAAGTCGCCGCACTTTTACGCAAAACTCATTAATCTCACAGCCATTTTGCACCATAAAAACATTCCTCCGTCTCTCCATGGGAATGGGAGAAAAGACCAAGAAAGGGAAATAACAGGAAAGGAAGAAAAACAACAGGGTGTGCAAATGAAGAGAGTTTATGAGAGGGCTGAATAGACAAATCATGAATTCCACTGATTTGGTCATGGGACATGGTGTTGAATGGAAGTGAATGTGTGGATGCCAAAATGTTGGGGCCTGTCTAATATTTGGGAGTTGGTGACAGAAGCCCTTTATGTTGGACAGTCAGACTTACGCTTGAATCAACAGACATCAAAATATGCTCACCCAACAAATGCACAAATACGTGAGACAAGCAGCCTTTCCCTCTACCTGTTTCATCCCTCAGTACCAAGACACATTCTCAAATACAGACCAGCGTGCACGCACTGTACTGTAGGACAGTCAGATAGTGAGTAGGTCACAATAGCTAAGCTATGGAAGCCCTGTCTAATTCATGAACCTCAGCTTTTGTCCTTAACTTAATGCCACGCCGGGAGGCCAATAACACACACAGACACACACACCATCAGGAAAACCACAGGACCCTCTCCCTTCTCTCTAAGCCCCTTTATGCTCCTGTATTGGACAAAAGCTGGGGCACTGCTTCTCCCCCAAAAATACGCACACATACACACAGACACGTACACACTATTCATCTCCTTAATATCGCTCATCTGGACTGGGGAGAATGGTAGAAAGGAGTTTCATCCCAAACGATTGTCTCGTGCAAGGCTGGAGAGAAAATGCTACGTTGAAAAGCAGACGCAAAACAATTCAATAAGAAAAAGTGACTTGAATGCGCCTTTCATCGAGCCAACAATGGCAGGCCCCACAATAGGCCTCAGGTTCGCCCCATGACGTTGCCTGTTTCTCATGCCACAAAAGATAAAGAAGAAGAAGGGGGGAAAAAAAACAACAACAAAACATTAAAGAAAGAAAATGGAACTGACTCGATTTGAATTGTGAGCCGTGTCCACAATGATTTTTCCTCCATCTACTTCGAATGCTGTGAAGTTAACTGACACAATGAGGCTCGGATGAATATGAAGAATGACAAATAAAACTGGAACTGGTATCCTTAGATATGAAACATGAAGCCGGAGCTCTTTCTCCACTTTACAGTGAGCTTTATTTGTGCAAAAGGATGCCATTTCCTTTTGAATATTGTGATCTTTCTGAACAGAGAATGCTTGATTCTTACAACTGAAGGTTTTTCATTTTTCACTGCCGGGTCATGCATTAGAAGGTGTAGTATAAAAACCAGATACAGAGAGTTCAAATCTCTTTGGTGAGGGGTTCATGGCTGAGTTAAAGTCATAAGCGTCATGTCAACTTCTCTTTGGTGAATGCTGACCGCGTGTTTAAAAACTTTTAATTGGCAAGCAGGAGGACAAAATCTTGCTTTCTCTTCCTTGCTTGAACTGTCTTTCCTGCTCGCAGTGAATTAAAAGAAGAAGAGGGCAAAAAAACAAAACAATTCTCTCTTTCAACCTCCCCCTCTGTGTCATTTCACTCGCCTTCCTTTTCCCAGCGTGAGAAGAATGATCGCAACAAACAATAGCTGTGAGAGTCCTGTTGCACTTCATGTTAATTTATACAACTAACTAATTACCGACAAAGGGTGGAAATCACATAAAGACGTTTGCCCGCTCCCACGCTAGGGCTGTGAACCTGCTGCTGTATGAGTGGGTGTATATGTGCAGTGAGTGTGTGTTTCAGTCCACCAATTCCCCTTAGGGATATGTGCTTAAAAGTCGCAGGTCCTTGTGATGACTTGCAAGGATTATATATTCTATTGTTGATGTTTATAGTGTGTGTGTGTGTGTGTGTGTGTGTGTGTATGTGTGTGTGCGCGCGTGTATGTTTGACATAACCCCCCAGATAGCAGAGCAGTAGAAGGATTAGGCAAAGTGAAGGGGTGGGGGGGCTGAACTGATGGACGGATGAACGGCAGTGCCTCGACCCCTCCACTTCTCAGCCCCCCCCCCCCCTCCCTTTCTTTCACTCTCTCGTTCTTCTTGGCAGAATGTATCCGCCCTTCCCATTGTCATCTATTGGAGTGAATGGAGGCGTGAGGGAGCTCTGGTCACTGTGTGCTTGTGTGGCACAATGGCCTTGCCTAAGTGCTGTCCTATAAAATGCCTCAGTGCTCTCTAAAAGCAAGACCCGGGTTCCCTCCCTTCCTTGAAAGTAGATGAAGTGCTGTGTGTGCATGTGTGCATGTGTGTGTGCGAGTGTGTTTCGTGGCATCAGTCACTGAGCTGGCATTTTCAGTATGGAAACCAGTTCCTTGGAGCAGCAAGTACACTCAGCCATAAAAACGCCATTCTGGTTGACCTCGAGGTTGCAAGAGCGGCTGTAAACCTGCGAGCTGCACCAGTGTGTGGATGTGTGTGCGTGCAAGGCTCAGTGTGCATGAGTGTGTGTCTTGTATCCTCGCACACGTGTCCAGATCAAGGCCATAAAATATAAAGGCAAGGGCCTGACCCTGACCTGCTCTGTGAAACAACAAGAATGTTGCCATTTGATGACCCAAACAACACGACAGCCAGCAGAGGAAACTGACCAATCAGAGATCAGTGAACAATCAGATGAGATAGCTTTTGCTGCTACCTTATCAGTAAAACTTTGTGTTTCAGGTTGTTGCTTTGAATAGCCATTTGCATTTTTTGAGGATTTTTTTTTCTTTTTTTTTCTTTTTTTTAATTTTCATCCAAAATACAAAATGATGGTACAAATCAAAATTTAGTTAGGACAATCCATTCTTTTCATGAAAACCAGTTCTGTTCAAATGAGCATCAAAGTTTGATTTGCAGACCTGGACAAAGTTTCAACTGCTTAATACTTATTTACATTGTATTGTAAAGGCCACTTCAAAAGATGAAAATGTCATCAGAGAAAACATGTTTCTAGGAGAGGACCTTTGTATATTTCTGTTTACATCTGAGCTTCAACTAAAGAGGAGAAAACATGAAAAGTCCCAGAGGCTATGGAGCCCCAGTGACGGGTAGCAGAGGGTCAACAGACGGGCCCAGAGATGGAGCTCAGCTGGCACTTTATGGCAGCCACTTACAGTCAAAGCTGCCATGGAGAGAGAGAGAGAGACGAAGGAGAGGAGCAGAGAGGAGAGGAGAGGAAAGGAGAGGAGAGGGGAGGAGAGGGGAGCAGACGAGAGGAGAGGAGGAATGAGGCTGAGTGTCTGGTGAAAGTCCAGGGAAGTGGAGGCACTACTCCAGGGGCCGAAAGGAACATCTGTGCCCCATTTAGTGATGTTTCTCCTCCTTTTAATTTCCCTTATTTTTGTTCTCTCCTATTTAAGAGTTTATCAACTCAGTCTCAGCCAATCCATCTACGTCTAGGGTGTGTGTTTTGTCCCACGGCTGGGCTGATAGATTATTACTAGGCCTTGCTCTGCGGCACAGGAGGTCACCGTGGGTGAAATGGCAGGTCCAAGGGAACCGTCCACCTCATGTGCGCGCGCCTGCTTGTGCAGCCATCTCTCGTGGGCCTGAGTACCGACTCTCCTCTCGACCCTGTGCCTTCCGCACTGGGCTGCACTCTGCCCTCATTCATTCCACATAATAACACACGCACACTCTCCGGCACGAGCCATTCGCCAAGCGGCCTCTTTCCTCAAGTCGAGATAAATACAAGGACACACACATAAACACATAGATACACACAAGGCAATGTCATGGCATTCTTATCTTTGCCGTTCCTCCCTGTTGCTCCCCCAGAATATATTAAAGACGGCGACGAGCAGTGTTTGGCTGTGTGTGCATCTCCACATGTATGTGCTGGTGTGTTTTGAGTGTGTATCTCCAGGGTAGCAGGTGGCCGGTGGAGTAAGACAGGAGATGAATGAAGAGAGCAGGAGAGCGGTGGAGCATGGTTGGGCCAGGCCGTGGGGGACAACGCAGTTAGTCATTTATTAGAGGCCAACACACACACACACACACACACACACACACACATACAACACACCTAGACCTTGCATCCATGCAGGTAAATGTGATGCTTCCCCTAACACACACTCATGCATACGAACATTCTGCCACAAATACCTATGCAATTACGCATACACAAGTATCCATGCTCCCACACAGCACACACACATACACACTGACCTAGTATCTACCACTCTACATTCATCTAGCGTAAGTAGAGCAACACTAGCCACATACATAAAACGATATCTTTCAAACTTCAACCACACTTGTGTGTGACTCCGTGTGTGTATGTGTCTGTGTGGATGCGTGTGCGATACCTCGCTCAGGGGCAGCCTTCGATAAGTTAAGCTTCACTTTCTGTTATGAGATGTTTATTGTTTTCTGACCCATTTTGTGTCTTTGGCCTCTTGCTCACATCCCTCCTGGTGTTAATGTTCATAGACTAAATATGTGCGCGTGCGTGCGTGCGTGTGTGTGTGTGTGTCATTGATCCAGCTGGAAGCAGTGTGTGTAAGGGAGAGAGACAGAGAGAGAGAGAGCACTAATATTCCAGGCCTTTCATAATGATTAAAGCCTTCATTAAATTTTCATCCCAACCTGCTGTTTGCTGCTAATGGCCTTCCTGAGCCACACAGCCAAACAATAGCTAGCCAGGCACAGAAAAGGGATTTCTATCTTGCGCTCAATACTGCCCCTTGTACACCCCCTCCACCCCATTTCCCTCTGCTTCTCTTCATCTTTTCTCAGCTTCCCTTTTCTTTCTTTACTGTCTTTTCTTTCTTCCTTTCTCTTCATGCTTGGCCTAGGTTTGTGTGTGTGTGTGTGCTGGGTCTTGAGGCGCCGGGGCCTTTTGTTAGCGCGTTTCATTTAAACGTAGGGCAGATAATGCTCCGGGTTGGTTTGGATGCCACACCACTGTGGCACTCAGCTAATGGGGTCTGTGAAGACACTGCTCTATCTCTCATTCACTCTCTTCTCCTTCTCCTTCTGCCTTTTCCTTTCCACTTTCTCTTCCACCCTCCCACCTACCCTCTCCCTATCGCGCTCTCTCTTTCTCTCTGTGCTGTCTGACTCATAAAGATCCATTATTGTTGTTTTTTTCCTGCGCTGCCAGTTCATGAGGTCCAATGAAGCAGCGAACAACCCAAAACAGCTCAGTTCAACAAACAGAAGAGCTGTTTTTTTCTTTTTGGTAAAATGTGCCACAACAGGCCTCTCTATCGACTGGAATAAAAACAACCAGCCAACAAGAGCTGACCAGCAGTCTCTGCTTCTTTCAAAACCTTACAGAAAAGCCTGGAAAATAAGGTTAGCATGTCGCAGCTTGAAATGAAAGCCTGTTGATGCACTGAGAGCACACAAACACACACAAGCACATGGGCACCTACATTTAAAGACAAATATACGCTGTGTAGCTCCTGCACTGTTCTTTAACCTTTTGGGCACAAAAGACTGTATTTGAAGCTGCATACAGTTCACAGAGATGTTTGAATAGAAATCTTAGCGTGCAGCAAAGCTGGATTTAGACATTAGAGGAGAAGTATGGAGGTGTGTAAGAAGAGCTAGTAGATGTTTCACCATGCATCTGCTTTAGACATCTCTCGGAGGAAATGAAATCTGAGCAAGAATCTGAGTCAGACCAGCTCCCAATTACACTCCAATTATAGTCTGGTTTTAAATCTGTGTGCCAATCTGTCTAATAAAGGCGTGAGTCTGAATGGGCCAGAGTGTATCACATGCGGTTTAAAAGTAGCGCAGCTCACTTAGAAAAAGCTCAGTGTGTATTGTTTGGGTGCTTTCAAAAGCTGCACCCAGAACCGAGAGATGCTGATCAAAGCGGGACGATGTCTGGAATAAAACTGTACAATAGAACGTACAGTTTGGGCTACAGTGAATAGTCCATTAATAAATGCTCCAGCTCCTAAAGACTCCAGCCAAGTTCCCATGTTTTGTTTGCCAACTTCTGAGGAAAGTATGTACATTACAGTCTTTTCCGTTTGACCAGGCTCTGATTATCCTTCGGCCTATTCATGCCAGGTGTGACTCTGATCAGATCTGCCTTAATCAGGTCTGTTTTGATTTTGGTACACTTACCAAGACCAGTAATCTGTTTGTCTTAAGTGCCCTTCGACAAGGCAGCAGCACCCCCCCCAGCTTCAGGGACCGGTTTTTAAAAGTGACACTGAGCTCCATGTGTTGCACAGAAACTATTTCTCTACCAATAAAGCACCACGTTATTTATATTCCTGTGTCCTCCTAAAGGAGATGGACACCTGTTGGTGATCCCCTTATCACATTATCACTATCACATGCATTTCATAGTGACAGATACATACGTATCTGCCCAGTGGAGATCGGAGTTGGCCATGAGCTAATTTTATCTCTTTTCCTAACTCCAACTGTTGGCCCTAGGCTAAATTTGAGAATGAAAAGTGGGGGCTAATGAAGTTAAGCTATGTAGCCCAGGGCAAAAATCTGGTTTAGCCTCCTCAACAGTGTGTGAAGTCTTTATCTGAAGCCTGGGAGAGCATTTAACGAAAAGGTTACAATGGTAGCGGGAAAGCTGATAAGTTACATTTGAATCTCAATGATTGTTGAGCTCAAAGAAATCCAAAATAATAATAATTACAGCCAGGAAACATTTGGAGAAGTGGTAAGATATCCATGCATTTTTGCAGGCTTTTTAAACACTCAACTACACATTTCACACGCATGAGACATGTATGCATACACATATCTTATTTGTCAGGTTGTAATAAATATGCAAAGCATGGTGGACAATAGGCCCAAACAGCTAATGCTGTCCGTCTGAGTGCTGGAAAAACAAAGGCTCGCCTCTCATCTGAATGTGAGTGGGTTCATAAGAGAGGGCGAGAGAACAAGAGAGAGAAAGAGAGAGAGGGAGAGATAGAGTGAGAGAGCCATTGACAAAACAAGACAGAAAGAAAGAAGTGAGCAGGGACAACAGAGTGTGATAAAAGGCGCAGAGCCAGAGTGACAGGAGACGACAGAGTTGTAGATCACACATCTGGCTGCACAAGCATCCCCTTTCATTGCTGACCTTCTGGCTCGTTCTTGATCAGCTCCTCCATCTTGCGCTGTTTCAGTGTGTCCACCACGTCTGCCAGGCTGCCCTTGCGTCTCTCAGGGGTCCCCAGGGTACCCGTGGCCGAGCCCCCGTCGCTGCAGGGCCGTCCCCCACCTCCACTCTCCTCTTTGCCCGGTGAGGTAGAATTGTGCTGGGGGTAAGGACTCAGAGAGCTCCCCTTAATGCCGTCCTGGTCCTGGGAGGAGAGGAGGAGAGGTTTGGTAAGGAAAGAGAAAGATTATTTGTTTCAAAAATCACCTATACTTGAAGGTATAAATAAACTGTTGAAGGAAAAAAGTAGGTAGACGTGGGGAAGGGAAAAAACTGGCACACACCCACTCATTATCTCCATCCTTTCCTTTCCTTCTCTAGCTCCTTTTATTCTTTCCATCTTCCCTTCCCATAGCCCAGCGCGACCAACTTTCATCACCGGCCAGTTATCTCAAGTTAGGGCATAGTAAATTCTTCTTCTCTCTCTTTTTCCCTCACATCCTCTGGAATCTGCATTTGACTGACTTGGAGGTACTTGACAGAACAAGCACATGAAACAGCAGCAAAAGACTTTGCACACTCTTAGAGTTAGGCTAACTCTTCAATATAAAAGCCTTCAACAATTCTGCTTTGAGGGATGTCCAACGCTACTGTACCGAATCCCAAGCCCAAGTTTAACTGCTGTGCCACTTTTGTCCTAAGATTTGCGACAATTAATGCTGAGGATGCAACTCCATCAAACAGAAGAATCACAAACGCATACACACACACACACAAAAAAAAAAAAAACAACCCAAAGATAAAGCTTTGGAACAAAGTCAAATCATTTCCATAAACTTATGAAAGGATAGAAAGGGGTAAAAAAAGATAACAGACAAAATAGCAATCAGCATGACAGCTACAAAATATAATATATACAGCTCAAAGTAGAGCTCTGTGACTTATGCCAAGCTGTCATGATGAATAATTATCCTGCTGTCTTGCGGCAAAATTTCCAGTTTAAACATGTTAAGTTTAATGATCGTTAAAAATCATGTTCCTCTTAAAAAAAACAAAAACACCAACATCAACAAAAAAAAAAACCTACACTGTTGGAGACAAAATATTATTTAAAAAAGTAGTCATACAGAAACAAATGATGAGGATACTTCAACTTTTACAATGAAAGGAAAAAAAAACCTGCCTATTTTTAAACAGAGGTTATTTTTAAGGGGGAGAGGGAAGCATGTCTGAATCTTGACACTAACTGAGTGGTAAGTAACTTCCAGTGCTTTAATCTTTGACCCAATAAAACCTTTGTTTGTTTGGAAAGGCCTCATGACAGATTTAATGCCGGCTCAGCCCAATTAATGGTGACACTGACTGAGCGGAAGGAAGGCATCACACAAGAGCACACAGACATTATCCCTTTTTACACATACTGGCATAGGTGAGTGGAAGGGCTGTAGCACATAAGCACATTAGAGTGTGGTCCCACTTGCACAAACAGGTGTGTTAAAGTGTGTGTTGTGCTGTTTAATTACAGAAACAACTGAGTGAGTAAGTGAGTGAATCAGCCTGCCAGTTCTTTGTTCATGGGAGGGTCAATGGTCCACAGGGTTAATCTTTGGCAAATCTCGCTACAGCATGGAGCAAGCCACCTGGGACAGCAGCCCACATATACAGTACCTCTGCTTGTGTGTATGAGTGTATGTGTTTGTGTGTGTGTGCGTGTGTGTGTGTGTGGCAGACACAGACAGACAGACAGAGAAAGAGAAAGTCAGTGGTACATTCTTGAAATATTAATGATATTATGGCATATTAATCCGGAGATGGTTTTTCTAATCATTAACTGGCAGGCTGCTGGTGGAAGTGAACTTAATACTGAGATCACAGTCCACACCGATGTCACCCAGACCCCAGGTGACTCTATTTTCTATTCTTTTCTATTTTATAGGTAAAGTTTTTTTTTGTTTTTTTTTTATAAAAGCATCCATTTCAGCTGAAGAGACAACAACTCCTTTAAACAAAGTCTCAAATCGTTCCTCAGCGTTCCACTGAGAGAATAAAGTCAGACAGAGGCTTTCAATGTTGATGATGCTTTCATTGTCACTGGCCAAATACAATATGAGAGGTACAGAAGAGCATTATCACATGGCATTTTCTGCACTTCACTGACTCTCCACGGCTCTGTGTGTTTCCACACTCTGAATAAGTCAGCACGCTCAATAATTAACAAATTCTCTCCACACTCCTTGCACTTGCATTGTAACGGGGGGACAGAGTGTGACAGCAATGATATGGCTGTAACAGTTGTATATATACTGCATTATTGTGTAACGAGGCGTCATTCAGACGCTGTTGAGACTGCTAACTCACTGGCTGTGGGCTGCGCTGCGCTGGGAAAGTGTCTTGTGATCTTAAACCGCTCAAAGACTTTACTCTTCTCCCTTCACCACCTGACCAACTTACAGCTCCCCCTGCTCTTGTTTTTCTTTGTTGCTTCTTCTCTTCCGTCACCCTCTCTCTGTTCTTCAGATTAGGGAAATTCAGGCTTCAAAATGAGCGGCTTTGTGATTTTGAGTTGCATCAGGACCAGCACAACATGCAAATGTAGGGAGAGAGAGAGAGAGAAAGTGTGAGCGGGTAGAAGTCCAGGAAAGAAAGAAGGAAAGGCAAAAGAGACGGAGAGAGAAGCGATGTTATTAGAGAGGGAACGAGAGAGAGGGTTGAAAGAGACACATGGAGGAAGCAAGAGAGAGAGAGAGACAGAGAGGGAGGAAGGCAGGCATCTTTAAGGCAGCGGTCACACCTGTCACATCCCATTTATCTAATCCAGCGCCTACTTAAAACAGCCGCACTCTTTCTTTCGAGAAAGATGTCGCGCAAACAACAGAATAAGAATCTGGTAGGGAGACGGAGGGGAGAGGAGGGGGGAGGGTAGAGTTTTTGGGGGGGTGGGGGTTGTCGGATCGCTTTCCTCTGTCAGAAAGCTGCCAGAGAGATGTCATCTCGCTGCGTCCAACAATGAAGGTCATTTCCCAATCAAAGGGAATTAGCGGGGAGCCGTGGTTTCTTCAAAGACCTGGTACATTAGGGCCCTTGACATTATTTATGTGTGAAGTCAGACAGACAGGCTCATCCCAAAGGCAACTTAAATCGCTTCTGATTTCTTTTTTTTCCCCATCAACCTCTTAATGTATAATCCATGTGTGTCGCTGGCGATTTGCACCGCAAAGTCCGAAACAGAGGGATCAAATAAAAAAACAAAACAAAACAAGGCAGAAGACAGGCTCGCCATTGTAAATGGGTGTCACTCAGATTGTGTGCGTGCGTGCGTGCGTATGTGTGTGTAGTGACATGTCCCTCTGCTCCTACACTCACGTGGGTTGCAAAACTTTTCTCATCAACATGCATTTATTCATAAGTACAAAAAGAAATTCTGGATACTGTAAACGTTCTTGCCCTCCTCTCGGTGCATGTGTGTGAGCAGGTTTCTGCCATTTCTTTGCATATATGTGTGACATTGCGAGTGCACATAGCCTGTAGGTGTGTGTGTGTGTGTGTGTAAATATGTGAGTGCCTGCATACATGTATTTATATGCACTGGATGTGGCAGGCTGGCAGTGTGGGCGGTTCTGCCTTTAGTTTGCAGATGTCAATTCTCTTCCAAATGACTGGAACAAAGTAAAAATTGCGCCTCACTCTCTTTATCCTTTTACTGCCTCTGCAATGGAACCGAATTAAACAACTTTTGTCTTCTTAAGCTCATCTGTGAGGGGATGTTGGTTTAAAAACACTTAACTCTTGCCAGAAAAGAGGGAAAAAAATCCAAATGCTATTTTTTTTCCTACAGCCAGCACAGATGCTGCTGTTCATGTTCTTTTTTTTTTTTTTTTATTCCCTTCGTCTTCTTCTCTTCCTCCTTCTCTGTTGCCCAATAGAAAAAAAAAAAAAAAAAACTCACTCACTCTGTGCTATAGCCTGACATGTCTTGGACTGTGCAAGGTGTATGTGTGAAAAACAATATTTGATGCTTGGCGCGTCGTCCCAGATCAAGGCATGGACAATGTGGCAGTAGGAAGAACTGGAAACAGCTGCTGAACTAAAATACATGCACAAATACACACTGAGAGAATGTCACTGATCACTCCTGCAGGGGGGTATAGACTTAGCTCTGCGCCAGAGCTGCCAATCTCGACGACATACACTTAACACATAACACACCTCCAATACACTTCCAAGCACACACACACACACACACACATACAGCAAATCCTTTTACATGCCATGGCCAAACACAGAGACTGTCAGTTTTGACTTGGAGATGCCTCGGGCTGGGACAAGCAGGCAAACACATACATTACTTTTATCCTCCTGTTCCTACCATACAGTTCAACTTCACCATGGAGAAAAAAAAAAAAAAAAAAAAAAAAAAAAAAAAAAAACCAACCCAAAACACTGATGATTTTTTACTATCTTCATTAATAAACCAATACTTGTTAATATAAGTATTATTATATAGGCATTGATTGACATATTAAATTAAAATGAATGCAAGTGAACGACTTGAGAAATGCTAATTGTCTGTTCCAACTTATTGTCCTGGATTTACACACGTGCCCTCCCTTATCTAAAAAAAATGCAGCTGTATTTTCTGTATTTTAAATAACAGTTTGGCTGAACTGTATGCCAGGATATTTTACCACGACCCCTCGCTGTTGACAGGCAAGCGTGTGTTGATTCATTAGTGCATCACTGGCATGAGAAATTAAGTGTGACCACTGTGTCTCAAGACTGTTCAATGACTGTGTTAAATCTGTCAAATTCACGAGCACACACACACACACACACACACACACACACACACACACACACACGCAATCACACATACAAATTAAACAAAAAGAGGGACAGAGAGGGCTTGTGGAGGCAAAATGAATAAGAAATAATTCCCGATGAAATATCTATAGTTTTCTATCGTATTTGCGTGCATGTTGCCTGTTAATGAAATAATTAGTGTTTGTCCATTAACACATTTATGAGAGAAGATGCTTTCCTGTGCCTGATGCGAAAACATTTTTTTTTCTGCAAAACACAAAAATAAAAGACCTAAGAGAAAGAAAGCAAGAGAGAAAGATGTGAAAAACGTGTGTATGCACTATTCACATTCAATGAGGCCCGTTATAAGTCACTGTAATGGTTTCTATCACAAATAAAGGTAGAAATCCATACTTAGATAATCTGTGGGCGTGTCCTAACTAGATTTGTTGTGCTGACTGGGCACTGAACTTCTACTAAAATCTTTCCCATCAGGCATTTGAACTGAGCTGCTCTCAGCCAATCAGGGTCCAGCTGCATGTTGAGAAATTCATTGGTAAAACACCCTTTTAGCTGAACTACATTAATTTGCAAACGATTATGGGCAGCACTGTTCTTATACAGAGCCATGGTTTGTTCAGAAACTGAAAAAGCCTAAAAAGTGAATAATCCGACACCTTTCAGGCTTTTAAAATACGTGAGTGGGGTTTTTATTCTGTGTGTGTGTGTGTGAGACTGTTCAGCTGCAGCAGGCAGGTAAAGTGGTCTGGCCAAAGCCGAGCAGGCAGGCGAGGAAAGCAGGATGAAGAGGTCAGTGTGTAGCTGAACGCTTCTGTGCCGCCGTGTTAATTTACTATGACAAGATAAAGCTGTAATCTCACCCTCCTCCCCCACACCCCTCCTTCTCTCCCCTCGCTTTCCCCCGCTGTCTCACTTCCAAGTCAACCAGTTGCCTATGAGCCATTTACTTCCCCCTATCACTTTACGACAATTGCCCTCAGAGAGAGCGAGAGAGACCCCCACCTACTCCCTTAGAGCCCCACCAACGCCCCCGCCTTGTTGTAAATCTCCTTCTCCCTCTACACTTCTCTTCATCCACTCTTCACTGACAGTCAGCGGCAAAGGGATTGAAAAACTTAACACACCTTACAACATGCCAAGCAGGCAGTCGGATAAGCCCCCATCCCACCCGCCAGACACACACATCCTGCTTGCCACTTAATAATCCACATCAACTATTATGCTGTGTATGAGAAATAAAATAAATAAAAATAAAAATAAAAAACACACATATACACACACACACACACACACACAATTGAACAACGCAAGTCCTTCCAGTACATAAATCAACAATAGCTGGACTAAAAAGCAGTTATGTGTCATTTTGAAGATATTTACCAATTTTTCATAAAAGGCCAAAGTCTGCGCACAGTGTTCCTGAGTGATGTTTGTATATTTTAGCTATTTTGTATAGATAGTAAATATGACATACAATTATCTAAATGAACCGGCGATAATCTAATCACTGTCCTCAACAGGAACAGATAACCTGGTGTATGTGAGTGTTTGCATATGTGTGTGTGTGTGTGTGTGTGTCTCCCCCACAGTCCCAGGACTTTGGTTTACAGTCGGCACCTGCCACACATGCAGAGTCCACCGTGGAAAAGGCCTGCAGGCTAATCAGCGGGCTAATTACTGAATTAGCTTTCCATTACAGCTCCTAAGCACCGTTTCATTGTTTTATCATCAGAATGGGGGAAAGGTCGACGGTCGTTATCAGAGCACTGTTGTGACAGGGTGTGTATCTGTGTGTATCAAGGTGAGGCTCTGGGGAAAGCACACTCACTATGTCCCACACTAAGTGGAAACATGCTGCAGCAGGACGAAGGTTCGTCACATTTTTGCCATAGATGGATTAATTTCATTAAAAAAATGAAAAGTACATAAAGCAAAAGCATCACTACACACTCCAGATTCATGTACTGAGTAGCTGTATACTCACAAGCATACAGAGGTTTTGCGATAAAAACATACACTGCAACTATTAAACACACAATGCCCAGGAAACTGCACACACAATGTGACACTTCATCCCAAAGAAAATGACTCATTGCAATGGCTCACATTTTTGCAGTCACGCAACAAACGGGCTCAAGGCAACGGCTGGTGGCGTGCGGATAAAAGCAAGAACACGTGCATCCCAACAGCAGCCTTGAACCTTCAGTTTTTTCCCCCATTAAGAATAAAAAACAAAAATACAAAAAAAAAATACAAAAACAAAACAACAACAACAAAACACAACCTCCAGTTCAAAGCACCAGAATGTTTTTCACTCACAGAGAAAGTTGAAATCTGCCTCTTTAGAAATTGAACTTTTGCGACTATCAGATACATATATTTTGTTTCCTCAATGTTGTGGGTTTTTAAGGTGACTCTTCAGTCACTATAAGAGAAATAAACAACTTGCTAAAATCAATAGGATCAAGATTGGGAACACAGTCATTCTGAAAATGCAGAAAAACATTTTTGTTTACTTGTTTAGAATTAACTGGAAATTCAATATAAGCCACATATATCCGATTACTTCGAACATTCGCTGATGTTGTAACAGATATATTCACGAGATAACAAATAAGAGGTTCACTTCTGGCTGGGTACATCCAGCCTACCTGCTTCTCCAACTCAGAGAAAGAGCAATGCTACTCATCGGTGCTGACTACGCCTTCATAATGAGAATTTGGGCAGGACAGGATTACCGTGAACATAATGTGATATGGGGTCTGTGCCCTGTGGGTCAATTTCAACTTCAGGCTTCTCAGACACACAAAGGCATATGGCTGAATGGGAGGGCATAGATTCAATAGAGACAAATGGAGGTAAGCAGTCAATGACGAGGGCTACAAAGTAAAGTTGCAACGAGCTGTACTTCACGTTTCAGGGAACAAATTGGTTTCTTTTAACACAAAAAGGTTCATAGTAATTGCTTTTTTTTTCCTTTCTTTTCTTTGTTTTGGAGCAGGATGTCTAGCGTTGCATTGGAGTTACACTAACCCTAACCCTTCAAGCTGAGCTCCATTTCATCAACCATCATGTTTAAAAGTAAACTGAATTACCTATTGGCAGATGCTGTTTGAAATATACACATGCATCTGAAAACAACTGTCCTCAGATTCTTTTGATGCCAAAGTAATGTTAAAAACATGAGGATTCTCAAGGAATTTCAGGGGTTGAAAGAAGTGTTTTGTTTACGATGATTTCTAAGTGGATTTATAGATGTGTTATGTCAAGGAACATCATATAATGATTTCTACAGGAAGCGTACGGCACAGTGAATGTGTAAAAAGGCACTTTTAGCTAAAGTGTCTTTTATACTAAATGTTTTTTTTTTGTTTTTTTTTTTGCTGTTTGATCAAAAGTTTTCAAATAGTGCGAGAAGTGATGTGAATACTAAAGTGGGCTAAGAAGAAGAACCTGAAATGCTAACCCACTTTGAGCCATACCAGTTGGATACATCTTGTGGCTACTGCAAACCATGACCCTGAGCCGGCGCTCAAGACCTCGGCGATCTATAGGTGAGTCCTTTCATCCACACAAACACAAATTCTCTATGGGAGAATGAAGAAAAAAGCACTAGCTGTCCGTACCATGTTGGGGGGGCTGTCCAAGTTGCGGTTGGGGGGCGAGCGAGGGGACACCTTGCCGCAATAGGAGGCCAAGGGGAGGTGGATGACACCGCCCAGTCCCTCGCTCTCCTCATCCTCTACTCGCTGTCTGCTGGTTGCCATGGTTACCTCTCCATCTGTCCCCCCATATGGAGAGGCTGGTCGCTTGGAAGACATCCTGGAAAAAAAAAAGGAGGGAGAAGAAGGGAGACAGAAAGACAGAGAGAGGAGGGAAAACAGGAGGAAGAGTGAGCAATATTCAAAGGATGATATAACAAGTCGAGAACTGTTATATGATAGTGAGAACAAAAAGTGTGGAGCTTCCAGTGGATGAAACTACTTCCTGTAAACACCTGGATGGGACGTCAATTCTTCGTCCACTTTGCTTTGTGCTTGCTGTGAAAAGTGCTTGCATGAAGTCTGTCCAGCAGGTATTTACCTAATCCGATTCAGCTCAACAACCTACACCAATTCTCTACCTTCCCTTTTCTCTGGATTTTTTTTTTTTTTTCCCCGGCGCACATTCAGACGACAGAGCTCTCACAGTGCAATTCCACACAATATCCCCTTCAGTTGGTTTGTGAGCACCCAGCTCCTTGGCAGACCTTCAAACACACTCGCAGGTCTTACAGTATGTTTACCATGGGGGCCATTCAACATTCACATTTCCAAAAGACGGGGCCATTACTGCAAATGGAGCCCGCTTGCACTGGCATTGTTGAGAAAATGACCATGTCTTGACAATGGGCTTTCACTGAGAGAGGGCAGGAAAGAGGGGAAAAAAACAAGAGAGAGAGAGAGAGAGAGAGAGAGAGAGAGAGAGAGAGAGAGAGAGATTGACAGGGAATGAGAGCAGTATGCACAGTGACAATTATATGTGTTCATGAAAACCTCTGGACAATGCGGGAACAGGAGGAAAATAGCAAGCAGCACAAGGGCCCCGCTGTTTGCATTTGTTACTGTGGCTCCCCCTGAAAAGAAGGAAAGGATATAAAACCACATCTATTAGGTGAACTCTGTCTCTCACAAGGTAAATTTGCCTCCCAGTACTTCAGCTGAATAGGGATGAAGTGACTATGTGGCAATAATAGAATTTAATGTGGTTCTCAGCATCGCCTGAGTGCTTTCAGATGCACTTGTCAGCCTTGAAGCCACTGTGACTATGACCCTGGGTAATAGGCTGCTAACACTCAGTGGCACAGAGGCAATGCATGACAGGGATGGAGGGATGAAGGCGTGGATGGAGGGATGGAGAGACTGTGAAAACTGGAGGCGGGGAGGGGGGCTGTGGGTGTGCATAATGGGAAGCAGCTAAAAAAAAAAAAAAAAAAAAAGAAATAAGCAACAGGCATCTGACTCTTGAATCCCCTCTACCTCTTCCTTTCCTCCCATTTCACAGGTTATCTTCCCGTTCTCTCTTTCGCTACATCGTCTGTCTCTGATTTGCTCTCGTCTTTCTCTCTGGCCTTCTTTTTTAACCCCCCCGTTGTCTCCAGTAAACTGATTACCCTCTCGACTCTATTGGATTTCCTCTGGACAGTACATCTGGCATTGTTCCTAGGAGCAGCCCTGCCACTAATTCATTGCTTATTTACCTTATGACAGTGGAAAGGCTAACAATATTGAGTGCTGCTCACAAGGGGAGGGTGTGTGTGTGTGTGTCTGTGGGGGGAGGAGGGGGGTTCATAGCACCGTGCTATGAACCCCAACATGCTGCTTTATCACAAGCAAGTAGAAGGTTGAAATTCAATCAGCTGCACTGTGGTAATACTGTAAAAACAAAACAAAACAAAACATAGGGACTTAATTTAATAATCTTAATTGTTTTGGGAAGATTCTGTCTGCAAGATTTTGAAAGCTCATAAATAATCTAATAATTGAAATCTGTTTACAAATTTGTATTATCATGTGCTTATTGGTGAGAAACTTAAAAGTCTCTAAAAAGGCAAGTGTTCAGCAACACAGAGAAGCTATTTTGCTTGCCTTGCATGCATTTTTGGGTTTCAATTGGCTCTGCAAAGGCTTTTTAAGGTTGCATAATTTCATCTACTGATGAGAGAACCATGTAATGCTTCATTTGAAGTGAAATAAGAAAATTATAAAATTGCTACTACAGAAAAAAGTTTCTGTGAAAGTAGTCCCTTTTAACACTTCTAACCGAAGATTCCTATTGTCCATCCGGACTTTGTGCTTATTTGGACCATAAATGGGCCAGAAGGGGACCTGCTCATTTTTCCAGAACTCTTAGAACCTTCGATATACAGCAGTTTGCAGTATGTTGAAAGAATCTATTACAAAGTTAACAACAAAGGAGCGAATTTGCCGACTTCCGGCAACAGTGGAAATGCAATTACCGTAATCACCCTATAAAGCCCGTGACGAGCAACTTCTCAGCTTTCAGGAACCGCAGGAATTTCTCCAATAGAGTAAGCATTCGCTAACCTACGGTAATTCGCAGTGCAGTGGCCGCCTGCGGCCATGCTGAGTTTGGAAGGGTTAGTGACCTCTCCGTGCACTTTCAATACAGGTGGGCAAGTGAGAATGAGCGTTTCAGGTGTGTACAGACACAAACACACAAACACAGATGCAAAGTGGAATGGGCATCGGCAGCTGATTTCTTCATCTGTTTTTCGTGGACGCTCTGCCTACATGGGCTTGGTCAGCAGGAACTGAGGCCATAAATGACCAATCGAGATTCTGTTTTTGTTTCAATGAACAAAAGAGCTCCGAGATAAGACTGCCTACTGCTGTCATTCACTTCAACTGGTGTAATAACTGAAATTGGCAGGAGATAACAGTTATGGTTCTTATGATAGTGGGATGTGCCCACACACAGGCATGCCCCACCCCAACACACACACACAAAAAGGTGAACAGAGACCCTAAACACTGCAGGTTTACTTTACCTCCATTCACACTCTCACACTGAAGCTTTTTGTTTCACACAGGAGGTGCAGTGTAGAGATAAAGAAAAATCACGGGTGAAGGAGGCGAGCGGACACTTACAGAGACGCAGGAACTGAGAGCATGGCGACCACCGAGGCTGGAGCGCACACACACTGGCAACTCGTGGATTGGGAGACACCCCGTCTTTTGGTTGCCCGCCTGCCTGCCCGCTCACACACACACACGCACACACACCCACACTCTCATGTAGCCACTAACCCTTGCCCACACATCTGCGTTTGGAATCCTCTCCCTCCACTGATGTTGCACTTTGACTCAGATACAGAATTGTCTTTTACAGTAGGAGAGCAGGCAAAGTTTCGCTTTTACAATTTTTATGCTCTGTCAGTCGGCCACAGTAGCTGCGCTGGCATTCCTAAATGGAGAGAGACAACAACGGTTACACATTAACACAGGAAGCCACACAGATACAGTAGCCAAAAACTCTGCAGGCCAGACAGAGCACTTCACTCTCCTAAAGGAAATAACTCTTCATTTCATCATTCTTTTTGCTGTATTTTGCCTCTTCTTCTTTTTCACACTCTTCCAGCCCCCAATCCTCCCAAACACTGCTACTACTTCCTCAGAGGTGGGTGTCTATGAATGGGGAGGCCGTTCACAGCTCCTCTCTGGCTATAAAATCCCTCTCTCCCTCCCATTCGCCTTTGAAGTGGAATTACTATACAATTGGGCACGGCTGGTGTGCAGGTTACGCCGGCTACTTCATTTAAAGTTTGGCAGGGCTGTCACGCTGGGAGAGACCCGGAGGAAGACGTTTGAAAGCACATAGCGATGCGAGGATTAAAAAAGATGAGGCTTTATTAAGTCAATAAATTGGCAGCGTCGTCCAGGTCATAATTAGAGAATATTAGCATAATTTTGCCCTATCTCACAAAGCCAAAAAATCATGTCACACCAAACCCACACACACACGCACACTGCTTGCCCTTCAACAAAACAGCACCGTAATGATCAAAATGACATAACACCATTGCAACAATATTGTAGTGTATTTTCTTGATTTACAAATAAAATTAACAAGTAAAATTCCAAAGAAACTAAATTCTAATCGTCTGTTTGTCCTTTCTGCCCACAAACTTCAACATAAACACACACACACACACACACCCACAACCATGCACACAGTCAGAGCTCTAAGCTGAGATTAGAGCACCACTTCCCCTTGGCTTTTTGATGATTAGCGGCTCCTCAGTTAAGTCCCTCTCATATCACATATGTCCACTGCTGCTAAGTCACTAATCGGACAGAGACGGACGTCCATTAACAGGCCAAATAATCGCCATTGATGATGGTTAACCGTCTCCTGGCCGTCGCTTGCTGTAATCAACGCGCCCATTTCATGTTGGCACGTCAGCAGCAGCAAGCTTACGCACACGCAAGCATGTTTAAATACAGGCAGCCGGCTTATAAACACGCAAGCGAGGGAGCTCATACATGCAAAACACATCAAAAAGCCCACAATCACACACACACATATATAAATCAAGTGAATTAAGCAAAATGGGGGCAAAGATTTGTTTCACCCTCAATGAAGAGTGAGAGAAAGACAAAGCAGCCATCGCAAAAATGTCACAGGCTATCACACACACTATAACACAAACACACTCTCTCTGCACACACACACACACACACCCGGCTCTCTCACTTGGTGTGTCTGGCTGCTAACATAATCATGCTGCTAACTGCTCTTGTTAACTCCTCTACTCAGAACAAGCTTTCAGGGAGCGTGGGAGCCTCCTCTGGAGAATTCCACAGTAAAGAGTGTGTGCTTCTGTGTGTGCGCATGTATGTGCTCAACCTCTCTTTAAACTACAGCCCATTATTGCAACCGCTACCGCTACCATGCACTGCAGTCAGTCGAATCCATCGTCTACAGTAAAAATAAGCACGGCGGCTAATTCCAGAGTGCTGTCAGGAGTCAAAGTGACATTTGTGCGTGTGCGTTTTTTCTTCTCGCCACCTTGTGACTGCTGAGAACTGCCTGCCTGTCACTCAGGTGCGGCTCCATTTGCGTGGAAATGCGAGTTATCTTTGAAATTGTTCTCTCAGGGAATGGAAGGGCATATCAAAATAGTTGAACGGAATGTGCCTTTTAGATAAGGCGCCCAGGGCGTTTCTGCCTCCAAGGAGCCGACCGCAACATTTACATCTGTATGACACCTCAGGCGGGAATTTAAACAAATGTTTCCCCCGTGTCATGCTATCACTTGCTTTATTGCCATCGCTTTTTTTTTTTCACTGCTCTTCTCTCCCGGTGCATCTCCTATTCTCAGCTTTCAAAAGTGTTTCTTCTCTTTGCTCTTGCCTCTATCTCTCCGTCACACACTCTTGAACTTATTTTAACATCGACTGTCCGCCTGCTCTTTCCCTCTCTCCGTCTTCTAGCCTCCCTCTCTCCCCGGTGTTGGCTTACTCACTGTTCTCTCTTTACACAATCAGCTGTTTGTAAGAATGCCGCTGCATCCCTCCCTCTCTCCCTTCTTGTCTGTGCAGACTCTTAAGGATATTGCTTAATATCTATTTATAGGCTGTCTTTTTGAACAGTGGGAAGAGTTTGGCAGTAACAGAGAGGAAAGGCTGAGATGGAGGGATAAAGATTTAGGGAGAGGACCTCTTCTCTTGGTGTGGCTCTGCGACATTAGTGCACTCTGGACACAAGTTTTCGATTAAATTCCTTATGCTCCTGTTAAACAAAACGAGTATCAAACCAAACATCCCGAATCTATTTCCAAATGAGCGTAACTTGGTCATTACATTGTTAAAGGTAAAAAATATGCTGCTGCTTAGAGATGACGGCTAAATTTTCCATGACGCCTTACTCTGTTGAGGTAAACTGCGTGCAACAGGGAGAAAATATGAACACAGCTCCTGTCTGTATGTGCTCAATAACTCCTTTACACACAGACACACCCTTACACGCACGCACACACACAAAGGCACAGACACACACTCAGTGTTACACACACAAAGCATCCTCTGTGAGGTGCCCTGAATCGGCAGCCGACAGCCCAAACCGTGTTTCCTGTCCAATGTAACCACAAAAGGCAATAACACATAACCTAATGTCACCACTGTTAATCACTCGCACTCGCACATGTACCCACACATGCATATGCACACAAGCTAGTTATGTGTTGTGTATATATATGTGCACCATGGGAGGGGGTGCAAAATATGGCCCCTGGGACTGACTACTTCTCTCTCCCTCTCGTTTTTTCGGCCCTTCATCCAACCAAAGCTTTAGTCATCAAGAAGGCATCACTCCACATAATTTCCTTGTCATGTCCCCCCGCCCCTTTCCCCTCAAAAAAAGCCTTATTTATGTCTTTACACAGAGTCACCAGACGATGTGATCATCACTGACATTTCAGCATGGCAAAAAGAATGGAATAAATATGAAGGACAGAGCGAGGGATGAGAAGGAATATCTATCGATCTAACGGGTGTAAGGCCGTAGCAAATCTGTTCATGGGAAAAATCTTGAACGCTGCGATAGAAAAGTGAAGAACAGAGGCAAAAAGACAGAGTTTGGGGGTGAGGAGGAGGGAGAGGAAAAACAGACGGAGAGAGGAAAAGTGCATCCGGTGGACGGCGGCCCCACTCCCCTGGTGTTTTGCGAGGGGGAGACGCTGCATAATGTTTATTGAGCGAGGGACAGTGTTTTTCCATTGTTGTGCCAGGCCACTATTTGTGCTGCATTTGTTAAGCAATCCATAAAGCAGTCACAACATTTGTCTCTCTGTCAGCGACTTGGCCTGCCCCTGTAAACCAGACACACACACACACACACAAGCTCATTCTCTCACATAAATGACAACACAAAAAATGCACACATGCACGCACAATCACACACACTTACAGCTGGTCTCTTTCTTTCGTCCCGCACTTTGAAACTCTCCCATCTCAGCCCAAATGGTCTCCTCCTTTTACTTCTGCCCCCCCGTCTATACCTCTCTCACTACCCCCCTCACTCTCTTTCGTTCTCTCTCACTACCTGTAGAGACAGAGGTTTCATTGTAGCACTCTGGGAGGGAGCTCTGAGTCTCTAACACTGTCTCCTATTGTGGACTGGAAGGATGGTAAGCAAGGTCTGTGTGTGTCTGATTTTGTGTATCTGTGTTTGTGTGTGTGTGTGTGTGTGTGTGTGAGAGAGAGAGAGCGCAACAGAGTGATATTAGTGTAAGACAAGATGCCTAGATTATTGAATGGCTGAAGAAGTCGAAGTATGAGGAGAGGGAGAGGAGGCAACAAGCGATGCGTGGTGTGAAATCATGGGTGAACACACTTATGCACACAAATGGGTGCACACAGCTGGAGCTTTCCCGCAGTACCCCTGCCTGACCTTTGACCTGGAGGTACACTTCGGTCTGTCTCTATGTTGTCTATGTCTATATGCCACACACGCTCTCTTTTTGCTGGTTACTTTAAACACCCCGTCTCTTTCTTTTAACCACCCGCATCTATAAACAACAACACGAACAAATGAACCATCCCCATCCCCCCCATTCACTGGATATCAAAATGGGGCAGCTGACCACACTGGGGTGGGAGGTCGTGGTTGGAGAGAGTTGGAGGGTTAAGAGTGTGCTGTGGGAGGGGAGGAAGTTGGGAGGAGGCAGGGGAGTTGGGGGGGCTTTAGCATTCTCCTCTGGTATTTTTCTGTCTGTCGTTCTTTCTTTCTTGCCCCCCTCTCGCTCCGTGGATGGAGACACGGTTATCAAGGCTCTCTGGGGACAGACAATATGGCCCAGACAATAGCCTCCAGTCCGAGGTGGTGGTGGTGGAGGGGTGGGGGGGCCGGAGAGAGCAAAAGCAGGAGAGCGAGAGGGAGGGAGCGAGGGAGGCCAGGACAGGGCCACAGGGGAAGAGAGGGGCAAAAATGGTGCATTAGTTTGCAGAGCACGGACACTCTACTCAATTACTCTACTCTCTTGCTCTCTCTCTTCCCTTTCCACACACACATTTTTCCCCCTTTCCTCAAACACACACACACACACACCACTTTAATCTCGCCCTTTTAAATGAAGTACAGCAACACTTACACTGGAAGCAGCACTGCTCACTTAAATTGGAAACGAGTTTTTTATTTATTTATTTTTTATCGCTGGCCATAAGAATTTCTCATGCAAAATAAAATCCAATAATTATTCAAATAAATAGAAATAAACAATGGTGGAAGACTTATTTGGGAGATCTAAGATTATCACACTATAAAAACTATTTTACTGAAGCACCAGAATAAAGTTTAAAAAGTATAAGCAGTCATAGTGCTGAAAGCTGATATTGTTAAACTTGATCTAATTCAAAATAATTATCAGAACTGCACCTAAGTGGGGGCAGCATTTTCCTCTCACACTCAATTTTGAACTGGTGGTTTGATCTAACACTGCGTGACAGTTCATCATTTTTATGTAAAATCTTATGTATAAATAACGGATGACTACAGCTGCCAAGTAAATGGTGCAAAGATGACAATTTAAGAAATATGGTACATTGTCAGTACAAAGAGCAGAGAATGGCACAGGAGTAAATAACAGTAAGTTCAGAACGTGACTACACAAACTTCCGCTGCTGAAGAACTGAATTTTTGAAAATAAAAAGTCGGTTCGGTCTCAATGAAATGTAATTCAGTCAAATCCTTCAGGCTGCTGATGCCGTCCTCGTTGCTGAGTTGCGACGCAAGTAATGTCAGACTGTATCAGAGTGGGTCCTGCTTAAACCATTCAAAGCGTTGACACATCCCGTGTTAACTGCAACCCCCCACCCCCCCTTTCAAACTTGCTGTCACACACACACACACACACACACCCTAATAAACATTGGAGACAAATGGAGGGGTGTGAAAATCTAGCACTGCCTTAACACCATATTGACAGAGACCTCTTCCTCTCTCCTCTTGCTTCACCTCTTCAAGCCCCCCTCCTACTAACCCCCAACCCAAAGAACCCCCCCACCCTCCTCCCCCACTTCCCCTTCATCTCTAGCACTCTCACTTTTCCATCACCCTTCTTCTTCTTCTGTCCATCAGCAAGGAATGTGTCAGTTTGACCACATCGTTACTTTCCCTTCATCTCTTCATGTGCTGCCACAGCAGCTCCTTCAAATGTCTCTGTTCTCTGTCCTCTCGTCTCTTCGCTTCTCTTTCCCTCTGTGTATATTTTCTGTTCTGTTTGTGTGAACAGATGAGGCCGTGTTGGTGAAGGCAGTCTGTTTCCAGTCTTTTCAGCTTCGGCTGGAAATTTTGATACACAGCCGAGCATGTAGAAAACCCAAAATCACTTCCAATCATAAAAAGGACCAATTGAATAGAAAATGACAATATAATATAATATGACACAATGACACTGAAGCGTCATGGAATAAATTGTATTTTTAACAGCTTAAGAAGATGGGACAGAAATCATATCAAGACTTTTTCTGCCTCAAATAAATTAAGATGAAATATATTGTTTTAACCATCTAGGTAGATGACTCATAGTTGGCAAAGAAAAGAATTTTAAAAAACATCAATTGTGATTTCTCACCTCTAAATAAAACCAAAAATGGAACAAATAAAAGGCAAATAATTCTTCAAAACTCTGCAAAAGTCTTCTTCATCAGATATTTTCCATCAAAAGTGACTCCAAGTGAATTTCAACAACTGATTTCAGAAAAAGAGAGGACAGCAGAGAAAAGGGAAAAAGTGTGGAAAAGTAGAGGAGGAGGAAGTGCGATGAAGAGATAAAGGAGATTCACGGGTGAAGGAGGCGAGCGGACACTTACAGAGACGCAGGAACCGAGAGCATCGCGACCACCGAGGCTGGAGCGCACACACACTGGCAACTCACGGATTGGAAGATACCCCGTCTCTCGGTTGCCCGCCCGCTCACTCACACACATACATCCACATATGAACACACACACACACACACACACACAAACACACACATACGCACATACACACAGAAAAACACAAACACACACACACACACACACACACACACGGCCAGAGCCACAGTGATGGAGTGCATTACTGGAAAGCAAGAGTTTTAAGCGCTCTCCTCCTAAGTCATTGTAATCCCTGCATTTATCTCCATACATTCTGCTTTTGGTTGTAATCCTTTAAATTTTTAATTCCTCCTAGCTGTTGTTATCTTTTTTTCTGTCTCTCTCTTCCACCACTTTGCCATTTTGAACGGTTTATTAATAAAAAATTTTCACCACATCTAAATGTGTTCTTAATTCAAGGGGCCCCTGAAATCCTCCCGAATCCACCCCACCAACCTCAGTTTATCTCGGGGAGGAGGAAGAAGAAGAAGAAGAAGAAGAAGAAAAAAAAAAAAAAAAGATTACTTTCATCGGGCAAAACAGAGCGCTACTTTAATGCAATAAAAGTCGAGCAGACGAGGGGAGAGAGGTGAGTGTGTATGTGTCAGCACATGCATGTGTGTGTGTGTGTGGTTTTCAGTATTAAAACACCTGGGAATTATAGCATAATCTGTCTCTCTCTCACAGTATTAGCATCAAACAACTATTATTCTACAGGCAAAAGCCACTTGTGTTGACAGCGTTGGGAAAGGGTAAGGTTAGAGGGTTCACACCTCTAAATGAAGCAGGCGCGCACAAACATCAGAGGAGTACATTGAGACTGACATTAGCATAAGGCAAGAAAGAAGAAAAACACAACAGCATGCAGATAGACAATAGGATTACTGAGGGTTTGTATGTGCTGAATTTGGATTAAGGGAAAAATAAATCACAAATAAGTACATCTTAAAAGAAGCCGCTGAGCAGCGGTGGGCTATGTGTAAACATTTTAATTTCAGACTGGAAAAAATCATTTGACTTGAGTAAATTTTCTTTGAATTTTTTGAGTGTTTTTGACTTGTTGAGAGTGGCCTCAAATGTCCGGCCCTTAAAAAAAAGGAAAAAAGAAAGTAAATAAAGTTGTGATTAGTGTCGATGAGATGAGAAGGGATCACACGCTCTAACACTGACACACACACAGATACACACTCTCTTTTTAAGTGTAGCTATCATCCACTCATACTTTTGAGCATTTTGTCAACGCGGGTGTTAAATTGAATGAACACAACTTCAGGCAGCAGGGCTGGAGGAGGAAAAAGAGATTCATTTCTGTGGATTCTGGGACGAGCAAACACAGACACAGACGCACACACACACACACACACAAACAAAAAAACAAAAAAAAAAACAAAAAAAAAAAAAACAAACAAACGAAAAAACGTAGACAAACACAGATATTGCCCCAGCTTTTCATATGGTATTTCTCCCAAAACCCCAGGAATCAATCATGAACTCTGCTTTACCATCTCTGACTCTCAGACACATACGCACACACACACTCACACTCCCCAGGCTCAAACTCAGCCAACTCGCTGAGACACTTCACATGTTATATACACGCATACACACACACACACATACACGCACACACACAACCTTTCTCCTATATACTCCTATCCTTCCTCTACGTTCTCCTCCCTGTCTCTGACTCGCTCTGTCCTGTCCTCTATCGCTGTCATCTGCATGTGTGTGTGTGTGTGTGTGTGAGTGTGTGAGTGAGTGAGTGAGTGAGTGAGTGAGTGAGAAAGCGTCACGTACCTGTTACACTCCTGAGGTAGCTCAGGCTCAGTGAGCATGCTGGAGTAAGGGTCCGTCTCTCTCGACAACAACAACATAAAACAGTCCCACAATGCTCAGATGAACAAGGTTAGTCTCCCAAAGACAAGACGGGATAGAAGTGATCCTTCAACCTCTCACACACGCTGCTGATTCTCTCTCTCTCTCTTTCTCTGTATTGCTCTCTCTCCCTCTACTCACACACTTTCAGCCTCACACCCTCTCTCTCTCTCTCTCTCTGCCTCTGTCCCTCCTCTTCTCCCTCCCTCCCTGTAAGCTGTGAGATCTAGGCTCAGCTCTTAAAGGGCCAGCAGCAGAGCCTCTTTCTCTTTGGCTCAGTGTGTGAATGTTTGTTTGTGAATGTGTGTGTGTGTGTGTGTGTGTGTGTGTGTGTGTGAGCAGAGGGGAGGGGCCAATTGACCAGAGGGCTCATCACTCCCCGCTTATGCAAAGGCACATCAGTGCTGCCCCCTTCCTCAAGTCTATCTTTCTTTCTGACACAAACAGACTCTTCCCTATTAACTGCATTAAATTGAAAGATGTCTTCAACTTCAAGGAGCTCAAGCTTTCCAACTTTTCCACCAGGGTTTAGTCATCACTTCTCTCAGGGTTGCTGAGAGGTAACGTGACATTGTTCTGTCAGACTGAAAAAAGACATCCACCTTATAGATTCTTATCAGAGAGCAAAGCATCCGGTTATCTGTGTCGCGAGGCTTGAATTGGTAGATATTTGGAATTAGTGGCTTCCAAATTGTTGAAGTAGTTCTCGGTTGATTAAGGACCATTCAGTTTTGATTGCAAATGTTTGTTTTAGAGAAAGTAGAGCTATAAGGAACATGTTGTTCAGTGGTTTCATATCTATTTTACATTAACATTGTCTTGATGAAGCCTCGACTGTATGTTGTGAAAAACCTTTTAACAAAGATCCCTCTAGATTGCACATTCTACTTTACACTGAACCTGAAGTTAACATAATAAGAAAATAATTAACTAAAATAAAGACACAGTCAGTAGCAACCGTATCTGCATAGCTAGTACATCATAGATTAAAAATCTAAAATGATTCATGTTTATAATAGATTAAAATCTATTATAAACCTACTAGTAACAAAGCTGACAGAGCTTTAGTCACCTTTTGTGTTACTGACACAATTTAAACTTCAGCCAACAAACTCGAGTTATAAATTAACATCACAGTTTTCATGGGCACAACAAAGAATAAAGAAGCTAAAAGTAACTGTTTTTTTTTTTTTTTTTACTGCATTTCTGAAATGCTTTGGCCTCAGTCATGCTTAATGGGTTAACTTGTGTTGTTCCAGCCTCTTTTACTGTCCCTTTGGTTACACTGTGTTGGGAAAGTGAAGCTGTTTTGTGCTCCACACTGACACACATCATGCATTTCAAATGACTGACAGAATACAGCTTGAAGAAAAAAACAAACAAACAAAAGAAAAACTGTGGATGCGAAACAAACCCTGAAGATAAGGTTGGAGTAACTCAGGGTGAAATTCCTTCATGGGTTACTAAATGCTTTGCAACACTGTCCCAATATGATAAAACACATTTCGAATGCATTAAGATTATATTAAGAATGCATCACAGATTGTTATAACAATTGCGTGATTGTCATTATGATGTAACATATCTATATCTATATAGAAAACAAGAGCAAGACAAGAACAAAATCAGCCCAGGGGCCGGACTACATCTTCTATATCCTCTACATGAAGCAATTCTGGACACTCTCACTCCCCAGTGTTAGAAAAACCTTTCTTGGGATCCTGGCAAAGAAATTAACTACCTTCATGTTAGACAACGGGTACATGGATCCGTGTTCCAGAGGTACCAGAGTGTTTCAAACACACCACGATGATCACCAAGGTCATTGAAGATGCAAAGAGGACAGATGGCAACCTAGTATTCCTCTGGTTGGACCTCACGAATGCCTATGGAGGTTGGTATTGTCACAGGCTGTATGATCTTAGTGACCATGTTTTCCGCAGCAATGAGCCTTCTCAGTCAGCAGAGACACTGCAGGGTGCACTGCTGTCAAGTGACATCCAGCAGGTACCGATTTGAGCATTCATGGATGATCTCACTATTATGGCAAAATCAGTACCTGAAGGGAGATGGATTTTGGAGGGCCTAGTGGAAGCCTGGTACTGAAGAAAGGGAGGGACCAAGACTGGTTTCGTTTTAGGATCAAAGATACCATCTAAGAGCTTGAGGAAGTGGTACAAGGCAGACCTCAAAAATAAGCAGAGTGCGAAGGACATGCTGATCCAAACAGATACCTGGATTTAGTCTCTGGAGAGGAGTGGCTTACCTAGTAAGTATAGTACAGGCCAAAGGTTTGGACACACTTTCCTATTCATTTGAATGAGAAGGTGTGTGTACTGTATAAGACCTGGGGCCAGCATGGGCTGCTGCCCAGACTTCTCTTGCCTCTGTTCATTTATGGGGTACCGGTCTCCACCATGGAAAAGCTGGAGAGGAAGATTAACCTGAACATGAGGAGATTGCTGGTTGTCCAAAGAAACCTTTGCTCCAGGAGTATAAGGCATCAAAGACACATCAGGCTATGATGCTGAGAGACAGCAGGGAGGGTACTATAAGCAGGCATTTTGGTTAAGACACACCGCAAGTGGTCAGCCATCAGAGCTGGAGGAGGCGGAGAATCAGCTGCAGCATGCAGACATAGCCCAGGGCAGACTTGGCCTGGGTTGCTCCACCAGAACAAGCTGGAGCAAAACTGACCCAAGAGACCAGCGCAGCATGGTAACGAGGGGGTCCGCAAGACTGAGGAGGAAATCCGCCATGTAAGGGCTGTAGCTATGAGGAAACAGGGCAGCTGGACAAAGTGGGAGGGTGCACAAGGAAGGACGCTGACTTGGCAAGACATCTGGAGCATGGAAGGAGACCAGATAAAGCTCCTGCCACGTTCTGTGTATGATGTCCTGCCTACTCCGTCAGACCTCCTCACATTGGGGGTGGCAGAGAGCCCAAAGTGCACACCCTGTAGATAGTTAGCACACCTTGAGCATGGACAATGGCAGACAGAAATTTCGATGATTCATGATAAGATATTGATGCAGTTGGCAGATGGTGTGAAACAGGCACAGAAAAAACTGAGACAACAACGGTCGGACAACACTTTGTCCAGTTTGTGAAGTCAGGAGAGAGTGCTGCAGCAGGAGGACCAAGGAACAAAGGGTTCCTGGCCTCAGCAAACGACTGGCAGATGCGAGCAAAATTCCCATGCTCATGGAGCTAATAGTACCCTGCGAAAAGAAGATGGAGGACAGCAGTCTGGCAGTCACTCTGGAGAGCCTCTGGGGTTCTGGGGATTGAAGGGGTAGCAAGGAAGGGGCGGATAGGCAATGCCATTAAGCAGGCTGAAAGGCGGTGCGGTGGCAGAGCCAATCAGCTGAAGGGACATCGTGGTGGTCAGCAGGGGCAAACGTGTTGTGGGCTTCTATCGACCAAACACCAATGAGGGGGGGGTGCCAACCTGAAGACCTGTTGTTTCCACCCAACTCTCTTGCCCAGTGAAGTCACAGGGCCATGTACACTACACAATCTCTTGAGGGAAGAAGGAAAGAGCGATGTTGCAGGCCCACAGATGGCTCAAGCGAGGTACCTGTAAAGTTGGGCCAGGTGGGATGTCCCATCGTATTTTGCACTTCATCACTGAGGAACAGAATTTCAACTCACTTTATTCAGCCATCTCTATCCATCTCCAGCGTTCTATCCCTTTTTTCTAAGGTTTAATGTTATTCTAAGATTTACAGTGTTAATATGATTTTTCTATTGCAAGGACAAACGGTCCTGGTACTGAAAATAATGCACATTCTTCAGCTATTGCAAACCACTTTGTGTCCATGGCCATAGTTTGACAAATGAGACGGGATAAAAGCTTCAGCAGGCTTTGATCTACTGTCTTTTTCTTTTGTTTTCATGCAGTGAGAGGAAGATGTTTGATTCTGAAACGTGGAGCAGTTTTGTGTTACAAGAAGACAGCTGAACACTCTCAGCACAACATATGCTGAAGCTCACATGCATGAATGAACACACGCACTAACACAACTGCACTTGCAAAATACAAAAACTGACTGAAACCTTCAACGCTTACCCACACCCATTGTGTCCTCAGGTATACGTACCGTATGCGTATGTGTGTGTGTGTGTGTGTTTGTCGCTAGTGCATGCTGCTTTCAGCCCTTAGTGCTGTCAGTCACTATTAAGGGTGTGTGGTCTACGTGTCACACATACGGCCAATCCAGCTATTGTTCTGGAGAGCACAGAGAAAAGCAGAGCTGACAGACTGCCACTTCTGTGATACTTTAACACACACACTCAGACAGTGACACACACACACAAGAATGAGAGAAAGCAAGGCATGTCACTGTAACTACTGTAGACACACGCACACACACACAAGCATAGAGCAAAAGAACACATACACCTGAGACACATAATCAGACATTTTCATGCCAATATAATCTAATCAGCAGCAATTTAGTGCCTGTTCTAAAACCTTTAGTCACGTCACAGTTTTCTTTTGTCATTGCTCTGATTCAAAGTTCAGATTCAGAGTTTATGCTTCATCTTGAAAGCAGCATTATACAAAACAATCTCTTCAAAAGGTCCATTTAATCCATGAATTCTTCATAAGGTCAAGAATGAACTCTCAGCTATTCACAAATGCAATTTGAAAATTCACCACCACACAGCGCTTCATCACTTCTCAAAAGCAGAAGATCTCTTATTTAAAATAAGTCACTGACATATCAGGAAGAAGAATCGCATGTGTACCGCAACAATTTGAAAGTCTGAGTTGAGAGTAGATTTCTCAACAATACTAAAATGTGTCGGGCTGAATTAGAAAAATGCGAATGAAGTGCCATTTAGAATATTCTCACTCGATGGAAAGGTTGAAATATTTCACCCAGTGTAAACACTGTGTTATTTCCACGAAGAAGAGAGTTGAAACAAGCCAATATGTGCGATACTGTCAGACGGTGTGTAACAAGTTAGTAAGAGGGGGTAAAATTTGGATGTTAAAGGGAATTTCCCCTGATTTTACGCATCAGTGTGTCCACTGATCTTGGGGAGGAGTGGAGGGAGGAAGGGAGCTGTGTGCGTTCAGTCCGATGACTGCAAGTCTGGGAAAAAAAAAAAAAAACCTCTGCGTCTCCTGTCCCGCTCCTCATCTCTGCTTGAGTCTCAACTAACCAACACTAACATAATACAACCAAATTTCCAACTGAGCTTTTGAGTTGCATGGTGGGAAATGTAGACAGGGAAGATGAAATGTATGAATCATGAAGAAAACCTCTCTGCTCCTGCCACGTACATCTTTGGTTAATGGAAGAGAAGTAATGAAGTACTCCGAGTTGAGTATCACGAGAAACCCGACATGCCAACATCATTTTAACTGCAGCAAAGTATCTCTCTTGGACAGACACACACAGCTGTCGACCACATTCTGTTAACAAACCTAATGAACGATCATATGAGTGACTTGTTGCTATCCTCTCGGACAACAGGATACAAGTGTCTCCTAAAATTGCACCCCTATGGAGGCTGTTGTCATGGTTACAATGATAACCACAGTTTGGTTTGGATAAAGGCAAAAAAAATTCTGAGTCAGGTTACAGGAAAGATCATAGTTCAAGTTAAAACGATGACCTATTCAGGGTGAGAGTATCTTTATCATAGAGGTTACTGATGATAAAAAGACAGATATTTATATATTACACACGCAAACACATACACATATATGTAATTGCCAGCAGTATCCAGAAGAAATGCGCTGTTCTCTGAGCTGGCTCAAACGATCTCTAACAAAGACAGGAATTCTAGTCTTTTAATTGCATTTAAACAACTAAATATATGTGTTTGTGCATGCACACATTCACAGAGAAAGCACAGATCCATGTCGACCTCTCCTTCAGCTCTCTATAAGACATTAATATGAATATGTCAATGTCACCAACAATCAGTGGCATTAGTTTTCTATTTACCTAATCTAATTCATGGTCAAATGGAGAGAATACACCGGGAGGGCTAAATCTAATCGCATTCCTCGACTAAATTGAGCTCCGATTGGAAACGGCATCTCTCCTTGACCCCGTAAACAGCTGCAAAACCAATGATAACCTCATTTGTGCATTACAGAAACTTAATTTCTCCATTATGCGGTTGAGTCGGAAGCAATCGGTCAACATAACGCAGCAGCACTGACCTGGGCACATCCCTTGCCCTGCGTCCCTCTCACTGCTACAGACAGCTGAAATAACGAGGATGAGGCTTGTTCTTTTCATTACTATCCACACAATAGGTTGGTTAATAGACGCCTTCAAAATTAACTTTGCAATTAACTTATTGGTGATAAATTCTGACCTGAGAGTAGATTGTATGGTAAATATAGGCGATCCAGCGGGCACCGGAAACGCCCATCAATGTGTTCAATGGTGTTCCAATATAGAAGTTCCACATGAACTTATATCAGTCAGCCTGAGGTCAGGGTAACCAGCAAGCCACGTTGCAAAGAATAAGAATTGAAAAGTTCAGAGCGACAGAGGAGGGGAGGGAAGGAGGGAGAAAATATATATAAGCTTTCCCCAGAATTCTCCTGGAGTAAAAATGCTCCCAGGCGACAGCTGCCTGCATGTTGCTGGAGAAAATGAATAGACAAGGCCAGAGGATTGTAATATGCTCAGTGAGAGTGGCAACAGTGGCAAGAAAATGAAAAGGGAGTGTTTCACCTAGGCTGAAACAAAGGAGGATTGTTAAGTGATTAATAGCTTTATAATCTGATATGTGTTTTTGTTAAGGCTGGAGGAAGGTGACGCGAGACAGACGAAGGGAGACGGCATCACGAAGCTTCTTGTACGGGGACAGAGGATACACATTACACACGGAATTGACACACTATTACAAAGAAAAAATACCCAGAAGGAAAGGCAAATATTCACAGTGCAGCACCGTTGAATACACTCATACATGTTCTAAAAACAAACACTCATTCACAAACAGGAGAAGGAAAAAAAAAAAAAAAAAATCTTGCAGAAAATCAAGCATGCACACAACAGACACACACACAGGCCATTCCATTACAATGGAACCGTTGATGGGAGGCCCTGATGTCGGGACCCTAACAGCTGTAGTGCATTAGGGGCCGACCATGGGCAGGGGCAGGGAAAGGCTGGCAGTAAACAATCCCTGGCCTGAAGACACACACACATACATATCCATACATATCGTCACACACATCCTATGGACACATTTTCACAAACACTCATGCACCATATTATGCAAATATGGAGACACACATTGGACACAATATGGCAAATCAGTAGTTATGGATCTAAGAGGGTTTTCTGTGAAAGCGCAAGATCACTTCTAGAAAATGATATTGTTTGCATTTAAATTGGACAGAAATGAGCAGGCTAGGGTTTGTTGAATATTGCTGCTCTGTGACGCTGTGAATCAACACTCTAGGACAGAGCAGTCCAGAATTCGGCACTGTTCTTTGGACTTTCATTGGTTGCCGCTCGTTGCAATGCAGAATGGAAATCGTCATCCATTGAATATGTTGATTGACAATTGATTATTCAAAGTTATTTTGTCAATAATTATCAGCTTTTCCACTGTTCCGCTGCGTTTCCACAACAACGTCCATGAAAAAGATTGGGACAGAAAAACGCGACGCGATGTTCACCATATCCAACAATTACAGACTTAAGCTTACTCTCAATGCTGAAGAATGAACTGCTAATGCCTGACTTTCAAAAAGACAGATAAAGTTTGCAGCATGAATATAATCCCAGGTTCTGCAGAATTGTCCTGTGTGAAGCTGCCAGCCAGCAGGAATTTTATGAGCCTTATCAGCAATATGTTGAGCCTTACTTTATATACAGCATGCATTGCATTTAGGCTTTAAATGGAGTGAGCTAGTTCAGGCACTTGACTCAAGTTGCATTGCTGCACTCACATATAACACAGTGGTGCCATTGCGACATATTTCACATTTCAAAAAAAGATGTATATTTAAACTAAAATGCAATTCCTGCTCTGGCTTTTCTTGTTGTTTCGCCGTTTCACAAGAAGGCTTGCATGACAAGTCTGATCAGTCAGCTCAGAAAGGCCTCATGGATTTGTCCCACTGCTATAGCGGCTGCTGCAGTTCTGAAAATGTGAGCGGCACGTCTCCATGCTGACCTATCACTGAAAAAAACAGTGGCCTGAGCTAATTTTGCATCACTCAGTTGACAGAGGTTTGACACCTGCACCACTTTATCTGAGCCAGCATTAATACATGAATGACTCAGGCACGCAACAATGGAAATAAAACCAGTTGAAAAACTTCACAAGTGTCTCAAGAGATGCCTCAATCAACGAGTCCAGGGAACAAAAGCTAAATGCATTCACAACATGCCGAAGGAGAAACGTTGTGACATCTGAACACATTGCTGTACCACATATTCCAGGTTGCATCCTATGATAGTTCAAAAATATCTGATAGGATCAACAGCTCAGAGCTGAGCGGTGAAGGCCAGAGGTGAGAATCCTCCTTCTTCTCTCCACCTGTCTCTCTCTCTCGCTCACATCTCATCTCAGTCTCAGGATGAGCTCATATATCGATACCATTGGCATCTTTTCTAACCCCGCTTTCTCCCTCTCCTGTTTCCTGAGAGGAGCAGAGGCCAGTGTAGAGAGGCACGAGCTCCTGTGAAGTGGCTTTATCATGAGGAGGCACGTGCAGGCAGAGGACCCCGTCTGAAGGCTGAGTGGCAGGCGGCAGAAGCCATTAAGATAGAGCCACTATCTCTAGCTGCCAGGGCCCTCTTAATACAGGCAGGAGCTCAGGCCACTGTCGTGCACGCACACACACACACACCTTCTCTCCGGTGGCACTTGAACTGACATGTGATGACATGGATGTAGACACGTGCGTGCTCATTTACACTTACAAGCAACTCTATATTTCTGTCTGCCAGGCTATTCTACCTGTGAAGCCCAGCAATCCCTGCCAGGGCAGGTAGATTCTTCAGATAACAGAAAACAGACGGACACTTTTACCACTGAGTGGCTTTACCCTGGTGGTGCCAGTAAGGTGAAAAGTGTATACCATTCATTCATTCATTTATCTTCTACCACTTATGTTTCCAGGTTCGCGGCGGGTGCTGGCGTCAATCCCAGCTCACGCTGGGTGAGGGCAGGGTCACCCTGGACAGGTCGCCAGTCCATCACAGGGCCAACACGCAGAGACAAACAACCACTCACACTCACATTCGGCACTACAGACAATTTAGAGTTGTTTAATTAACCCAAGCACAATGTCTGTGGATGGGAGGAAACCGGAGTACCCAGCGGAAACCCACGCACGGGGAGAACATGCAAACTCCACACAGAAAAGCCCCAGGCCCAGGAACCGAACCTGCAACCTTCTTCTTGCACTAACCACTATGCTACCATGCTGGCCCTAACACTGGCATACCTGTGTTCACTGTTTTCAGGCATCCAAGTATCACTATACAGCACTGTCAGACAGCACGCTGTGAGGTTGAGCGCCCTGAGGTGAACAGGCTGGTGGGAGCAGCAGCAGGTACAGCACAGATCTCTGTGTAAACTCTGCGTAACACAACCCAGATGCAGCATGTAGATTTTGAGCGCTGACGCTAGATTTTGTTTTTAGCTTTGTAAAGAAGCAGGTTAGCTGTTTCCACTGTTTGTGCTATGCTGAATGCCTCCTGGTTTCAGCTTCACATTTAACATAGATGTGAGTAAGGCAGGAAAGGGGGGGGGGATATTGAACTAGTCCTTTAAGTGAAGGGGCGTCAGTGCTGAGAAACCCATCGAGGCCCACTGTGTTATGTTTGACAAAACATGTTTCTTTTGGGGTTATTTTTCTAATTTGGTTGAACTGACCCCTTTAATTACAAAGCGATGCGTTGCAACTCTTGAGTTGTTCAATTGTTTGATTGCACATGACTTCTCCAAAGTCGCGCCACTACTTATATATATATGCAGCTTCTTTTCTATTATAACTGACTGACAGTACTTTGGTCCATCCCTGTATTTGCCTGACTCTTGAGACACTCTTGATTCTGCGGCTGCTCAAGGTTGTCGTATATGAACTGCCGTATGTGTATGTGTGAGTGCATGCATGCATGTTGCTGTGTCAAAGTACTTTCCCTGCCGCTGCTCCAACCACTGTGGCAAATGCAGCAGTGTAAACAAAGCTGTTTTCTTCCCCAACAATAGCTGCCTGAAAAAATTAATTAACGATCTGTCCTCTTTGTGCGAATCTTAACTCATTCCTAATTAGCTGGATTTTTTTCTCCTCTCCTTGAAAATATCAAGTCAGTTAATTATGGCTGAGGGAAAATAGAGCGTTTCTGGTGTCACATATTTATTAGTAATCTTTAGTGCAGTGAGAGAGCGAGCGGCTGGAGCAGACAATGAAACAAGTGAATGAAAGGGAGTCTGTGTCACAGCAGGGTTAATGAAACACTAGCCTGGGAGAATACATAAAAAGTAAATGATTTACAAAAAATGACAGTCCAGACATCTTGGAAACGCACACATATACACAAAAGCGAACACAGACAAATACACAAAAAAGTGTTTATACATGCACAAACTCTCAGACACACACACAGTGATTGTCCTGTTACCTAACCGCATCACAGACAATGCAGACTTTTCCTTGAACCCTTCCTCTCTCCTCAAATAACAACAAACTACATGCTTTGCCGCGCTAAAATCAATCTGCTGATAGAAAAGAGCAGGAATGAAAGAAATGTCTGAGGGGGCAAGGGGGTGTTTCTAAGATCCGAGCTTTGACTGAACATGGACTGTGGCTTTCAGCACTCGGTTTAATGGCAAAAAGAAGAGACGCACATTTGTGGATGGATGCGAGACAGTTTGACATCAGCCAGGGGTGCATTTAGACAAACTCTGATCAGCCCATTACAAGCACAGTGAAGCAATGCTGTCTCTTTTCTGTGCACATGCTTTGAAGGTCAAAGCAATATAGTTCCAATGTTTTGGCAAGACGACCTAATGCCTTTTGTGCTGTTGAAAATGTGCTGTGTTTATGATGGCTTTTCATGCATTCATGCAGGCCGTGCTTAAGGAGAAACATTTGGACGGCACTGGAACAAAGGCTGTAATCGGGATATTTCCCAGTCAGGGGTCTGGATGAATGATGTGACACTCCTGACTATGATAAATATCTACCTCTCTCTTTTCATATGCCCTCTCCCAGTCTGTTATTGCCACCTATAATTCCCGTCCCAAAGAAATCCCAGTCCTGCTGTCTAAGTGGCCGCTGCGTGGTCGCCCTGACCACTGTGGTGATGAAGCACTTGAAGAGGCTGATCAAAGGCTTCATCACCTCCTCCTTACCTGTCAACCTGGACCCTCAGCAATTTACATGTCGCCCCAGCAACTCCGCAAACGCCACGGAGCCCTAACGCAATGAAATGACAAAGTTGTGCTCCATTGTTGTTCTTTGATCATCCTGCAACAGGCTTATGTTGCAGGAGTTGGAATCTGGAGGATCAAGACAATGATTACGTTGGCGCTGAAGCGCCGAGGACGGCCACTGCATGAGCCTTCAGGTGGGTTTTGTCAACTGCCATCTCCAAGGTGAAAAATGGACAACTTTCCGATTTTCCGCTAGTTTATGTTCACAGTACTTTATAATTTCTGCATGCAAACACATCTTTCCAGAGAGCAGTTGGAGAACAAGCTAAAAGTTGATTTCCAGTTTCATTATATAACAGAGAAAGATAAGAGCAAAACATTTTTAAATATGAAAATACAGCAGATTATCTCTTTGAGGCTTTGTTTTTATCCCCAGCAGCTGATGTTCTCTCTACTTCTTCGTCTCCTTCTCCCACCTCCTCCATCACAATATCTGCGTTAGTTTTTCAGTCCTCCCCTTTTTTCCATCTAGCCCCCCCCACTTCCACCCCTCCACCTCAAAGCTGTCAGGATGTTGCCTCCTTCGATCTGAGGCTGAATGGGGGGATTTGGCACCGTTCCCCTTTCCTCACTTACTGCAGCCGTTTTTGTTTTTTTTGTTTTTTTTTTTGGGTTTGTTTTTTTGTTTTTTGACAGAGCATGCATGTTTATGCACCAAATCTCTGCACTTAGTGTTTTTCCTCCACATCAAGGCACGAGCTCAACCCGGGATTGACGCGCCCTGGCAGGCCCCAGTGTACTTGCTCTGAGGGAGAAGGGGGGACGGCAGAGAAGAACAGAAGAAAAGAGAGGGAAAGAGAGAGCGGGAGGAAATCTAGAGTAAAGAGGAAATGATTTTCTGATTTTCTACACAGGCTTTGTGGTCCTGGAAGGCTGTTTATATGTGTGTGTGTCTTTTAAGTCCGTTGGTGAGAACAAGAGGAGAGGAGATTGTGCTATCCACAGCCCGAGGGCTATGCTGAGCCTATATATTTAAGCCCCCACTGTTCCCCGCTTAACAATAACGCCTACAAGTTTTAATTTAATTCTGCCTTTTTTTTTTTTTTTCTTTAACTAAATAATCCACTTCCATTTTGCATGTCACAGCTGGAGAAATAAATCTAATCTTATCGCAGAGCAGACTGGGTGTGGGGTTTGATGCTTAAGAGTTTTTCTTGTCTTTTTTAATTTTCATCTTCAATGTGTGATAAAGAATAATGGAAACTGAGGTGTGTGTGTGTGTTTAATTCACAGAAGGGCAGATAGGGTGGGGGGTGCATCCAACCCTTAACAATATGCCTGTTTTTGTCGTTTTGCAGTGTTTTTATACATGTGCAACTGTGCATGTTTCTGATATGTGTTTGTTTGATCCTGGGGGGATGGTGAGTCAAGATGAGACATAAAAGCCGAACAACATGCCAAAGTATGACAGCAGCAATGGATAAAGTTTAAGAAAGATGAGCAAAACTAGTTAAGGAATCAGATGACAGGATGGGGATGAAGCAGAAAAGAGCTGCTTGAGGTTTAAAGCCCCCAGCCAGTTGGCCTGTGGCCACTACAGTTGCGGCGAGTTTCCTAAACATCTTACAACCCAGCAGCCTCTGCTGAGCCACATGCAGCCTGTACACAAAACTGTCATTACCAGACCACAACTCATCATCTTATTATAGAAACCTTTCAAATCAGATCTCATTATTGCTTCAACGTGTAGCCTGGGCTGATGCCCGGGATTGTGTGTTCCTAAGACCCAGACCCCGCTGGCATGTGGCACACAAGTGATTGCTATTCAAAAATGTTTTTATACATGTTGTTTTAATGGGATCTTATATTTTTATTTCCTTGAGGCAATGCTGAACAGAGGAGCTTTGTCACACTCTGGTGCGTGTCTCGCACCTCACTCACAGCTATTTGCTTTTTTTTTTTTTTTTTTTTTTTTGGAGCAATGATAAAAATATAGATTGCTGTGCCTTATAGCTAAGGAAAGGACTAAAATGTGCGCGCATGAAGTAAGGCGGACCGTTTTGGCGACGGCATCCTGCATCATTGGCCTCTATGAACTTTGTGCACAGGGAAGATAGTGTGCATGCTGAAATGCACAGGACCGGAGACAAGCACAACAATGCTCCTTTTTATTTTCCTGCATGAGGGGAAATCCCTGCACTCATGGCACAATTACGGATCATTTCTAAAGTCAGTTCACAGCCAAAAGGTGGATTGCTGATGTTTAGTTTCTACCAGTTATATCAAAAGCAAACATCAACATCTTTTGTGATTATTAGGTAGAAATGAACAACACAAAAGATTATTTGAAATAAGTACAAATGCTGTGCAGTATGTTTTTATACCTCACCATTTCTATTCTAAGCACTTCATGTTTGCCCAGGGAAGAACCATCAGGTCACTATGCCTTTGACCCTTGACCCTTACTATTGGCTTCTAATGATGTTGGTGCTTATGAAGCTGACACCTCTTCGGCTGCTGCTCTCTTTGACTCTCTCAAGATTAAACAGAGACACTCCACTAGCGTATGATGTGCACAATATGCTCCTAAACCATCCAGCAAGCTGCACATTACATGACATTGCTTGTTCTTTGATTGTAGAAGTCAGCATGCAGAGCTGCCTTATGTTGTTCTGAAGTCTTGATTTTATTTTATCATACAGTAATCTGGATTTTCATATGTGTGTTTTTCATCACAACCCCTGTTACTGCCACAACAACAACCCCCTACCACCAGCCTCAATACCCCCCCGCCCCCCTCTTCACATCCCCCTTTTCTCACTGTGGGAACAAACTGGCACACAGATGGTTAAGCCCACCCTTGTGATGAGTAGGAAGGGTGGGAGGTGGCTGGGAGGGGTTGTTACAGATGGCACCGAGGGCATCGCCAATCAGCCTACACATACACACACAAACACAATTACAATCACACATACTTAGACAAATAAAGACGAGAGAATGGCATAAATGTAAAGGGGAAGTAGAAGGATGGATGGATATAGAGATGGAAGTTTTATGTGGGCATGTGAGCCCTGCACCCTACAGTGTGTGTGTGTGTTGTGTGCTGTGCACATGCGATGCCTGGTGTTGATCTAGCGTGGCACACAAAGCTGGCACCTCTGCCCACGTCGTGCCGCACTGAGAGGCACGGTGAGGGCTGCCAGAGGAGCCTGGCAACACAGTGCGTGTATCTCTGACTTGATGTCTTTGAGGTGAATGCATGTATATAAACGCTGTGTGCGTCTATGAATTATGTCAGTGCCTGTGTATTTATCTGAATGGGTTGGTGATCAGCAAAGTGACAAAGTATAACATGCATAAAGCAGGATGCTTTTGATAGTGTCTGTGTCTAAGTGCGCATACCCTGTGACCCATCAAAACACACGCACACCCACCAGCACAAACACCGGTACCCCCTCTCATTAGGAAGACCCTACTCTGCGTCTCTAATGGTCTAAAGTCTTTGATATGCAATGACGACTAATTCCCTCCTGTGTTCCACTCTCTGCAGACAGCAAAGTCATTAGACCACGGACATGGACACACACACATACACACAGAGTTGTGTTTGAGTGAGACTCTAATCATTTAACCCGTCCAGTGGTTCGGATTCTCATCTGTCTTCACCTTAGCTTGTGAATTGTCTACCGGGGGACTCACACATCTCACTTGTAATGTAAATAGAACAATATTTACATAAAAACATCTGAATTTATCATTAAAAAATGCTCTTCTTGATGAGGAATGCCTCCTTCTGCTCTTTAAGGCAATAAGGTGAAGCCTAATTTGCTCATTGCACTGTTTGTCTTGTATGCATAAGTTATTCTGCCATCAATCTCACACTGTAATGAGGGAGGAAAAATCCAAACATTTAAGCAAGCACCTATTTTTAAAAAGAGTGAGGAAGAAAAGCCCTACAATGCAAGCAAATACCTTTTTTTTTTTTTTTTCCAAACCTTAACATTAGCACTTATTGGTCCAGACCTTGCACGACTGTGTAAAGCATCTGTAGTTTTCCTTAATACGCCACAAAGTCCATTGTGAGAAGCTGAACCAGATATGTAACTTGATCAAGTTGTGCCTTTATTATTTTTTGTAAAGGGAACGTGACTGTCAGAGGAGAGGCTGGAGTTCAAATTCAAGTCCTTGCATTGCAGAAGAAAACTCTTTCATTCCTTATCAGTCTGTGCTCTCCTTCACCTCCTTGGTTTATTTCCCTGCCTCCCTTTCTTCCTTCTACGTTATATTTCTCCCTTGTCCCATCCCTCAATGCTGTCTTTTCTATGTTGAGCTTGCACTTTTCTTTTCCCTTTTTCCACATTCCCCCGTCTTTCTAACCTCAGTGTTGTTATCGCTCTATTACTGTGTCCTCCTTTTATCCTGCAGCTATTAACCTGGTGAACAGGCTCACCCCTGCCGACCCCAGTCAGCTAGTACAGCTTACACACTCAAAACTCAGCTGGTTGCACTGGCACACCTCTGTGCACACTTCTGCCTCTCCTTGTAAATCCTCTCTAATCAGCCTCTGTCTGCCGAGGCCTGTGACAGTCATGCTATTGTGCGGGCGAGGTAGTGGAAGTCATGGTAGATGTCTGCCTGCAAGCAAACAGAGAGCCTAGACTGTCTCTAATATCTGGACGCCAATTCAGCATCAAGGTCCCTCAAAGTAAAAGAGATTTCTGAAGCATGTGGACAAATTAGCAATGAAATATTTGATTTGAAATGTGAGAAACCGCCGACAGAACTTGAACAGATCGGCGGCTCAACTGAGGCAATGGTGTCGCTGTCAAGCAGTGGCACTGAGTTAGAGAAGGGGTTGCTATTAGCAGAGGACATTGAAAGGCTTTGTTTGATACTGACAACAGGCCGGGAAATGTGGCCATTAAAGTCTAACACTAGCGACGGTTCCCACAGTTACCACTTATCACTGCTGCATCAGTAGGTGAGGGTGAGAAGCCAAGGCTCCAGTCAACTGTGGTGCAGTGCTCTGTGAAGAAGGCACGAAGACACCAGGAAAAGCTGATCGTCAATGACAGGAAGTGACGATTAATGCAGGGGGTGGAGTCAAAGTCGCTTGTTGCCACTCCCTGACAGTCATTTGCTTAGCTAGAACAGGGTTTGCATGCTGCTTGCTTGCCCCTTTTGACGGGAAGTCCTGCTGAGGGTATTTCCAGGTTGAACATTCATTCATTAAGTACAGATTTGAAGCCTGGCTCAGCTGCTTCTTACCCCATCAAGTCATCTCAACATCTCTTCCCTGGCACGTAGTACACATTACCACGGTTTAAAACAGCTGTTCTTCCACTCGAGAGCTCTTTTTCTCTTGTCTTGGAACTTCTCTTTAAGACAAATGAGAAAACAGTGAGTTTGCACTTCAGTCTGGTTGATGGGCTACATGCTGTGAGATATGTGTGGATGAGAGCAATAGAAAAATAAAAAATAAAGTCATACACAGACTTTTGGCTTAGGGTTGTATAATGTGGCTAAAACGTTGAGCTCTTTGTGTTATATGTACATCTATATATTGACATGCATACATTATATTCAGATCTGATTGATCCTTTAAAATAAACAGTGTGGCCCATTGCAGCTGGAATATCCAGTACAGACAGATGGGCTGGAGAGCAGATACTGCTCAGTAGGCTTTAACACAATAGCTGTTAATACTATTGTCTGTGACACAGGGAGGACTGGCAGTGAAGCGGTGTGTGTGTGTGTGTGTATGTGTCTTCACGGGTGTGTGCTTATGCGTATGCTGGCTGCCTCGATCTATGCGCGAGCACGAGCGTGTATCTGCATGTGCGTGTACATGTGTGTATCCACAACACTGGGCTGCAGTTAAGTGAGTGAATGTGTTAAAAGGGGCTGTTGGGGAGCCCAGCTCGCTCATTGCCCGCGATAATGAGGATGTTTTCTGTCTTCACTTCAATCAGCGCCCCCAGCTCTCTGAGACGGGAGAGCCTAGCAGATGCACGGCACGTAGCAGATGTGTGCTATTGGAGTGACATCTGAAAGTAAAACTCTAGAGTCTTTTTACGACATTGTGTGCTGCTGTTTAGATGCCCGCGATTTCCTGGCGCCGAGCAATGGTGACAACGGCAACTCCGGGAACAAGAAAAGGCAGAAAAGAAAGAAGGGGAGAGAAAAGGAAAGAGGCAAGGAGAAAAAGGGAGGAAATCTTTGGCAAAGGCCTCATCTTTGAAGTGATTTGGAGAGAGATGACATGCAAAATTAGAGAGTAGCGTTTCGCCCTCTCCACTTTGACTACACATTAAACACAACAGGGAGAAATTTTTCCCCACAAAGATAAACGGCATGGGGGGCGCGCTGCGGTCCCTAAACAACACAGATTACCTTGTCTGCGTGCTTTCAGAATCTGTAAGGATTTTCGAGCTGTTTGATTAAAGTTTTGTTGCTTTTTTTTTTTTTTCTTCCTGATGCAGGTACATATAACTTTCCAACCATTCAGTTCCAACTTTTCAAAAGCCCCAACTGCAAAAAAAAAAAAAAGAAAAAAGAAAAAAAAAAAGGAAAAACTTCTTTTTCTCTTCAATCGGCTCTGAGCCAATCAAAAACAGCTCCTTAGCAAACAAACGCTAGGCACAAAAAACGTACACAAAGCATTTGTTGTATACAAAAGACTAGATATCTGAACGAATAAATGGCTAGGATTTATACTGAGGATTTCTTCCATTATGTTATCGAAACACAGAAATGTTTAATTGTACCAACAGTGTTTCTTTGGCTCATAATCACAGGATGTGTGGCTCCTATGTAGATCTAAGTTCAGATCCTATATATCTGTGTATTCATGCTCATATGGTACTGTGCGGCACCTTGTCAGCCATATGGTTTTCTTATTCTTCACTAAAGAATTACCACTATTTAATATTTATTATGGCATGGTTTTTAGAGGGGTCATATCAACAAGACAGCTTCAGCAGTAATTACTTCCAAACAAGATGCTGAAGTAGGCTGTTTCTCACAATACCATGCAACACTTCCCTCCGTTTGGACTGAAGGGCTAATAAAAACAGTGTCGATTAAAGGGAAGCCAGCTGAATATGTGAAGAACGGATACAGATTTTGTTTAAGCAGGTATGGTCCCCCGTAGAGGTGGAATCACAATAAAGATGAGATGTAAACAATTCCTTTTCCTCTTTGAACTATGAGGCTCTTAACCCAACCTAAACTGTTGTACGGTTCAACTAACCCTAATTAAAAATATAACCGAAAAAGAACTAAACAGTTATTAAGGAGGAAGATGAAGATGAGAAGAAAGCTGTCTCTGCTTTGAGCTGATTTAGATATTGTGTAGGTGAATGTTAACCAGATAAGTGAGCAGACGTCACGAACATTAGAGCATTCTTGATTCACACAAGCACATACACACACATATTTATTCCTGTCTTTGAGGCCGATGCATTTTGCCAGCGTATATGGTGTGAGGCTGATCTAGAGGGAGTTTTATTGTTGTGCCCACGGGAGCAGATGTCGCTGGCACTTACTCAATACTCTCTCTCATTCTCTCTCTGTTTGCTCCCTTGCTGTGTTGCTCTCTCTCTCTCTTTCTCTCCATCTCTGTTTTTTCTATCTATCGCTGCCTTTTTTTCTTTTCTTTTTTTTTTTTTTTTTTTTTGCTTCGACCAGATGGAGAGATGCTCCGCTCCAAACCTTTCTCACTCAGGATCACAATGCTCATGAGTCATGTGATCCATCTCCTTCCTCTCTCTGTCTGTTTCTATCCATGAGCGCTTGCTCTCCCTCTTTCTCTGTGTCCTTTTCCCCCTGACAAAAGCAGACAAAGGCCTTTCATTTCTCCTAGCCTGCTTGTGCTCAGTGTGTTTGTACTGTACCAAACTAGGCTCCCTCTTTCATTGTATTCCCTCCTTCTCTTTGCAAAGAAGGTGTCTAGGGGCCCCGGGGCCCCCGCTCTGAGACAAGGGGCCTGCCTCAGTGCAGGGAAGGTGGCTGGGGGTGGGAAGGGTCGGTGTGTTGAGTGAGGAACGAGGGGAGGAAGAAAGAGCAAAAGCGAGAGAGTATATTATTTCATTAAGTGCTTTGGAGCTCGGTAGGGATTGGGGAGTAAAACCTTGCAGCTCTGTGTGTGACAAGGGCACGACCTCCCACAACCTGGGAACTCTATCCACACATCATACCGCTTTCATCTGGTGCTGGGGGTGTGTGAGAGTTCTCAGTCACTGGTGCTGGCTGGCTCGCTGAGGGCGCTAAGCTTTTTAGTCAGGGCCTGCTGAAGGGAGGAAAAGGTGGCAAGAATGACAGAGGAGGGACAGAGAAGTCTGGAGGGTAGGTAAAGCAACTGTGATTGGGAAGGGGGTGGGGTTGTGGTTTGCCTGAGCACTGGTAAGACAGAATTGAGCATTGTCGCCAAGCAGAGCTAGCCTATTCTGTTGATCTGAGCAGGATCCCGGAGAAAACAAAACTGCATTGTTCCCCGCAGATGGAAGCCAGTGTCTCCTGGGTAACAGCATTAATCTCCCCTTTTCTCCTGCTTCCTCTCTTGTCGGGGCCATAATCGGTGGGCTCCTTTCAGCAGCCGAGCCAGCCTCAAAGCCCAGGCTCCTAACTAGCCTCCTAATTAGCTGCAATTACAATGAAGACAACATGATGAGATAATAGAAATTTGCAAAATAATGACATACCACGGGAAAATATTCCTCCTCCCCAAGCACCATTTTTTTCCCTCTGGGAGAGGCACAATGGAGAGCCGGGGCCCTTTTCTGAAAGCGGGGAGCTCAGAAAAAATGGTGGCACATTATGTGGCATAGAACCCTATTGTCTGCCTTCTGGTTGCTTCAATCAACAGGCCATTGTCTGGCTGCTTAAATCAAAATGACTCAAATACGGGCTCCGTAATGATGCCCTCTCAGCGCTGCATACTGAACAGAGACAGGCTGGAGAAGAAGAGAGGAGAGGAGAGGAGAGGAGAGGAGAGGAGAGGGGAGGAGAGGGGAGGAGAGGAGAGGAGCTGTAGGAAGGAGTAAAATAATCACAGCAAGGTAAGAAAAAGGGCCCTGTTGTCAAATATCCTGATAAAATCAGATCGGGTGTAGTAGCAGTGGGTGTCTGGATACCAGTGATGAATTGTTGCTGCACGGTTGTTTTCATCTCGTCTTGTTAGATCACATTAAATAGTTGTCAGAGAAAACACGACTTCGTGAAATCAAACACGACTGAACGGCAGTAAGAGAAAGACAGAGGGGTGGGGGGGGATGACGGCGAGAAGAGATGGAGGTAGACAGCAGGTGGTAGTCATGCACAGAACAACATTTTTTACAACTCTTGAGTTACTTTGCTACGAGAGTCATGAGTGGATGGAGAGAGTAGTCGATGTTCTCTCCACTCGTCAGCATTGTTACTGTCTGTCTGCGTCAAAATGCCTCGCAGTCTCTTTTCTGTCTATTCAATCAAGCATTGTCTTTTGGATTCCTCTCCTCGTAGTTAACCCAGACCGTCACTTTCTGCCGCTCACACACTCATATTTAAATATTAGTGGAGTTGTGCATGCCATCACCTGCTCCACCTGATATACAAGCAGTTCACCATCTGAGCTGACTCCTTCAACCATCAGTCAGCTTCAAAAAAAGCCAGTGGAGAGGCTTCTAACCCCACTCTTCCCCTTCATGACACCGATACTCTCTAATTCTAAACAACGATTTATTCTTCTTTAAAATATGTAGGCCTATTTCTTTTTTTGTTTTTCCGTAATGAACATGTTTCGTTTTGGGTTTTTTTTTCACAAAACCCCAGTTTAATCACATGAACCTTCAGCCTCAACACTTTTCATAACACTCAACTTCCAGAAGCAGTTTGTCTGACACACAGACACACAGCCAGACTGACATATTGACAGACAGATAGGCAGACAAACATGAAGACAGACAGAGAGACAACACGCATATGGACAGACAGACGGACAGAAAAACCAAAGGTTAATGCCGCATTCAGGAGAGGGGATTAAGACAAACAGAGCAGTTGTGAGTTTTTGATAGTGTGCGAATGTTTGAGTGTCGTGTGTGTGTGTGATAGCAGCTGGTGGCTTGTACTGCACAGCTGAACACCTGAAGCCGTCACGCACACTCACATACTCCCTCACTGTTGTAGACACAAACATTTTATGAGAAGTGCAGTGTGTGTGTGTGTGTGTGTGTGTGCGTGTGCCGATGAGAACATGAAGCTGCTGTGTGGTGGTTGGAGTCCTGATTGAATTAATCATTGATGTCGGTCTCTGGCAGTTTTAATCACCATGGTGTATTAAATCTGCAGCTCAGCACTATCATTACCTTTACCCTCTGTGCACACACAAATGAACAAACACACATAGACTTGCATCAGACAATATTATACTGAAATCTCAAACATTTGTTTAAGTTTAAGCACAAACACTCTTTTTACTGTAGAAATATTAAAGTTTATGGTTGACCCATAGTTTATCTACTTGCGTGGCTGAGGAAAATTATACTTAATAAATCTCCTTGATGATTTGAGAAGTCTGCTCAGGTGATAAGTCAACAGCACCAGAGATGGTATCACATCTGAATGCTGTGGCTTAAACATTTAATTACACCGGATCAGCTATAACGAACGGTAGCATTTCAAAATATGTCTATAATTCGATGATGAAAGCATTCAATCACAAAAGGAGGCCTCGTTTTTAACCGTGCACAAACAGGCAGGCTTCACTTCGACGTTTAGGACACCTGCATCACAATTCAGTTCATCTCACACTATTAGCAGTCAGTAACGCAGTCTATAACTGTGTAGTCTACAAATGTAATCCCATTTAAAGACATAGGTACTAATCTGGAGGGCGAATAGTGTCTCAGGCTGAGGTACAGCAATATGTAACGCCAAGTCACGCCGACACTGTTTCCTCCCCTGAAACACAGAGTCCCGCGGAGTAATTAGCGTGTGTCAGATAAGTTGACAAGCTCGTTAACACGCCACATCATCCGATACCGTCGCCTTTGTTTGTGTAGGCTTCTGAGAGGAAGTTAGCAGTCTAATTAGCATAATTATGACTGCTGATTTATATGGCTGTAATTAGCGAGCAGATTTCTGCGTGTTGTGGTCTGATGAAGAAGCGCTGCTGCCGAGGAGGAAGCCGGAGAGGAGATTCTCTTACACTACGTGGTACGTCAAAAAAAATCCTGTGCACAGTCGCGCACACAAAACAAACACTGGATTTTTCACTTCAACTAAATTGAATACATTTGCAAAAATTGAATATATCAATGCATTTTATATATGCGTCCTGGAAACAAACAGTAGATAGAAAGCAACTCCCTGTTGTAGGATATTCAGAAGGAACGCACAGGCAGGTTTGATTTCTACACACCGCTCACCTCTGTTAGTTCATTTAGACGGTGAACGGGTTCCGTAACTGTTAACAAAACAAGCAGTCGATTATTAACTGCAGTTGTGCCATCTTACAAAGTACTTTTGATTTTTCTAGGGAGGCAATGCAGCAGGCATGACTTTTTCCGTCTACTTCTCGGTGGCTGTGCTTGAAGGAGAGCGCAACAGTGAAAAGGCAACACAGAGGCATGACCCGTCTGCTAACTTGGCCTTAATTACAGCAGACGTTCACAGTAGGACAGTGAATTAGTGCAGTTACTTCTCATCACTACTGTAAAACCCTGAGGTCAGTAGATTACCACACAGACATACCGTACAGACACGGACAAACACACACAATGCAGGGGGCCGTCAGGCGATCTTAGCAGCTTCCTGGGAGATTTGAGGTGAAATTAGGGTCAAAGTTAATCTCCACGCCTAATCAGCTCCCACAGTAGTGAACCAAATAGCATCATCAGGGGAGTGGGGGTGTCCTGGTCACTCATACTGCATTTTGTTACAAGGGCAGAATAATTCATTCATCAAGCATGTGTGTCCCTAAAGTTGATTGTTAATTTGTCCTTTCAATGAAATGGCCTAAATGCAAAATTTGAAACAATGCCATAGCATTGGAAGCAGATTCATATTTGATTGAACATCTGCACGGATGAAAAAAATCTGATTTCACTGAGCAACGGTTGCCCACCTTTACAGCCTGTGAGACTCTAAAGTGAAGTAGTGTATGAAATGTTATCACAGTCTTTCAAGACCAGAAGTGTTTTCGCAGAATGTCACGATATCACTGTGAAGCTGTTCTTTGAACCATTCGGACATGTCATCACTTCATATTTGTATTCGATTCAATATTTGAGTTGAATCGAATTAAAGCCAAAAACATGAGGTCACAGTAACCTTTCAGTTTTGACCGCCAAAAACCTATTCAGCTCATCTTTAAGTCAGAGCGAATGTTTATTTCGTGATCCCTGGTGGGATCCCCTGACCTGAAGGCTGGTGAACCACTGCCCTGTGGAATGCTATGTGTTTTTCCATTTGTATGAGGGCACATGTCCTTGAAAAAACTTGCCCTGACCACACACACACACACACACACAATCACACATATCAATATAAAGGTGAGAATGATTTGTGCCGCACACAAACATATCCGTGCTCACCGCTGTCTGATGTGGGTCGTGTGAACATTTGTTGCTGCATATTTGCCATTGTGTGTCTGCGTGTGTGCATGTAAGTTGTGAATTGACTACATTAATTAATGCAGTGCAGATGAGTCCCCTCGGAGCTGTCTAATTAGACATTAGCATGGAGATGTAATTACCTGAGAGGGCTCAACACGTTTCACTTAACTACTCTCCCTCCTGCGTGAAAGACCTACGCTGAGCAGGTAGGCTCACAGTGTGTACTGTATGTGTGTGTGTGTGTGTACACACGCCCATGTGCATCTTCTTCGTTTGTCTATCTGACGGCTTTACGACACACGCAGGTGTGTCCATGAGCACATGTGCCCTCACATACAGCAGCAGGTGAACACCTAATTGATTTACTCGTAAAAAAACATGCTCTCTGTCTATTCCTTTATTACTCTACTCATATCTCAGCCTCGTCTCGTCTCAATCACTCCTCATTTTTTAATTTATTTTTGCACTGTAGCTGGTCGTCCTTTTTTTCTCTACCACCCTTTCCATCTCTTTCTGTTTGGGTCGAAAGTGCATTAGGCCTCCGTACACAGCGACACGGGGTCAATTCTTGATCAATATCTACCACTCTACTGGCGAAAAAAAAAAAAAAAAAAAAGAAGATGCCTCTCTGCTCTTCATCTCCAAAACCTCCCTTCCTCTTAGTGAGGAGAAAGAGAGCCCAGATCTGAGAGATTGTTTGCCAGCGTTGTCATGGCGACCATCTCTGCCAACCTTGACACTGGAGTTGCATTGTCTGGGATCCTGATATTAGATAAATAAATTGCCCAACCTTTGCTGCAAACACACCGACATGCATGTACACACACACACACAGACAAAAGAATAAACACAACATATAATATTTTTCACAAATACAAGCAATTGCAATTATATATAAGCAATGCACAGCATGCTATTAGTAGGGACTAACACACATACAAACTCAGCTCATACACCATAATTTGCATCCTCTTTGTTAAAAATAGACTCTTAGGCCGAGTCCAGAGGAGACTGTCGATACAATAAGTAAGACAACAGATTGTGAGAACCCCATGAACTCCAATACAGTCTGCAACACACCTCTCAAAGCACCAGGAAGAAATCTATGGGCTGTAAGCATTGTCTTCTTATCTGTAGATGGTTCTGTCCTGTTTCCAATAAGGATCAATAGCATTAGCATGTCTGACAGAGGGAGGGGGAGGGAGAGAGAGAGATTGAGGGGGTAGTGGGGGCCAAAACAAAGACATAGAGAAATTACTTTTGGTCAAATTGACAACATACAAAAAAGCATCAACATTAAAAGAAAGTTAGTTTCAAAGCTTGTATAATTAACTGGACAGACACATCTAAAATTTTAACCGGTTTTTTAATTCACATCAACACTGGCTGTGAACTAGCCAATCCACCTTGAGATGATCACCATTTGACCGCAGACTGTATATGTACAAAAGCGTTTGCAAGGGTTAAATTTCATTAAAGCAAAGAAAACCACCAGGAATAAAAGAGGGCTCAGCCAAGTGATTGTATCTGTAACTCAATTTTGTTGGGTCTAAAATTCTGTGGCTGCTTAATGGGAAAATAGAAAAATGCTGTAGTATCTTAAATAATTTTTACTTTTAAAACCACATTGCCGACATTAAGTTTAATAATCTCAAAAAAATGCATTAATTCCCTTGATAAACATGCAACAGCAACATGAAAACACAACAGTGACACATCACCATATAAATCTGTTATAGCAAACAGGCTAGCAAATCATCATCATCATCAACATTCGCTGGAAAACACAGCTGATGAATGTGAGCCCATTTTTAGGATTCTTAACCAACTCACAAACTACTTTAGAAAATACGAAATTCATTAGAGGCGAAAGGTACAAATACGTTCTTCAGCTAGTTAATAACCTATCTGTTATTAGCAGTCACCACTATGCTGCCGTGCTGCCCTGTGCCACTTTATTGGTGCTGAAAATTGGCTACATACTTGGTGCGTCTGACAACAAGTTGTTGAAAGCAGTGAGTTATGTCATCTGTGGGAAATTCAAGCCCCATAAACCAGAACCCTCTGAAGTCAAACACTAATTGAGCGTTATCAGCCTCTAGTCACCAGTGGTGAATACAACATGGATAGCTCACCTTGTTATCTGGCAGCTGTTGTACTGTTAACTTCTTAACAACTGTGTTCCCTGTTCATTTGTCAAATGTCATGCTTATGCAGAAACTAGTAACTAGAGTAGACAAACTGCGTGCTACTTATATCGGTATACATGATGCTCATATGTGTATGCACCTCCAGGTGTGATGAGATGCAGGCAGATTATTTCTAGTTACATCTAAAACTGTCTGACAGAGATTGTTTTCATTTTAACATAAAAAGTCAGGATATGGTCAAAGAGTGAAACTGTTAAACATGATAGCCATAAAACTAACACAATAAGTCAGCTGATGACTCCGTGACCTACTACCTTTCATTTAACGTCATGGAATTTGTTCTTTACGTATGAATTAGTGCAGCTTTTAAAGATTATGTTATACATTCATGACAATTCCAAAGATAAAAAAAAAATAAATGGCATAACTGTAACTTACATTAGTCACTAACTTTATGTTCATTGAGTGAATTTGCATCAAAAGATCGAGACGCACAGCGGCGTGTCTTGATTTAAGTAATTAAGTATGACAGCAGTATCAAAACAATGAGAGATGGTCTGTTATGTCTTTATGAGCACAACAATTCCATTTTTCACAACTCTCCTTCAGCCCATTTGGTCGAAGATAAACTAAGTAAAAGTTGTAATTGCACAGCACTGAAGTTGAAATACCAGTGTCTATAGCATGCTGGCTAATAGAGAATGGTAATGGAATCATGAAGCAGCTTATCATGTGAATGAGAACAATAATGAAGAGACAAAGCAGAGGCAAATCCATTGTAAGTGAGGTGGAATTATGTCGGCTCAGTGGATTATAAAAGGCCTTGATCCAGCGGGAGTTGAAAAAACATGGCTTCAATTCGCACACACTTTCACACAAAGGCACAGGCATAAATACATTCATATACAAATCCATGCACATGCATGTTCTACAGTATGTCAGGAACCGATAAGCATTAATATAAAAATGCATGCATACTCATACACATATTACACAACTGCACAGACACAGAAATTCGCACACTGAAACAAATGTCAAACCTTGATATCTACTCATGCTGCTAGATAATTGAATTAATTCAGCTGAAGAGCAACTTCACAGATTAGCGACTTAACTTTTCAATAATAAGAAAAAACTCAGCCAAGCATGCTAATTGCATTTGTCTCAAATGAGGGCAGCCATCGAAATGTATCATGCATGCGTCCACATTTTAACCCGCATGCTTGCATGCACATGCACACAGACACCTCCTGGAAGCAGCCGAGAGATAATATTTAGTTAGAAAACACAGAGGAAAAGTGATGGAAACACTGTTTGGCCTTTTTTTACCCCGTAAGGCACGGGCATAAAGTTGAAAAAAAAAAAAAAAAAAACTACAATTATAATTATTTTTTACTTTATTACAGGGTACATTAGTCCTTGGTGACATCAGTTTTTGGATGTTCTGAACAAATTCATACATTTCCAATGATGAAAGTGAGAGGGAGTAAAATCAAAACAAAATTTTAACAAGTATCAAATTAATGTCTCTGACAAAAGTACTGTAGGCTATGCTATTGGCGGCAGCTTAAAAGACTGTGATGGAAATGTTTGAGTGAGTCATTATGGGAGGTTGTTTCACAGTTAAAGGCGATGAATGGGCATGAAACTGAAGTAGGTGTGGCTGGTTTGTGTGTCGGAGCAGAACTACTGTAGACGAGAGTATGACAGACTATGAAGGACATTGGAGGACATTGGACACGGTGTAAGTCTATGTCCAACATGCCAAACACACAGGGAGAGGTATTAGTTTACCAGCTAGCTAGCATTAAGGAAAAATCCCTTACTTGTGGTCAGCGCAACAACACAGTGACACCGATTCAACGAGCTTTCGTCAGACCCATCCAACCCCAAGGAGTCCGTATGCTTCAAACTGCTGAACACATTTCTAATACTGAAATTTCAAAGGTCATAAAAAAAAAAAATGCATGGTTTGAACAACAATGCTTTGAAGAAGAGCCTATCAAAAAGTACACATTATACACACACACACACAATCTGTTTATACGTATGGATACATTTGACTTTGGATATGTTTGGATAACATGCGATAAGATTCAAAATCAATTTGCATATTGAGGGTGCCTTAGAGGGTGCAGCTGATAGGTCCATCCCTTTTACTCACCATCACCACACAGGATGCTCAGCTACAATACGTCTGCTTGTCTGTCACCTTTTTTTCCAGAGTGGAATGCCCAATATCAGATGAGCCACTACAGACAACCGTAATGATTAAAGCACAAATGCTACTTTAATGTCAGACATAAAAAGTATTGTGAAAGATGTCTGTCACTGGTGGAATTTAAGATATAATCCAAGAGTCTGAGGCATACAGAAGTCCTCTCCTCGGACCTTACAAGCACAAAGCCGATATGAGGCTGAGAGGTCTGAAAACTTAACAAGGAGCCTAATGACTTTCCCTCTCTACCTGAGCCAACTTCCTTACCTCCCATTACATTTTTTGTGTCTATTCTTATGAAGTCTAGTCCAAATGCAGGTCTAATCCAAATGGCCTAACTGCACATCATGAAACACAAAGCATGAGCAGCGTGGCACAGTGGACCGCCAGGTAAAGGGAGGTGAGAAAGGTGCAATGCATATTTCATGGCCCCACGACACTGAATCGTGAAACTGCAAAAACAAGCCATAAAAATTCCAGAGGGTGCACTGAAATCCTCTCTAGGCACAATTCTTCCCTTTCCCCCTTCAGCTCCCTCTCCATCTCTCCTTCCCTCCCTCTCTGGCTCTCTCTCTCTCAATATGCTGTCTCCCTCTCCTATTTCTGTCTATAGTTGGTACAATGCATCCCATTCAGGCCGGTGACTTTCTCTTATGGCAGACAGCAGTAGGCTTAACGGACAATGGCCACATGGAAACAAAAGGCAGTTTATTAGGCTTGAGAGTGACAGAGAGATGGAGAGATTGAGGAAGCGAGAGAGAAAGAGTGGCACTCAGCGTTCCATTGTGGCTGGACTCACATCTGGTGGCCATGTGTGACCGGAGCAGCAGGGCTAATGATGGGCTTCCTGAGGCCAGCTCAATTAGGCCAGGCCTCACCGGACTCCCAGAGAGAGAGGCAGAAAGGGAGATGACTATCGACATGCTGGTTCACCATTTGTGTGCATTTGTGTATATGAGTCAATCTGCACCATATACAGCTGTCTGTTGCTGGGACATGTGCTTGCGCACACTCGTATTAGTGTGTCCTAGACCTACAAATGTGTGTTTCGGGGCATTTGTGTGTAGGTAAATTTGCACTGACACACTCCAGAGTACTGTGTCCTTATTCTTCAGTCCAAATGACACCTCCCCTCAACACACATACATATACACACACCCTCCTCCTGAGTGGGCTAAAACTAACTAACAAGCCGTAAAGCCATTAACGGTTAGGGCGCTGCTTTGATGGCTCAACTCAAGATTTCCAACACACTTAAAACGACACAGGGGGGAGAGCAAAAATGGTGAGAGCCTGCAACCGTGTCCTCAGGCATGTGTGTCCATGTCTGTGTGTGATGTCTGGTGTGTGTGTTACATTGTGTTCAACTGAGCACCAAATCAGATGGGCTCCACCACCATCCCTTATTATTCCTGCGTCGCAAACTGTTCACCCCAGAAGACACAGACTGAAAAATACAAACCTAATAAAGAGCAAAGAAAAGCCCATCTGTCTGAGTTAATACAAGGCTTTATTGGGGAAATTTGATGCCAATGCTTTTCATAATCATGTGTTACTGGTCAGATGTGTATGATTAGTATTGCATAAGCAATTGCACAAACAAGAACTGGGGTCATTTGAGGCTTTCTGGTTCAGAAGACATAACCATAACAATATTAGGTTAATGTTTCAGACATGACCCTAGTCTGCGTCTGTATTATCTGTATGCATTGGAAAGACATGGTAAGGACATGGAGCCCTGTTAAGGATATTTAGTCAAGTCAGTTTCTGTGTGACCTGACGCAGACAGGAACACACCACGAAGGACACTGTCATTTATGTACTACCTGTTCACCTCATTAATGTGGACAAATTCATCCATCCGTCTTCTACCGCTTTTCCATCTCTGGGTCGCGGAGGGTGCTGGAGCCAATCCCCGCTCACTCTGGGTGAGGGCGGGGGTCCACCCTGGACAGGTCGCCAGTCCATCACGGGGACACACAGAGACAAACAACCACTCACACATATACCTATGGACAATTTAGAGTAACCAGTTAACCCAAACATGATGTCTTCGGATGGTGGGAGGAAACACATGAAAGTACAGGAAGAAAATGCAAACTCCACACAGAAAGGCCCCAGGCCCGGGAACCGAAGCCACGACCTCCTTACTGTGGGGCAACCACACTTACCACTGTGCCGCCGTGCTGCCCTTGACAAATTCACCAGTGCCCCAAATGAAACTAATAAAAAAAACTTTCGAAGTAGCCACTCTCTGATTTATAAAATTAAAACTAAGACTTTACAAAGGAAGAGTGTATTATGTATCTAGAAAGCAGAAAAAGAAATAACTAATTTTACACTAAACCATTCCAAAAAATCTAAAGAAACACTAACTCATTTGAATTAGCCAAATCAGGACCTCACTTTTCATCAAAACATTACATATGAGAAACAGGGGCAGCACGGCGGCACAGTGGTTAGGAAGGTTGCAGGTTCGGTTCCCAGGCCTGGAGCCTTTCTGTGTGGAGTTTGCAGGTTCTTAATTAGTTAGGTGGTAACTCTAAATTGTCCGTAGGTCTGAGTGGTTGTTGGTCTCTGTCTGTCGGACCTGCGATGGACTGGTGACCTATCCAGGGTGTAACCCGAATGTGAGCTGCAATTGGCCCCTGTGGCCCAGAGATGGATAAGCGGTTGAAGATGAATGAATTTGGGGAACAAAAATTAAAACTGGAGCAAGTAACCATTCACAGTTTGTCTGGATGCGTTTTAGGTAAACCTATCAATGGATACATGCTAATGGTCTTAACAACAGTAACAGTTAATCATCTGCACAGGCTTGAGTTAAAATTAACAGCCTTCAAAAAGATTCAACAGCAACAACAAATTCTACCCATTCTACCTAAAAAGACCTAAATCGCAAGGCTCATGTCCGTCATAGACAACTGCAATCCTGAGGATACTCGAATGAGCTTTTTTCAGGACTTCTCGCTGATAAAATATCATTTTGATTGAGGAGTTTTACCCAGTTGTGTCATTACTCATCAATGTGTTGCTGAGCACACAGTTTGTGGGGAGTGGTGTTTTGAATACAATGAATCTGAGGAATTTAAAGGGATTCTTTCCACAGAGAAATTCTGGATTTTGGTCAGTTAGAGGAAAAATCAAATACAAATGTACAAATAGGACAAAAACTGTCCATGGTGAAAACGGTTCATAAAACAGCAGTTGCTGCAACGACAGAACCTATGGCATCAACTCACCTGTGTCCTACCACACACCTAGGAGCAAGAAAATCCGAGAACAAAGGCTGAGTTTGGTCAGCAAAGATGAGCTGAGCCCACGAGACACTCCACCTAAGCACTGCCCACATCGCGCACACTGACTCGCTCTCTCTCTTTCATGCAGTAAATCGATGGAAGTCAACTGGAGTGTTCAATCCCCATCCGTTTTCACTTACTTCCTTTGTGTGACATTGGAGATGGTTTCCGTGGTTACATGAGCTCGCTCTGTGGAGCTGAAGCGGGTCTCTACCTGGACACTCACAGGTGTCTGTCAACCCATTACCGACTTATGATAAACTAACAATTTGTTTGACTGACATGTTTCCAAAACAGTTTGGAGTTTTTGACTACCAAGGCAGTCGAGAATTTTGATAATTTTGATAATTTATATATACTGTATTTATATTTCTTTTATGATTGTTGGAATCAATGCTGTGATACACACAGCGTTTCCAAAGCTCACCTCAGCACATATTGTTCTAATACTACAGGTGAAGAAAAGTTAATGATGTGATGGCAACATTATCACCGTGGTCACACTACAATATTACTTTCTGGCAGCTGAACAACTGTGGTACAGCAACACTGACACAAGTGTGATTTTGTAAAAAAAAAAATTATATACATATATATATATATATATATATATATATATAGATTTACTATTTCACGACATAGCATTGAGTTTAGTGATTTCACTCTTTGACCTTGAACAGAAGAATATAATCTAAATCTGTTTTGACACAGCTTTCATGAAAGAATTTGGGTTTGCCACAGATGGAGCTGAAGATTAGATTGTTTTTGTCAATATATACGTTTTACTTCTGGAGAAGAACCCCAGAAATTTTTTTTTTTTAATTAAATCTATTTTGCTAAATTACAGGGAGAAAAGTGACAACTAAAGTGCTTATCAACACAAAATAATAATATACTCTTTTTTATTGTGATAATGAATTTATTTAGTACATAGCAATTTTTGCGTCTCAGAAACTGATGATTCATTGTTGTATACATGTAATTTGGAAATTTTTTTTATTTAGAATTTTGGTTGGCTCTTGGAAACTGCTAGGTTTCTTTTTTCCCCCTGTTTTTTAACTTACAAATGTATTAATTAAAGAAATAATCCTTTGAATAATTGATAATTAACAGTAGCTCATTCCAATGCAGCTTTTAGTCTTCTCTAAGAGTAAAATGGAACTGGATATGAGGACACACACACACACACACTGCATTTGTACATAATACATGTGGTATACTTAGCTATTGACTGTTAAGGTACCATAAAGACTAATGTAAGTGATTTGGTCATTGTCTGCCACATTGCACCAAAAAGTTCCAGCAGACAAAGAAGCTGCGCAGCTTTGTTGGTCATCAAGGACAAGGGGGGGCTTCACCACCGGTTAGAAAACTACAGCAAAATCCCACCGGCCCATTCCCCCAGTCCCTCTCTGTCTCCACAGGAAATGAGCGGGCGAATAAGCAGAGGTAATTACAGACCAAACAATAGCTGTCATTTCTGTCTACATCGACCTCCTGGCCCCGCTCTCCCACCAACACAGTTTAACGTAATATGTACCCACTGGATGGACATTGTGATCCAAAGCATGGCAAAGTAGCTTCCGCCATCTATTCTCTGTCTAGCCTTACTCTTTCTCCCTTTGCTTTCCACAGAACAAAGCATGTTAACCTTGAGCTGCAAAACAGCTTTCTGTTGGCGTCTGAGGAGATATTAAGAAGGTGATTAAGTGAGATTGATGGTACTTTAATTCCCTGACAAAAATAATGGCTCCTTCCTGTTGTTTAATCTTCAATCTTCATTACAAGGGGAGACTCAAGAGAGTATGGTTTTCAGCCAAAAGAAGGCCATGTTAACAAAGGACACCATCAAGGATGGTGTATTTACATGTTTAATTACAATGAATTGTAATTCAAAGTCAAAGAAGGTTTTGAATGCAGCAAAATGTGGATTGAAAAAAATTAAAAAAAAGTTGAGAAATCTGAAGGTAATTCTTTTGGACGAGAGCTTTTCTTTTGGAATTTGGAGCATTTGAGTGGAATTCAGCCACAACATAATTAGAAACGCAGTCATGAAACTCTGCATATTACTGTTGTGATTTTCATTTTGCTGATAATTTACGCAAACTTATGGATTTAGCTTCTTACCATGACCTTGGGGTACTGCAAACCCTTTAAAAAGTTGCAATTTAAATGGATAAAAACTAATTTTAATAATAAAAGTTGCCTTTTCTCAACTCAGTCACAGTTTTTGGAGACAGAAAGTTGTTACAGAAGGCATTTACATTTTCCCCAGAAGGTGCAGGACTTATTTAAGAGGAGTCGGATGACAAAATTTACATGCTCTTATATAAATTGAAACGTAACCTATTGTTGGGTAAAAAGACTACAGGGCAGTTATGCAAAACAAAAAAGGGTTTTCAAGTGGCACAGGTTTGATTCTCTCCCTCGTGGTGGATGGAGTGTGCCTAAGCAAACAAATGAACCCCTACCCTTTTCCAGAGGCACTGTTCTGAAGCTGACCCTGTGCACTGACCTCCCAGTGGAGAGAGGCAAGCAAACATAAAATTCCTCCTTTGGGTGATCAATACCACAAGGGGAAAAAAAAAAAAAAAAAAAGCGATAGAAGCAGCCTCGGCTACTCGTTCCTACGGTACAGGGAGGTCAGAACACAGGGTCATCAGGAGAACTACACTCAACAGCTGTCAGGGATTCAATGTCTTGCTCAAGGACACTTCAGCAGGGAGGATACTTGCCGAGATGCAGCAATGCTTCTTTAGATCAAGGGCGGTGTCCTCGCTCACCACAACACCCTTCTCCTCTCAAAGAGACCTAATAAAAAACCTGAGTTAAATACTAAAGCTCAGCATAAACAAGCATATTTGAGATACAAGGTCGTACATTTAGGATGAATGTGCATTTGCAATAATATCAAATGAATAGGAAATAATTAGAAGTGAGTAAATCATTGGTTAAATGGTTTAAAGCATATATACATTTTCATAATCTGCCAAAGAAAAGAAAGAAAATCTTTTACATCCTCTCGCTTTCTGTCTCTCGGCGACATTCAGCCAGCTTTCTATGTCCGCCTAATGATTGGCTGCAAAGGGGTCCTGCTGTGTCACGGCAACTTTTTGACGCCATATCTGTGCATGTGCGAGCAAGCCTGTTTACGTCTGCGCGTGGGTGTGTTCATTTGTGCATAAATACACATGTGATGAGTTGTGTATGTATCTGTGTCTATAGTTGCTCCTCTGTGCAATATGAACTGTAGCAGCAGCAGAAACAATCCTTTTAATCTAGTGCATCTTCTGCGGCGTCTCAGCCTAATGTCCAACTGCAAAAAGGAAGGTCAGGGAGGGCTTGGCTTGGGTGGGTGGAACAAACGACTGGGATTCTCTTTCTCTTTTTCCCTCTATGTCTCTCAATGAGGCTTCAAGGTCTGCTTTGGCGTACAGTTACAGTTAGTTTACTCACTATCAAAGCAAACCCAAACTTCAGAGTTCTCTAATATAATTGTGTGTGTCCTTGCTCCCCGTTTTGGTGGAGGAAAAAAAATGAATGATGGGGTCCCTAATAACTGAACTGCACCGACAGAAAGTTAACCAACCTCTTTTTATCTGTGACTCTCCTTTTTCGTGGTTTCTTCTTCATCTCTTCTCCATTTATCTCTTTCACTGTTGTATGTGCAGTCCATATCTGTGATAATAGCTGCCAGTCTGAACATTTACTAATCATTCCTGCTACCAAATCAGTCCTAGCACCGAATCCATGCCTACCAAATAGCACTACACACTGTCTAATCTAGCTCATCCTCCTGAGTTCAATACACTTTATCAGCAAGAGACCAGGAGGGAGCAGAAGAGAAAGCTGCAAGGAAAGAGAGAAAATAAGGAATTGGAAGAGAATAGATCAGGAGGAGACGGGGGAGGGGGTCAGCGGAGGTAGAAATGAAGAAATGAATGCAGCCCCTGTTCCTTCACACTGTCTCAAACAGGGCCTGGGTAAACAGGAAGTACAGCTGCATTTTGTCTCTCTCTGTCTCACTTTTACCTCCTGCACCTCCCTGCCTGTCTCTTTGGCCTGTCCTTAAGTACGCAGCATTCCTCAGCCATTTCTTTTACCTCATCTCCGACAAAAACCTGGCACCGTAACAAAATGCAACAGTTTGTGAATTGGAACGAAACAAAATGTGAGAAAGAGGGACAAACAAATGACGAACGTCTTCTGAAATATCTTGTCGCCTTCTCGTCACATCGCGAAAAGTCATGATAGTTGGCAATCTGGACACGCAGTTCCCCTCATTGAGCCCTAATCCCCCTATTTCTTTAAGAGAGAGAGGGAGTAGAGCGGAGGAGAAAGGAGGCATTGTGGCTCGAGACAGTGCAGTAAAAAGAGGAGCGTACAGTACCAAATTGAGGTCGCGGCAGGACAATGGCTGCCCTTCACTGGCTCATTCACACATGGTCTCCACACAGCTCTATCAAACGCCTCTTTCTTTTCTTCTTCCCCTCCTCTGTTCTGTTCTTTCTCTTTCTTTCTCTCACGTCCGCCTTTCTTCTCCTCATCACAGAGGGATGGGGGATAATGAAACCCCAACTCACCCAGGCTGTTCTGGGGCCCATTTCAGAGAAGAGCAGCTCTCTCTCTCTCTCTCTCTCTCTCTCTCTCTCATTTCTCAACGGGCACCTTCTCATCTCAACTACAACCCTACAGGAGCTCCACCCACTGCCTTTGTTTTGGAGGGAGAATGTGTAGTCCAGCAGGAAGTGGGTTGTTTTGAGACTGGACTTTATGTCATCTCCAAACTCAGTGTCTGAACTGTAACACTAACTTTCGGGTTTACAAAGGTTTTTCATCATCTGTATGCTTGTATGTAAGAAACCTGTGCGTAAAAATTTACTTTGATTTCATTCATTTTCAATTTCTGGTCCATAAGGGTGACAGGGGATGCTGGAGCCAATCCCAGCTACGGCGGGGTTCACTCTGGACAGGTCACCAGTCTATCGAATGCCGACATATAGCGACGAACAAACAACCATTCACACTCGCAGGAAATTTAGCGTCACCAGTGAACCTAGAAATGCCTGTCTCGGGACTGTGGGAGGAAACTGGAATACCCTGAGGAAAGCCAGACAAGCAAGAGAAGAACATGCAAACTCTGCACAAAAAGGCCCCAGGCCCAGGAATCAAACCCACAACCTTCTTGCTTTGGGACAATACTACTACTACTACTAATTGATCTAAGTGTCAGTTTCTCTGCAGTAATAGTGTCGCATTAGAATTCTCCAAGAAGTGTCAATGTTTGGTTCCCACCTCTAAGGCTGAAAAACTCTCTTTTCCCAAATAGCTGCCCCAGACTGGTACCAAAAGCAAACAAACCCCTTAAATTCCTATGTTAAATTGCTCTAATACATAGCAGAAACACAGATGTTGGTCTTGACAAAGACAGTGCATGAGATATTTTTTATATGTCTCACCCATTAAAATCTTACTAAGGTTTAAAGAGCAGCACGTTTGAAGCTGTGTTTGCCACAGACTAGCATGACAAGAACATGGATTGCCTTCATTAGTGAGGCTGGAATAAAACCATCGCCAATACTTTGAATACTTAGTTCAAAGAAGCTGTGCTGCCCCGAGACAGAGAGTGCACCATTCTAAAAAGAGACTTACACGATAGAAGCGCTAACCACTACGCTGTCACCCCACAGAAGAAGGTCCCGGGCCTGGGGCCTTTCTGTGTGGAATTTGCATGTTCTCCCTGTGCGGGTTTCCTCCAGGTACTCTGGTTTCCTCCAACCGTCCAAAGACATCATGTTTGGGTTAACTGGTGACTCTAAATTGTCTGCATGTCTGAGTGTGAGTGTGAGAGGTTGTTGGTCTCTGTCTGTCTCTGTGTGTTGGCCCTGTGATGGACTGGTGACCTGTCCAGGGTGTACCACGCTCTCGCCCAGTGTGAGCTGGGATTGGCTCCAGCACCCCCCGTGGCCTGGAAACGGAAAAGCGGTAGACGACAGATGAATGGATGGACTATAGAACTGTGTCATTTGCAACATCAAGTATCATATGGATATCTACAGAGGAGAAAATGTACCCTTTTTACCAATGGATGGATTCATCAAATCCACGGCTTTGCACAGACGAAAATCCCACAATGCCTCTGCACAGATACAAGAGGGCAAAAACACCTTCAGGCAACTTAGGTCACAAAGGCTGATCTATAAACCTAATTTAGCTTGGCAAACCTAATCGTTCAAAATTGATCAAATACAGAGTCGACTAGAGGCCTTTAAGCAGTTTATTGCAAGACAAGAGGGAAACAGAGATTGGCCTTGTTATTCAAACCACAGAAAATTTGTTGTCATCCAATTGCATTTAAGCAAAAGCACGTCAATTGCCCACAGGGTTGAGCGCGTGATGATGTTAAGGTGACCATTATTGCCCCAGTGAAAAAAAAAAATGCTCTTTTGATGGTCAAGTGCTCTTGAATCGAAGGCAATCATGGCATACTGCGTAAGTATTCCACGGTATACACAGTCTAACCTGTCCACACACACACAAATACAATCATATACAAAGGGACCTGCAGAGACACGTCCTCGCCGACACTTGCAAACATATCAAGTCCATAGTCAAGTGGGCATAAAAATGAGAGCAGACATTAAATCCTAATCACCACAGGTCATGATCCATCGCCGCATTGGTTATCCGATAACCCTTCGTATGTAAAAGCTATGAGTGTATCTACATCCTGGGAACTGTTATTTATTATCTCACTAGGGAATAGGCATAGGCTTCATATGAATAAATTGTTAAATTTAAACATCTTGTCTTGGGTTGTTCAACATTTCAGATTGAACAATTCAGCTGTTCTTTGACAGTTATGGAAAACCTTTTCATTTTAGTTGAGACCATTTCAATTATATCCCAAAAGCACCTTCAAGACATAAACCTCAAGTTGAAACTATAAAATATACTGCAGTGTGCTCCTCTATGGAAATAAATGGCATGAAAATAATGTGTTATGGTCGGAGTTTTCCTGTGTTGCTTGGTTTTTAGTTTGGTTTTTTTTTGTTTTTTTTTTTTTCCCCTCATTCTGTAGTTTTCTGTTCTTTGTTTGTGCACGTATTTCCCTCTTCTACCCCCCAGCGGTGCAGGCATTAGCTCAGAGGTGCGGCTGACCTACCTGATTCCCATCTCTCCACAAAACCCTGACTCGGCCTCCCGCATGTTGCCAGATAATTCCATCTTGTCCAGTAGTGCCAGTAAATGCTAGAAGATCACTCCCAGTACCTTTGTCCACTTGCTTCTTTGCTCTAATCGTCTTTTCTGGTGTACTTTTTTGCAATTTGGTGGCGCACTGCGTCCAAGCTCTCCTGCGTCTCCAGAGCAAGCATCAGCCTGCCTCCGGTCTCCCCCACCAACAGCAGTTTTTATGTTTCTGTTTTTCCCTCATTTGGCGAGGCAAATAAATTAATAGCTTCCCGAACTTAAATACCAGTTCCCCTGCATTTATGGATCTGCCCCTTCTCAGGCCCCTTCCTTTACATTTCTGCAGTTAAATCATGATGTGATCATGGGAAACGGGGAGTTTCCTGAATTATCTGACCATCCAATAAAATCTGGACAAAATGTAGCAGGACCCTGGAGCTTGAAGGCCTTAAGGTGGATGTTTTTCTGTTTAAAAACATTAATTTTGCAGGAGAGAGTGTTTGGTTTGTGCCATTAATTTAATCGGCACCCAAGCCTGTACCCAACTTTCATGCCAAAACAATTATTTTGCCAGCAATTTTTATTTTTTTTTCTTCCAATGGTGAATAAACAAATGAACAAAATTTATACGCACCCCTCATAGCCAACTTAGCTGCCACTGGCAATGGAAAGCAATTTGAGGGATGCTATTAACAGTGAGAAACAATCAATGCTCTGTAGTTATTTTACTGTCACATCATTGCCACTTCGCATCGCTGCTCAAACATCACATACAGTTTAGAAATGTCAGCCAGAAACCAGGCTCGACATAAAAGAGTTAACTGACAGGTAGGACAAAACAGACAACAGGTGGAGAGTCAGGCAGACATGGGGATAATGGAGCTGATTGTGGATGTAGTCAGAGAGGTGATGCTCTGTGGCCCACAGGGAGCAGACAGCAGGCCTGACCTCCTAATCTTACACACAGCACAGCCACTCTCATGCTGTAATTACCTGTCACACTGTGAGCGGCTGCGTGTCTGTGTGTGTTTTGGAGGAAGAGGTGTGGTAGAAGAAAGCACTTGCACTTGACCTAACATGCAACCCAACCCTGTGTTTCCCGTAAATGACATGGGGGAGGAAAAAAAAAAAAAAAAGGGGCGCACATACAGTACCTGAGACGCTGACTCCCCTGGCCCCGCTCCCTTTCTGGCTCCCAGTAATTACCTGTGGGCCCATGGAGGGGTGGGGACCATTGTGTGCTGCCTCTGTAGCACTCAGAGAGATGTGGGATTGATGCGCACTCAGTGACCTCTCTGATTGGGGTTAACAGCAGCCTCATTTGCATGAGGAGATGGGGCTTTCATTAGGGGCTTTCATTAGCTACAGTAGCAAGGCCTTGTTCAGAACACGAAGAGAGTAAATTATTTAACCTTTCAAATGACACAAGGCTCTCTTGTTTGTTTTTTTTGGGGAATTTTTTTGGTGGGTAAAAATGTATCATCACATTTGATCATGATGGCTGCACCTTTATACGCCAAAATATCCCCAAAACGGCCGAATACGTGACCAGATTTCAATATTCAAAACTTGCACAGACCGTCAGTGATAATCCAGCATTGTGAAACGTACGCCGACAAAAACGTTGCTAGGAAGTTTTTTGGCATGCAATGACATTGAAAAGCATTTTTTGTAGTTCAATCACAGAATGTCAAATTAAAATGTACTAATTTCCTGAACTACTTGAAATCCAGCTCTAAATAGAACAGGTCAGACCTTGTAAATGATGAAGGGTCATTTTAAGGCACTGAACTTTCAGCTGGGAATGTATTATTTGTTACTGTAAACATGCCTCAGATCAAATATTTGTCAAGATGTAGATCAAGTCTGTCTGTTTAATAATGGAGGGCATAATGTATCAAGTAAATTAGTTATACATTCCCTCATGGTCATCATTTGTCTGACATGTTTATGTTCTAATTCTATGATTAACTTTGGCCTGATATGTAATCTCTGTCACTAATTAAAAACATTTACAGTGTTAGGATAAGATAAGATGCGATAGGATAAGATATGCCCAAAGGGAAATTTCACTTAGACATCACTGTGTGTGCTGTTAAAATTCAAAGCAGCAAGCAACAGCTTGCACAGTCATTGATTGTACATTCACCTTCTGACATCATCATGCAAAAAAATATGTGCAATCATACATCGGCGTGAAACGGGAAACTACTACAGTACAATACGGCTTTAATGGAGACGATGACAGAAGAGTTTTCTGTGCTTGCCTACAGGGACTCTATATCATCTACCCGAGGGAAGAAATTGGTACTGGGGCTGGAGAACATGATGGATCTGAGATAATTATTTTGCCTGTGTTCTTGTGGTTTGTTGAAAAGAGTCTTGGAGACCGGCCTATTGATGGACTCCCATAGCCTTCATGTTAGATTTTTATGAGTTTAGTAACTCGTGTCTTTGTATTTGAGTGTCAAGTTGCCGGACTCTTAAACGATTCCACAACGCAGAAGGCTTTCCTTTAGAGCACGATAGAAGATGGGTTGCCCACCCTGGGTCGTGTCAAAGGCTCTGTGGTTCTTCAGGAAGTTCAGTCTACGACTGGATTTGACAGCAAATGGCCTATGGTCTATGTGGATGCCCAAATATCATAACGAAGTTGGAGAGGGATTTTTGAAGCAGGTCAAAATGAAATAGGAACCAGGCTGCTCTGTTGACTTATTGGTTCCAATAAATGTAGAGTCCTAAGCAGGGGGGCACTTGTTCAATACTAAAAATAAACATGAAGAGCAGACCTTCATCAAGTAATGCAGATGTCAGCTGACCTAGCACAGACAACCGCAACATCAGGTGTGTACAAAATCAAAGGTCTGTAGCGGTTGGTTGTAGTATTACACCTTGTATCCACAGGTACCATGGGAATCCCTTTGCATAAAAGTTCACAAAACCTTTCATCACAGTGTGGTCCCCGATTCGTAGATGTCCAGCATTTAAAATGGAGATCTGTCCATATTCGGTGGCTAGTTTTGCCAAAAGTTTGGTCGGCTAGATGCAAAATATCTGAATAATGTCTGCCAGCACCGATTACCAGCAGCAAATCTGCTGAATATGCATGACAATTCCAACGAGCCACAACAAATAGTTTCCTTCCACAGATTGGGTTCAACCAAGTTTTGTTATGGCAGAGAAGAGCAAAGATCAGCTGTCCTGTAGTATACTGGAAGACGTTTGATCACCTATTTAGAGAAGAGGTTGACTCTTGACTCTGCGTAATACTAACATAAGGACAGGGCCACGCACAGAGAGCATGACAGACAATATAAGCCTAAAACAGCTCAGCGAAGATCTGAAACAGAGTCACGCAACAAAGTGGACACTTCACTCAGTGACACCTACAAATGCTCCCTCACAAACCTACACACAAACACACACGGTCACACACAGTCACACACTCTGTCCTGTGCTGTCATGTATAATTCAGCATGTGGCTGGGCGGGCAGATGCCTCATCCCCAGGGGTTCCCATCATGCCTTTGCTAGGATGAAACATTTAACAGCGCAGGACAAAATGGAACACTCTCAACATATAAACAGGAAGACTTTCTGTAGGAATACACACATATAAACACTCGCACCCAGTTTAAAATATCCGCACACTTGTTCCAATACACCCGCAAAGCTCAATGTCATTTGCAAGATTTAAAGTAGAAGCTATTTTATTGTCTTTAGTTTTATTCACACTAAACAATGAATTCACTTGTGCTTTTTGGTCTCTGTGCTGCACAAAACCATCTAACATTGCGACCTCCAAGCCCCAATGTGCATACACTTCCACAAACACACACATGTGCAGAGAGGGGCAGACAGAAAACACTGGTTCTCCTTTTAAAGGCAGTGACACTTAGTGGGGGGAAAAAAAAAAAAATGGCCACTTGGCTATGAAAGTACACACACAGACACATACACACCACAAGTGGGTCATTAAATGAGTCACCCAACAACCATAAGAGTGCTTTTATGGCAGTCTAAGTGAATAACTGAAGAGAAACGACAATATGGCTGCATGATATCAATATCATAATTAATAATAGTGCGTCTGTGTGTGCGTGTGTGCGCGTGCGTGAATGCATGCCTGTGCTTGATGGAGCAAAGAGGAAGAAGCTCTGTAAGTGTGAGCAGATGCTGGTGCTTTGAGGATGTGTGTGTGAGAGAGAGCTTAAGAAGGCCTGGAGTGAGGCCAGCCCGGCTGTAGACTGTGAATGTTAATGTGTTGTAACCTTGACACAGGAGGAGCTGCTGGTAGAGCGGAGCCTCCTCTGATGACATCAGACAAGAATATCGGGACTCCTACCTGATGTAACGCACTGAGACATGACACCTCGCTACACCTCCTGTTTCCTCTCCCCTTCCCCATTTATTTTGACTTCTCTTTCCACCCCAGCAATCCCTCCTCCTCTTCTCCACTCCCTCCACCCAAACCCCTTTCATTCAGATGCCCTGCTCTCCTCAGTCTTTCCTTGTAGCTGTCCTTTTCTCCTCATATTTTCTTTCTCTTTAATCTTCTTCTCCTCTCTCATCACTTCTCTTCATCTCTCTCCTCCATCCTGCATCCCTTACTTTAACATAACCTTGTCACCTTGAAATTCATGTTCTTCCTTCCTTCCCTCTCCTCATTCACTCCCTAATATAAGTTTGTGTCTCCTGCCCTCCAAAACACTTTCCTTTTCTCTGATGCAACTCTTCTTCCTTACCTTCTACACTTCTCTCCTTCCATCTGCACCTCTCTTCCACTGTCCACATTCCCCATTTTCCTCTTCTCTTCCCTGAAAAGATTCCTCTTCCTCTTTCTTTTCTAAACCTTTCACCTTTTTATCTGTTCTCCAACCATCTTCTCCACTCCCTTACTTGTCTCCTTCTTCGTCTCTGATCCAACCTTGTCTTCTCCAATCTTGTGTTCTCTACCCTTGTCACCTCCTTCTCCTCTTCCATCCTCTTCATCCGTTCTTCCTCTACCTTCATCTTCCTTTCTGTTGTCTTTGACAGTATATGTTTCTGGCTCTACTAATAAACTCTATTTTCTTTCTGTCACTCTGTCTTTCCATTCTCTCTCCATCCCTCCTCCCATTCTCTCTCCCTCCCTCTTTAAGCTCAGTGCCAGACTACCACAGCCCAAACTGTTCAGCTGCAACTGTTCCAAGCCCAATAATTACAGCTTGTCAGAAAGAATTAATTTTCTCATTTCTCATAAAGATGTGTAAAAAATTACCATGTTATTATAACACTGCCACTCTCTGGAGGCACCAACGAAAACCAAATTTAATTTCGGAAATTCTTCCCTCGCACATTAAATTAAACACATAAATAAGAGTTTAGGAATTGGGGGGGAGGTTTACATGGGGGTGGGAAGCATATGTTCGTTAGACCAGCCCCAGCTCTGGGTAATGGCCGTCGTAATGTTTTTAACAGGCCCGGCTATTGGTAAGCACCAATACATTTGCATGATCACCGTCACGGCAGGCAAGCAAGCTGCCAATTAGCTTTCGTACAGCTCTGGACAGCGCTGAGAGAGGGAAGACGGGGGATCTGTTTGGCATAAGAAACACACAGCAAGATATGGAAGAGAGCTAATTAACAACCACGTATGGAGAGTAGCATATTTCCTGTTGGGAGCTGCTCTAAGGGATGTGCGACATTTCACTGAAGATAATATCTGTTACTTTTAATCCTTTATGACTTACAGGAAAAATGTTGCTTTAAATTCACCGGGGCAAGAGATCTTGCATGAAGATGCAATAAAATGACTTGTTCTGTGTTTAGTCGCCACGTCGCTATTAATGCTCATTTTACTCTGTCAAGGCTCAGTAAGCAGTTGATTTATACGAGCCGAGCTGGATTAGGAACTTTAAAGGTAACTGGTTAAGACATGATTTCCCGCTAAAAGGCACACTTGGTTGCATGGTTGCACCTGTCGGGACAAAGTCTCTCCATTCTCAAAGAAAATGTATTTATCTTGAACAACTAATGAAATGTCTTTGTACTTTGTACAGTTCCATGTGGATGATTAGGTAATTGATTTGTCACTTCCTCTGAATCACCTCCACTTCCAACTTCCAGATGAGCCCTCAGCTATAAGGTAATGGAGGTAATGGAGCCTACCCTGGTTCCTGGTAGCTCCACCAAGGCCTCTCCTGATTGTCAACAAGATATGCATGACTCTGATTTAGCATCCTGATCACTTAGAATTGTTTTGAATAAATTATGCACTTGAGTCATTTTATATGTGTCCTATTGTTTTGTTGAGTCACTGGTAGAATATTGTGCACCCTGCAAGGCCACCCAACGAACGACCAAACAATTCTCATATGCAGCTTTTCCTGCGCCCTTCATAAGTGGGTTTCCCATTTGCCTGCTGCGGATTTGCCCATTACACACCACAGTGTCAGCAGCTGCTCTCCAGATCCTACCAATCCCTCAGACATTGTCTGATTTTACCCTCTGGACACGTTGTTGAAACTGCTTTTTTCTAATACTGGACCTGCATGAAATTGAATTTGACTGACTTTATACATTATCTAAATTAATGATCACATTACGCTGCGATGGATTCGTCTTGCGGCTTTTCTTGTTGTAAGAGATCACTATGTGCTCTAATACAAATCTGCAGTCTGATGTGAAATTGGAATAATTTCACCTGTTGCTTTGATTTCCCTCATCCAAAAACATTTTAAAGATTTTTCAATGAAGCTTGAAGTCAGTCAGTGTACAGTGGGCCAGCAGGGCGAGTCACTGATTTATTTATTTATACACACTAGTCTAATATAGAATCAAATGGTGAAGTCAGAGACTGCAAAACTGCAAACTAGCCCCTCTCTGTCCGACAGAGACCTCCCACAGTGCAGAAGATATGAGTGTGTCCCCAGCAACTCCCTGGCACAGTAAACACAGGGACTTTCCTTGCCCACAGCACAGGGCACACAGAAAAAGGTCACCCCTGGTTGACACACACAGTGGGCAGACTCATGGCTGATCTGACAGCACTGTGACAAACACTCATGCATCTATGCACATACTCATACACCCAGTATACACACATACGGTCAGTATAACCGGTGCCAGCTAAATCTCCTCAGCAGAACAGCGACAAGACCGCAATCTGTGATCATGACACTGCCTTGACACTCACTATCTGGACTTATTCACACGCAGACATAAACACACACAAAGCAGCGAGCCGGCAGTATCAGCTGAGCCTCTATGTCATGGTCATTTCTCTTGTATCTGGGTTTGGTTACACTGTTTTCCTCTGCCTCCAGGGCCTTTGTCTTTATACAGCACTGTCTACTGCTTTTTGTCATCACAGCTGAGTATGACACGCAATATGTGTGTGCAGAAATCTACCAGTCAAATGAATTTGTGAAGTTTCAAGACGCGCAGTCAAAAGTTCCCAAGATAGAAAAATTGTGACTGTCAGAATATCGGAGGCTTGTACAGTTAAAAGGCAGAACGGCAAGAGAAAATCTAACAGTGTGGCTGCTGGTAAACTCAGAGCAAAACTCGAGCCCTGAAGGACTGAAAACGTTTGGATGTTTGGGACCAATTGTTCATACTACTTACAAGCTTGATTCTTTAATGGTATTCCACACTGACACACCGTTCTGCATTTTAAAGGCTATTTTTTTTTCTCTCTCTCTTTTTCATTTAAACAATTTCTCATATCTTGCCTGAGTACTTCTTCTTAAACATCTCTTAGTGATTCTCAGAGAGCTTTGTGGCTTTAGTGGTTTAATAGCACCAACTGGTACATTAACACCACCAGCTGATTATCAGAGTAGTTGATGGAAACGCGTCAGTTTCCGATTTCTTTTGTCGAATGGAATATGAAAATGATCAGTTTACTTACCACTTATTGGACTGAACAACCTGAGGAGAAAATGTATTTTCTCTTATCAGCTCCTCTGTTCACGGGGTCCTCTCGCACCTAGACAGACCAAACAACAAGGAATGAGGTAAATAGCACAGTGTCTTTGTCGCCAAATGTAATCACCATGTGCATTAGTATGGATTTGAGCATAAATCGATCCAAGTCAAAGGGAACTAGGAAAGGGAGAAGGAAAGTAAAGTCAAAGAAAACCAAGCTGTACACAGGAAGAAAAAAAAAACTGTTTAAGTCTCTTGAAGTCTTTTTTAATGTTCCACAGTTCCACCCTAAAATGCACCTCTGAGGGTGTGTTTGCCGCCTGTGTAGTTCCAGCACTGTATTTCAATCATCAAACTTTCATGTCAGTTGTTCTCTAACTGAACTTAACAAATGTTTGTTCTGGCCTTAAGAAATATGATATAATTGTGAAAGGTCTATGTGCGAGGATGGTTTGGATATGATGTGGGTCTAAGAGTGCGCAGACCCTCTGGGCATGAATGTGTGGGGTAAGAGAGAAAGAGGAGAGTGAAAAGAGATAATCGGTAATACAAACACAGAAAAAGTGAGAAGGAGGAAGGGAATGAAAAAAGCTTAGGGCGCAGTCACTTTTCCAAAGCTCACAGCTCCTCTTCTCCTTTCTTCCCTTCATCCCTCCTTCCCTTTCCTCTCCCATACCCTCCTACTCTTGCTCCCAACGTTCCTCCCCCATCAGAATTCCTACATCTATAAATATCAACAAGAGACATGGTAGAAGAACACACACACATTGTAAACACACACAACAGTCTAAACCAATGAGCACAGTGGTGTATTGTCCCAGCAGAGCCAATACACACTTCCATGGCCATTACTCCCCATGGAAACAGACAAGCATGTTCGCACACACATGTGATGTTGACGTTGTGCCCGCACAGTGGATGCCTTAGACAATAAGCTATTTCAGGGCCAAATCACTGACAAAAATCCATTTTTCCACCCCACTAAAAAAGATCAGGAAGGAGAGAGGGAGAAAGAGCAGGATAGCGAGAAAAGCTGAAATCAAATAAACAGTGGCATACATCTGTCTTAAGCTGGATTTATCTCTGTATTTTGTCATCATTCTAATTTATTCCCCAGCCTGCTTACAATTACTGCCTTTTCAAAACTCATATCGCCGGCTTGTTGTTCTCAGAGAGATTGCGTGGTATCTGCAAATGAATGAGCGGGGGACTTGCATAAGGTAGAAAAGCTCCTAGTGTACTTTTGTAGATTATCCACTTGATACCGATTCATTTTCTCTCTCTCTTGTCACAGTTTTGTAAAGGAGGCGATGTAGGACAAACATGCAGACACACACAAACACACAGACACACACAGTACTGTAGAGTGTAGAGGAAGGGAGTGGGCTCATCATCTTTAGTTGTGATTACAACACTTGGCAAGCTCTCCCGTGCCTGTTTGCCTGCCTATTGCCTTACAAATGGATTAGTAAACCCTGTTCCATTTGTGTGTGTAGCTTCTCTGAGATTTAGGCTGACTTACAAAAAACACCAATCAAATTTGGGAGCAGCAGTTGTGTAGTTTTTTTTCCCCACCAGAAATATTAGGGGATGTGATGCGGGCACAACAGTACGGCGCTGCGTCCATACACTTAGTTTAGAAAACCTCGGGACTGCTTGTGCGCCCGCATGTTTGTCCGTGTGTTGTGAAGATTTTACATCCCTCATAATAACGAAGTCTGACTGCAACTTTTGGAGTAAGTCGGTGGTTAATCCATGGGAGGCCTGTTTGCTCATCCCTAGTTTACACATAATACAAAAGAGGACAACTCTGATCCGAGACGGGGACACATTTATTTATTTAGACAGCGAAAGCAGGCAGGGTTCCAGATGCAGATGACTCACAGAGCTGTTCCACTGTAAAACATGATGAGTTTGTTATAAATGAAAAAGCAAGAAAGTTCATCCTAAAAGAAGAAAGAAAAAGAAAAAAACTAAAGAAAAACGCCACATAAGCTCCACATAAATTTCCCTGTTTGGGGGATTGAGGTAGCCAATTAACACCTGTCAGTGTAAAATTAAGATATGTCTTAAGGTACACTCAGCCAAAACTGCGTGCTCTGAGTGTTTTTCACATGCAAAGCAGGTTGAGTTTCACTCTATTGCAGCGGGGGTGACAGATCACCTGGAAGCTGGTTGGTAACTACGAAAAAAACAAAAAAACAAAACAGAAGAAGAATAAATTAAGTACTTGAGGAGTATTGTCACAGCGCCAACAGTTTAACCAACAAGCTAAAAATCATCCATAAGCTAAGAAAAACTCATGGGGGAAAAAAAAAAAAAAACTATTTATGAACAAGCCAAAACATTTCATCATATTCACAAACTCTCCCTCAAGCTGCTCCCTCAGCTACATGCATCATTTAGTTGTTGGGGATCAAACAAAAGCAGCAACAATTCAGCGCACTGATCACGCTGCTAAAGTTTTTCCGGCTGCTTTTTCCTGTCAAATCAATGAACAAAAGACATCTGATTTTGATTTAACTTCAGACGCCATTATCAGGGGACACAGTGGAACAATCCTGCAGAGAGTGCTTCCACACAGATCACCGGCAGAAGTGCACTTTGGCAGTTAGAACAATGACATGTACGTGTTGGAGAGATGGATGCATTTAAACATGCTTCACTGTGAGGTTTCTGCTGCCCTCTCTTATACTAACATTTAACTTTAACTTCAGCAGCAAAACTGGAGTTAAGCTGCGACTTCATTAGAAATACCAGGACTCAGTGATTAAAAAAATTAGAGGTGGACATAGACTCCGGAGCTGTAAAGTCCAGCCAACGTTAAAATGTCTGCATTCTATCATATGACTATCAAGGGGCGACACTGCTGGTTGTAAAATGTCAGATTGTATTAAAGTCTATGAAAATGGCCTCACTTCTCACTTGATTTAGTACCTCAGTAAACATTTTCCTAATGAGGTTATGGTCTCAGTCTAAGCTGTTCATAAACAAGTGGTGATGGCAGGGTTGGCCCTCGCTTGAAACTGAGGTTTTGTTATTTCCAAGTCTTTCTCCTTTAGCCACTTTAAATTTATAAACCAAACTCGTCATTCTTATGCTGAAACGTTTTAAAGTCATACAGAATGCAGACATAATCACTTGTTTCCATAGATTTTGTATATTCGGTGCTTGGTCCCAAAAAAAAAAAAATGACAATTTGTGTCTTACCTTTGAGCATTCTCAGTAAGGTTGATGACAGCATAGCTGATATGATTGCTTTTTCCATTTTCGGTCTAACCTTTAAGGTTAGAGAGATGGATTTGCAAACAGTCCGCAGCACATTTGTGTGTCAAAAAAGTTGAGCTCTTGACAAAGCGCCGTACAAAGTGCTTTTATGAGAGAGCCAACAATGACGCCACCGAAATGAAATGATTTTGATTGTTATTTTGCGCTAAATGCTGTTGAGACCAATTCTTTAGAGAGGACAACAGGGTGGACTGAAGTGCATTAAAAAGAATGAGAGTCTGACATTGAAAGCCACAGTTTGCCCGTTTACAATGAAGGTGATCTTTGTCCAACCTTGAGCCGAGCCATTGCACGCGCTTAAACTTAAGCAAATGCGAAGAAAAGGCTTGCGAGCATTGAGGCTGAAATGCAGCCGGAGAGTCCACAGTGTCATTTCAACAGTTATTGGAAGGTGCTTACTGTTCTTTTTCAATGCAGTATAAGAGTGGTTGATTCAACCCTTTTATGTCTGGAGGCCTCTATGTGCCATGTGACCCTGAGAAGAAATTAAACAGTATAGCAAAAAGACAATCATGAGGCATTTATGTTTTTTGGTGAAAGCTGACGGAAAGAGGAAGACAGGAAATGAAGGACCACAGTTGTTGCGTTAATGAGGCATGCGCTGTAGACAATCGGCTAACGCCGTGCTAATGGCATTCGGGTCAGCACATCGCAGGTGAGTGATTTCTCTACACATTCACTGGCTGCGTGAGAGAACATTACGTCTTTTCTTACTGTATATGTGACTTTAGTCTGCAATCTTTGCACAGTGCTTTAAAAGCCTTGCTATGGAGCATCATGACTGGCAAGTATCTGCCCACAAACCCTCCTCTTTCATTTTATAAAAATGAGAGCAACAATTTTAGCGTAGATGAACAAGCAGTGTTTGGCATATGGGAGAATTGAGCGTGTGCGCCTGTGTGTGTACACTTGTGTTGCTCGGAGAGAGTAGAGTTTGTGTGAATAAAGCTCTAAGCTGAGCTTCCATTAAGCCCCTTTCAACACAATGCCTTTCTCTCTCAGAAACTCTGTCTGATGGAAATCTGCTTTTGTTGCCGCAGTTCAATGTCCCTGCTATCTGCTGATGGAAGGAAAGAGAGAAAGGAGGGTCTGAATGAGCCTCTATAGTTTTATGTTCCAGACAGTTCACGCACATACGCACATGCACACGAACACACACATTTGACAAATCGCATACACTCCGTGCTCCTCTACAATGAAATCAATGCTCTTGGTTTTGCTCTCCTGCAAAGCAGCTCACAGTGCCACAGGCTTCCTGTGATCAAACACCACATCATGTTCTGCAACTTCTGATACTGATGCTAACACAGTGCTCCTTTGTTGCTGTTCATTCACATTGTATTCAGTCACAGTAAAGGATTCTATTTTGATGGTGTTTTTATAACACTTTTTTTTTTTTTTTTGGGGGGGGGGGGTTCATTTTCTGATTGTTGCCATGCTTTCTTTCTTGGTGACACTCAGTGTTCCTGATCTCATCTCTCCCATATTCGCTGTCAGATGTAATAACGTTCGGCATAACTTTTCAGCGATGTAAAAGAAACAAAACATCAAAAATGGCTCTCACAAAGTTACTGAATGATGTGAAATCATCACTCAAACAATGTCTGGCATAATCTGCTCAAGTTTTGTAAACATTTGAAAGTCTCTCCACTCTCCGGTGTGGGCATGTTTGTGTGTGCTGTTTTTGTGAGTATGTCTGGTTTGGTTTGGATACGAGCAATGAACCACTGCCTCCTGTGCTACCACGGGACCAGGACTGTCCAGGGATAAAGCCTGATTGTTGGGGAAGACAGAGACTTCAAATAGAGTGGACACAGAGGGGAGGGACCACAGGACCTTCCCGCCAAAGGCAGTCACACACACTCGTTAAGGCGCAGAGAGGAGAACGCATTGAAAAGTCAGTGAACTCAAACACATACATGAGAATCATCTACACTGGTGCTACATTAGCCTTCTACAGCAGTGCCTGCATTGAAGAACTAAGAGAAGCAGTATCAAAGCAGTGTGTTGGCAGTGTGCTGTCGGGAAGATCATAGGACTGTTATACAAGAATACTGAGCGGACACGCTGATTGTCTCTGACACAGTGGGAGTCAGATCAAGACGGAAACATTCGTTACAGTCAGACAGGTAAATATAGAGAGACAACAAAGTGAGGATGACTTGCAATCATCCTTGAAATTAACCGTTATTTCTTGGAGCAAGGACTTAATATAAAGGCTATCGAACTGGACTGCATTAGAGTGTACAGCTTCCTAATTAATTGGTTATTTGGTGTAGCTGCATTTGCTTGGCTCTACAAAGACACTACTGCATTCAACAAATGAATCAAAGGAAAAGGGTAGGACAGAGACACACACACACCACTATTATTATTATTGTTAGTGCATTACAAAAAAACCCACAGAAAACAGCAACAGGGACATGAGTACTCTCACAATGAAAATAAGTGAGCACCCAAGTACCCAACAGTGATCTCCGTTGCCTGGTTACTCAAAGCATAAGTCTGGATGAAATGTGAGTAACTTGTTTGGATTAAAGACAGGATAGGGATGTTTTTTTGCGTTTGACCTTACTCTGTCATTGTGCCATACTGCAGATGATCATGGTCATAGACACCAGGGGAACAGAGAGTTAAGTTATTAGTGTATTTTATATTGGCATCCACCGGTCACAAAACACATTTCTCATTTATTTCCAGTGCAAATCTGGCTGTGCATGTTCCCATCACGCTGTCAAGAGTCCAGCCCAGAACAATTTTCTCTGTAAAAAGCAGAGCAACAACTTTTCTCAGCAGAGTACAAGATCTGTTCCCCCAGCAGAAATCTCACAGACAGATCTAAAAATCTTAACACATAAAGCTAATGTGATCTACGATGCCTATAGTAGAAGTAATATGCATACATATAGTGTGATAGTGTGCGTGTGTTCATGCATGCATGTGGGCAACAGCAGTTGAAGCATCTGTGAGGGTCACAATGTTTAAGTCCAATCCGGTTTTATCAAATTAATACTGGCCTTCTTAACATGCCAACAAACACACACAGTTGCAAAATATCTTTACCATTTATTCATATTATTTACAGTCTGCCACAGTACAATACACTTAAAAACTGATGGCACTTTAGATTGACACACACACACACTCTCTGTCTTCGCAAAAAGTTATAAGATAAAGGTCATGAGGTGAGACAAGTTAGTTTAGCACTGAAGAATGACTTCAAGTGGTGTAAAGCTAATTACACTATACAGGTCTGTGAATCCACATTGGGGGGAAAAAACCCACTTAGTTCTCTGTAATTGTCTCTTAAAGGCACAATTCTCTATTCAAAATATGTCTACACTAAAGACGCAACTTGCGCTGTGTTGGACACCTTTCTACCTTCAATTCAATCGATGTGAGTGACAACATTGCCACAGAAATTTCATTTATTCCTTCATTCGTTTAAAATGGATTATGGCTGTAATGCTGCATTCTGTAAATGATAATGTTAACAATAATACAATGTGCTTCATTATATTCCATGGACAAATTAATGACCTGGAGTGCATTATATGAAATGAAGCTGGTCTAATATTATACAGACAATGCACCATTGGGTCTAAACATGTCATGATGAACCACAACTTAAGCGAACAAATGAGCTTAGCAATTATGCATCAGTGACATCAGGGTATTGTATTGTTTGTTGTACGTGCAAGGACGTAGCTCAGTACCTTGACCCCATCTCAGAGCTTGGCCAACAGCTATTCAAGCCAACGGCTCCTTTTGAAATGCGACATTACTACTTTTCTTTGCCAAGTCTAAATCAACCCAGGTAATTAGAATTATATAAACAAGGAAGAATGAGACCTTTTCTGTCTCGTCTTTGTGAGGCCGAATAGGTCCGTCAGGTTTCTGATGGATGTCTACAAGAACACAGAATTCACAGCCAAAAAAACATGTTAACATGTTACAGAATCAAACTCCCCAGACAGATATGCTGCCATTATATCCTGTTGTCTAGTGCTCTCAAAGCAAAAATCTATAGCAGTACCGTCTGTCCATCTGCGGTGGATATGAAAAATCGGTGTGGAAACACCAGATCAATTAGTGAAGGCTGTAGCTGAAGAAAATCTAATTTTTTCTTATTTATGTCATGTTCGAATGTTCTTTAGTATGACCCGATCTTAACTGCCCTCAACTTGGTTTCAGGTTCCACTGAAATGTCAGTACTAAAATGTAAAATGATGTCCCATCCTTTACAGAAATGCAAAGTTGGTTCCAGAAAACAAACAGCTTGTGGCTGGAACTGTCCCGTCTGATGCTGTCAAATCGTTGCAGGAAAAGAAGGCACAACAAGTGCCTGTCATTCAGAGTGCACACAAAAGCGGCAATGCGTGCTCAATCTGGCTGAATTCCCAAACACAATATGTAACTGGAGAGACGACGTAGATCCAAAGCATCCAAAAGGGTGATCTTTAAATGTTTAGCAAACCTCTTTAACCGCAAATGTTTATGGGACAGGAACAGTGCCTCCGTGCTTTGCTCCTGTCCCTGCGTCCACATGGAACTATCCACAATACCGAGCCACATGTGAAAGGAAAAGGAAAAAGCCAGCCACACTTTAGAGTTCATGTATGAAGGGGACTTTAGATCATGGCATAAATGTGGCATTGGGTGATATTGTCTGACATCTTGATGAGCAGAGGTAGTGAAAGATTAGTAAAAAAAAAAAAAAAAAAAGAAGGCCAAAGTGAAGCGCTTAGGTTTGTTTTTCTCCCTCTGTCTCTCTCTTTCTCTCCCCCCTATGACAGTTGCTGTACCATTAACACCGCCTCCACAATTAGTGTCTTCTCACTGACTATAGTCTCTCACTCACACACATGCACACATACACACACGGTGACACCCCAGGGCCCTGCACAACCCAAACAGCATAATTAGAGTTCCCCTAAACAAAGCACACACTCTGTAATTACTCTGTAATGTTACATAGCACAGGGGACTCAACAAAAGCCATTTTCCCTGGATCAACCAGTGGCAAATAGACACACATACGTACGTATACACACACACGCACGCACGCACATACGCACGCACACACTTTACTCTTGTCCCATTTGTTTGCGACTGTGTACATTTCTATTTATTTCACTCGACAGAGAATTCCCACTGGCTGCTGTCTGGCTTGTGAGCATACAACGCAAGTGTGTGAGTGTTGTGTGTGTCTGCGTAAAGCATGTTCTGTCTCTACTAGTGTGTTTATGGATGCTTACATAAATGTACAGCATGTGCTATGTGTGTGTCCCTGAACTGAACAGCGTAGGAAAAGACAGAGCAATTGAATCTTCATTTTGTGTTGTCCTGTCCAGGAAGGCAGTCATGCAAAGCATTGGAAGAGCGACCCCCCCACCCCAACACACACTCACACACACACATATTCTCATTGCTTCCTAGAATGGGACATGACTAATTTCTCCAGACAGAGCGAGAGCGTAAACACAGGCACACACACTTGTGCTGATACCATTCTTGACAGGACTCCCCTCAGCTCCATCACAACCACCACGCAAATCGGACATCAACATAAAGCCCCTCCCCACCAAACACACCCACCCTCTTCCTCCCCTTTATACGCCTTTGTGCCCCTAAGTCACTGCAGATATTGCTCTAAGTCCAGAAGCAGTAAATTAAATCTCTGTGCCTAGCCAAATAGTGTGAAATCACATTAGATCTTAATCAGGCACTATTGTGTTTGTCTTGTTGCATTTTTTTTTTTTCTTTTACTGTGGGTGCTCTCTTTTGTTGTGTGCATTTTTATTTCATACTGTATGTGTCACCATAGGTGGGATATCTGTAAGTGACAGTGTCAGCTTTGACTCGGACTGCACTGGATTGCAAACACAACTTCAAATGGGAGGCTGTCTATCAGTCACAGTCATCGACACAATTACACAGGATTCCCAGCAGGAAATGAGTAAGCAGAGAACACACTTAAAATATTAAAGCAATTTCAGCGTAGTCAGGGTTTGTGAGTTTAGTATAGTTTGCCATCACTATAACTATAGTTTGGGCTTCAGGTGCCAGTCACAAATTAAAACCAGTTCCAAATTTCAGGTCCCAGCATTGTTGATTCTGCCTTTCACTGTTGTTAGTTTCAGTTTTAGTACCAGGGCATGTTTAGTCTCTATGGCAGGCCTAGTTCTAGCTGATTATACCTCTACTTATTATCAAACCAAAGCAAGAAGAAGAAGAAACATTTACTGCTTGTGGATTAAATGAGAGATATTTTGTTTTTGGTTTGAGGGAAGTCGCTTGTGCGCGATCATGAACTGCAGAAGGGTTTGGAAAGCCCGGCCTCTGACAAATCAGCATGGTGAAAAATCTTTGCCAAACTTTTGTGTGTGTGTGTATGATATCTGGACTGGGATTGCTCGACGCCACTACCTCACCGTCACAGCACATTATTGTCACAGGGTTCAAGTTTTAAGTATCTGTTATTTGGTTCGGTAAACAACTTCGCCAGGCAACTTCCTACTTCACTAACACCCACGTGTTACAGCTGCCTAAACTAAGTTTTTTAGCCTGTTGCTCTGGGTTTCAGTCACAGTACTGGAAATGAAAGAAGACTGAAATCAATTGCAAATGTGAAATAAGAAAGTGGCCTATTTTGACCCTCATGCTTTTCCAGTGGCAACATGAGTATTATTTTCTTTCTTTCTTCTATGTACCACAATCCCTTTTGCCCAATGTCAAAAAACATAACATGTCAGAGAAGAACTTGGTCCTCCGTTGTGGATTTCATACCACAGAGACAGCAAATGTTCTAGTATCATCAGAAGAACATGAGGAGTTCCCTCCTGATGTTCACGAGACAAAGCCATGTGCATGTATGTCAGCTGGTGACTCTGAATTGCAGGTAGCAGGCAGAGTGTGAACATTTGTTGTCTTTGTATGCTGGCCCTGCAATGGACTGACTAGATTGTATCCTGCCTTCGGTCAGCGTCGGCTAAGATTGGCTCTAGCCTCCCACGACTGTGACGGACAAGCAGTATATAAAATGGATGGACGTTCTGTACAGTTTGTATGTACAGCAGATGAAATTCAATACAGTGAAACAAACCACGTGGTTGTGCTGATCCCTGCAATCTCACTGTCATCAGCTGTCAACTGTCACTGTGTTTCAAAGGCACAAATATTCAGCTTTTTTTGCCATCTTGTGTTTTGTTTTTTGTTTTTTTTTTTCCTGAAATGGGGCAAATGCGTTTTCAAAGAGAGATTTGCTTCAGCCCCTTGAAGATTAGGTAACCTGAGGAAGACCTCTGCAACACAATCTTCACAGAGACATTCAGGGACACAGTTCACGCATTCAGGCTATTCATGCAGAGAGCGAAGTCCATAACCTTGAGTATACGTTGATGGTCATTCTAAAGCCATGTATTCATGTTATTTTCACGCCTCAACACTGGTACAACCACAAACTCGGACTGTGGATCCATGTCCTCAGGTATGACTGAAGCCAACAGTTCGAGCCGGAAAACTTAATATCATTACATCCATAACAGGGTGAACATGAGCAATGGAGATCATACATTATGGGGATTAAAAAGAAGTAAGCATAAAGACACTTTTGATCAGGGTATGGTTAGAACTAAGTGAAAAAGAAAAGATAAAGAAAGGAAAAGAACAGAAAAATGGCAGTTTTAAATGGAAAAGGTCACACACAGCGTAAAAATCTTTCATCAGTTGAGAATTGAACTCAGGTCACTGGAGCTGAAAGAAAGCTCAATACGGCCTTCCACCACAATGACCCCCAAGCATTCACCTTTCTCTGCACTACCTCACTTTGGCACTGCTGCTGTTTCTATTTGTATCTCCTGCATATAAACATGTTCCTGGTGCAGAGATGTGAACAGAAAAATACAGAGTAATTGTGACAAACACGAATGTGTGATTTTGCCTCTATAAATTATTAAGCTGATCTTAACACTCACTTCCTTCTGCATGCGGTCACAGTATGCTTTTCTATGTGCCTGCATATGTTTATAAGTAGGTATCCTACAGTTGTACATTGTGGTTGTGTGCATTTGGGACAGCAGCTGGTTTTGTCTCTTGTCACCAAACTTCCCCTTTCTTGGTCTGGGGAAAAAAAAAGCAAATGTTGCCACAATGTTGTCATTTATTTTATTATAGTTTTACAGTAATCTTTGAAAAAAGAGTGACTAACTCTTAGTTTACATAAAAAATGAGGAATAGTCACAGGAGTATTATTAGATACTCAGGAAACAAGAAGGCTGACAGGACCAATCTGACTGATCTAAAGAAGTTATTTAGGGTGGTGAGATACCTAACCTTTAACTTGAATGGTTAATTAGTCATTAATAATGTCTTTCTTCATACTCCTGCATGTCCGTTGCTTGTATTTATAGAGATTATAGAGAGTCTATGAATTTTATATATCAAATTATTCAGCTTTTCATGAACGTCAGGCTACTCTGTTTTGACGAATTGCCCTTAACCTTGCTAATGTGCAGCAGTTTGTTTTGGGGGGCTGAATGTTAAATTGTGGGAATTAATTTCAGCTTAATTCTGAAAGGTCATTTTAAAGTGAGTGAAAATGACCCTAACTGCATTTCTGAGCTTCCCAGTTGACTGAAAAGAGCCCTTTACAATTATAAATCAGATGCTGTAAGCGACATTCCCCAAGTTTTTGATGTGGAATCTTCCAAATTCTGCAAATCGACGACTCGTAGAGAGAGAGGGAGGCAGACTTGGCTGAATGAGGGGAAAAGCCTCTTTTCCAGTACTCTGCTCCGACATGGCTTACCTAACACGCTTTAGCTGATCACATTGCAGCAGAACAGTATATGAAAACATGAAAAGAAGGACTGTGTATGGTCAGGAGCAGTGAGTCAGCCTTGACAGACAAAAACACATACATGCTCATATAAAAACACAAACATTATAAAGGCCTTTGTGCACTTGTTTGTGAGTGAAGGCCTGCTGCAAAGTGTGTGTTTGTCTCAGTGTGCAGGCCATGTATCTTGTGTGAACAATTCAGACAAGGCAGCATTGACACTGGTTTCCTCTCACAGACGCGTTTCCGATTCATCTCTCACTCTCTTTACCATCTATTTTTCACTACCCCACTCTTCTCCCTGCTTGTCTTGAAAACGCCGGACACTCCATCACCAGTTTTCATAGTTCTCCACAGCCCCAATGATGCCATCAGCGCAAAGACCCACACACATACAAAAGGGCAAAGAAAAGTGACATTATTGATTTGATGTCAGTGCCAATTAGGAAGAAGAGAGTAGGGGAGCAGCATGGACAATGAGAGGAGGAGGACAGAGACTGAAAGTGAGCTGTTCGCATCACAAGGTAAAGACAATGGAAAAGTGAAAAAAATGCAGATATAAAATTCTAAATGGCCTAAAATTATGATTTGTATAGCAACATTTATATGCTTGGAAGGGCAGTTTATATGAGGTGTATGTGAGTCAAACTAATACTGTGTGAAAGAGCTGGTGGCGATGAATACATAATTTCTCTGCCATTGCACAATGGGAGTCGCAACAGCACCACGCAAATCCAAAAAGTTTGGATTTTGTTTATAATGATTCCGTTCAGTAATAACTGTACTTCATTTCTTTTTTTTTTCCTTTCATTGTTTCACAAAGCTCCTTTCCTTACGTTGCGCTTTTTTTTTTTTTTTTTTTGTACAATCTGATGGCTTAAAACAACCTGTTATCCAGAATCTTTCTGGATTGGTTGAAGTTAGAAGAAGAAATGAGATGAAACAGTATTTGGGGCATTATTTGGACTTTAAAATGAATTAATTATCAAGGTAATTATTCAAATTAGGCTCTTCTGTCCTGAAGCATACTGGATATCTAAGTGAAAGCAAAAACAGAAAAAAAAAAAAAAAAATCTCTTCACAGTGGATAGACTTTTATGATCCTTGATTCTTGCTACAGGGAATTCCAGACACTTGCTGCCACTGGATCCTGCACCCAATCTAGGGCAGCTGTGTTTGAGCATTTGATGCATGCATAATAAAAGGTCTGGCTGAAGAAATTGTGAGTGACAGATATTGAGGAAAGGAGACATTGTATTGATCTCCTCTATGACATCAAAGGTAGAGGAGGAAAGAAGAAGACACAAAGACTGCTTTACCTTAACATGTCATTACACGCAAATTACAAGAAAATATGGTATATGCTGTCAGTTCAACAAGGGTCCAATAAATGACGTCACTACTAACAAAGATTTTCTGAAGTAATCAATAAATATTTGTTGAAAGACATCTTCAAATTCTTCATTTTGTCCAACCATCAGTCCTGTAACTGTCAAAACAAAACCCAGCAAACAATCACATTTAGCAGGAGGAAAAGAGACACAAAGTGACACGAGTGAATGAATTTTCATAATCCTTACCAATTGATTTCTCACTGATTAATTAATCAGAGAATTAAATAATCCTGGTAGATCGGGTCGCTGGTAGGTTTAGTTAATTGCAATGATTGCCATCACCTCAGTGGACTGAGACTTCTGCATTTAATTTAAACAACAATATGCCTCTCTAAAAATAATGTCTTAATGACACTGGGTAGTCTAAGGAACAGAATATCTCTTTAAAGAGTCTATTGTGATGAAAAGGCCTAATAAAACCAAAATTATCTCCATATCCCCGGAGCACAAGGAGTAATGTGAGTGAATGGACCCTTAACATTAAGTTTCACTTCATCCCTGAACATCAATTATCAAATATACAAAATGAGCTTTCATGGATATAAAAAAAACTTCCTGGCAGGATAATGGGCGTACATCATGGCCAGGTACGCACAGTCTACATCTAGTATGACTGAGTGGTGTAACGCAAAGAGTCAAAGGAACAGAAGGAGGTGGAGGCAGATGGGGGAAGGGGGGGTGGACTGGTCAGAGTCCATCTGACTTCAGACTAGATACAACTAGTGGAATGTGTGTTTATGCATGTGTTTGCATTTGTGCACATGTGTAGGAGAAGGTCAGGCAGGGCAAGGATACTGTTATTTTACAAAAGACATGATGTCTCATTACACACGCACACAAACACACACGCACAGACAAATGCATACAGTCAGACAAACACACACGCCACATGTCACTGCGCATTACCGTTGCCTTCTGTGGGTGCTGCGTCCAGACAATGACAGGCAGGCAGGAGCCACAGCATAATGAGAAAGAGCAGGGGCCTTCGCTTACACACAAAAACCCTTCCACGCGTGCACACACACATGAACACAGAGGGCAGTCGGCTTCACTCCGTCCCCTAGCCTCTCAATTACCCAGCAGGCTTTTAGTGCCACTCTGCTCTACTACAGCAAATTACCCAGGGCCCTGTCTCACTTAGAGACCTGTGACTGTGTGTGTGTGTGTGTGTGTGTGTGTGTGTTTGTGGGTGTGGGTGCTTGACAGAGGTAGAGGAAGAGAAAGGCTGTGTGTGTGTGTGTGTGTGTGTATGTGTGTTAAACCAAGTGGCTCTAAAACAGTGGCTGGAGCCCAGCAGAGGCACGTGAAAAGCTAATAAAAGTGTTTGAATGCAACTGCCATTAGGCTAATACCTCTCCACAACTACGACACGCACACACACATGCACACAAAGCTACACGCAGCATGATTGAGAAGAGGCGAAAGGGTCAGCGGTGGTACCCTCTCTTAGATCAAATGCAGCTCTGCAGCTGGCTCAGAGTGCTGGCTTTTATTGAGTGAGATATTAGAGAGTCGTTAGCTGAAGAATACTGATACAAATGGATGCTGATGGCTCTTTAATTGCATCAAAATTTGCTACAACTTCTAAAAAAAATCCGCACCCCCTCCTCGTCATGACAGACACACTGTTGGACAGTCTGCGTGTGTTTGTGGAATCCACATCTGTGTCAGAAACCTGCTGCTTGCCGTTATGCGCGCAGGTTTGACTAGAACCTGCGTGGGAGTACCGACACAAACCCCAGCTGTGAAACAACGCAACCCGGGATTTGTTGGGCTAGGTATGACGGAGCGAGTGCTAAATCTTTCTCATGTTCACCCACCAAAACTCCTGTTTGCTGGGAAGGTCACGCAGATGAGGATATTCGCCAGTTGCCAGTTGTTATTGATTGGTCAGACCACTGATATCTTGCTAATCAGGTTCTCTGAGGGCTGCAACAAATTCTTTCCAACTCTTGTCTCTTAATTCCAACTCACTGACTTGACTTACAGATAATGCAGTCCACGTGTACTAAAAGTGATGCATCGGTCAGGGGCACAGATAAGACATGTCAGCAGAGGCTGAGGGAGTCTTATACTACAGGCACTGCAGAGGACACTCTCCTGATGACAACGATAATGTACCTTTGAGGAAAAAATGCATTCTTGTTGTGTTGTCGGTCTGCACGGTGCTCTTCATATTGCAGCCAGACCCTCACACAACATTCCTGACCCAGTGAAGGCTCAGCTACAATCTCAACACTTCCTCTACTTATCCATAAAGGAGTTACTCTGCCTCATGTGTGCTACGTTGTCAGAGGAGATGATGAACGTGTTTTTGGAACTGAACACGAGTCCTACGAATGACAAACACACAATAGATCATCATATGAAAGTAAAGTTTCTATTAACTTTTAGTGTTCTTTTAAAAAAAAAACTGTCTGAGACGAAATTTCTAATATATGCTAAGTATCTTGAACTCTTCTTGACTAAGTGTGAAAAACTGCCTCATAGCATGAGTAGAGGTCAAACACCCTGCGTACCTGTTGAACCTGAGCATCAGAATGTGCCTGAATTAGCTCAGCAGGTGATAGATTGTTCAATTTTATTTGGGTTTGCTTTGCAATTATTAATCAGGGCATTGTAATGCGTTGCAATGCTTGATTTAATCATCGCCATTTGGACTCCACCTCCCCTGAAAAGCCTTAAATCTCCAATATATTTCGACCTACAGCTTTAATGTCGGTGTGCTAAACTCTTCCACTGGGTGATATTGCCATCGGTTTGCTGCAGTCGTTGGCCTGGGGCCAGTGGCCAAGTGCTAGTCTGCAGTACTCGACCTTTTGTGAATGCATAAATTCATAAAACTAATTGTGCTAAGCTGAGAGTATTTCTATCTCATCTCACGCATGTTCTGCACTGCCATTTGCTCAAATCATGGTATGCTGTAAAGGAGAGTTATGTCATTATGATAATAGCTAATATGGTGTTTTCAGTCGCTATCAGTGTTGCAGGGACCATTGTCTGGTTATTAATATAGAGTGAAAAAAAAAAAAAAACCTGACATAATTCACTAAGTTATCTTGCTCTCTCTCACAAACACATGCACATATATAGCCCAGAAATTTCTCCAGAACAAACTCAACTTGACTGCAGCGTGACATGAAATCAAATCGAATCCACCTGCGACACTTACGTAATTGACCGGATTGATATCACATTGACTAAATTGCAGAGCCAGAGTAAGATAAAGATAAGTAAATTGGTTAGAGTGAGTCACACAGAGGAGGCACAATGTGTGTTTGTGTCTAGTGCCTCGTTAGCTGTTATAGTGTGTGCGTCCTTCTTGCTTTACACGAGTGTGAGGCTTTTCCTACATGTGTATGTACAGCACTATGCGTCGACAGTAAGAGATCTCTTAATTAAGCAGCAGCTCTGCCCTGGTGCTGCAGTGAGAGACACAGAGAGGGAGGCCAACACAGAGACATGCCAGGAGAGAGAGGATCAAAGCAGGGGTCTATGGCCAGGGGGCCCCCTCTGTGCTTAGATGAAATGCAGCGGCTGCAAACTTTAAAGACTTCCTGCCATTAGCCTGGACCTTGTACCCTTACAGGCCTGGACCTCCTCCTGCTTCATCCCCCCCAAAACAATGACATGGAAACAGAGAGAGAGAGAGAGAGAGAGAGAGAGAGAGAGAGAGAGAGAGAGAGAGAGAGAGAGAGGCAGGGAGACAAAGTACAATGACCATGATGACAATTATAGAAGGGATAACGACAGACAAAGCAGGCTGATATTCCCACACACACTTTGTACAGATTCGAAATAGAATGCTGCTGATTGACAGTAAACACCAGCGAGTTCAATATTTCTAACGTGTTTTTTTTTTTTCTCCCCTTCTCGCCTTGCTTTTTGGTCCATTGTGCTGGTGGAAATTTTTTTTATTTATTTATTTTTTTATCATAAAGTTGAACCTGACACCCACAGCAGCACAGACGTGTGACGCAACAACATAAACTCAGAGCTCTATCAGTAGTTTTCTTTATTTGTTTGTTAGGTTGTTGTTGTGTTTTTTTTGTTTTGTTTTCTTTAGTCAATTAAATGACTGTGAATGACTGAATGAGCACAAACAAGGTTGGTGGTTTACATAATTCGACACAATTGCAATAAACTGAAATTTTGCAAATAAGTAAACAAAGGAATTGAATATCTATGGGGCTTAAACTGCCAGTCATATATAAGCTATCTTAATGTCAATTAGGTGTTTTTAATATTATTTTGCCATTCTATAGACCAAATAATATATTTAAAAAATTATTCTTTTTGATTAATAAAAAATTCTAACTATTTTCTCAGTTAGCAGGCAATATGGGTTTTATGAAACTCTTTATTTTATCATTTAAAAGTTATCTCAAAACAGAAACAGATAAGTATCTGACAAGAAAACTAAATCATGAATTTGGTGATACTGAAGCACCTAAGAGAGCACACGGCAATTGAGCAGAGATTTAATCAAACTATCAGTCTTTCTGTTGTTTGCCATCCAAAACAGAAGAGATTAGGCCGTTTCCCAAATGTTTCCTTAAGTGAAAATAGGCCTAACCAGGCAAAGTCAGGAAGAGAATCACTTTCACTCATGAGCAGCATTTTCAGATTTAGCCCACATGTAGTCAGATGTGGCATAAATAATGGATGTGCATTTTCACATACTTCAACAGTATATGAGGTTGCATTAGCATTCGTGCATAATCTTTCATACTTGTGTGTGTGTGTGTGTGTGTGTGTGTGTATGTTTTGAGTTCTTTGCTCCCTTAGAGCAAGCACCTCCACCTGGGCTGCATTAAAGAGAGGAAGTGTCTTTACTGTCCTTTCGCCAGGGTGCACGCACACACACACCTGACAAAGCTAAGGGCACGATCTGACCATCTCTTTGGGCGGCAGTGAGCAGAGGAAGCTCACCAAGGGCTAACGAGGGAGGATCAAAGAGCACATTACTATGCCTTCTCTCTTCCTCTCACTCCGTCTCTCTCTGTCTCCATTCCCCTCTCTGCTGTTCACAAGCAATAAAAGGCCCGCCGGCCGCCTGTCCTTGTGCTTGTTAGGTGGTGACAATAGGACGTGCCCTGAGCCAAAGGAAATTAATTATTTATCCTGCTCCCTCTTGTACTCTTAAAGAAAGAAAGAAAGAAAAGAAAAAAAAAAAAAAACCTTTTCTTGTTTTACCATTGAACTCACAGCCCATGTATTACACACACGCCTTGTTCTGTGGCCTTAGATGTTAAACGCTCAGAATAATTCTGTTCCTCGCTGTCGACCAAGATATCCATCCCTGGCTCGCCTGCACCGCGTGCACTCACACACATAAGGGAAAAGATTGCATGCTTGAAAATAGAAGTGCATGCATTTTGTGTAGACAAGGCTACTTCAGTCTACATGAACACACATTTAATCAAACACATCTTTAAACAATTCGGCCTCAGTGGAGTTATGGGTGAACACACAAAGGGCACGTGAGGGCATCGAGACAAATGAAAGGCGACACAATGACGGTTGGAAGGAAATGTGTGTGTGTGTGTGTGTGTTGGGGGAGGTGAAAAGGCTTCCTGAAAAGCAAACATTTCCTAATTAATCTGATTATAAAGAGACAATTAAATCCATGATGAGACTTCATTTCCCATGACCCCTGGTAGTGTGAAAAGTCTACCTGACAAGGGCTGACACTGGCTGACATGACTGCATCTGAACAGGGTGTGAGTTGTGTGCGAGCGCTTGAAGTAACTTTCTGCACAGTACAATATGCCCTTGGTGAAGTAGCCTCCATAATTATTTCACTTATTCCCACACGTCCTCTCGCTGTCTCTCTCCACCTCTCTCACTTCCCCAATCACACATTTACTCATCATAATTCTTCATCACACCCCATCCTTCTTCTCTCCTCTTTTCTCATCTGTCCACCCCTCCTTATTTTCTGTCTCTGCTTATCTTTCTTCCTTCCCTGTTGTCTGTCCTGGCCCTGCCTCTGTTAGGAACCTTAGGAACCATAATGACTGTCTTTGAAACAAGAGGGAGTAATGGTCACCTTGATAATGATGATGGTTGTGTTGGTGAAGCGCTGAAAGTGCTGGAGGCAGAGTGTAGCCTGTCAGCAATGGCTCACCTCACTTGCTCTCCTGTCCCAACGTGAGAGTGGGAGCGGAATCTAGTGAACAGAAAAAAATGGAGATTGTTCTTCTCTTTTCTCTTGTTTTCTTTCCTCTGTACTTTCTTTCCCCATTCCCCCGTTAGATCCATAGTCAAAAACTGGGGGCAAACACAATGTGCTGCTACACTGGGGCCTGTGTGGGCCCCAGATGTAGCAGCATCTATACACTTCCACTGGTGAGAGACATGAAAGCACCTTCATTAGCTGTGCCAAAAGACTCATATATTTCTCACAGGGCATAAAAGGCCATTGTAAAAACGCCCTCTATTCCGTTTCAAACATAAAACGTGTCAGACAGCACAAAAGGATTCCAGTCGTCGCAGAGAGTGAGGCTCATTACTGAACAAGGCGTCAGAGGAACGAGAAAGAGGCTCTGCAATGTGAGCTGAGCAATGAGTGGAGATCACGATTAGAGGAATACAGTTAAAAATACAGTGAGAGTTTTGATGAACAACCGAAAGGAGGAGGCTCGACGCAAGAAAGTGAAGCGCAGTTGATGTCAGGAGAAAAGTGACCACAAGAATAGGGGCTTGTTTTATCAACATGGAAAAGCGTGATTTGTGTTTGCATGCCGCATGCAAGCATCTCTGGGTCTTTCCCTGACTTCCTGTGTGTACAAACCTTGAGTCAGCGCCTGCTCTAATAGCTTGTTGTTTAAGTCCTTGGACAATGACAGCACTGCTGATCCATTATCAACCAAACAGGCCTTGCACACTGCTGTTCCGGGCTTTTTCGAAACAGTCCCCATTATAGAGCTGGCTTTCTGAATTTCAATGGTTCTGCACCCACCTCCCCGCCCTTTTTTCCTCCTCCAAGCACCCAGCGGTAGGAAAACTGACCCTACCCATGGTGACTGGCAAAGAAACTCAATTACTGGTGGGGTGCCTCGGTCAAAGCTTTTCAGTTTCTTGATGCCCAAGCAGACATTGTTAAAGAAAGTGCGGTTGTCTGTCATGAAACATAACTGCTATTCAGGCATTGCAAGTTCAGCAGAGACCAAAGAAATAGAAGACGATGCTTTGGATATCAGTGCTGAGGCCCCTGACAAGAGAAGGTGATTGAGATCGACCTTTGCTATATGCTGCACAACAGACAACGCTTTATCTCTTACACAAGCTCTATTATGCAATGAAACACAGATAGCACAGACCTCTCGATCAGCACCAATTATCCAGCCAGAATTCCTTTTAACGCAAAAGCATACGAGTCCGCAACCATGACTGAAATCAGCGCAGTGCAGATATTTGGAAGACAAAAGGCTGGAACATAAAATGTTTTAAAAGAGGTTGATAAAAGAGTAAAAACTGAATATTAAATGGAGTCAATTAATAGACACAAATATTATTTCTAATTTCAATGTATATATGCATTGTGTATATATTATATATATATTTGCTTTCTTTATATTTTGTTTCTCTTTGTCTTCCCTAGTATTTTTACACATACCTAGCAATAAAACTATTTCTGATTTATGATTCTAATTGTACTTTGGCATCTAAAATGTTGAGGAGAACGGCCTTTAAACAAAGGTACAAATGAATATTTGTCAAAGACCCTGAAATTCTAGTGCTCTTTCTTCCTGTTCTCTTTCTGTGTCCCTGTGCTTCACTCCAGTTAGTTGGCGGAAGTCACTTCCTTGGACTGACCTATTTAGGAATTAGTGCGCTGATAAGACAACAACAACAACATTTAAGATGTGGATAGGGGGTGTAATGAAAATAAGTTCCCATATTTGTAGCAGAGCGGATCAACTTGTCTTTGCAGCTTAAAAAGACTCATTACATTATTAAGCCACATTGCTGTGATTTATTTTCCCAAGTACAACAAGACTCGCTGTGCTCGACATTAACGATCCATGTTGAGCTGTGTGTGCGTGGGGGTGGGGGGCATTTCCAACTTTCTCAGCAGACGTGCTCAAGATGGAAAGCTACTGGTGACCCACGTAGGGAGAGACGAGAGTATTAGTCCAATGACAAAGATTACATGGTACTTAAAGGAGGTCCAGAGAGAGTACAGGGTAAGAAAATATGAAGGCAGAGGAAGGGGAGGGATGGAGGGAGGGAAGTGGGTTAGGGGAGGTTTAAAGCACTGGAGGAAGCACATACAAGGGAAGATAGCGGGACTTCACAGATATCCACAGATAAGGACCTATCACTGTTAAACCAAATTCTTGTCTCCAGTAACAAGTTTTTGATTAAATTAAAATTTGTACTGTTTCTGAGAGGTCTGATATAAGCATGTACATGTTTCACCGAATCTGAGCTTCTGCTGCGCTTCGCTGCAATGTTCCCCTGTTCTTATCGTGGTTTTTTTTTTTTTTTTTAAATCTCTTGTAATCTTTTGTGAAACTGTTCTGTTAGTGCAGACATACTTAACTGCTTGTTGAGAATATGATCCACCAACTTCGCACTAGGCTCTGGATTTCCTTCTGTCCTGAGCACTACACTGCATTACGCCTCAGTGTGTCTGGTCACCTGGTTTGGTCTGATTGTGCCTGGGTGACTGCTGGGTACTTTGTCGAGTATTTCTCAAGACTCCAGACAAACAGCACTTTGTTGAGTCCTCAGAAACGCATCATTGAAATTTGAAGTTGATCAGAAGAGCAGCTCTCATAAAACAAGATAACCATCCATGTGCTTGATGTGTTTTTGGTTGTTGCTGTGTGCTACAACAATGGAAAATATAATTCTAAAGGACAAAAATACTGTGATGCAGGCAACAGCACATTTAAATGGACGGCATTACGGCTTATTGACCACTCTAAGCCCTTTGCAATGGAAGCCACATTCCTCCATTCACACATTCATAGAGGTTAGCAGTGCCCATTTTTTCTATGGAATCACAACAACAACTTTGGGTTTTGATTTTGACTGTACATGAATGAAAACAAAATTGGCTTAAAATATATTACTATGTACATAAAGATTATAGAATATATGAAATATCCAGATTTTGAATGAATTCGTTTAAAACATTAACTTTTCATGAGTGGGAGTGTTTGTTCTTCTCAGGGTGTACCCCGCCCTCACAGAATGTGAGCTGGGATTGGTTCCAGCACCACTGAAACCCAGAAACGGATAAGTGGTAGAAGGTGAATGAATGAATGAATGAATTTACTTTTCTGTAACTGCTATGATACAGTTGGAGAAGTTCATGTTTTAAGTATTTTACGTTTCAAACTTCTGCAACAGATTGATACATGAATGGCAAAACTAATTTCAGAGCTTTTGTGTGACACATTTATTTTAAACCAGAATAATTTATGTAAAGCCTTTTTTTTTTTTCATCAATTAACAGCTATGGCTACTCTTAACGTATGTTTGTGATTTATCGTTTTGTGATATGAATTTCCATCAGTACTCTCTGAATAATTATTGAACAATGATCCAACCCATTTCCCCCAATTGCCCCATCAGAAAACACCCCTGAATGCATACATTACACAGGCACAGGCATTTCCAAGTGGTCATGAGTGATACAAACTAACACCGCACAGCAGTTGGTCAGCAAACTTCTGCATGAGGCTTGGCACAATTACTTTTCAGCTACTATGAAGCTTGAAAGAAAAGTGGAAAGAGCAGACAGGAAATAAAACCCAGCAGGTAGGGATCAGCAGGTGTTCCTTCATTATCAAGCCTTTAACAAAATAGCTAAAACAACTCTTTTCATTTAATGATTGTACTGATCCAGCTGGTTCAGTGTTGGATGGAAGCTAACACTTTATTGTGATAAAGTATCTGGTAAACCAGGCTGTACTATTTTTGCCCCTTTTTTTGGGGTAGGGGTGGGGGTTGTTTTGTCAATGGGGATTGTGTGCAGCACAGTTACGAGGACATGTGATGGAGAGAGGCATGCCGCATCATGTGTCCTACAGCACCCTAGACCAAGAAAAATTGCATTCCTACCATCTGAAATGCCCTCCAGCTTTTCTGATTACTTTGTACTTATGTCCTGTCATGTGCCTCTTTATAACACTTGAATACATAAACTGTAAAGCCCTAATATCATGTAATTCAGTGTTAATCTGTTGAGCTAGGCAACATTAGTGTTGGCATTTTTATGGGTTAATCTGATAAAACATCAACAAGCATTTTACAAAGTTCAGTTCTATCTTAAATACACTGTTCGGGTGCTTAAGAACATTAAGGGCAGTTCAACCAATGTGATTGTGACTGCAGTTCATGTAAAGTGAGTCCAAGTGTTCATCTCAATACTATGTTCAAAGTGTAGGGAGGCACAGCTGATGGAGATAAGTTATCTCTGCCAGTTGGCGAGGGAACACTTCTGTCACTTGGCTACAGCATATGATTGCAGGTATATGCAGATTCTATCGATGACTGGGTAAGTCGTGAGTATGGAGGCTTATCAGGATTTTGCAGGAGTTGGCTCTCCAACAGTGGGATCCAAAAAACACCTGTTGAAAAGGCGCGCAAGAGCTGCTGAACTATATGTGATAAGAGACGGTGGTTGACGCAACAGTCGCACCGAAGAGTCGTCCGTTTCGGAGAGATGTTGATCACAAACGAGCAGAGAAAGATGGCAGAAGTTGCCATCTGAAATGTGTTTCTCCGCTCTTAGGAAACACACGCAGAAGCGCTAGACGCAATTCTGACAAACTGTATTCCCTTTTGTTCTTTGCCTTGATTTGTCTTTTGTTTTAAGAGGGGTGAAATGGTGAAAAGCACACTGGCCATGTTGAATCTTTGTGATAATTAGTGAGCAGAAAGCTCATGTGCTCTGAGGGAGGTTCACCACGATAATTACCAAGTACTCCTGGTTGCATCTGCCTCATGCAAACTGGTGGCAAGCTAATCGACAACATGCACCAAAAACAACAGTCCCTCTCTGCTGGCACTGCTGCCACTCCGTCGCTGCTATTTTTTAAAGCCCTCTGCATCTCTCTTTGCCATTTTCTCTCCCTCTCTCTGGCCCCATCTGTCTCTCTTCCTCTTTCTTCTCATCTTCTGCATCTTCATCACATTTCTTTTTTGCTCCTGAGCTCTCTTTTTCTCCCCTCCTACTCTTGTTCTCACCCCTCCTCTCTCCGTTCTCTCACTCCTCTCCTCTCACTCCCGCGGCCATGTGGTCCAGGCGAAGTAGCAGGGTGACAGAAGCCGAACCCTTTGCTGTCGCAAGTTCCTTATCTCTCTTACGAGGTGACACTGTACATGTGTACAATTTCTGTGTGTGTGAGTGTGTGTGAGAGTGGGGCACTGTTCTCGAGGGCAAAGCGAGGTGTGAGAGATGATGCACTTGATACACTGCGAGGAGAGGAAGAAGAAGTGAGGGAAAGAAGTGGAGGGAGAGACTTCCAGAGAGAGGGAGGGAGGGAGGTGGAGGACAGGACTGAGCTGCTTGCGCTGAGTACGCCTCCTACTGGACCTCGGTTTAGTCATCAGAGAGCCATGTGGCTCACTCTCTAAGGAAACCCAATTCAATAGGTCATTAGCTGGAGGCACTTACTGCTGTTTAAGCAAGTACAAAAATGAACTGCTGGATGAAAGGACTAATTTTGTCCATGTCTCTGTCACTGTCATGCTGTTGCAACATTATATTTGTGCTTTTAAAAAGGTGAAACTTCATTTCTGGTCAAAGGTATGCCTATTTAGAAACTCAATAAAAAATGCTTTGTAAATTAAATTAAATAATTAAAGGAAGACACTTAGTTAAGATAAATGACTCCATAATTAGTTGTATGTGGTACAATGAGGAAGATTTTACCGAATATCTTTTTATTTATTTTTTTCCTGAAATGGACAAAATGACTCAGCATTTTTCATTCAGTCATTCACCTCCTACCGCTTTTCCGTTTCCAGGTTGTGGCGGGTGCTGTGGCCAATCTCAGCTCACACTGGGTGAAGGCGGGGTACACCCTGGACAGGTCGCCTGTTCATCACAGGGCCAACACACAGACACAGAGAGGGACCAACAACCACTCACACTCAGACCTACGGACAATTTTGAGTCACTGATTAACCCAAACATGATGTCTTTGGACGGTGGGAGGAAACCCACACTAGCTTAGGGAGAACGTGCAAACTCCACAGAGAAAGGGCCCAGGTCTGGGAACCAAACCCATCACCCTCTTGTTGTGAGACAACAGGGCTAACCAGTAAGCTGCCCAATCTTTAAACATTCTCATACAATTACTAAGTTGCTGTGAAATTCCTTATGAAAAGATGGTCTAAATCAAACGTTTTGAAGAGGTAATGCCTCTCAGCCCTCTCTGGAAAAGCTATTAACACTGTGATGTACAACTGCATCAGCATTCAACAGGCTACTTTGGCCACTTTCTGTCATTTTAAAGCACTTTTCTATTTCAAAACACTGGCCCAGCATTGTGAACAAGGACAAGTGCTGACACAGTGACATGGACTAAAGCATACTGGACAGACTTTCCACCCTCCTGCAACATTTCACATTCATCTTTGAGATGAATATTCCTAAAACGATTTGAAAATGGCAATCCAAGTTTTCAACATACAAATAGAATTTCAAATCTAATCTGATTAGTGCTCATGTGTTATGGATGTGTAGGCACGAATGGCCTCTTACACCAGACTCTCTGCCTCTTAAGTTACGTATATTTACCCAGAGGTCCTTAGCTGCTTCTGCCTCTCTGCAGCCTGTAGCTGATAGACAGAGCAGAATGACTTGACTTTTGGATTGCAGCCCTTTTGTGTGTGGCACAGACGCCGAGCAGACATTGCACAGCCGTTGCGTGGACGTGGAGGCCTCGGGTCGCCGCTGCACTGTTATTAAAAACAGTGTGATAGCATGTGGGCTGTTCCCTCACTTCTCCCTGTTTCTTCTCCCTCTTTTCTTTCCCTGAGCATGATCTCTCACTCCACTCTTGACCTCCTTTCAGTATTAGAACTCCTGCAGTTTCTCTTTTTTTTTTATTGTGTTTACCAGCACGGCAGTGTTCACACAGCAGACCTGCTGACTACATTTTCCCAGAGCAGTCTGAGAGGCCCTCTCTGCCACCACCATACAATTCTTTCACTGTTTATCTCATATACCTCTTCTATTATCTCCCCCCCCGCCCTCCTTTTTTTTTTTCACCATTTCACTCTTAAATTCCCCTCCACTCTTCTAGTGTTCAAAGATCTCGGCTTGGGAAAAGAAAAAGAAAAAAAAAAATCCTGCAGCCTCGTGTGAGACAACTTCAGCTTTCCCAATTGGGAGACAAGTGTTTTTCAAAAACGCTCTCTTGGAGGTCCTTGAACAAGATGGCAACAATTCTCAGGGTTTTTAAGCAAACCATGGGCAAAAAAAAAAAAAAAAAGAGACATCCTGTCATTCAGTGCTGCTAAGTGAAATGGCAAGGATTTGGAACCAAATACTTTTTTGTTGATCTATCTGCACTGCTCTTTCAGGCAGAAAGTGTTCAAAGAAACTTCACTGTTTCACTGTGGACGTTTTGAAAATGTCACAGTAAATTTTTATGCAGCTTACACTCTTCGTCAAGCAAGGCCAACGTGCTCCATTTATACATTTAAACACACGCGCACATACGTATACATATATATATATGATGCAAATAGAATATTGATTGTTTTTTCTTTGTTTGATGAGTTGTTGATGCAAAACAATCAAACTGCTGACCCAGGTCTTGACTGACTCATACCTGAAAAAACTCCAGCAGCCATCAACTACCCCAAGAAGAGATGTGATAGCTTACCCTCCAGAGGCAAAAATCCTCATTTCCCTCTCATTTCCGTCTCATTTCCCTGTTCACTTTCCCCTGAGAGGGCTGCAAAATGGGTTCTATTACAATACTCATCACAAGCCCCTTTTTAAAAAGTGGATACAGATGCAAACACAGGTAATCCTGAGGCAAAACATTCACAATACAAAGATTTCAGAGAAACAGGTGCATTCACACATAAGGGCTCAATAAGCATAGGCAAATTGCATGCAAAAAGTCAGACCGGATGATTGTGTCTTCAAACCAAACATGGTAAGATATAAAGTCAGGCCAGGCCCCCAGTCTGTCACAGGGCCAACATATAGAAACACAATTCAGGCTCACCCTTACAGACCCAGAGAGAGCAAATGCAGGACACAGGGAGATCATGCAGGCTCCACACAGAAAGGTTCCAAGGCCCTGGGAATCAAACCCAGAACCTGATTGCTTGAAGGCAAAAGGGACACACAGCCATGACACCTGTTTCCTGTGAACAATCAACACAATTTAATTTTAAGTTTAAATGTAGCAATAACCAGCAGCATGGCGGCATGGTGATTAGCACGGTTGCCTAAACCTAACCCTAACCCAGTTTCGATTCTGGGGGCCCAAGGCCTTTCTGTGTGTGTGTGGGTTTCCTCCCACTGTCATGTTTAGGTGAATTGGTGACTCTAAATTGTGCGTAGGTCTGAGTGTGAGTGGTTGTTGGTCTGTCTGTCCCTGTGTGTTGGCCCTGTGATGGACTGGAGACCTGTCCAGGGTGTACCCTGCCCTCACCAGGTGTGAGCTGGGATTGGCTCTAGCACTCCCCGCAACCCGGAAATGGAAAGCGGTTGAAGACGAATGAATGAATGAATGAATTAATTAATTAATTAATTAAAGTAGCTGTAACCCACATCTCCAATGTTCTTTCATTGACTCGACTCAATGTCTGAGAAATCCCAACTCCACTTTCATAGAGAGAGGTTCAAATACTTTAAACCCAAATCTCTTGCAGGAATTTATTTCCTGACTTCTCTGCGGTTTGATAAACCAACTTGTTTCATGTTTTAACTCACATGATTAGCTTTTATTGTTGCTTTTAAAGCTTTTAACCAACAGAACACAGCAGGTTTTTATAAATGGTGTTTAAGCCATTATTTTTTGTCAAACACAGGCTCACCTCGGGCTGAGTTCTTATACCCTTGTTTTTAGATCTTGTACGCAGACAGCTGCAGGTCCACAGATAAAGGTAGCTGGTAAAATTATTTGATGATCGTGCAGTTTTATCACTTCTTCGTGGATCCGAGGTCTGACCATGCTCGTGCCCTTAATGACTTTGTAAACTGGTGTCATAATAATTTCCTTGACCTGAAGACTGCAAAACATATTAAAACAAGGAAATTATTATTAGCTTTGGGAAAAACAGCATTGAATCCAAAGCCTACATTCGTCACAAGGTTGTTGAAATTGTGGACAGTTATAAATATCTGGGGACTGTGTTCAACTCACAACTTATGTTTGATGTAAGCATGGACACAGTTGTCAAGCATGGAAAACAGAAAATCCACCTACTCGGAAAGTTTAACTCTTTTAATGACTGTACTGCAATGCTGTGTACTTTTTATTCTTCATTCATTGAAAGTCTTTTAGCTTTCTTTTGTATGTTGGTATAAAGGGTTGTAAGCAAAGGAAAGGAACAGCTCGAAAAAAACATTGTTAAGGCCTGGTCTGAAATAATCCAGAGTGAGTCCAGCAGTGGGACTTAAGGTCACTCTTGGATAAACGGGTAGGCTAGAAAGCAAAAGACATAATTCAGTAATTTGACCCCCACCCCAACCTGTCCAGTGAATTCACTGTAATGTGCTCAGGTCAATGTCCTTCACACGCTCCGCTATGAAGCTGCTGAAACCCGAAAGAAAAAGAATCTGTTTAGCTGAATGGTTCTCTTATGAATCAAGTACTTATTTTCCGATTGAAACTTAGTCTGGCTGCTGTCTGTGAGTTTGTGTTGTGTTTGTGCACCAGGTATACAGTAAAACGGAGTTGCCTTTATAGAATAAGTAAAGTTGTGTGGATCTGAATCTCTCAGACAGAAATTGACAATGGGCCCGTCTGTCATATTCAATCTGGCTCAAAACACCGCCTTTAGTCTTTGCAAGCAGAAATGACGCGCGTGTTTATTTGTACAGAAAGCAGGAAGTGAAATGTGATCACAAGTTGTCACATTTGGAGACGTATTTTAATGCCAGGTGCGAAATGACCTACTTGTGATCGAGTTGCCCGGGACGCATGTTAATGCCAACCCTGAAGAGCGCCAGAGGAGCAAGCAGACAGACAGGTCGACCTTATTCCTGACGGCAGCCTGAGTGGATCCCCCATCCCTGACCTGCCGGGGTTCAGAGCCAGCCGAGAGGTGGAGCCAGGGGGCCTCTCAAAGGTCTGAGCACAGCAGAACTCATTACAGCCTGAAGAGGTGCAGGAACACCTCACTCCAGCCATCCCACCACCCAACACCAGAAACCACTCTAACCTCCTTTTCTGCCTTCTGTTTTCTGATACTTGTTCAATCTCACCATTCTCTCCCTGTTTCTCTCTCTCTTTCCTGTCTTTCCTAGAAGGGGCATGTCAGATGTAAACAAAGCCCCACGCCAACCACTAATTAAATAGATGAGCGGTATTAACATAACCTGAAAGCCTCAGTCAATTGTAACCCCCCCCCCACCACCCACTTCCCTTTAGTACCCCTCCTCCTCATCCCTCCATCCATTTTTTGAATTTTTTTTCTTGTTGTTGTGATCCGAGCAGTGAGCGCCAATTGTGGGCAGTGTAATTACCATTAGGACAGAAAAGCCTAGCATGTCTTTGATATGGTAATGAAGCTTCATGTACACCCTGTACACCCTCCATCCCCCATCCCTAACCAATACACACACACACACACACACACACACACACACACGTTTCTTCACCTCTCTCCTGTAACCAAATAATCTCACCCATGAATATCAAGTAGGGCAACTCGTCAACACCTGATAGTGACGGCTACAGTTTTACGTGAGTTGTCGGAGATGGAGAGAGCAGATGGGTGATGGATAAAGGGACAGAGGGCAGGGTTGGGGTACGAACATAAGTGCCAAAATTACACTGACAGACAGAGAGGGGGAGGGAGCAGCGGAGGCAGAAGAGAGCGAGCGATAAGAGGAAAGCAATGTGAAAAGATGACAAAATTGTGATTAGAGAGGATCGGAGGTGGAGGGGCAGGAGAGTGGGCTTGTCAGGGGAATGTGACCTCAGTTATTGTCACTGCTGGCTCCACAACCACCGGCTCCTGCTTTAATTATTAATTGTGCTTGTCAGGTATCATTAAGTACTCTTTAGCATCTCAGTGTTGGTCTGACCGGACATGAATGACACCTCCCACATCCCGCTGCTAGCATTGTTCTAGTTCCCTTCTTTTCATCGTGTCATCTTTTTCCTAACCCTTCCTGCCCTGGATACAAAGACCTCATGCCCCCCTCTCCTTACTTCCCCACCTCTTTTTCAGTCTCTTTCAACTTGAATCCGACCTCTCTTCTGACTCCGGCTCCCATGCTCTTCATCATTCACTTTCTCTCCATCCTCTCTCATCCTCTCTGTCCAGCTTCTGGCCTCCAGCCCAGAGATGGAACAGGAACAAACTGACTGCCCAGCTCCCTGCTGCCTCCCTCTCATCCCGACTACACACACCATCCCTCCAATGCCTCCATCAGGCCAAATCCCGCAGCCTTTCCCCTCAATACCATGTTGCCCTGGCCAGCCACATTAAATAGCCATGGACCTGGATCCCATGAACAAGAGAGCGTGACAAGCCTCATGGGGACACAATGCACAAAGTCTGAAACACACAGTGTCCCGTAAATTGAGTGTTCTGCCTTCGTGATTGTAAAATCTCAATACTAGTAGTCTTAGTCTTATCCCAAGAAAAACTTTGAAAAAAAAAAACTGCAAATTAAAATTAAAAAAAGATACAGTATACAAAAAAAACTAATCAAATATGACGTGTTGTAGTGCAAAAAAAATATTATTATTATTATTATATTCTTTATTATTATTCTTTAGAGGAGGGATATATGGGTTCTTAAATTGTGGGTTTGTGTGCAGGCAAAAGTGAATGTGTGTACTGTGCATAATTCAGAGCCAGATCTTGAAAATCTTTCTCAACAAACTCATTACATGAAGTGGTATACTCTGACTTAACCTTGTTTCTACTAAATTAATAAAATATATGACTAATTGGATTTTTCAAAAAAGAGAAAGAATTGCTAGAGATAATTGCTTTGCCTTACGCTCTCACAATGCAAAGAAGTCGTATGGAGGAGCCGGGATAAAAGCTGGGTAAACAAAGCGTGGCACTTTGACATCGTGTTGCAGGGTTAATGGCTTACATTCATTCATTCATCATTCATGGGCTACTAAAACACCTTGGCCTCAGTCTCAGAATTGACACTTTTTAAGAAAGTGATCATAAATCAATACAGCCTTCTCGGCACCTACATTACTCAAAGTTCAACTCAACCACTGACTGAACATGAAGAAGCGCCTGAAATGGCATTACCTGAGGCAAATTATCTCTTAATTTACCATACTTCACATGTGAAACTACGCTGCAAAAATATTTACACAGGCTATATTTTGTAAATAGTAGTTCTGGTAAACTATCAAAAAAGTAAACATAAACCTAAACAAAAAAAGGAAAAACTTAAACAGAACCATCACCTGGCCCTAACTTTAACCAACCACCATTACTTGTATTCATTCTGTTAAACTGCCTGTTAAATAATGTCTAATGAGTCATTTGCAAAGCTTCTTCTCAGTATCTTTTGCTTTATCAAACAATAAAACAAACACATGCAGGTGACAAAGACACTCAAAGTGAACAAACATTGAAGTAATCAGGTAGGCGTAGTACTCAATTGCGTTAACATATCACAACTTTTAACAGCATAAGCTGATAAATTCAAAATGCTGCATTAACACCAAACAACACCCAGAAAGCAATTTGCAGCTTTACATGGAAAAACGATAGCTGCTTGATGTAAAAATAGTCAGGTTGTTTATATAAGATGGAAAAATATAGACGGTAATGCTTCTGTTATCTGTTTATATTCAGTCATAGCTGTGCAGCCATGATTTTGCCACATTAAAAATAAATATGTGACTTTGCTATTGGTAACATTTATATAAAGCTGCAGTGCAGTCAGAGTTGGTGGAGGTGAGAGAGGCTGAAGGTAGGCAGGCCTAACTGCTCTCTTCCTCGCTCCCTCATCCCGCCGGCTCCCCAGTGGGCCACCGAGAGCAGAGGGAGCCCCGGCTGATCAGGGGGGAGCCCAGATGGACTGAGGCGCACACACACACACACACACACACACACACACACACACACACACACGATAACTCAGTCACTCACATGTCATATGTTATCCCATCTGCACCGTCACCAAGCTGCCTGTAACCCCAGGACCTTGCGGGGGATACAGTCACACACACATACAGTACAGTGGGTACGGAAAGTATTCAGACCCTCTGAAATTTTTCACTCTTTGTTGTATTGCGGCCATTTGCTAAAATTAATTAAGTTCATTTTTTTTCCCTCATTAATGTACACAGCACCCCAATTTGACAAACAAAACAAAACAAAACACAGAATTTAAGGGGGTCTGAATACTTTCCCTGCCCACTTTATGTACACATGCACTTGCAAACACAGTCAAAAAGCCACAAAGGTTAAAAAATTTGTAATTTTATACACACACACACACACACATACAGACAGCAGAGTTGTTCCCAGTGTGTAATTGGAGATGAAGATTACTGCTGCTTCCCGAGTTTGCTTCAATGGGCACCCACGTTTGTGTTAACCACACACACACACACACACACACACACACACAGACCTCAATATGACTCTTTACACATGAGCGACAAAGCCATTCTATAGGTAAACAGTGGTGTTTAAGCCACAGTGTGTGTTTTGTCCTATAGAAGCTGATAGATGCTTTTCTCATTCCCTGTTCAACTGATTACGTTGTTCTGGCTACTTCCTCTGTACACACTGTAGCAATAACACTGAGTATCATGGCGAACACTACATGACTTGAGATAACTTGAACCTGGTTTATTTGAGCTTGGGATTTAGTTCTGGCCACCGGAGTAACTGCAGACATTACTAAAAATAAGTATGGCAGCAAGCAACAATCATACCCCATTGGTCATTTGGAAACAAGGAAGCAGTTGCACAGATTATTTAAAAAACATTATTTCACGCTTTGAGCCAAGACTGCGAATATACAACTAAGGTAGGCAAGGTAAGTTCAATATTTTGAGCAAGGTTTCTGTAAACTGTGACTGATATTTACTGAAAGTTGTGTTTGGCTAAAATCTGGCTTTGTTTGGTTGTACTTCCTTTCAGAGTTTCTAGAGCTCATCAAGTTCCTCGTACAGGTCAGTGTTATCATCTTAAGTGAAACGCTGTGAAAGCTTTAAAAAGCAGTCGTGTAACAGTCTGTAAATCTGTTAAATTTCATGGCATTTGCAATTAAAGTTCCTTGGTATTATCACACGTATATGCACAATAAACTCTGACCTGCTTATTTATCATCAGTCATATAATAAAATCAGCTCAATGTAAAAAATTTACATCCCTGAAACAACAAATTCACATAAACCCCACACACACACGCGTGCCTTTGTCTAACAGAATGAGCCCAGTAATCTTTCCTCCACTTATCTTGGATGTATCAGCTAAATGGGAAGTGAAAAGTCAAATATGAGATGTCACATTTAGTTTACCTCCGTGCCTACTCTCTCCATCCCTCCATCCCTCCCACCAACCCTTTTTGTTCTACGCATCTCTATTTGATTGCATCTCCCTCCGCCTCAACATGAAGTTCATACAATACACACTCAGCTCCCATCTGGGTGATGGTTGTATATCGGCATGTTGAGTTAATGGATTTTATACAGCGCGTGGAGCATTTAATCTGAGCGTGGAGTAAGGGGGTCTTAAGAAACCGACAAAGAGTGAGCGAGAGAGGTGGGGGGGGGGGGGGAGAAATGAAGGGACGGGGAGAGGTTGAGCAGACAAAAGATGTAGAATATAAATTGTCAGGATTTAATCCTTCCAGCTGTCCCATGCCACCGTAATCACATCTCACTGCTGCCTCATGGGTGGAAAAGACAGTCATATCACACCTGGCAGCCACATCAGCATGAGGCAAATTCTGACTGATTTGTGAAAATTTCACTCTCATTTTTTCGGTGGTTTCCATCTCCAATGATTATCATTAGCCGTTACATTCAATTACGTAACAGCTTCTGGACTAAAAAAAAAAAAAAAAACTGTAACAATTGTGACATATTTTGAACATTTAATGAGCCTGAAGCATTGTCGCCATAGCATACAGCTATTACATGAGAGCGACAGCCACAGAGATCGAGTTTCTGCTCATTAATAGCACTATAAATTACTGTACAAGTTGCACTATACTGACATATTAAATGTTTCTCATGCCGATTCTATTTCTACTTCATTTGCATTTAATCAGCAGTATTGATACAGTACGTGTATCCTATTCCCGGCTGACAATACCCCAAAATGTAAAAAAATAAATAAATTAATTAAAATGGAAGGACAGGCTTTTTATAGGCTTTGATTCTAAATGAAATACAAATATGAATGAACATGACATGATCAAGTCTGAATGAAAGCAGGGGACGAGGTTGGTCGAGTCAGGCATAATTAGTTTGTACTGAAATTAAAAAGCAGGGTCTTGACTCCACTTCTGCGCTGACCACTGCAATTTGTCCATCATGGTTTCTTTAATCAGTCTTTAATCATCCTAATGACAATCTACTGCAGCACAATGTGCTTGAGTTTGAAAACTTTCGCTCTTCCAAAACACCTTGGAAAAAAACCATTCAAGCTCTCCCTCATGTCTATAGGCAATTATGGAGTCACCAGTTAATTTTGATAGGCATCTCTTTGGACTTTGGGAGAAATTAGGAACACCCAGAGAGAACCCACACAGGCACCCACACAAGTCCAAACAGAGAGGCCCTGTGCTCATTTTTCATTGTTACACCTATGTCAATTAGATTTTTACATTTGAGCAGGCTTTCTCTTGTTTTTCTTGGAATATTCTCCAAAAGTTGTGGTCCCCACTTTAACTGTCAATCCAAACGCAAATCAAATTGGAAAGTTTTAGGGAGCTGATTGCCCGGTGAGCCTGAGAGTTTAAAGTAAACTGATAATTAGGTCAATATGGCATCACCGCACGCATAACAGGATAAAAGATAAAGTGCTGTTTAAGAGCTACAAAGGTGGGCCTTCACTACACTTCTGAGCAATTGTCTCCAACTTGGTTAATTACATAACACGCCATTTTGCCGGTGTAAAAATCACTGCAGTGCATTGAAAAGTCCCTTCGGAGATTCTAACCGACGGGAAATTGCAGTTAAGAGTTTAATTGTAGAATTGAGAACACCAGGAGGTATAAATTCTTTCTCTGGCACTCTGGAGAGCATTTTCTTTGTTCTGTCGGTGGGAGATCACAATTCCTCCCACCGTTAACTACCTGCCTGCCTGCCGACCGGGTTTTGTTGTGTTTTCTTGTGTTTTGTTGTTGCTAATAGGCCTAATTGGCTATAACCCTGGCACCCAGAGAGGGGGGAGGTAATGAAACTACATGCGTTCTATTTCGCTCCCCTTCGCCTGCCTTTTTCTCACTAACTCTTTCTCTTCAAGGTGAGAGAATTCCACAGAGGAACAGAAGGCACATTAAGTAACTGTGCGAGCCAAGACAGTGTCTGAGCCTCATAGCTTTGTATGCACATACGCCCATACTTATACACAGAGAGGGGAAAGGAATGAAGTTGAGGAGAAGAGGATATGAGCAGGTAGAACCCTGGAAGACAGCAGCGGGAAAAAGAGCGAGGAAGGCACATACGTCTGTGTGATTTCCCCGTGAGCGGAGAACAAAGCCAGGTAATGTTTATGGATGATGATCTTTAAAGGCCTGGCGTTTACAGAGCAGCACTTTGATACTAGAAACACCCTTGATTGTCACTGAGTGAGGCTATAGAATGCATCCGCTTGATGTTTAATTGATGTGGCTGTTTGTGGCGGTTAAATACGTCATGCTGGCATTTTGATCTCGCCACTATGCCCGATCATATAGCTGCAAAAAGCCATTGATGTGAGACTCATTTGTTCTGCACGGCAAGTACTGATCTGCTATTTGATCTGTACACATGTGGTTAATCTTTAACTGTAACATAACTCACTTTGTGTGCGTTTGTGCGTGTCAGAGTGTGCAAAATGTTCCTCCTGATCATCGTGCCATTTGACTTTCCTCTTGTCCATGAAAACTATACAAGCTGGAATAAATATGTATGAAATAAGAAATACATATTCTGGGTATATGGATGAAAATCACACTCAGCAGTACTATAGTGACCCAGAGAAAAATGCTAAGAATGTTGTATTTGTGCTGTGTGACAAAGGCACTGCAACAGCCCTCTCTGCACTCACAGGGAATACTATGAGAGCAGTGTGTCAGTGGACAGATTGTTTGCATGTGTGTGTGTGCGTGTGTGTGTCTGTGAGTTTGTGTGTTTGGAGCAATGGGACCTGAAGGAACACCGCAAAGACAATCTGTCGCCCCTCCGCCTGGGCCCTGGGTGACAGATGATGTGCTCCCACTGCTGAGCAGTGTGTGTATGTATATATATATATGTGTGTGTGTGTGTGTGTGTGTGTGTGTTTGGGAGGATTTGATTATATAGAGGCAGCATGTCATAGTAACAATAGCTTTATTCTAGGGCATGTTGTCAGAGTTTTCAGATGTTTGAGCAAACCTGGGTTCAAATATGATCCTCTTCCTGTGTCAACAAGCTTCCGTGTGGGTCATTTGTCTTGTTGGCTGCTCAGTTTAACTTCAAATCATATTAAATAAAAAAATGAAATAAAAAATATCATCTTTACCTTAGTTGTGATTATTAAAGAATGTCTTTGGCAGTTTACCTGTTATTATTAATATTGTTACTTTTTCTATAGATATATTATTTATTTGGAGGCACCATACCCTTATATTCTCTAATATTCAAGAATATGAGTGTGGTCCGAATGCTTAAACAATTTGCTTTTGGTTGCTAAGCGTGTTTCCATGATGAATTCACTACTGTCTACTGTGTGACAAGGCATCTGCAGCATTCCCAAAAGTATTCCCAAAAGTCTTAGTTTCAGTTGTTCTTCATGCAAAATATAAAGAGGGCTTTAAAACCTAAAGTATACCAATATGAACGTAGCCTGAGACTGAAGGTTTTCGCGTTGGATGGGGCGAGGGCACCTAACTGAATTGTTTCTTTTCTCTTCATGAAAAAGCAAACAGAAGAAAATACTGGCCAAATTAACCAACATTCAAATTATTCAGCTTTTAATTAACTTTCTTTTCTTTTTTTTTCCAGACTTCATAAATGGTATAAGAAGCCCGGTAGTCTCTAGTGACCTTCTACATTTGAAGGAACACTGCAGAATTTGAGACAACTTGGCACACTTAAGCAATGTTCATAAAAGCTGGCTGTATCGTGTATTCTTGTCAATGATTACATGTTGTTTCACTGATTAGCAGTTGTTGGAGGAACAAGGAAGTTAGGCCATGCTTCAACAAAGGAAGTGAAGAAGACTACAAGATGCATGGGCATGCATAATAATTTGAAATCATATATGAATGGACTATTTACCAGACACTGAATTATATCAGCATTTAACACACACACAGATGTTGTACTATGACAATGTTAATCATCTGGATTATTGTTGCGCACATATGCAGGATTAATCACTTTTAAGAGATGGATAACTTAATTTTACAGTCTCTGTGCGCACTGTAGAATATCAGATGTTTATTATGTAATGTAATATATGCTGGAAGTTTGCACGTTCTCCCTGTGCCTGCGTGGGTTTCCTCCGGGTGCTCCGGTTTCCTCCCGCTGTCCAAAGATATGCACGTCTACATTTATTGGTGACTCTTTATCGCCTGCAGATATGAGTGAGAGTGTGAATGGTTGTTTCTTTCTGTACGTCTCTATATGTCAGCCCTGCTATAGACCGGCAGCCTGTCTAGGGTGAACCCCGCCCCCGTTAGCTGGGATTGGCTTCAGCACCACCTGCGACCCTGATGGATAAACAGTTGAAACGGAAATGAAAATGCGGGACGTTCCCCGACAATGAATAAAAGTTGTTACCGAGGACTTAACCCTGGCTCTTCCTTTCCTTTAAAAGACATAAGAATCGAGGAATGATGCTACACAGGGCGAAGCAACAGATTTATGGGAAGTGTCTCAGGGTCTTAATTTTGAAAAACATAAAATGCTCCATAGAGCACCTTTAAAAGGAGGTCTGAAGCCAGAATGTCCCACCACCCCAGTCTTCCTATCTATTTCTCTGTCGTGCATGGCTACAGTGACTAAAGGGCAGTTTTCTTTGCATTACTCACCATTGTATTTACAGTGAAGCCAGGAATAAACTCACCCTTTGTTACCAAGCACTTAAGACCTGACGTGTGGTGTATACACACTGCAGAGTGGGGGTGGTGTGTGTATGCATGCAGCCATGCGTGTGTGTGTATTTCAGACAGTCGTTTGTCTCTTAAACTCAAACAAGAGTGTACATCCTCCATCACGGCTTTATCTGTTTATGCCATCAGCCACACGCCTGTAAACACACCAACCCACCCGCTCTGTGTCACACACAAACTCATTAGAAACGGAAAGCACTCAGGTGGGGGCCAACGCCGCACTTCTTTGACGCTAATAATTCTTGCTGGAAGTGAAGAGTTCATGTCCAAATCCCTGCACGTGATTCATCTGGTCATTGGAATATTATTCTCAAACTGGAGACAATATTCTGCTCTCTTAAGAGAAGGTCCCCAATTACACTGAAGTTTTATTGATGCCCTTCACTTGGAAGTTGCTATGTATTTGGGCGAGTCATGAAATATCAGACACATACACATATACACAGACATACAGGGGTATACCACCTCCTGATTTATTGTAGTCACCAGTTTCACACACACACACACACACACACACACACACACACACACACACACACACACACTGCATACAACATGGAAAAATCCCTATAAATGAAAGATCGCACTTCTATATTAATTTTAAAGACAGTCCGCAGGTTTATCTCCTAAGAAGAATTGTTACTTTTACTTTTCAGACTCACAAGTCCTGGAAGTTGGAGTTTCCCTGAAAGAGCTGTCACATATAAGCTTTCAAGCTGTTCCTTCTGGCTTTTATGTCGTTACTCAACAACAATGTCACTCTGACAGAAATTCTAACATACAACACATTGGGTCTATTTCAAGAATGTTTTTGAGTTTCATGATGATCTGAAATTAACAGAAGCCAAAGATTGTTTTTTAGGGGCAGAAGGATGTTGGCGAGCTATTCATGGAAAGTGTGTCTGTCAAAATTACTCATTGGTAACAATCTGATCTCCCAACCTCGGCCACTGACCCAGAAATTTTGCAGAAAACCAATACACAACAATGTGGCCCAGTACTGGGGCCAGTGACCCCGTTAGCAGAGATCCACCAGTACCCCAGTTTCTTTTTGTCACATTAAAGACAACTGGACTTGATGGAAAATGCATCAAACTCAAGGGCTCCATTCTGAGGCTGCCCATCCGGCCTTGTTTCCTGGACAAATGAGCAAAACCCATATGTCGGACAATAGAATGCCTGTGAAGCAAACCACTCCAGCGGTATCTGACAGATAGAAGAGACTTGAAAACACACACACACACACACACACAATCTGATTTGAGGACAGGGCTTTCTGGATGGTCGCTCTGGCAGATGAAGAGACAGCCGTGACATGGAGTCGGCTTCAGTCATAGTGCCTGGGCTTGTGCGTCTATGTACATTTGCTCATGCTCTCCTGTGAATTCCCAGAATGCCCAGAAACATTTGTTTGTATCTGAATATTTTGTATTTGTATTGTTTGCATGCGTGTGCAGCCCTCTGAGTAGGCCAGAGAGTGATACCGATGCTTTCAATTGTTGTCGGGTTATACTTGTCCTCACATTTCTCTCATACACACATCTCTCACTCTTTGTCCCTCGTCCAGATGGCATGGGTCTTTCCTCTTCTGTTCTGTCCTCATGGCCCCTCAGAGTCTCAAGGCTGGCAGAAATCATGTGTCCCAGCTAAACTGACCTAACTCACACCTCACTGTCCGCCTGCCTGACAGTCTGTTGACTTACCTGTCTGTCTGCCTAACAACTTTCTCGCTGCCTGTCTATCAGCACTCTTTCTCTATTATCCCTGCTTTAAGACACAACTACCACATTTTTTTTTTTTTTCCATGAAGCATACGTGTTTGTATGTAAACTTTTGACCGCATAAACACAATACTGCAAACACACAAAGTAGGTTTGGTGCTTGAGGAGTTTACACTCCATATGTCTCTTTTGTCTCAGCTGTCCTTTGCTATCCCTATCTCCCTTGGCTTTTGATTTCCCAAACAAACAATCCCACTCTCCCTATCCTCCATATGCTGCAAGTTCAATTTCTAACCGTTTACCTTTTTGGTCATCTCTTAGCCCTCCCTGGCTCCCAGTGTCTCAGGTCATACACAAGTTCAACCTGAGAGCTGAAAACAACGGGGAATATGGAAACAGACGCAGAGCATCTGAGCAATGTTTAAACAGAGGACACATGATTGCAGCTACAAGAAAATATTGTAAATTCATTGGCAATGGTTCAGCTTTGCTTGGTGCTGCACTTGAGTGTAAATGATTTGCACCAAATGAGAGCATTTAATTATTTTTTTTTTTCTTACACATTACACAGTCTACCAGACTGAGCAGAGCATGTATTGTCATGTCATTTACACCCATTAATGATTTGATTTAGGCCATTAAAACAGACTGCCCCAGAATTTAAGCCACTGCGCCAATGTCCCCCTTAAAAAATGAAGTGCCCCATTAAATCCTGCATCCAGGCATCCCACAGAAAATGAGACACAGAATCACAAGTGTAAGCACTCTGACCTCTCTTGATTTTAGAAAGGGGTCCGAACATACCCACTTTTAAAATCCACCTTATGCTGTGGAGAAAGCGATCTTGTTGACCAACTCTGTCCATACTGCAATACAGATGCACAAAAAATAATACCAGCTACGCTGCTTTATTGTTCCTTTGTTTAGAGTGATCGAAAAACATTCCAATAATGTCTTGATCAATATCATATCATTCTAGAGCACTCACCAGTTGTAGATTTGTCTTTTTTTCAAACCCTTTGGAAGAAGCCATGTTAACTAAGCTCAACTGGGCCCATCCGACCCCTTCTAAAATAACGCTTCTCTGATTTCATACAATGCCCAATGTCATTAACCAATAATGGCACTTTATTCTTTTCTTGTCTTTTTTATAGTCTATTTTCATCCCCATCGAGTTCCCTACACTGTTTTTGTGACTCCTGTTACTCAAGATGAGAGTTTCCTGGCATGTTTTAGTCAGTTTATGTATAGTGCCCTGGTGAATTTTATATAGTGTCTATGGGGAGAAACCTGGACATTTTTGGAAGGAAATTTCTTGCTCTTCCTCATATTACTCTCTCATCTCTCTTTATGTTCCTTATAAATAAAATGCAGAAGTTCAAATGCTGTTTTCAACTGATGCCACCACTTTAGGGATGGGTACACTTGTGAAATGTTTTCTTCCATTTTAAAAATAAAAACTGTTGTTAATGTACCTCACAAGACACATGAAAAGCCCCTGCACTAATCTCCCTCCTTCACACACACAATCACAAACATGCACAGCCTGCTACCTCTATATGCTCAGATATACAGATATGATGCTTTCTAGCTGCCCACTGGCCCCACAAAGGCCAGCTGAGAATGCCGATTGGCTGGATGCTGACTGTGTAGTCATGGAAACTGACTTGAGCCCTGTGTGTGACCTCACGAAGGCCACATGAAAGCTGGGTTACAGAGAAGGGAAAGTGTCCATGTGTGTTTTAGAGAGAGAGGGAGAGCGTGAGCAGGAGGGTGACATTGTCCCTCGACCCAGTTCAGCGTGTGTTTGTTTGCTTTAGTTTACAATATGTGTGTGGTATGAAAATAGCAGCTGACCTACAAGTTTCCCTGGAGAGGTGGCTCTTCTGTGAAGTGAATACCCATCAGAGTGGCAGCCAACCCTGGTAAACAGAAACAGTGAGAGAGTTAGCTGGATTTCATACAGTCGCATCGTCGTGTACACACACAAACACCACTAGAGAGATATTATAAGGAAGAGAGAAAAAAGAAAATAAGAAAAAAAGAAGTGTAGAGCAGGCAGGATCAGAGAGAGAGAGAGAGAAGAGCAACAGAGAGCGCAGAGAACACACAAAAGGAAAATCAGCAACCATTAGAGGAAACAAAGACAGAGCAAGATGGGAAGTTTTAGAGATGAGAAAGGGAACAAGGAATAAAAAGAACTGAGAAAGTTACAAAGACAGAACTACAAGAGGAGAAGAAGCAAAGTGTAAAGAGGAAGGTGTGTATGTCAGTGGCTCCACACTTTGAGTATGTGAACAAAATGTATAAATACTTGTTCTTTCTTGTCACATCTATTGTGTGAAATGTGCAGAGCGGCTATTTTCTCCAGGGTTTTTATTAACCACCAGAATAAAACCTCTTTTGTAGTTTTGGGAAATTGTTTAAAACACTTGTCCTTGTCCTCTGAATTTGCAAATTACAATGATTAATTTTGCTGTTTGTTTTGCTGTTTTGTTTCTTTTCATTGTTCAAGTCATTGTGACAGAAACAAAAGGAGCTCCAACACTTGTTCTGCGGAAAACTGAAGCTATTGGCCATTAAAACATATTTTTTTACAGAACAAGTGCTACATCTAGTTGTGCTTTGATGGTTTTTTCTCTATTCACAGGAACTTCTCATCTTCAGCTGAGTGCGCAATTAGTTGAAGTAGTAGTCCCACATCTCATGAAGCACATTTATTAAAGACATTCCTGCTAGGCTAACTTCTGCATAATAAGTGTGAAACTACAGCCTGATCAACATAGTTTAACCCAGACTGGTCCAGTCAGTCGCAATCTATCCCAATTAGGTCAATGTCAAAACTGTCTTAGTTTTGATTGGATGAAAAAAGCCAAGGCATTAGCTGACACCGAGCAAGAGTTCAGTTTAACATGAAGCGGGCGGACTCTCTAATGTATTGTGGTTAAGCCAGATGAACTTCTCTACACTTGCACACACGCTTCTGTGCATTTGCAGATGAAGATATTATGCTTGCCAATATAGTTACACAGGCAGCACAGCGACATAGTGGTTAGCGCTGTTGCCCCACACTAAGAATGTCAAGGCCTTTCTGTGTGGAGTGTGTATGTTCTCCCCGTGTCTGTGTGTTGGCCCTGTGATGGACTGGTGACCTGTCCAGGGTGACCCCGCCCTCACCCAGTGTGAGCTGGGATTGGCTCCAGCAACCCGGCAACCCTTAAACATATAAGTGGTAGAAGATGAATGACTGAATGAAAATCCTTACAGTTCCATCCTCACACACAGACTCACTCAAAGGCACATTCAGTACAGACTCTGCGAACATGGACACCCACTAATGAATCCGAGGACAAAGACAGCTCACTGCCTACGTGCACAACAAACTGTGGGTAAACATCCAGATCAGTGCATCTCCTGTTGGCAGCCCTCAGCTGCCTTTCTGCAACGTCCAGCCGCAAAACTGCCTCCCTGCTTCTAATGTTCCAACCCAATACCTCCCTCTTAAACATCAGCCATTAGATAAACACGCTCACATGGAGACACACACACACACGGACACATACAGTTCCATTTATTACTCTTTAAAAAGGTCACCGTTTTCTCTGGCTAAGCGCCCTGCGCTATTGATAATTTTATGCATAAACAAATGGCAAATTTGTGCCACATAAATATGTATTAGCAATTAATAATGGTAGTGTGTGTGAGGGGATGCCAGGTGCATGCCGAGTGGGGCTGGCTGGCTGCTGGTGGAGCAACTGAGCTGGACTGGTGGCTTTATGCTGCTTGTTGGTGTGCCTCTCCTCCACTCTGTCTGCACAGCGGCCACTTGGGCACACAGCAGCGTATACATGCATACAGAACTGTCAAAAACTCACAATTGTCACAAAGACACACACAAGCACAGAACTGCAAAATGAATGTGTACACAATACACATATACGGTTTACACCTGAAGTTTGTACAAAGATTGGCTTCCACAAATCCCCGTATGAACCCATGTGCAAATGTGGACAGACATACGCACATTTGTGCACAGGGACATGTCTGTAGGAGTGATGGCACAGTGGGCTGAATGTCCTCTCACTCCCTTCACCTGAAGAACAATGCATCCATTGCATTCACACACCACTGAAAGCACAGGACCAAACACAGACTCCAGCTCTCTCAGTCAGTCACACTGAGATCATTTCCAGTGAATGAATGACAGAAATAGAAACGCTCAGTGGGTCGAGCACAGAGGGTCGTTGTTAGACCAGCTGCCTGGTCTTAAAATCTGAAGAAAAATAAAGTATAAAATCTAGAGGATTGTATTTGTTTGGTGGGGGTCATATGGAGAAGGTATAAAATTGCCAAACACTTAATGTAGGGTATTAATTAATCCAACCTCTCACATTTTTAGGGATCTTTCTTCCAGAATATATATTTTTTGTTTTGAGCTGTGGCCAGTGTTCAAGGAGGGCAGCCCGGAGTTAAGATTCAACATTGTTTCAGAGGAGCGAGTTTGAGACAACATGATTAAAACATGGGAGAATTTATGTGTGAACATTTTTGATGGGGGTTGGTTTATCTTGTATGCACAAGATTTTAACATAACATTAAAGGCAAATTAATGCTCACTTTGGGTAAAGACAGCAGCCACTTCATCACTTGATGCTCATGATAAATGCCAGGCTTAAAACATCTGTCTGCCACTAAACGGGACGTCACTTCATGTCAAAAGGAACCCGGCTTCTATAAGAGGTAGCTAATTACAGTCACTCCACCGACAAGTGTAAACCTGATGAACAACGCTACGTAACATCAGATGAGCTCAGCTGAGGAAAGCAAGAGACATGGAACAAGATATTGGGGGATGTTTTAAAAAGTATTGTGTAAGAGTTGCAGAGTTGCAGCTATGGTTTTGTGTCTGTCAGTGTTTGTTCGTGTGTGTTACGTTGTCCGTCTGGCGTGGTGAGAGTAGGCTGGCTCCCCTGTAGAGCACAATCACTCTGCCTCGCTAAACACAATCACAGAACCTCAACCCAACTCACATGGCCCAGAGATTCGAGGGAGAGAGACAGCCTACATATATTTCTGTGTGTATGTACATACACACAGAAATATATATATATATATACACATACACACACGTGTGTGTGTGTGTGTGAATAAGCGAGAGAGAAAGCAAGTGTGTGTGTGTGTGTGTGTGTGTGTGTGTGTGTGTGTGTGTGTTTCCCCTATGTGCTCTTGCACGACAAAAGGCAGTCCCATCTGTTCCATTGTCTGTGGGTCTTTAATACGGATCAGATAAACAAGACATTTGGGATGAGTGGCCAAGCTCACATTATACTAAACCCTGACATCAGACCCCTTTCTACTGCTGTGGGTGTATGTGTTTGTGTGCCGTGCTATTATCAAGCTGGAGAAGCTGTGTAGACTTACCTCCATTTATTTCCAGTGTCCCATTATTTCAGCCACATGTGAAAAAAGTAATATTAAGGTGTGTGTGGCTCTGCGTATATGTGTGTTTTGTGTGTCTGCTTGTGGTGGGGGTCTTAGTTGCTAGTTGTATAACCTGCTCCCTTTTCAGCGGTGCAGGGAGGCGCTGACACGCTGGATCTCTGGTGGCCGTGGGAGGATTAGCAGCCCATTGGCCTAATCAGAAGAGGTAATCAGACTGTGCTCTATCATGACAACAATCAGTTGAGAGAGACACACATCTGCCTATTGAGCTCAGCTCTAATGCCATAATAGTAATGAAACATCTGGTCATTTGGGGCTTGATGCAATCAAGAGGAGGGATTGGGACAGTTGCAGATGGCAAACCTATAGTCATTATCTTTTTGAGGCAGCAGAGAGGAGGACAGAGGGATATGCGGAACATGCAGGTTCACAGGCCATGCTTGTAAGTGACAACAAGCTCACATGGGGGAAAAAAGGGATTTATAATCATTTAGCATTTTTCTGAACTTTTCATTTGAAAGACAAAGAGCAAATGAACACACAATAGCTTTGACTTGATCATATCCACATTCTGTGCATCATTTTATAACCTGTAGGTAGAATAGTAGCAATACAATGGTCAAAATGTTCCTTCATTTATTTGTTTTTTGAAGAGTGGAGTAAGGATTCAGTGAAACCGATCACCCCTTTCAAGACTAAGAATATTAATCAGCATAAAGCGATTTTAATTAAAAAATTCAGACTGACAATCATATTTTCTTAAGTTTTGCATCAGTGCTTGCTCACAGATTTCAAGATGATGGGACAAGAATGTAATGTTTCAAAGCTGATAAGAAGCAACAAACTTCAATACAAACTTCAGCTCCCTCACTGACCAACGATCTATTCAAATTAATGCTTAGATTAGGGTTGCATGTGACAAGGAACAGACATCAACATTATTGTCCTTACTGATAGATTTCAGGTGATGACCCACAGGTAGAAAAATCCCAAAAAGCTACCAGTTTTGTTCAGCTTCATACATTTAAATACTTTTTGACCAGGAAAAATGTCTGCTCTTAACTTCTTATACTCGATCCAACAGCTGGTATTACTTAAAAAGATGTTCGGTTTCAGTTCTTCAGTCATTTCATGTACAGTGTGAATGGCTGTGGTGTAATTGCCCATTATGTCGTTATGTGTTTTTAGAGTATTTCCACGACCGTTTGCTCAGTTTTTACATTATACAGTGTGTAATCCAAGTGATCTTGATATTTAGGAAAATTTGGATTGCAGTATCAGTTTTACCCTGTAACAATCCCAAAATCACGCAATCGAGAAAAACGAATTCTTTTGCACATTTCGTTTTTGGCCAAGACCTCTTCTGAATGCATTGGAATATATTGTTTTAATTATTTATTTTCACATTAATTCAAAAAGCTCAATCGGAAAAATCGTGAGGAAAATTTCAAAGGTCAAGGTGTGTCACTCTTGAAAGTTCAATAAATGCAACATGTTTACAATGTGATTCCACAATTCACCAAAATAATATGAGGATTTCTTTTCTCCATAATCCTGCAGCCCTGCCAAATATGGCTTCTGTCTAGTTAAGAAAAAGATTAATCTACTAAAAATGTTATCCCCCGGTTTGCTTCCTTTGTCCTGCCCCCTCAAACCAAAATTGCAACCAACCACCACTTCCACATTCCACACCAGCTGAAGTTGCAGACCGGTGGGCCAAATTACACGACTTGCACACATACACAGAATATCACACACGCCAAGGTTTGAGTAAAAACTGACCCAAGTGGATACTGCCATAATATTTGTGAATTTATGTCTGCATATGTGTGTCAAGCCACTGTGCGTGTATGTATGGATGTCAGTGTTTCCTGTCTGGCAGCGTATGTGCCTGTACACGAGCGTGTGGTTGTTGAGAGCGGCCAAACACTGGGAGAATAAAAGAGCCATTGTTCACCAAGGTGGTCCCTGTAGGACCCCAAAACCCACCTCTCCACAAACACACACAATGCAGAGGTCCAGACACAGACATGTACAGTACATACAGTGCACTCGCACATTCAAACATACACAGTTTGTCTGCCACCAGACAGAACACAAATAATATACACTGCCCTATGCCTAATCACAGCTTTGTGTTGGAGGGTGGCAGTTGCACAGAAGTAAATATTTAGTTGTGGGATGTAAATGCTGGTCTCACTCAGACACACACACACACGCAAGTCAAGGTATTCTGTGTAATTCAGACGTAGATACTTCCTTCCTGTGGGGTGATGATGTTTAGTCTCCCCACACCGCAATCTGATTCGTTCATTTGATCTCATCCACTTCTGTTAAAGACCACTCTGACCCCTCCTGGCTCTGAATTTGAGATCAGCCTTGGTCAGATACATTCAAGTGCACTGCATGTAGGAGGGTTTATGACTAGTCTCAGATGGGATGTGTCTGCCAAACGGCTGATTCATCCCAACTGTCTGCGTCATCTGGCTAATAGGAACACGCTGGAAGAATGAACTGCTGTCCTGCAGCAAACTGCTGCATGATTTCAGTCATGCACAAAGGAAACCTCACGCACTTGGTTTACGGTGATAATGCTTCGAGCGTTTAGCTTATGAGGCTCAGTCCAACCTTGGAGATGGTATACGGCATATTCATTCATTTATTTTATTTTTATTATTACCAGACGCAGATATGACAGTGTGAACAACTTCTTTTTGTGAGCATACGTACCCAAAATTCTTTTATTCTGTGTGTGTGTGTTGTAAATGTGTTCTTCTATGCAAAGTAAAACATTTTGACACATTTCACACTTGGTTTTTCAACCATAGTGCATATTTTTTTTTTTTTTTTTGGTCAATTGAAGTTAAAGTTAGGAAACTGCTGTCAATTTGTTAAGAATATTCCAACAGTAGCAGCAAAGTCTGCTTAGGAGGTGAGCATAATTTAAAGTGCATTTGTTTTATGCAAGTAGCGCATAAATGAAAAGAAACACTGCTGTTGGAGAAAAAGGGGGTCACGTGATAATTGCCGTGACTCTCATGCTGGAGGCCACCGCCGGTTTGATGTCACAGGTTTGCAACTGTTGCATTGTTCCTCTTTTTATTAACTGTAAGCACAATTTTTACAAAACAGGTATTTTTGTTGCTTCACTATAACCATACTGTAACCATTTAGTTGACATAACAATGGTCATTTCTGAAACCATATCATGGCTTCCTTACACGGATCCTGTAGAAAGTGAGAATTTAAGCAATAATCCGATACTGAGGCTAACTTTCTTTAATAGTTATTCTGCCATCTACTGTGTAGCCAACCTCATGTAAGCAACTTTAAGTAACTTAATTGGTCTGCTACAATTGTGATTATGGGTATGATCTTCCAGTCATGGACTATTGATAAAAATGGATACAGACACCAGAGCTAAAAGGTGAAGCCAAAGCTGAAGAGCCTTAAAGCTTCATTCTATCTAATGACCATCAGGGACGGCTTACTGCTAATGAGTTTATGGTCTCAGTTGATGGTGTTAGTCTCTCAATACAGTGTTAATATTTAAAATGATGGTCCAGTTTAGAGGAAAATAGCCCACCAAACAGAGTATGCATTAGGGTGTGGCTACTGTGAGTGGATTTCACTGTTACTAGCATTCACACTGGTAATATTGCTTTGCGAACCAGATATTACGATGGTCCACTTACTTTTTAATGTTTCACTTGTGTTCCTCTTATGTTTCAATATATTTTTACATTTAATTGTTTGTAACCTACATAGTCTCACTTAAATTCCAAAAGACATAAATACATGGAAGAATAATAAATATTTGTCTCTTTTGCAGCTGAAAAAAAAAAAAAAAATCATCTTAATAGATTTTCATTGATATTTGAATTAATAGCTCTTTTGGTGTTTTAAATCAGCTTCGGTTGTAACACAGCAGAGATCTGTGGACTGGCACTATCCCTCCCATAATAAGAGAGCACAGCCACCAGCCACCACAGCTATGGTGTATTTAACCGTCTGTCTGATGAAACCTTCATGAAAACCTCTTGATGTCAAGACCAAACAAAAGCCTTTGTAGAGGCAAAAAGCTTGCGACAACTTCAGTAGGACAACACACTGGACAGCTTACTCGCATCTAACTGAGGTCTTGGCCACAGGAGAGGAGGGGAAAAAACAACAGACTGACTGGTGAAAAGCTGAATGCACTTTTTTCTAAGATACGAGGAGCCGAAAATCTGTAGATTACACAGCTGAGTTTGAGTCAGAGATGTATGAAAACTATTGTCCAAAAGGTTCTGTGTAAATTAACTGAAACAACTATTAAAATCAGGAGATAATTTAACAGTAATTGATTAAACCTGCATTAACAGTCAGGTGACACAACGCAACCTTTTGGCTTTAACATAATTTAATAGAATTAACATCAGAAATCCACATACAAAAATGCTTTATACCATAAAGTTCCTGCATCAAATTCATCAGAATATAAAATACAAATTTGTAACTGAGTGAACTCAGTGGTTTGATCCAAAAGTGGCCATTAACGGCACCATTTAGTTAAAAACTCAATTTAAAAAAAAAAAAAGGAGGAGGGGGGGGAATCACACTACCCACACCCTATCACCCGATCATTCTTTTTAGCGCAGTCCCAAAATAACAGATGTAAAGAATGAGAAGCATCTATTCACAAAAAACAGAAGCAAAAGGGGACATGTCACAAAGAAAAAACCTTCAAAAACGAATATTTAATTTTTGCTACAGCGACTGTTCTGAGAAATGACACAGAATGTCACAGAAACAAAGACAAAGTCACATTCACACCAGTGGTCTTATGATGCTTTCTTCCAACAGAGCCCAAACTGTGACACCACTGGTGAAGAAAAAAATGTATCTTTAAAGGCTCCTCTTTTCACAGTGCAAACCAGCAGACGGGGTGAGGCATTTGAAAGGGAAACACCTTCAATTCTGGGGAATTAGGAGTGAAAACCTCAGGCACTCCAAATCAAAATGAAGGAATATAAAGAAAGAGAATAGTCTGTAATAATTAAGAGAGAGGGATTAAGGAACATTTACTCACTTTCAATGAAATGATTTATTTGGGATTTGTTAGAAACTGATTTGGAGTCATAATTTCGTGAACATAAAACAATGTAAATTTTGTGACACAGGACAGCAGAGCGTGTGACGTTGTAACTAAAGGAACCATCTGCGATGTTTGTACTTATTTACTGTTTTAAGAGAGACTTGCAATTATCCTGTCAGTGTATAGTCGCGATGTTACACACTAACAAGCAAATATTTTTTTCAAAGCAGTATGTGTGGTAACAGTGGAATAAAAGCTTGACATGTCCTTTTAACAGTTACAGTGTGGAGCAATGAATTTGCCACTGCAGTCAACACTCCAGCTGCAGTCTGTCTTTCATATGAACTAGACATTCACCGTAGAGGTCAATTGTGGGAAGCACTTGTTTGTACTCGCTAGACTTTACTGTTGTATTTGAGTTTGCTTTTGACAGCTGTGAGTTCACACACATGCACAGATATATACTTACTGCAGGGTTCAGTCAGAGCTCTGCACACTAAGAGAGCATGAACTATGGATTTGTGGAGGCTGGGATCCGTAGTAGATTTGCACTTTTGACCCAGTCACTGAGAGTTGTGTATTTTTGTTTCTTTATGAAAACTTTGACTGTTTCTGCTTTAGGTAAAAGTGGAAGAGGACGGGAGGGAAGAAAAGAGAACAATCGAAGAAAAAAAATTCCCTTTGTCTGAGTTATGCTCCCCTGAGGATGAACCTTAATCTTTCTGTTGATATTTCTTGTAGCTCCACAATTATCCTGAAAATGTCCACACACACACAGACAGAAATTTCAACAAATTACCAGGAAATCCCAGCTCTGTAAGGGATTAACCTCTTCCTTTTTTATTCCTTATTTTATTCTCCATCCAATTTCATGTCGATATCCAGGGCCCCAAGAAGACAAAGCTGTAAGTTTTCAATGACCCTTTGACTTTGTATGTAGTGCCACCAGTTATTACAAGTTTCCAAGACATAGACACACATATTTTTTAACATAAAATATTCAAACTGACCACATCAAATTACTTCCAACAGTAAAGCTCCACTTTCTGGTGGCTGAAAGCACCATTGTCAGCTCAGACCTGACAGACAGTACATGAATTTGTACATCGTTAAAAGCTTATTAACAGACCACAAAAACGACAGAAACGACCCTGAAGTGATCACTCTTTCTAAAAGGTTGGCTCCTGAGTCATTAACCTCACAACCACGACTCATGGAAGTTTGCACAGAATTGAACAGGTAGAACTCAACACATTGAAGGTTCAGCTGAAGTGAAGTAGACTGTATAATAAAATACAATTTGGAGGTACACTAGGTATTTCAATTCTATAATACTTCAGACTTTTACTGCAGAGATATAGCTAGTAGTATTAGTTTACTTAATTAGTTAATCATTCTTTCCACAACATGAGATTGTCTTTTATTTGTATTTGTCTTTTATATTATAGTTTAGGATTTTGTGGTGGCCTTTAATTGTAAATCACGCTGGATTAAATGAGTACATCTTCTGTAAGGAAAACTGTAAAACTGAGCTATGGATACTTAAGTATGCTACGGTGGCACTTAGTGGGACGCACACCTCTGCCAAGGCCAAACAATCCTACATGGCTGTGCTATTTCTATTATTGCATATTTTATTATTTTTACGTCCATGAGTAATTGATAAAACGTTGAAAACAAATCTGATTCTCCATACCTCTGCATGCTTTGAAAAGTGATAGTGTTAGGAAATAAATTCCTAGATCAGCCTCTTTTAGCACAGCTACACCAAATTTGTATGGTTTCTTCCTTGAACTATGCCCCAACCCTTTTTTTTTTGTAATCCTGTTGATTGTCAAATAAACAAGCAAAAAAAAAAACATGGATACTTCCTGATTGCTAAATAGATGTGAATTTTTTTAGTTCAGAAAAAGAGGAAAATGTGCATAGCCAGTTGCCACAATTCTATGAACCAAACTAAATACAAAATAATCTGTAATTTACCATCTAAGAGACACTACTGCAGTAAAAAGACTATCTGTCACCTTCTGTACACACTGCTCTACCCCAGTCTCCTGTAGCTACTTGGTATAGAACAAAAAGCCAATGAAATCTATATTATTTTACATTTGTTTGACTTCTTGCAATAAAATGAAGGCAACCCGGCAGAACAAAGGTGAAATGGGACACCCAACATCAACAGGACAAGAAAAGGGAGAAGAAATGCTGTTTTGAGTGCACTCTGCTCCTACCACATACCTGTTGCACATTTCCCATTTGGCAATGACAACACACACTTTTTCTCACAGAGCTGTGACAGGGAGAAAGGGAGGAGGAGGAAAGTTGATAAAAACACTTAAGGCTGTCTTGGATTTGACAGGGTGAGTAAAACACATCAAACACAGATCCCTCCTCATGTCCACACAAACACACACAGTCACTGATGTCTCTATTCATGTAGACTGTCACACTCAACACACCCCCAAGAGATCGCTCTTCCTCTGTCAGCTGGCTAAATTACAGCTCTCCTGCGTCCTGTCTATCTCTCTTTTCCTTTCCCTCTGTCTCTCTCACCTCTATCTGTAAGACAAAAACAACAAAAACACATTTGGCATGTTGTCTCTCTCTCTCTCTCTCTGTCAGTGTCTGAGGACGTCTGAAGCGTGGAAATTCATGCATAGGCATAGATTTCAGGGAGGATGCAGGGGAAACCAGTCCTCAATATTTAAAAGAAGATGCATTTGCACTTATTATTGTGTAATGATAGCTGTCTTCAACATAAACATAAGGAATTCCGGTACAATCTGAGATATGATATTCATTTATTATCCTACTTTCTATTAAGTAATCTTTAGTTGTGAGTTATGTCACAACTAAAGATTACATCTGAACACAAGCAGGGATGAAACCATAGTCACCTAATTTTAGTTCAGGATTGAAATAGTCACATTTTATATGGTCTTTATGCATAACAGTCAATAAGGCAGAGAGTTAAATTAACCCTAATCCAAATGGGTCAAATCAGGTCAAGTCACAAATAACACTGAGTTGAGTGAATTTTATTTCTAAGATGTTTGAATATCAGTAAGACATTCAGGGGTGGCTTCCCCTGACAATGTCACCATTAATTGCTCTATATGTGTGAGCTCTGCTAAGAGAAGGAAGCAGGAAAAAAAAAAATCACCCCCAATTTTTTTTTTTTTTTTTTTTTGGGGGGGGGTGTCTGTCATTGCTAATCTTTATTGCTGAATTAACCCAATCACTGAAGATATTTTCATTTCGAGTCATCATATTTCAAGTCACAAAGTCATTAAATTTGTGAATCGACTCCGACTAAAATGCAAGTCATAATTAACCGAGTCCACACCTCTCCTGGAGTCTCACGGTTATTAATACAGCCTGTCATTTTCCAGGCCTAGATATGGTGTTAGTAGAAAAGGGCTTAGTGGAATAAAAATGTATTTTTAAATACACCCTGCCTTCCATCAAACACCCAAAGGCCGCGCCAATACATACATAGCCCATGTGCTACTTAATATTTTCATGTAATTCAATGTTCCAGGATAACCAACAACATTAGAGAGTGAAACAGAGAACTATCATTTGCAAGGGGTTATGTGGGTCCACGCCCCGGTCTGCTCCATGAAGGCAGACTACGGCTCCACTATGGTTCTGCTGGCTCAGACCGTAACAGTCAGCTGGTTCAACCTTTGAACTTATCACTGTACTGACAGACCAGCGCCCACCTGACTGTCAGCCAAGCAAATTAGCTAAAGCAGCAACAAGAACTGAGCTTTCCTCTGCCAAATACAATGAAGTCCATTAACTATATAATTTAGGGGGAAACTGAAAACCAACTTGTGGTTTCCGGACAGCCATGCAAACAACTCTTTGAAGGTGTATTTGAGCATGCTTTTTCAAATGAAATGCTAACCGGCATGTTAAGATGCTCACAATGCCAAATGCAGATGTTAAGCAGGTAATCCGCAGTAATCCTAAATGTTTGTATTCTCACCGATCCAACCACAATGAGTGAACATCAACCTACTTATGGGGCTGGATGAAGACAGTGGCTCACATATGTCGGTGAGCCATCATCGGAGAACAGTGAACATATGCACCAAATGTCATGTCCGTCCATCCACGGCTAGTTCAGATACTTCTATCCGAACCAAACTAGACAATTGGTGCATTATAGCAAAGCTGGATATGTAGCCAGAGGATACTTTAAGATTTCCTATCCTAATGGGTAGGAAAGTAATGGGTCTCCCATTTGTTAATTTTTACAGGAACTGTTTACAAACAGATCATAAGACTATAAGTGTATGAATATACAACAGAATGTGACTTGTCTATATCAAAAAAGCAATACAACACTGAAATTCCACTTTAGAAGAACATCAGTAGCCTACAGTTTATACTGCTCATATTATATTTGTAACAGTAACTCCTCTTAAGGGTCCAGTCTACTTTAAAACCAGCAGTAGCTGTTGTGAGATGCAGTTTTCAGTGCAGAGATGGTGCATGTCAAAACCATGATTAATAAAAGCGCACTTAAAGTCATGCTTTAGAAATGAAGAGGAAAATATGCCAGCGTTGTTCCATGCACTCTGATGAAATGGAATAAAGTCAAGCCTGATTTGCCGAAAGCCAAACATAACTAAGAGAAATAAAAGCTTGTGTGAACTGCCATTGCCACCAGGGGACCAATGCAGTGTTCAGCTTTAATCATTTGATTGACAAAGTTCACCAAGAAATATACAGCATTTTTTAAAGGGGAAGTGATATTATCACAGCATATATTTGTATGATTCTCTCTGACACATACACTCTCAGAAGAACACACACACAACACACAAACAGCAAATAAAAGCATGTTCATTTTACATCCAGAAGTGGAACAAGAGCTTTAATTCTATCTCAGCATAGTAACACCCTTTAAAGGAGATTATTTCCACAAGAGGATTATTCTGCACATTAGAGTTAATAGGAAGGAGGATGGTGGACAACATTAGATCGCACAAACATTCAGCTCATCCCAGGTGAATCAGATGTTCACGTTCAAAAGACAGCTATGCTTTATCCATTTATTCATACCTTTGTATTGTGTGCTACATGTTTTTGGATTTAAGGTGTGTCGATGTTGATACATTCCTTTAAGACTTCTCTTTAGTACAGGTGTCAGTTTTGTTACTTTATAAACACTGACTGATCGATCCAGCCTAAGAAAGTGTTTACATTTGCTGTTGAAAGCATGCACTGTCATGCAGGAAAAGTCCTCTGCTGTGCAGGAAGTGATGTGATTTTATTTTCTGACAGAAGCCCAATGATTTGTGGAGAGTTAAAAGAAACCACAGCTGGTTAGTTATTATGAAAAGCAATAACAGAGCCGAAGAGGGAAAGGAGCGCCAGCTAAAGAGAGGATGTGGCAGCAATGGAGCCCAAACAGTTTGACTGACTCTAACCTGCCTTATCACATGTAATCCAATAAACCAACTATTTTCATGACAGTTTTATTTGAAACCCCCGTCTGACAGAGATCCATACTTTTACTGTTAACTACTAAATAACGTTTTAAACCAAAGTTTCACGAGATAAAAAGATGAAACAAATCACCCTCCCACAGAACCCGATATGTTTCTTTTGTAGGTTATTCAATTAGCTGTGTTTTTTAAGTTATGGGTTTTCATTACCAAAACAATCTCAGAACAAAGTAAAGGCCTGGGCTTCGTATCAACTGGCACAGACAAAGCTCCAAAGAAAGCACACTGTTGGCGCAATGTCAGCTAACAACATAAAGTCTACAAAGGCCACATACTTTCTTTGAAAGTCACTGTTTCATACCTTTTCTCCTGCCTTGTGTTAACACATTCTGTCTGAGCAATGCCTTCTTCTCTGTCTTGGAAAATTTATGTCACTTTGGTGATTGATTTCTGGCAGCTTGGCATGCTTTTACTTTTTTAATTACAAATGTTAATGGAAATTTTTTGACCTCTGATGGACTAATTCTACCACATATCTTGCCTCCTGATTGTAAAAGTGTCTTTTATAAATAGAACTAAGGTCCCGCCCCCCATTTGGTCTGTCACCCAAAAAGAAAAAACACATTCAGGTTATCAAATAAAATGTAAATCTTTCCTGCTGAGAAGCTGAAAGAGTTCTTTCAAAAACTACTCTTAAAAAAAGATTAAATATTAAAATTATATATTAGATGAAAAATGGCCAAAAAAAGAAAGCATACACTGCTGACATACCTACAAATGTACACCTTCAGTTTCTGTTTGTTTTGTTACTAATTCAGCCCCATCAATGATGAAGTGGGACCTAAAAGAAAAAAAACAAGCTCATTCAGGCTGTAAGATACAAACTAAAACATGCTGACTCGTGGTGAACACATTGCTGTCACTCACATTCACTTGCACATACACAAACAAATTCCCTGGAGGGCATTTAACATGATGGTCCCTGAAAAGTCCCTGAGACTAAAACACTCACATGCACATTAACACATGCAGACGCAGTTGCACATACATAGGAACAAATAAGACAACTCATCACTTAAACTGCATTGTCTGCCCAGGCAGAGGTAATCAAATAAAGGATATCTTTAGCTCTTTTCATTCTATCTCTTTCTCTATTTCTGTTTACATCGCTCTCCTACTGAGAAATTTGTCGTCGTTAAAGAGATGTTCATTTTGAATGTTTCTCCACTCTATTGAAGGTCAGGTTTTTGTTTTTCCAGGTGAATGCTACTCATAAACCTCCATTTCTTTCAGGCTATGAAATTACAACTATTGTGTAATTTGATGATATACAACAATAAATAAATATGTCACAGTGAAGTTCTATATGGTTTCAAGCAACAGCACTTTAGCTGTGCTGAATGGGACAGACATCCTCCTTTGTTCATCACCAATGTGAATAGCTCGAATAATTTAACAGTAATCACTAATGTATCATTTTGCACCATCATATTCAGCAAACAAAACTTTTTGCTGAAGTTCAATCTAACCATAAAAATTTCAGATCAGTCTGTACAGTTTCGTCAAAGATAAAGCCGGTAGTTACAGACCACCAGGCAAAGAGGATTGAAGGTATAACGCTGTTTACCTTACAAAGTAAAAAAAATTATTTTACCACTGTTTCAAAGGGTGGTGGTTAGTTTCTGGAGGCACCTTTGTCAACCCCAATAGCTAGTTGGAGAAAATGCATAAGGAAGAAGCCAGCAATGTAATGTAAAAATAATTTTACAAAATGACATATGACTGCAAAAAACACACACCTTCACGTAAACACATGGTGACGAGATGTTTGGATGGATCGACTTGTGCACTCCTCCCCCTGCCTGCACAGAATTTGCAGTGCCACCTAATCATCATCATTACAGCTGTTTGAAAAACTGTTTCCAAACAGGCAATCAAAGCCTGTCTCGATAATTAGCAAAGGGGAAGACGTCTTTGTGAGCAAACAGCTCCTCTCCCTCCTCCCATTGCCACCAATCTGAGAACACAAAATCAGATCCCTCTCCTACGAGAACACACATAAAAACTGCACATGTGTTTTTGCATGTGTGCAATTCTTAGTATGTGTTTGTGTGAACGAGTACACCAGTCGCACTTATTATGCTGCAGAGACAGCTTGACTGAAAACAAACCGCCAAAAAACATTTGAAGCAGAAAAAGGGAGGAAAAAAAATGCACACACACAACAACCTGTCAAGAGCGAATTGCCTCTAATTTTTCTGTCATCTGCCAGCCATTTAAAGAAGACAAGAGCGCTCTGCTCCCATACTTCTCCTTCAAGCCATGGAAGACAGAGATGGAGGGAGGAAGAGGAAGGGAGATGAAGAGGGAAAGACAAGCGTGTTAGATATGTCTTTCTTTCTTTCTCAAATCTTTCAACTCACTTAACCTTTCCTTTCTCTCCTGGTTGTGATCTTTTCTCTCTTTCGCCCCCTCCTCCCTACCTCAGACAGTGGAAGAACAAAGAACACATATTTGTAAATGTCAGGGGAGGCAGGGTAATAAGCATTTAGCCATTGGCCCTGTCTCTCTCAGACCAAACCTCTAGCTCTCTGCCTCTGGCTCTCTCTCTAAGGAGGATGGTGTTTATATTAAAGGTCCTGTTCACTTTAATATGGCACATTACGCTGATGTTGCTGTCAGCTCACATAAGAGTGCAGGCGTAGTGTGCGTATGTGTGTTCCAGCATGTCTATTTCTGTGTATGCCGGCTTATGCACTAATTTGTGTGCGTGCATGTGCACATTTACAGCAAATTGTGTGTCTGTGTCTGTCTGTGCTGTCAGCTTGCCTCCTCTTGCTCCTCCAGCGGAGGTGAGGATTGGTGGAGACAGACGGATAGATGAAATATTTAACTGTCTTGTGTTTAAAAGAACAACAGATGCTTTGTTCTGCTAATTAGCACTTAGCACAGAGAACAGCTATAGTACGGTTGTGTGTGTGTAGAAAGGATTGTTAAACTCAGCTGGGGCTTTCAGCAGCCCCACTTGACTTGCCAAGTCCAACCCTCCTCCTTCTAACAAACCTGGTTATACAAACAGGGGTCCAATTTGACAAGAGGTGGTCAAGACAGAGCTCCAAGCATGATTTTTAATCTCTCCTACGCTTTGGTACAGCTTAATCATTTCTGACATCATTGCCACTTTGATATGAATCCTTAGTTCCTCCACATAATGAATTGAGTGAGTGTGGACACCTTCAAGGACCTTTCATCTAATCTCACCAACAGGTGAGAATTCCTCAATAACAAACTATGGTCAAAAGCAAAATCAAAAACTATAGGTTTCATTAAAATTGTTTGAACTAACATATAAACCTTCGCCGCTTATGTGCATCCCCAGTGTGTCGTTCCAATTAATTCCTGTCCTCTTCTATCAGTTGTCAAAGAAAAACATGCCATATGCCCAAAAAAGTTACTGACAGTGTAAAGTAAAGTTATATTTTGCTGAAAAGAAAAAAAAAAGAAGAAGAAGAAAAACAAGAGTGACCCAGAGGCCACAATCCACATGGCAGTGCTGACATCTAACCTCTTATGAGCTAAAATTCCTGCAGGTTGGGTAAAGAGAACCAAAGGCAGTGTCATATTATTTAAGCATACCAGTTTTTGGCAGCAGCTGCCAAATATTTTGACAAAAAACACAGACTTAGGAGTATGGTTGTAAGAACAAGAATGAGAAATTCACTCCGCTCGCTGTACAACCTTTTCCATGCATTGCTCCAGTGCATCTGCTTGTAGTCCAAGTGTGAAGCATGGCAACATTTAACATGTGTAGAAACCTTTGAAATCTTTAGATTTAAAGAATGACCTTAATCCTTCATGCTTCATTCAAAGGTAGCCGCATGCTGAGTCATCAAACCACTGACTTTGCACAACGCATCACTGTGGGACCACACATCATTCACATCACTGTGGGAATTAGTTCCTGAAACTTACTAAAAAACCAGAAGACATTATCTAATCACCAAAGGACTATGTGCATTGCCAAATGCTTTCGACCTAAAATGCTCAGATGAGGAAAAAATATAAGCGGAATAAACAAAGGTAAGAAGAGATGTGGGAGGGATGGTCTCACTATTCCTCTGGAATGCAGTTCAGCTTGAGGTTCTGTAGACATGCAGTGTGGAAAAACTGCAATCCATTAGCCCAGCAAAGCTCAGCCTTAGTCCAGTAGTTTTGTCCTTATATAGGGCATGGTAGCGGACAGTCATATAACACCGGAGTCAGACACAGCAGAGCAAAACATAAATTAAGACAGAGACAATGGGGGCCAGTCCAGAAAAATACTAGTTTGTCTGCTCCAATTCTGTCAAACAAAACAAAAAGAGGCAATGTCATACTGTACACAATATGGCTCTTATTACAAACACATTTCCAGACCTATTTGTCGGTGCCTTTTTCAGCAGCAAAGCTGTAACTGTAAGGTTGACGGGAGAAGAGGGTTAGTGTGCGTGCGTGTGTGTGTGCGTGACAGGTTGTTGTACTGCCATGCCCCCTCCTGTCCCTCTTCTGCCCAGAGATGCTTGTCTCCTCTCCTCTGACACTTAATCAATGTACTGGAAGTAGCCTTTCACACACAATCTAATTATATGGAAATGAAGGAAAACCAGGGGGATTTATGCTAAGTACACCAACACACACATGCAAAAACACACATATACAGATGTATACTTGCACAAAGGCTAGTACTCACCGTAATAGGAAGAGACTGAGAGCTGTAGGAAAGTAGAGAGTGAAGGTTAGAAGTAATTGGGGTCTCCATAAAGTGCTACTCATGTCAATGATAAGGCCGTAAATGTGGTAGGTTAAGAGGTTATATCTCAAACTTAAGCCAGCATGCCATCTCCATTGTTGTGTTATTGCTCCCTATCAGGTTTTTTTCAGTCCATTTATCAGAAGGTTATAATCTCTGTCGATT